>NC_090278.1:97866388-98498174 GCF_040414725.1 Anabrus simplex
AACAAAGCGACCGTATTTGCCTGCTGTGAAAATGGATAACTATGGAAAACAATCTTCAGGATTGCCGACAGTGGCATACGAACCCACTATCTCCAGAATGCAAGCTGAAAACTAAATGACCTTGCATGTCCGCATTACCGAAGTAATATTATTATTTATATGTAATATTCAGTTTTAATTCTTCTTCTTCTAATTCGACGATGATGCTTTTTGTTTAAAGGAGCCTAACATCCAGGTCATCAGTCCCTAATGGTACAAAATGAGACAAAGTGTAATGACAATTTAAAATTCCAAACTTCATCCATTGACCAGAATTTAAAACTTGATGATGAAGAACGAATGTATGAATACGAATTTAAAATAATCAGAGGATCCAACTCACAATAATGAAAGTTAAAAATAATTCCAAAATCTATCCACTGACTAGAATTCAAAAGAACGACAATGAACAATCACTGGACCTGATCTGCAATGCCCCACCTCCCACAAACTATCTTAAAACATTGGTATATACCAGGGGTGGCCACTAACCTTCATTTTGGGAGCCACATATTTAGGAGACAAAACTGGGAGCATGTTTCGAAAATGGTTTATAAAATGAAGAGACATTTTTCGTTTTATAACAAATGAAGGAACCTTTATTTTCTACACTACACAGAACATTATTGTTCACGTACACGTCAAGAAATGAAATTTTACTTTTGAGAAGTGCTTTTTTGAGTGCTCATTTTTACTGTTAGTTTTTTGAAATCTGGCTGATAATTGGTAAGCCCAGTTCACACAAGTTAACTTAAATGTTAAGATCGATTTTTAGATTTAATGAATTTAAGCGTTGAGTACAGTGATTCACACACACATGTAGTCCCAAAGATTGAGATAAGTCTCTTAGCACACTCTTCTGTTAGTGGGTATTTTTCTTCTGGAGCATTCTTCCAAAAGTCTATGGTAGAAATACCACTTTGTTTGAGTCCTTTCACTCCTTCATCCTCTTGTAGTTCTAGTAGCTCCAACTCTAGAGTTGCTGTATCCTTTGTTATTGGTGATGAAACAGGACAGCCATCGCCCACAACATCAACAGCAAAAGGATTTTTCAGGAATGAAAATGAAGGTTTAATTCATCTCAAATCATTAAATAACGTTAAGCCGCACATCGCTGCTACTGACTGCCGCGGGCCGCGAGGTGTTGTTAGTTTCCATTAATTATATAAATTAATTTTACTCTAAGCTTGGTGTCAGGAGCCGCACTAGACTGACTCAAGAGCCGCATGCGGCTCGCGATTCTCGTTGTGGCCAGCCCTGGTATATACTGACCAAGAGGCTAGCTACTTCCAAAGCACAATCCTGAATCGATTATGCTTGTTGTCTAAAGGGGTCCAAAATCCAGGTCAACGGCCCCTTATAATGGTACTTATCGCTAATAAAGTAGAACCATGGTATTTGTCATGTAGTGGTACTAATCGCAGGCAACGTCCAGAGACAGGGTGTTCCTCAGAACTCAGACCCATTATGTCCATAACCAGATGCTGAATCACCCCAGCGAGCATAGCCTCTTTTAATCTTGTTGGGGAGCTCAACCGAACCTGGACAGTGGGGAGCCTCCGTCATAGTGGCGGATACTGTACATGGGTACTGTAAACCCATAGTGATCCATCCACAGACCCATGATATTGCTCACATGGTGGTACTAATTGCAAGAAAAGACGACCCATGGTGTTCCTTCATTGATGGTAGTAATCACAGGTAATCTCATGCTTGGAAATTCAGCATCCCTTGGCTGCCCATTTTAGTCGCCTCTTACAACAGGCAGGGGATACCGTGGGAGTATCCTCAAGTCTGATAGCAAGCCAGTTAGAATCTATCACCTCTCTCCTTGCTACAACAGTGTAGTAGGTTCGTGGTTGTTCAAATTCATTTGCTAAGAATATTGTAGGCAACACCTTAAATGTAGTCTGCTCTGTGTGCTCAACATACTAGAGTCTGTAAGGTGTTACACATTTCTTGTTGTTCCACTTCTTCAGCTCCTGTAACAACTTAAGTGATGAGCAGGCAGCTTCCATCTGTCCTTGTCCAGTTGTCCGAATGTATTACTATAAAAAGGACAGTGTGTCTATTTGTCCATAGTGTAGAACTGTGTCTTGTCGATGGGGTATCTTGTCTAATAAACACATCCTGTGTATTCAATTTAGCTTGTAAACATGGACAAGAGGGTCAGCCGGTGAGGTATTGAATCGCCTTAACACGACATGAGTAAGAGTCAGAATCAGTCATTTGAATTCGATACAGTCGTATGCCACTTTAGTTGGTAAGTAAGGAGTACTCACAGCTCTTTAAGTCTGTGTTTGGAAGAACATCCTGGAATTGCATATGCAGTGCAGGAGATGTATGGATTAAATGGTCATAAATCTGCCGTGTCTGTTGTCCTCGTGGTACTGACTTATCTCAAATAACAACTTCAGCCAAGTCGGCATTGCAGTACGACTAACATAAAAACTGAAAGACTGAATGAGTTGCCCATGTGGATAGGGTCACAGTTCTCATTCAGGAGAAAATGGGTTCGAACCCCACTGCCGGCAGCCCTGAAGATGGTTTCCCATTTTGACACCAAGGAAATGCTGGAGCTGTATCTTAACGAAGGCCACAACTGCTTCCTTCCCACACCCAGGCCTTCCCTATCCCATTGTGGCCAGAAGAACTATCTGTGTCGGTGTGGCGTAAAGCAAAGTGAAATAAACCACGAGATGCATAGTTAGAATAACTAACATTTAAACAATCACCAGAATGCTTCAATAAGATATTCAGTATTGTACTGAACAATTTAGTCCGTGGAAGAGAGATAGGTTAGGCACTCAATCCTGTCCATAACTTTGTAATCACTGTCAGAGTTGTTCGCAACATCCCCGGTCCATGGCTGTCCTGATGACTTGTGTTACAAACATGTCTCAACATTGAGGAATCATTAGTTTGTTCCCTTTCAGTAACAATTTTCTTGTTATGAGCCACATGACCCTTTGCTTGGCTTCACACACTTTCAATGGGATTATTTTTTTTTTTGGTTGTTTGTTAAGCCCTGGTCCTAACCTCATGCCACTGCCTTTCTGTAAAGACTCCTTATAACTACTCCACTGTGGCTCCAATGTCAGTATAAATGACTTTGATTGCTTCTTGTTGTTATTGTCAAAACACCAACAATGTGACTAACATCTCAATGGTGACCTTGTCTATGTGCCCACAGAGACGATCGGTTCGGCCACTGCAGGAGCTGTTTTTTACGGTTGTTCTACACTAACCGTTCTGCTCTTCCTGCGGTTGGCCCTTCGCTGGCCTGCTCTCGTCACTTTCTGGCACAAGATTGAGTGCGACCAAAGTTCGATGTTAGGATGGCCGCCCATCTGCTGGAAGACTCGCTTCCTTGCCTCCGTCATCATGTCTCTGGGTTGCGGTAAGTTGCACACCACTGATGCTTTTGTGGATATTTTGACAATGTCACTGTCAACCCTTGTTATAGTTTTGGATATTATTTCACTCAACAGTTCATCATCATGCTCATCACTGAGCATCCTCCAGTTCACGAGGTTCCTGTACACTAGAAGCATACTATAATCGGCGTTTTATCAGAGACTTATGTGCCCTCTCTTTACATCCTTATTACAACTACTCTCATAACCATGTGAAGAAATCTGTACCCTTTATTTACAATTCCATTTATGTGATTACCTCTAATTAAGGTATTGACAATGATCCCCATGAAGTACATTCACCCCGTCAATATAGAAATTAAAAGACGACTTTTCTACCTTTTGAAACTTACAACTTGACTTTCATTCCATGTCACAACACTGTCTAGGCTCACAATCCTGTAACTTATTTACTACTCTATACAGTTTATAATAGGCTTTTTTACTCATATCATTAATGTATATAAGTAAAATTAAAGGTCCAATTGCACTCCCCTGTGGGACACCAGTCTTAATCATTAGAGGATCAGATAACACTTCACCTGCTCTAATTCTCTGAGTTCTATTTCCGTTCAGTCATCTGCTCCTTTCTCCTGCATTTGCTGGAGTTTTCATCTTATTATTTCCCCAATCTCTTGGAGAATATTTTTGTCAATAATTCGAACATGCCTTACTCTGTTCTCTTGATCAATTCCACCTTTATCTGCATTTGCATGGATAGCATAACATGACAAGTGTTTTTGACCAATCTTTTTACATTTTAATTCTAGATCCATGCTCATTATTGGCACACAGACAGAACAAGATTCATCAAATGTCTTTTAAAGTACAATAATATATATCCTTGTTCTATTTTTGTTTTTGAACCATGGCTCAGCATGTCCCTATGAGGACAAAACATGTACCGGTAAGTTAAAGTTATTCTGAAGGGAATAAATGTGTTTTGTATTGTAAAGGTGGACTTGTCCTAAAAGTAGCACAACACTTGTTAAGGTCAACAATATGGGCATAATAATGAAATTCATTTCTTGTAATAGCATTACATGGTCACCATCACAATAGTTTACCGGCCAGCCTGTACTCTGAAATACACAGTGAAATTTGTGTCATAGAAGGGAACAAAGTAGCAATAAATTAGGGACATTATCTTAGTGCTAGTTGTACTCAACAAGCCTTTTACCACCTGTATTCATGTCTCTACCCAGTTCCTATGCTTATTACATATTTTGTACATCAAGATTCAGTGTTGATGTTCAGCCTGATGAAATTGGGAAGCAGAAACTTGAATTAATGAGGAGAGAGGATGTGGATATTGTGCTTGCTGCCTCTCATTATCTTTCCATCTCTCTGTATATGACTATTTCTCAGTTGTTTCTTGCTCTCCAAAACATATCAAGAAGTTTGATTGGTTAGGAGCAATGTTTTTCAGTACACACTCTAAATCATTCCATGTTAAGGAAACAGAACTGCTCTTATGGATCTACAGGGAATGAACACAGCCCTCTTGGACACCCTCAATTCCTCGTGATTAAGAAATGCTATAAGGTAATTTATATTGTATTAGGAAAGAAAGAAAAACGGACAAGGCATTTTTTTGCCTGTGGGTTGTTAAAATATCTACTTAACATTCTGTACATTTGCAGGGAGGAAGCATAAAGTGTAATGTCAATCGTTGGCAGCTTATCTCTGTTGAAGACAAGTGTGTGCGAGTACTGTACAGCAGTTGTTACTGATGCGATGTGCAGCGATACACCTGGGCATCACTTCTACTGATACAGAAATTCGCTATGATTTTATCTGTGCTTGGTTTTGTTATTTAGCTGTTGCTTCTTAAGCGCATTTTATTCTTACCACTTTTTTCACTAGCACATTAAATTTTTACCATTCTTCTCCTCGTGGGGCAATACAAGGGGACAGTAGTACCCAGCGTTGCCTGGACAACCCCACCTCCCGAGTTGTTTACGTTCTCCCCGAATTTTCCATGAACTTCAACAGGGAGGTTTAGTATGTGCAGTAGTTTACCCTTGTTGCTGATTTCATGAACAATATTTTAGTTTTTTCCTGATTTTATCTTGAAATGAAATGCTGAGTTTTGTGTTGTCGTTTTCCCGTGATGTTGTTGAGCAGAGTTGTTTGATGTGGCAAGTCTGTTTCCTTAACATGGTATGGCCTATAGTACTTGTATAATTTCCCGCTGTGTTTGATACTGTCAGTGCTCAGCTAACAGACACTTCCTGTGAAATGAGACAGAACTCTTATGGGTTAGGGTGAAGTACTTTTTGCCAACTTTCTTTTTGCTGGAGTTATGTTTATAGCCTAGCAAGTGGCTTACAATCTGCTCTACATCACAGCAACACAGATAAGTCTTATGAAGACGATGGCAGAGTGAAGGACTAGCAGTGGGAAGAAAGCGGCCATGGCTTTAAGGTACAGCCCCAGCATTTACCTGGTGTGAAAATGGGAAACCATGGAAAATAATCTCAAGGGGTGTTCGAACACAGTATCTCCTGAATGCAAGCTGACAAACGAGCTAGAATAACATAGAGAGGTGGAAGCGCTGCCTGGCTCAAGCTAACTGAACGAACGTCAGCCATGTTTCCAATGCTCACATAGGCAAGAGGGTATGGCTGTCAAAGGACGAAAAATGTTGAAAATACTCATCACAGAATCACTCTGCTAGCCAAAAGCTTAGAGCATTGATAATCTTAGTGTGAATAGCGCCAGTTCATCTATGGCACGAGGCCAACATGACGATCAGCTAATTGTAGGGTAGTTCAAAATGGATATAAGGAGAATTGACACACGGTGACATGGTTGCATCCCCATGAGTACCACTTATAAATGTTTAACAGTCATTAATTATTTATTTATTTGTTTATGTTGCTTGTTTAATATTGCACTAACACAGGGAAAGTTTTCGGTGATGGAAGGATGAGAAAGTAGACGCCGTGGCCTTAATGAAGGTACAGCCCCAACACCATTTGCCTGGTGAGAAAGTGGGAAACCACGGTAAACCTTCTTCAGGGCTGCCAAAGGTGGGACTCAAACCCATGGTCTCCCGAATGCAAGCTGACAGCTACTATGCAGCCACTTGCTCAGTAAGAATCTGCCTGAAATAGCTCGAGACAAATATCACTCTGACCTGCTACGTATGTCTAGTACTAACAAGCTTTTTGACGAAGATTCCCACAGGTAAACACATGCTCTTGACCTATCTAAGTGTGCTGACAGCTCCGTTAGTAAGTAACAAACTTGTTATGTTGTGTCTCCAGTGGAACACCTGATGAGTATCCTGGTCCACGTCCAGGAGTGTCTGAGGGGGCAGCACGAGGTGTGTTCCTCGGCGGGAGACTTCCTCCGGCTGTACATGTCCCGGTCTCACGGGTTTCTCTTCTCCTCCACGATCCCGTACAGCGCGCCTCTCGGACTGCTCGTGGTGGTAGCCAGCGAGCTCGCCACCTTCGGCTGGAACTATTGCGACTTGTTTGTCATCCTTGTGGGCTGGACTCTGGCCATCAGACTGAGAGCACTCAACCGACACCTCTTGCGGCAAGACTTGCACGTGAGTTACCACCGTATGGTATTCAGTGCGGTACAGCACTGTAGATGTGCTAAGTAATGCGCTTGCGAATTATGCCACAAAAGTGATTAGTTCCATGTTTTGCCACCCGGCAGAAATATTTAAATTAATAAACTTCATTGTTTGCCCGTATCAAACTAACATTACAACGTTTTATTATAATTTTCGGTCCACCTTATTCAATACATAAAAATTTATTGCATAGATGTAATTACAACATATATTTTTCAATCAGTACTAGTTTTGACGCCCCACTGCATCATCAGCAGCTGAAGAGAAGTTTTTAGAAAAATTGACAATCATATAAGTTTATCAACACCAAATTCATCACAATTTAAAACCATATTGATAACAATGAAACTGTGTTAAAAATATACTGTCTCTAAGTTCATATTTTCAACAAGTCGAAGAATTTGAGTCTTACGCCACAATCTGAGCAACGTACAGACACATCTCTTGAGATGAATTAAATTTTCAAAATATGCTCCTGTTTAACACAATATTGTTATATTTAAAAATTTACACAAGTTTAAGCCCTGTACTATGGGGCACCTGCAGTTAAGACAACAGATTAAAATACAAAAACACGATCATAACATAACATTTGGTGACTAAATGAAAGTATTAAAATGACACCTGTCATATGACAAAAGAAGTGCAAGTAAAATGTCCATGCCTTGACTTGAATGTTGAAAACTGTTTACCAGTCAAACCACAAGTTCAAAACACTACACTGATGTGCAAGTCCTTTTGTACAGGATCTTGAAACACTACGTGGAACATGTTCTGCTGAAGAATGGCCGATGAGTAGACCAGCTCCTCACAATATCTTGTGGTGCATTGGACTTATCGGCAAAATAAGGGAAAGGACAACGTAGGACGTGAAAACGAAGAGGTCTCGCAAACCTAACACCACCTGAGTCAGACAGGACAAATAAAAGTGAGGAGCCTGGCACAAATAAGGACACCACTCGTACTAAAGAAGGTGGGCTCTTAGGCACCATCTAACCTGTCCCTGAGATGTGTAATTCGTTCTTGCTGATTCACTGTAATAAACAATGAGCTGTGGCGTAGCACGTGTGTAATTATGTAATTACAATATTTTTTCAGTTATTTAACTCATTGTCTTCTTCTTATTTTTTACCCGATATTTTAATCGAAATATAAACTATGTCCCTGTCTCGTATAGTTCTGTTTTTGTAGGAGTTGCATACGAGCTAACAATCTGTGGGGGCTTACTGAAATCTATCAGGCTATAGCGCAAGAAGAATTGGAGAAAGAGGTTGGAGGAGACGCAGATACTTATGAACAAGAATTTATAGAGCAAAATGATCACGATACAGAATCAGAACATTCAAGTGACTCAGGACAAGAAGGGGCTAGTTCCAATAGAGGGGATGATATTTTGTGTGGAATCAGGTGGAGTAAAGACCCACTGACAAGTAGGTTCAGTGAAAGAAGTACACATGATAGTGTTTTTCACTAAGGACACTATTCAATATATGAATTTGCAGATCGAAAAAATGTGGGAAAACTCTGAACGTACTCAACACACAAAGGATACTACAAAGACTGAATTACTGGCATTCACAATAATAATGGACTAAAACTGCAACAAAGAAAGTGTAGATACTGTATCAAGAAGAACACGGAGACGGCCTAGGCTTTATTTTTTCACTTGGAGAATATAGCTGGAATGAACAGTTAAATCTGTAACCATAATTTCGAGCACGTACATAAATAATAAGAATAATGAAGTAATAAAATAATACCAGTAATAAATAGTATAATACTTAATGATGAGATAATAATAATATAGAAATAATAATGATAATGAGAGAGGAAAATGACGCAGTGGCGGAGAATTCATATAAACCAAACACAGGGAACACTTACAGGCCTAAAAATGACAACTAAAACAGGATGTGGAATGTGCTGGGAAGCCCTATCTATGAGGTCCATGGGAACGTATGACGTTATGGGGGAGAAGAGACTTACAAGAAACACCCTCTAGCTCAACTATATTAAAAATGACAAGAAAGTTTTACAAATACAGTTCCACGACACGGAAACAAGACATACTTAAGTAACTTAACATAAAATTTGATTTAACAAAGACGGTGATGCTACATTAAAGGTATAGTTTAAAGCAAAAGTATTTAATGGATGAAAGAATTGAAACTACGGCAATTGGAACCTAGGGTAAACTCGCATTAAATTAAACTTTTAAAATTACATTAAGCAAAGAAATAATGAAACACAAAAGGAATTAAACTAAATGAAACGAAACCAGAAAACATTGAGAATAACATTGCAAAAACACTGAAATAACACTTACTTCGGAAAGGCAGGAGTTCCCGAGGGTAGCCCTTGAGCGCGAACGCTAGCGAGGGCGGTCGGATGGAAATTGACGCCGAGATCACGCATAATTTTTTCCAAGCCGGCCACCAGGCCGGAAATGGCCCGATTACAATCAACCAATAAGATCAAACTTACCCTAGATTCCTGGACCTTTTTGCCAATAGAAAATCTCGTGACCATATATGGTCATTTTAACATCGTTAGCAATTGCACAAGTTCTGGAACATTACGATTACTACACCAAAATTTCATCATAGGAAACCGCGTTTGCAGTACAGGTACAGGATGCTCCAAAATAAATCACCTTACAAATTTTACATCAGATTACATAAAAACTACATTTAAAAAAAAATCACTTCAAAACACTTTTGCATGTTGCAATGTTCATACAGTTCAATATTTCTTGCCGTTACATAAAATTCCAGTAGAGTCCAGAGTTGCAAAAAATTAAATCCTTCAGACAAATAAAAAAATTAAAATTTACATTTCCAAACACACTGTAGTTTCAGTTCTCCGTCCCACCAACCGGTGACAAAATCTTACACACTGAGAATGAGATTTTCTCACAGCCTTGTCGATATCTCTGATGAAAGCACATCTTGAAGACAGATATGAAGTTAGGAACCTGCTTGCAGACCTGAGAAAATACAAAAGGCAAGAGGAAGATGGCAATGCTGTTTCTCTTGTGTGACCACTTGTCCAGTGGTGATTACTGGACTGCAATGTGGCTATTTCTTCAAGTTGTCGACATTATTATCCAATAAACTATTATAAGTATGGTTAAACTGAACTATTATTTTTACAATTTGTTTTACGTCACACTGTCACAGATAGGTCTTACGGCGACAATGGAATAGGAAAAGGCTAGGAGTTGGAAGGAAGTGGCCGTGGCCTTAATTAAAGTACAGCCCCGGCAATTCCCTGGTGTGAAAATCTTCTTCTTTTTTTTTTTTTTTGCTAGGGGCTTTACGTCGGACCGACACAGGTAGGTCTTATGGCGACGATGGGATAGGAAAGGCCTAGGAGTTGGAAGGAAGCAGCCGTGGCCTTAATTAAGGTACAGCCCCAGCATTTGCCTGGTGTGAAAATGGGAAACCACGGAAAACCATCTTCAGGGCTGCCGATAGTGGGATTCGAACCTACCATCTCCCGGATGGAAGCTCACAGTTGCACACCCCTAACCGCATGGCGAACTTGCCCGGTAAACTGAACTAAGGTAATTTAATGTGTATCATTTGTTAAAGATGAAATGTTTAGTTATTGCGATTTCATTCTCTTGGTGTATAAAATATGCCACGCGTGTACTTAGTATATATAAATAGGCACGTGTAGTCAAAGGTTATGGGACCCTGAGTTCGCCAACCCAAGTTGAGAGACAGGCAGGGGATACTGTGGGTGTGTTCTACCATCCTCAGCCACAACAGGACCGCAGTTAACATTTTTAAAGATGAGCAATGTTTTGAGCTGTGTTTGTGTCTTGGTTAATGCTTCATTTCTTCTGTATTAGGTTTGAAATAATAATAATAATAATAATAATAATAATAATAATAATAATAATAATAATAATAATAATAATAATAATAATAATAACTGTATAAATAATCATATTTTTAATTTCATAGTCCGGCTCCATGGGTAAATGGTGAGCATGCTGGCTTTCATCACAGGGTCCCGGGTTCGATTCCTGGCAGGGTAGGGAATTTTAACCATAATTGGTTAATTTAGCTGGCACAAGGGGCTGGGTGAATGTGTCGTCTTCATCATCATTTCATGCTCATCACAATGCGCACATCACCTAAGGGTGTCAGATAAAAGGACTTGCATCTGGCGAGCCGAAATTGTCCTCAGACACTCCCGGCACTAAAAGCCATTCTCCATTTCATTTTGTTCATAGAAGAATCCATCAGTCATGAAAGAGAAAACTGCTGGCATCAATGTTAATGGTAAATAAGTATATTCTATAATATTTGCTGGTGATATTGCCATACCATCAGAAATAGGCAAATGACACCTCAACATTAATGCAAGGAAAACAAAAACCATGACAATATATCAATTCAAGAAAACACCTATAACTCACATCAAAATTGGCCATGATAAAACTGAACAAGTGAAACAGTTTTGCCACCTACAAAGCCGGATCACAAGGGGGAATCGCAGCATATCACAAGTCACAAAAAGGATAGCAATGGCAAAGAAAGCCTTCCCAAGGTAAAAAGCATGTGCTGGCCAACAAATATATAGATATTCAAACTCAGAAGATCTTGTATGATGCTTGCTTCTGTACGGAGAGACTAGAGGCAATTGAAATGTGGGTCAGGAGAAAAATGCAGACGATAAGTTGGACTGAAATGAAGATGAATATAGAAGTCCTGAGAGAGAGACAGGAGGAAAATGGAGTCTGGTAACTGAAATTGAAAAATGGAAAATAAAATTTATTGGTCACATTCTGCATCGTGAGAAGAATTGCCGGGGAAGGAGGAGTGTCTTATTTCAAGGACTTGCTTCAGAGACCTATGCCGAGTTGAAATGACTTGTTCAAGATGGCTGCGGCGACAAGGCTTAGCCTTTAGCAAATGATGATGATTTCCAATGAGGACCTTACATTCTAGCAGGTACTTATGTACTTAAATTTGGACCATATACACAATATATTGAGGCGGAAGAAATAGAACAAACTGGTGAATATCAATAACAGTAAAATGTACACGAAAATTAGGGAACTTAAGGCGTAAGTGTGGAATGGTTAAAGAAAATGCAATGGGCCACTATATCTTATGTGGGATTTGTATTTGATTATTGTCTAAATAATTGGCTTATACCTGAAGATTGGAACGATACTCTGGTAGTACACGCATGCACAGAAATGATGTCCTGATATAAACAATGCATTGCTCACTACAATATCGTTGTGATCGAAATGGGAACACACACTGGGCCTCCAGCACTCCTTGTCAGTAGTGGAGTGGGACGTGTTGATTGCTTGTGTCGGGACACCATTTCTGTGCATGTGTGTACACATACAAAGAAAGACCAGTGAGTCGTATGTGTATTTTGAAGGCATAGTTGTCTTAAAGGAAGTAGATGAATATTGTTATTTGGATTGTAAAATAACTAACGATGGCAGAAGTAAGGAGGACAAGCAAGGAAGGCCTTTCTTAAGAAAAGAAATTTTCTGACTTTGAACATTTATACAGGAATGAGAAAGATGTGTCATTGTATGGAAGTGAAAAATGGGCGATAAGTATTTCAGAAAGAACGTACTCAGCATACCATATATTGGGAAAACTACTTGCGCGTTTGCGAAAGAGATTAAAGTTGTAGGTTTGAGTTTAAAATAATGTTTATTTATTTATCGTATTACCTCAGCTACCGTGTACAAACGTTTCAGTTTGATGCCATCTCGGTGCTTGCTCGTCAGTTACTAGGTTCTGTTTTGCTCAAGGCCCACTAGATGGCATTGTAAACCAAATCTCTCTGTGGCTGAGTTGTAATGAATTTTGTCACGTGAACAACAAATGTGTCACCAGAGATCTTTTACATACCCACATCAAACAACATGGAGTGTCGAACAGACTTTTTTCTGTGACTACCTCTGCTGGGTTTGAACCCAGTATCTCTACAAACGATCCACAGAAGGAGGTTAAAATAATGTCAAGTATGGGACAATAAGTGGGGGGGGGGGGGGGGGGAGTAAATCAGCTTACCAAATGTGTGCATTTGTTGAAAGGTAGAATGAGGTCAAGTAGCCTAAAGTACTCGTTTAGTAATAGCCCATTTGATTGTGACATATTAAGTCAGGGAGATGGTGGTGGTGATTACTGTTTTAAGAGCAACCACAACTAGGCAACCATCCTCTATTAACACTAATCAGAGGGAAGAAATGGAAGGGATCCGACATCTCGAAAAAATGCACGTATCAACCAAAGAAAGACAAGGGCCATGAAGGGTGTGATAATGAAAATACCCCTAGGCCTCGCAACCTAATACCTTCGGGGTCAGAAAAACAAGAGTTGACTATGGGAGGTCGGACATGATAGATGAAAGTGAGGAGCTTGGTACAAGTAAGTGGAAACAACGCCAGGGCTCAGCTTTGGGCCCTGTGGTCGCCAACCCACGCCCCCAAATGAAGTATTAAGTAAGTCGTAAAGCCTACAAACAGTGATAAAATGTGTACATCATAAAATGAAACTTTCCAACTTCCATCATCATCTTCATTTCCCATTTCCAGCTTCCCGGCTCGGGTTGTGAATCAAGGACCTCCATCGCTCTCCACCACTCTTCTCCTTTTTTAAGTACATCTTCTGGTTTTCCTCCCTCTTCTCTATGCACTCCCACACTGAATCTGTCCACCTCTTTTGGGATCTTTCTCATGGTCTCTTTCCTGTTATCTTCTCTGATAAAAGCACTCTCTCTTCTCCCATTCTCATCATATGCCCCTACCACTTTAGCTTTGTTGTATCTATCCTGTTTCCTGTCCTTTTCCATATCTCTTCATTTCTAAATCTATCCTTTCTGGTCTTGCCCATGATACCTCTTAGGAATTTCATCTCCGCTGCCTGTATTCTACCCCTTACACTCTGGTAGAAGCTGTTTGCTTGTTGTATTCTTTTCCCAATTTCCTCAGTTATCTTTCCATCTTCTGTGATCACACTTCCCAAGTACTTGAAACTTCCAGAATTTTACCATTCAGTTTTATCTTTCCTCTTCCTTCCTTCCCCTCGTCATCACTATTGTTTTACTTTTCTCCGTGCTTACATTCACCCCAAATTTTTCTATCTCTTGATTTCACACATCTACTTGTTTTTGCACTTCCATTTCGCCCCATATCACTATATCATCTGCAAACAACATGGCTTTTGTTGCCTGTCTTCCCAATCTCTGTTTAATGTTCTTATGAATTTCATCCATGACTGTGATGAATAGTATGGGGGAGAGTACAGACCAGTTTGAACTTTAAACCATTTTGTTTTTCCGATACTCGTCTTCACACTGCTAACACAATTTTTGTACATAGGTTTTATCATTTGCACTTCCACTCTGTTAACTTGTTTTTTCCTTAACGTGTCCCATACCAACTGTCTGGGCACACTGTCATGAGCTTTCTCAATGTCAATAAATGTCATCACTATGTCTTTTCCAAACTCCCATCTTTTCTTAATGTAAAGATCAGGTCGAACGTTGATCTGTCTTTCCTAAAACCATACTGTTCTTCTTCCATTTCTCCTTCTAGCTTCCTCTTCAGTCTTCCTTCCAATACTCTCTCAAATATCTTAGTTACATGGGCAATAAGGGTGATAGTTATTACATTCCTTTTTATCGCCTTTTTTAAATACCAGGATAATTAAACCCCTTCTCCACTCTTGTGGGAACTCTTTCTTCCTCCAGATTATTCTAAATAACCTACACAGCCACTGTAGCCCCAGTGGTCCTGCTGCTTTACCACTCTCCATCTTTTGTATGGCTTCCTCTATTTCTAACATTGGTATCTCCTTTTCTTGTTCTTCCTCTTTCCCCATTGTTTCTTCTTGCTCCTGTTCATATACCAGTTCACTGTATTTAATATTTAGCAATTCTGTGAAGTACTCCTCCCCATCTTTTTAGTATGACATCTCTTTGCGTCAATATCTGACCTGTTTCAGCTTTTTCAAATTTTGTATCTTCCCTATTTCGTAAACTATTCTACACCAAACCATACAAAACCTTTTTACTTCCCTTTATATCCTCCTGTAAAGTTTCCGTGAAACTTTCCCAACTCTTCCATTTCTCTTCTTGTACTATTTTCTTACATACCTTTTTGGCTTCTTTATATTTCTGCCAATTCTCTGTACTATTGCTGCCTATCCACTTTCTCCACGCCATTTGTTTCTCTTTAACTGCTTCCTTTATCCTGCTGTTCCACCAAGGAGTCTCCTTTTCCTTTTTCCTCCCTGATAGTCTTCCGCAGGTGTTTACTGCACACTTTACAAAACCATTTCTGAAACATGTCCATTCCTCTTCCTCAATATTCACATCATCTTTGGGAATTTCTTTCTTCAGATCCTCTTAAAACTTTTCCCTAATTTCTTTCTCATTTAACTTCCATCCCTTTATTTTTCTTTCCCTTTTTTTCTATTAACTTTGTTATTTTACCAAGTCTCAATTTGGCTACCACCACTTTATGGTCTCCTTCGAAATCTGCTCTTGGCATTGCTGTCACATCTTCCGGTTGTCTACGTTTCTCCTTCTTCACCAGAATAAGATCAATCATTGTCTTATCTTTCTATCTCCCCAACCATATCTTGTTATATTTTGTGAGTTCTTTTTCCTAAACCATGTATTGCCAACAATTAATCCATTCCTGCTACAAAAATCTATTAGCATATCTCCATCTTGGCTTCCACAACTATAGGGGCCAATTATCTCTTCTTTTCCCTGTCTGTCTGTTCCAACATGTTCATTCATGTCTCCCATTATTATAACCTCTTTGTCTTCAATACAACTTTCCAGTTCTTCTAGAAACTCTTCTAAACATTCATCTGCATTCCCCGACTGGCATGAATTCACCTGTATAAAATCCTTGATTCCACTCTTCCAAGTCTAATTTTAATTCTGGTCAATTTTATCCACATATTGCGCTGGGTCTTCTCTCAATATAACACCAGCACCATTTGTTGTCATCTTTCTTCCACTCCAATATAATCTATACCCTTTCTTCAATTCTTTTTGACCTTTCCCCTTTCATTTTGTCTCACTCATTCCCATCATTGCTATGTCTTTCTTCTCCATATACTCTACCAGTTCTTCTACCTTGCCGTTCAAAGTCATGACACTGATGATACCAATTCGTGTGATGCCTGGTAGCCCACTTCTCACAGTTTCCCCAGAGCACCGGGAACTGTGTGTCACTTCAAGACGACACCCTAGCATTTTCCGAGGCCTCGATTCACTCGCACTCATTCTTTAGGCTGTTTGTACGATGGGTTCGCCACTCCCAAAGGCATTATTACCTTCTGCCATGTTCAAATTAGGCCGCCCCTAACATGGAGTCAGACGCCTTTTATAGCCGCTCCTCTGGAGTACAGATGCTACGGGTTTGCCGCTTCCTCCATCTCCACCGTACTGAAGTCCATCTTATCCGCTGTAGATGGCGTTGAGATCTTCACCCATAACCCAGGGCAAGGGCCCTCCATATTTATGACCCCTGGAGAGAGGGTGTCCCAGTATTATAAAGCCCCCAGTAATTGGGCTACCTGTTGGTCCGCAGGTTAAATCGGCCCTACGTACTGTAGGAACCCGCTATCCGCCTCTGTAGAGGTCAGGTTCCCTGGTTACTTATTGGGAGTTAACCCCATCCACAAAGGCTGAGGTTATTTGCAGAGTCCAACGTACATCATTCGTCAATGAAATGAGGAGGCTTATATTACTGATCTATGTCTAAAAACACATGACGTGTATATATGGGAGTGTCCTACATTGCCCTCGTGTAGACTGTCCCAAGATCATGGGGATGTAGTCCATGTCGTACGATGTTGTAAGATAGATCTACTCTACTCTCATAATGCTGCACACATTATCAGTACCATGTTAACGAGATTGTTCTCCCGCCAGCTGACGAGCCGGACGCAGTGGGGAGTGTTCCGTTCCCACTACGCTGCCATGTCTAACCTCGTCAAGATGGTGGACGAGAATGTGTCGCCGATCATCCTCTTGTCCTTCTCCAGTAACCTCTACTTCATCTGCCTACAGCTGCTCAACGGGCTCAGGTCAGTCATGTCTTGCAGACTGTGTGCTCTAAGAGTTTATCTATTTGGCCTTCTTCAAGTAAATTTTTCTTATGCTTATATTTATTTATTTTCCTCCAGATCTACAGTACATGACCTTAATGATCATTAATGGAGAAAAATAACAATGTTTAACCTTATCAGGATATGATCAATCAATTTGCATTTGCTGAAAATAAACCAACCAACAGACAAACCAAAATAAATTTCCATGAAATCATCGACAGACACTGTCAAAAAGGCCCACGTTCAACTCCTTTTCGGAGATCAATTATCCGTGGGAGTACGACAACTGTGTGAACACAAAACAAAATGGCATACATGGCATAAAATAAGGTAAAATAAAATAAAATACACGGCAGAACAGTACAGGGTGCTTGGCCATCCATATGGAAGGATAATGTCCTCCCATTCCTTTCCTGAGGGACACAGCAAGTCGTTCACAATCCACTCCTACATGTCAACACGCGAACCATTACAACTTGCCAAGCCAGACCAACGTTGACACATCCGCTGAGTCATTGTCCTCTATTTCTCTCATGTATCTTCCTAGTACATTGTTCTACTTCCATTACTCACTATGACAGCATTATCTAACTACTTGCCATTTTAATAATTGCAAGCTAGATCCACCAATACAATCTAATATTACCCTCTTTACCAACCATTGTAATCACCATCACTCTTAATCATATTAAATCTTCTATTCTAATTGTAAACAAATGTATCACACCAAACTCCACATTAAAATCTACTCCACTACTTTCATTTCCATCTCATAACAAGCCAAACTCCATCAGGCCAATACCTCTACATAAACCATTACGCACAAATCTCTCCTCCCACCTTATAACACCACTTACAATTCAATTATCAAACCTGACCACCTTGCGTTATCATCTACCAACTTAACTTAAGTACGAACACACTCTATTAAAATAGCCATTCCTCAATTCACAATTCACTCCACTCACCTTCCAGCTTAATCCTTCTCTCCTTCGTCAGACCAGACTCCACATATCTACCACGTATAAATATCTTGCCATTCAAACATATACAACATATTGATTTCAACCCTTCTATTCACTCACTATATTCAACCTCTTATTCTACATCTTTCTAACCATCATTTTTCCTCATAGACATGTAATACTTCCTCCCACCACTCCAATGACATCCACCCACCACTTTCTACAACATACATTGAATTATTTAATCATCTTTGGCCACACTTACTCTAAGCAGCAATCACTCAAAATACCAGCACATACCAACAAATCAACGTCTTATACCAATAACAAACCCACTCCGTCACCTTCCAACTTCTACTTGATTAACAAACACTTCCACTTATAATTCAAATCTACAATCAGGCCTCAAAATCATACTTAATCATTAAATTCACTATACACTAAAAAAAACAATTAACAAGCACACTCCACCACCTACCAATTTCTACATACTCTTTACAAACCAGACCATCTTTCATAATTTGCAATCATTCCAAATATCACTCCAGATAACACCTGGCCAACTCCACTCTCCTTGCAGCTTAATCCTTAAATCTGTTTAGCTATAATCACCCCTAACAAAATCACACTTAACAACTAAATTCACTATACATTTTAAATTCAATTCACTCTATATATCAAATCCTCACAGTCACTATAACTTACTCCTTCTTAACCAACCAAACCATCGTACCTTATATTACCTCCAAATCTTTGTCCACTATTCCCTTACCTACTTACTACCTTTGCTTGACTTTTTACTTCTTATTACTATGCCCTCATCATTTTTTTCATTCCCGACAAATCCCTTAAGCTTCTGCTCCTCCCTGTCTGCCTAACCTTTTGTTCACTGTGTTCACCTCTCTGCCTTTCCTCTTGCCTGGCTGTGTCCATAACTGCTTCTCTAAACATTTGTATTCTCACACTGTTGTCCACTGCTCTTTCCTTATCACTATGCATGACCACTCTTTCACTATGTGTGTCTCCCTGCCTCTCGTCATTCAGCTTCCTGTCTCCCTTTGTTCTTTCCTTGTAACCATGTTTTCTAAAACTTGCCTTTCTTCCCCACCACTTCTTCTTGCTTCCAATTCTCTTCTAATTCCCGTAATTTTGTCACTGTCCACAATCTCGTCCATTGGCCATTGGTTACCACTAATTCCTGACCCCCAATGTGAGCTCTTAATCCTTGAAGTCTGGCCCTTATTAAATGTTTCTGAAGGGTTTTTACATTCCTCATCCCTTCTCTTCCCATGTCCCTCTTAATCTGAATTTTTGTACTCTGTAGATTACTTGCATTTCTTATCGCTATTCCCGCCATCAGGGAGGATAACAACTTCACTTTTATTGGCCTGTTACCCTGCGTTTTACGTATCCTTTCCACATCGTCTGTGTCCACTTCATTGAAGTTAATTTTCATTCTCTTTTGGATGACTTCCACAACTTTGTAAAGTGTCATTGCTTTGTCCTCTCCTTTTAGTTCCAGCACTCCATATATAAATAAGCATTTCTTTCTGCATTCCTCGGTACTGTCTTCAGCTTCATCACCTCTTATTCCTTATTTTCTCTTTGAGTGACAAAATTTCTCTCTCATTGTTCCCCACTTTGGTTGTTATTTTGTCTGTTTTTCCCTGAATCTATTGCCTCATATTTTCAAACTCTTTCACTTGTTCCTGAATCATATTTTTTATCTGTTCAAATGGGCAAACTTCTTCCACAACCTTCTTTACCACCCTCCTTATGACCTCCACATCTTCCCAGCTTGTGTTTCCACTGGGAGACGGGCCGGGGTTTACTTCCACGCCCCCTATAACTACCGATATAATCTCACCCTTCATACTTATTTCCACTTTACATCCTTCTCTTGTGGCTGTGTCCTTCTTCATTCTCCCCTGTCATCTTCCAATAACTACCTGATACTCCACTGCCGCTCTACTTGACTCAGCATGTCTGCACGCTATGCGAGCTTAGGCGAGACTGGGTATTTTGGATCATTTAAAATTGTATTAAAATGTATTGTCGAAATTTGTAGAACGGCCTGTACCGCACGTGTCAATTTTTTGGGGACTTGCAAAAGATAGAAGCTTTGAGATGTTTCCAAGGACAAAACAACAAGCCTGAAATTAAATATTTGATTGGTTTAAATTAATCAAAAGGTAACTTTTGTGTGGTCATTGGTCATTAATTTTGCTGTGCCATTTCCTGTTGCACCACCATGCGCGGGCTACTTTCGGGAAACGCGTCACAGGGTGGTTCAGTTCTGTCTTCGGCATCATGTACAGTGGACGTGTTGTCCGGGAGCTTTGCCTTCTCTTGGCGTAAGCAAATCTTAAAAACTTCCTGATGTACCTTAATTTTATATTATTTCAATTTTTAATTTGTCATCAGACCGATCGATCCTTCAATCAGAAATCAATTGTAACTTATGATTGTGTAAGGACTTCTTAAATCCATCTTCATGTTGGCAAGAGGCAAGCTTTTCCTAACATGTTTGTAATTTAAGTTAAATTTCTCGCCTCAGTAAATCTGCTTCATTTGAAATTATTTTCCTTTGAGCTGTATTTTATATTTTTGGTGAAGGTGGTCACTTCACATTACAAGTACTTTCCATGAAGACTGGTTACAAGAACCGTTCCATATTGATGGTTTTCACTTTACAAAGGAAGGAGATTTATTACGTCCTCCTATTCAATACATGTATATCCATCGATGGATTGAATACGAGGACGTAATAAACCTCTTTCCTTTGTAAAATGAAGACTGGTATCGATAAGATTGTAAGACTGCAACTTCATTTCATATGGGTTTGTATTTCTATTTTGTGTTTATGCTACCTTATTTCCTTTTCTTTGGTGTTTTCAATAATAAATAACTATTAACTAAATTGTTCTTTCTTGAAGTTTCAGCCAAAAAAGTCCTTCAATCGACAACCTTGTAGGGTTCCTTCCGCTGTCCACATCCTGCCATTAGTTTCCGTGCATTTTACCTTGTTTAATTTTGATTTTATGATATGGTTTTAACAATTCTAAGTTTTCTTTAATGTTCCAAATGTTTTTTAAAAATTGTTATATTAAGCCTCAAGCTGTGTTACATTGATGTTGAACCAATCTGAACCGAGCAGGTATCCAGAGCTCAAGCAAGTTTGTGTTTTCCAGTTTAACAAGCTTGAAATACCACCAGATTTCAGTGGTGACACTGAAATACTCCTTTATTTAGTGAGATCTCTCCCAGCTATTTCTTTTCTTTCTTCTTCTCCCTGGCCTGCAGTGTGGCCATTCAGAGTTAGCTCTTCTGATCCGTAGAGAGTATTTCCTCAGTGATGTCCTTCCTCTTTAAATTGGTTTAAGCTGTTCACCACCCCTCATACAGGCATAGCAGTGAGCGGTGCCTCTCTCTTGCAAGGGAGTCTTCGGATAGTGTGACTTCTCCATGTTGGCCTGTCCAGAGCACATGTTGCACTTCTCCGACGTCCAACAAAGTAGAGTACATTGACATTCTCAAGTACTGGTCTATGGTCCACTCTTCTTTCCTGCTGAAACAACTGTCACATAGCTTCCAGTGCTGTGGCTATCATCGCAACATCAACTGACACATAAAACTACAAACTGAGAAGCTACATGACATTGCATATTTCACACCATACAAGCGCAGGGCTAGGAAGCAATTCTGGCTAACATTTGCCGTGGATAGTGGGATGCACGAGACGCAAGCTCGCTCCATTCTGAGAGAGAGGCACTAAAACTCTGTGATCTGCATAACAGCTGCTGAGTAGTAAATGAAATGTCCCAGTAAAAGAGTTGATCTCTCTTGCAGCCCCAAGTCAACAAGCGCACTGGACTACATCTACTTCTTTGGCTCGTTTATCTTCCTGCTGGCACGGACCATCATGGTGACATTGTTTGCAGCCCAAGTGCACGACGAGAGCAGAGTGGCACTGCCCGTGCTCTACAACTGTCCGCCTCAGAGCTACTGTGTTGAGGTGAGTTCACCTCCATACCTATCAGAGAGTGGAGTCGTGTGCCAGCTTATTTCTTTTTTCATCTTGAAAACAGACAGAACCCTGTTGGCAGTAGTCCAGCAATAGTCTCTACATCAATGAATATGTTGCCAGAACCAGTATTTCTAACAAGTCTCAAGACTTTGGCACTGCCCCTGCATTCGGTTCAGACTTTGTTAACATTTTCAGCGCCAAGAAATACAAGCAGCTGTTCTTTACTTCACCGTATGATCTAAATGTTCCTTTAACACAAGTGTCACAGACAAACAATTTCTCCAGCTTGCTCTTCGTTTTTTAAGAACTACCTGTTCCCATGATTATATACAGCCTATAACAGTCAGGAAGAATACATGAGAACAATTTCAGCTGTTTGGAACAAGGTTCAATCCTAAATTCAAACTCGAATCAAAAGATAACCATAACATCCTGTTTTGAAGGATTAATAAAAATTTAGCCTTTTATCTAATGAAATAAAAGATTGCAACAAACCCAACATATGTTCTTTCGCACAGCTCGGCTCCGTCTATAACAGCTTTCACTCAGCCAGTACAGTGGGGTCCAGCAGGGGAGAAAGTGCTTCTTTCAATTGTATTTCTTTCTCTGTTCTTTCCTATTCTACAACTTTTGTTCTAATTTTTTCTTTCCAGACTCCTTCCGTAAGCACTTTTTGAGTTATCTTCAAGTTGTTTTCTACGCTATTTCCGCCATTACCAATTCAACACTTAGCGAGACACGAACTAGTGACCTTGTTTTTAGGAAAAGGAGTTCCCCTATGTTTACTGACTTTACATTTAATGTAATATTCAACTGCCAAAGAAATCATTACGCTTAAATGACTCTTTGTATCAGGAGACCTCAAGACTATTTTTTGTGTGTTTTGCTCAGCCTTATTTTAATGAACATCGTCAATCATTTTATAATACAGTTGATCTGTATAGTTGGGTCTGACAAAAAAGGACTAGAAAAGTTTTTGTATTATTGTGCATGCCTCATTTTATACTTCCTCTGACCAACTTGCGTAGTATAGTACCAAAACACAACCTCGCAAAACATGAGGGGCCAAGGCAAGTCAATTTTGCCATCAAGTGAGACTACTGAAAGCTAAGATGACATTATATAAATCACGTACAGCTTGGAAATGACCACATTACCGAGACAAGACAACCGAAACTCCAAGCTGCAGAAGTGAAGTTCCTACGCACCATGATAGAGGAAGGACTAAGAGGAGGTCCCCCACTACAGAGGATCCAGAAAGCAGGAAAAGTGCAAGAACAGAAAAAGAAGTAAAAGAAAAAAGACCCAAAGGAAAATGGACTGATCTGGTGAAGAAAGATGTCTAGGAGAGAGGACAAGATTGGGAGAAGGTTACGAGAGAGCAGTGGTTCATGGACAGAAAACATGGAACACCACAGCCGGGCAACTGGAGATGGTCAACTTGTGTCTTTAAATATTGGACCTCATCAGCTGAAGATGTCTCTTTGTACTAAGGATTTTATAACACCAGAAACCAGATTAACAAGAAAAAAGCATAGAGAAATTCTGCAATCTGAAGGAACAAGTAGAATGGATTAAGGAAGATGAAGAACTAGAAATAACTCTCGACAATTTGCAAAACAAAACAGAAGATTTAAAGAAACTGAAAGACATAAAAGTAAGATAAAAAATGAAAATCCACAGCCTGTTTCCAGTCATGCGACTGGGTCAGGAATGGAGGATAGGAATTGTGCCGGCTGCCGAAGCCTGTCGCACTCCTCTGGGCCAATGATTAAGGACTAACGGATAAAATGAAATGATAGTGGAGAGTGTTGCTGGAATGAAATACGACAGGGAAAACCAGAGTACCCAGAGAAAAACCTGTCCCACCTCTGCTTTGTCCAGCACAAATCTCACATGGAGTGACTGGGATTAGAACCACGGAACTCAGCGGTGAGGGGCCGGTGCGCTGCCGCCAGAGCCACGGAGACTCTATGAAATAAACCAAAAATAGACGAACGACATACCAATATAAACATTATTTCAAATACGGACCAAAAGATGAATTTATTTGTTGTAAGAATTATTGAAATCGTTTGAATGCTTCTCAAGGTCAGCCTCTCTATAATATTAGTATAGCAAGTCGTAAGTTGCACATCATTAAGAAGAACAGCGAACATCAATATCGTTACTTGACTCTCTCTCCTGTCATGAGGTGTCACTTGTTTCTGTGCTTGCAGCAATGGACATTATTTCTTTTCACAGGTGCAGAGGTTACAGTATCAGCTGACAGATGACGAGCTGTCGTTGACAGGGATGCGCTTCTTCTCCATCAATCGTAGCTTCTTACTGGCGGTGAGTACGTCGGCTCTAGTCGCCTTCATCTGGCCAATCCTCTCGTCCACCTGACACGTGGGTACACAGAAAGACATTTTAACTGTTTGTGTAGTTTGTTGGGACGTCATTTTGAAAGTAGTGAATTGTTCCATAGAAATTCTTCTTCTTTCCGTTTTTCACATAGTTTTGGGTCAGGTTGCGGATCAATGGCTTCCGCTTGCTTCTACCCTTCCACTACTCCTGCCCCAACACCTTCTTAATCTGCTGGTTCTTGTGCCTTTTACTTCTACATCAAACAGAAGGCAGGGCAACGCTGTTGTTTGTCCCCCACTCCGTTTCAAGGTTTATATAGAACAGGCAGTAAAGGAAATCAAAGAGGAATTTGGAAAGGCAATCAAAACCCTGAGATTTGCTGATGATGTTTTATCTGACTCTGCAAAAGATTTGGAGAAATTGCTGAATGGTATGGACAGTCTTGGGTAAGAACACTAGTGATTTTCACAATACGGCAGGAGTAGTACATAACTCTCGAAAACCATGACGATATACCGTAGTACCAACGTGCAGGATTAGTGACACTGAATCGAACTCAACCTTCAGTATTAACAGAGCCGAAAGAGTAAGGTTGTACCCTTACATGCCACTGACCCTCATTAACTCTATGCTTTTCACAGTTATACAGTAAATTCTTTAGGCACCCGACTTTGTCCATTAATATTTACCCCAGTTATAAGTTTTCTCATCAATACGTCACATCTGGTCTCCACGAACAGAACTTAGTCACTTATACAGTTAAGGATATGAGAGCCACAAAGAGAGAAAATTGACATCTCATCCCACTGAATTCAATAAGCAGACTCTTTTTAAATAACCTTTTTTGACACAATCTGTGGATCAAAGCATTGCCTCGGACAATGTGTCATGCAAGGAGACAGTAAATACCGACGCTCTGTGTATTTATGAATTGCAGTGCATGTGTCGACAATACAGTCGGCCGAGGTCTCGTTGTACGTTTGCAGTTCAATAAACGTTCGGAGTTACAAAGAAAAAACTTGTGTGCCTAGTAACAGGAAAACAAAAAACCCAGACAAGCCTTAAATCTTATGGAAAAGTTAAAAGTAACAGATGAGGTTAAAAACAAACCTAATGAAACAAAAAATGAACATCACTGAGCTGTATTCACCACTGACAATGCTAATAAAAGATGCGGACAAAATACAGAAAAATGCATCAAGGTCATTCAAGCCGTGAAACTGTAGATAAGAGTACAGAAACGACGCGCTGCCGATTTGTTTATAGTCATTGGCATTGGATTTCACTAAACAGCTTAGCAGAAGTTTAAGAAGAGATATGATAAAACTGTCCGCTAATTTGTAATAATAATGTTATTGGCTTTATGCCCCACTAACTACTTTTACAGTTTTCAGAGATGCCGAGGTGCCAGAATTTAGTCCTGCAGAAGATCTTTTATGTGCCAGTAAATCTACCGACACAAAGATGACCTATTTGAGCACCTTTAAATACGACCAGACTGAGCCAACATCGAACCTGCCAAGTTGGTATCGGAGGGCCAGCGTCTCAACCGTCCGAGCCACTCAGCCTGGCAAGCTTGATTTGTAGAGACGCCAACAGTGTAGATGACAATGTAATCAGTCATTGGAAAGAATATAAAATTCCCAGAACATTACGATTCTACTGACATCTTTAATTTCGATGAAACAACGATATTTTTCAGCTTCCTACCAGAAAAAACTGTCACGGAGCCAAAAGGAGCAAAGAGCACCTAACAATACATCTTACAACAAATGCATACGGAACTGATATGCTCCTTCCGTTGGTCACTGGAAAATCAGCCAAACCTCACCATCTGAAAGGTGTATAATACGAAGGCAATAACAAAGCCTGGATGAGCAACGTAACTTTCACCGCATATGCGGAAAAATTGAACAAGAGAATGCATCATTAAAAAAATTTAAAAAAAAAAAAAAAATGGGAAGATCTGGCTCCTGTTAGAGAACTGCCCTGTGGATCCCAGCTCAAACTTTCTTGCAGCAGATGGCACTGGTCAATAGCCACCATGAAGGTACTGGTACAGCGTGTGGTTGCAGGAAACGCCTACTCTATGTTGCACTGTACTGTAGTACATTTGGTCAGCCTGCGACAGTGAATCTCCAAGTGCTTTGTTAAATTTGGAATCACAAAGACAACTGCAGAAGAAAAAGGACTGTAAAGGTGCAGGTGTTCAGGACGATGTAGATGATCCAAGTACTTGCCCCACACACAGGAGTCATCTGACAGGGCTGATCTGTTCATCAGAATGCCGGTGTTCCGAGAAATAGAGCCCGTTGCAGAAATGTCGTGCTTTGGTTCAGTTTTCCCAAGCGAGGGGAACTGCAACACTGAACACTATGATGCCATTATTCCATTTTTTGAAGGGCTGCTTCATCACCATAAAACTAAACATGAGAATAGGGGTATTCATCTATGCAGTAGAAACATGCACTCTTGAAGAGAAGTGACATGCGGCGCTGGAGAAATATGCACAAATAATTCTATTCCAGAGGACCTCGACATCAATACCAGGCTGTTTATAATATCCAAACAATGACCATATATTCCAAAATGAAGAGGAGAGTGTGGACGCGCACCTACACGTTGGGTTCATGCAATCTCCATGGATATCACAATCCTTATTTTACCTCAACATTAGTAAATCTGTTTAAATTCACTTAAATTAGATCTCAATTCCTGATCAGCTACATACAGTACCAGCTTCAGCCCACATCAGTGTTGGTTTTGAAGTCTCTCATAGAACACAATCACATATCTGTAAGAAATCATTTCAAAGAATTTTGAAATTTATCAAACATCTCTGTTGGTAAATTATTTCAATCCCTAATTCTTCTTCATATAAACAAATATTTGCTCCAATTTATCCTCTTGAATTCCAACTTTATCTTCATATTAAGATTCCATTGAACCTCCTTGATCTACGATGTATTGACTGTTTCCACTGCAACACAAACCACTTTAGCTTTAGTTACTTCAAGGAACTGCACATTTCATGTACCAAGCCAGCAGTAGTTCTGTTGTTTCATTTGTACACATTCCGTAGAGTTGCTTTTTAATGTAAGTTTATTGTTGACCTCACCGGCATGAAAAACCTAACACTTAAATTTATTTTAAATTCCAGTCACTTTTATGGTACTAATTTACTATTTTGTAATAAGCCAGAAATATGCTCACGAAGTTAATTCACCTCTCTTTCGGTTTTCTACACTTCACATGTCTCTTCACGAACTTCTTTTCTTTAGGAATCATCTCCCATTCTTCCAGGAAGGACTCCCATGGGTCATGTGGGGTGTCTGGATGGTGCTGACGGACCCTTCTCCCAAGCTCAATAGGATTCAGTTCAGGGCTTTGAGTGGGTCACTTATCCAAGAACTGTTGCTCACATCTCGCAACATGCGGAGTTGCAATGTGCTGCATTAAATGGAGCAGTAGGCATCACATTTTTTATTTATTTATTTATCTGAAATTACACAGGTTTGACACCCAATTAAGTACATTCTTAACATTCATTATCAATTAATATACAGTATCTATGAAGTTAAAATTTAACAAAAACAAAGTTAAAATTGCTCCAGAAGGATTTCCTCCCCATTCTGATGTGCTCTAAGGCTACCATGCTCCAGTCATGTTGGCAGAATGACCCCAGACTCGTTCTCTACTGCCAGGGGACTGTACCTCCTCCCATTGTTGAGCTGCAATGTTCCCTTGCGGAACACAGTCCAGCTGCACGATGGTGTTTGGTGATCTTCTTCACTGAAGATTACCTTCTTCCAGTCTTCTTGCGATGCTTCTCACCCTAACATTGACCCCTTAAACTTTGTAGAAATGATTTCATATTTCAGATGGTTTTGGAGAATTTGAAGCAACATCAGCAACATCTCTTGCCCTCCTTGAATAGTCTCCAGTTTTGCTGTACCTTTTATGGTCATGTAAATCGTGGAAGGTGTAGAAGTATTGAATGCTATGATCGTCTTCCACCAAAGCAACAGCAGGGTGTTTACTCCAGAAAACTGATTATGATGAGAGAAACATCTTGCAAACGCATGTGATGAAGAGGGGTTCAGTACCACACTAAGTGGCTGAAGAGCCTCACATCCACGTTGCACGAGAAGGCTAGTACAATAAACAATCCGCATTTCACTGCTGGCTCTAAAAAACTAGGATGAACTGCCAAGCTTTGATTAAATACATAATAGCAAATCATTTCTTCAGCACTGTGTTTTTCATGCTGGTGAGTGTAGTTTACATGTGTGTAGACTAATGAAAGAAGGTGTGCTAAATATTTGTTACTGATTTCTTAATCATTTGTGTGTGGCTACTACAGTGTGGACAGTATTAAGTGCGAGGTGTAGGAATGTGCAAAAGCCAAGGGAATTTACCGAGTTTCTCCACTTACTTTAATATTTGGGGAGAGAATCTACAAGAGATGAGATGTTGGATGTTCAGTTGAGTTTCCTGTCAGAAAAGAGTAGAGTGCCAAATATTACTGAGACAGAGTAAGTGTCTGTCTGTGTAGCCTCCCAAAACAGTGTTAAATTTTTTTTGTTCAGAAGAAAGATTTGCTATTGGGTTTTTGTCGCCCCAGGTCTCACGGTGATGATGGGATTCAAACAGGACTAGGAATGGGAAGGAGGTGACTGTACCCTTCAGTAATGTACAGCTTGGTGTCGCCCCCTCCTGAAGGCAAGCTCACAGCTGCATGACCTTTTATCAGTTGGTATTTGGACTTTCTTGATGTTTTACATCTCAAGCAAAACAGATTCATCTCTTAGCAGGAATCTCATTCTGCATGGGAAGATTTATCTGTATCACGAGATGTACCCGTCTTTCTAATGTACGACGGCAAGTTGGTCAACGGTAGCGTTTACCTGCCATGTTGCGGTTATAACGGCACGGCAGCTCAAGTGTTTCTCTACCATCAGGTGATCGCAGGCCAAACACAGCACTCGTTCGCTTTCTTTTACTGTCCAGCTCTTAATTTTGTGAGTTAAAATACCACACAATAAGCCGTCAAAACGTTGGGTCTGAATACAATGACAGTATGCTGAGTGGGAAAGTTAACTACTCTCTACTCCGGAAAGTTTAAAGATTTTACCTAAAAATAAGACTTTGATCAATGAATTTTCCCAGAGTGTAATAAGGAGAATGTTTCTGCAGTTCTACCAATATCATAAAGAAATACCTTAGGCTGTTAAATTTCTGTAAGCAGAAAATAAGTTTTAAAGTGTGTTAAGAAACAAATACGAGAAGTTCTCAGGTTTTATGAACCTTACACCAAACTGAGCAAGTGGCTGCCTCGTTTGAGTCACGTAGCTATCAGTGGGGTCGTCGGCAGCCCTGAACACGGTTTTCCAGGGTTTCCCATTTTCACACCGTCCCACTGTCGCGATGTAATTGGTTTTATCAACAAAATTTTAAGTTATTAATAGCATATATGAGGACATGGTCTTAATAAAGAAAGATACAAGTAATATGAAACAAAATGAGAAATGCAAATAAGACTTTAACACTCGAGTGTGCCGTGGTATTTTGTTTCTTCACCAGATAATGGCTATCATCACATCACTGTAAATGCCGTGGTATTGTGTCTGTTGTAGGTAGCTGGAGCCATCGTCACTTACGAGGTAATCTTGATCCAGTTCAGTGGCACGCTCACCGGCAGCGAAAGCCACACAACAAAGGCTCCAATGACCACAAGCACCGCTCCAACACCACCCCTTTAAATAAAGCCATCAATAAACTTACTAGACTTTTACTCTACAGCCCAGCTCAATCCCAGTCCTTGCCACCTTACAGAAACATCGCTGGTCTCTCAACTGTCAAAAGTTTGGAAGAAAATTCAGCACCAGCTCTTAACCAATTGACTGTCACCTTGTGTGATGCCTGCACCAAGAGCAGACACTTCTGCATCACCTCTCCACACACTTCATGAACAGCCGAGTCTCAACACTTCCCACTATCGGGAATGTGCTGCGCCAATTAACCCTAAAACAGTCGCGTTGGGCCTCAGACCTAGCCGTATGATGATGTTTGTTGTTTAAAGGAGCCTAACAACTAGGTCATCAACCCTTAATGCTACAAGGTAAATGAAATGAAAATTAAAACTTCAAAATATACCCATTGACAACAGTCTAAAAAAATGATGAAAAATGATCATGAAACAAAAAACAATCAGTGGATCGTATTCACAATGCCTTATGTACTGGGACGATACTCATTATCTAAATGGATCCAAAATCCAGGTCACTGGTAAAGCTGTAATAGAAGTTGAATCATGGCTGAGAAATGATATAATGGATGCAGAAATTTTCTCACAGAACTGCAGGGTGTATCGTAGAGACAGGATAGGAATGGCGGGAGGGGGAGTAATCATTCTAGTGAAACAAAAATTTGTAAGCTACGAAAAAGTTAAAGATGATAAACATGAAATTCTAGGGGTAAGGCTCATCTCTAAAGATAATAAGCAACTTGATGTCTTTGGAATGTACACACCGGGAAAGGGTAGTGCTGACGCTGATTCAGAATTATTTGATCAGATAATCAGCTATGTGCGAAACGACATGGAAAGGAATGTGATTGTAGCGGAAGATTGGAATTTTTTAAATGTCAATTGGGAAGTAAATGCGAACGACAGAAAACATGACCAACAAATGGCAAATAAGTTAATATGGTAAGGGCACCTGATTCAGAAAGTGATGGAACCAATTAGACGGAAGAATATTTTGGATGTGGTGCTGGTAAAACCAGATGAGCTCTATAGAGAAACCGAAATAATAGATGGTATTAGTATCACAAAGCTGTTTTTGTGGTAGTTAAAAATAAATGTGAAAGAAAAGAAGGTATTAAAATTAGAATTATTAAGCAGTACAATACGGCTGATAAAACAGGCATGAGGGAGTTTTTAAAAAGTAACTATGATCAGTGGAAAATGGTAAATAAAAATGTAAACAAACTCTAGAATGGGTTTAAAGCAATTGTTGAGGAATGTGGAAACAGGTTTGTACCTTTAAGGGTGGTAAGGAATGGTAAAGACCTACCTTATTATAATAGAGAAATAAAGAGACTAAGAAGGAGGTGCAGACTGGAAAGAAATAGAGTTAGAAATGGCTGTGGAAGTAAGGAGAAATTGAAGGAACTTACTAGAAAATTGAATCTAGCAAAGAAGGCAGCTAAGGATAACATGATGGCAAGCATAATTGGCAGTCATACAAATTTTAGTGAAAAATGGAAGGGTATGTATAGGTATTTTAAGGCAGAAACAGGTTCCAAGAAGGACATTCCAGGAATAATTAATGAACAAGGGGAGTGTGTATGTGAGGATCTTCAAAAGGCAGAAGTATTCAGTCAGCAGTATGTAAAGATTGTTGGTTACAAGGATAATGTCCAGATAGAGGAGGTGACGAATGTTAAAGAAGTATTAAAATTTACATATGATAACAATGACATTTACAAAGCATGTGACATTTCGTTTCACAGGTGCAGAGGTTACAGTATCAGCTGACAGATGACGTGCTTCTTCTCCATCACCCGTAGCTTCCTACTGGCTCTAGTCGCCTTCCTCGTCCACCTGACACATGGGTACACAGAAAGGCATTTTAACTGTTTGGGTCCTGGGAACTGACCTAAGGAGAGTCTCTGAGACCACTTTGAGACTGACAAAATGGAGGTGTGATGCGAATATAAGATCTAAACAAGAGAGTTCTCTTAGCCTCTCTCACCTCAATTCTCCATTTCCTACCTCCACGTGGTGCCCCTGTTAAGCCGAACAACCCAGTGGAAGGCAACGGGAAACCACCACTGTTAATTTTCCCAAAATAACCTCATGGCTTTACTCAATCATAAATCAGTGTCCGGACTAAGTCTCCCAGTCAGATCTCCGGGGCAGACATGGTTGAGAGGAGCATCTGAACGCGCAAATCAATCCAAACCAACCTTGCGCGTAGTAAGAAAGATTGCAACCTGGAGTGTACGAGGTCTCTTACAGACAGGAAAACTGGCTATCGTTGAAGGAGCAATGAGTCTACATGATCTGGACATACTTGGACTCAGCGAGACACATTGGGAAGGTTATGGCCACTTCGTCACTCACTCGGATAACACCACATATTTTTTTGGAAGTGAGAATCTGAGTCAGAATGGCGTCGCTGTAGTGATTCCTAAAATACTAGCCGGTGCTGTTGTGGGATATGAGCCTGTCTCTGACAGAATCATATCCATTAAGATTAATGCTTCTCCGTGTAGGATCAACTGCAGTTGCAATGGATGAAGAAATCTATGAAATCTATGAGTTGCTGGAACACACCATCAGAAAGAATTCTCAGAAGGGAGTATTAGTCATTCAGGGTGATTATAATGCGAAGATAAGCGAGACTATTGAAGACAATAATTTGAGACCTGTGGTTGGAAGGCACGGTCTAGGAGTGAGTAATGAGCGTGGTGAGTGTCTACTGGAGTTCTGTGTTGGCAATAACCTGTCCAACTGCAATACTCTCTTCTAACATCACCCATAGCGTCAATACACATGGATTTCTCCTGGCAACAGGGTTCGAAATCAGGCTGATTTCATTTTGGTGAGGCAACGATGGCGGAGTTCTGTACTGGATTGCAAAACCTATCCTGCAGCAGACTGTGGTAGTGACCATATTATGCTATCCATGAAAATGCAGATCAAACTGAAATTGACCAAGAAGAAGAGAGTGACACAGGTTCGCATTACTGACAGAAAAGGTTCTCCAAGATTTTGGGGAAATAATAAGGCCAAAACTCCAGCAAGTACAGGAGGATCACCCTCCCAAACATGGGATAACCTCACGACAATCATTAACTCTTCTCTCCCTGAACCATTTACTAAGTCTCCCCAAGTTAAATACCCCTGGATATCGAATACCACTCTACTGCTGATAGAAGAGAGGAACATAGTGAAGAAACGTGGCATTCAAACCAAGCAAGACGAAGAAGCATACAGTAAACTTTGCCGTGAAACACAGCGCAATTGCAGAACTGACAGGACACGGTATCTCATCAGTATTTGTGATGAAATAAACCAATATCTAAGGCTGAATCAATCACGTGATCTTTACAAAAAAAGTCAACAGCATTACCCGCAAGTTCAAACCGTACATATGGGTGATTGAGGATGAAGATGGCAACCTTATTACTGATAAGAACAAAGCAATAGAGACGTGGAAACAATACTGTGAAATGCTGTATTGCAAAGGAAATAATTCTGCTGAACAGGAAATTTCTTTGAGGTATGACAAAGAACCTGATATTTTATTCACTGAAATTGTGAATTCTGTCAATCATCTGAAAAACAACAAAGGCCCAGATATGAATGGTATTTCGGGAGAAATGCTGAAAATGATGGGGGAGGAGGGCATGCGTGTTTTACATTCGATACGTAATATGGTGTGGAAAACTGGTGAATGGCCCAAGGACTGGACAACATCAATACTAATCCCTCTTCACAAAACAGGGTCTATAAGGGATTGTTCCAATTATTGTACTATCGCATTAATATCCCATGCAAGCAAAGTTCTGCTCTACATAATAAATCAACGCCTAAAACCATTCCTGCAACCTCAGATATCCGTGGAACAAGCAGGCTTTGTTGCAGGTAAAGGAACGCGAGAGTGTGTTAGATTCTGGACCCAGTAACATTTCAATCCAGAATGTGGGTCCAGAACTAAATACCGGTAATGACGTGGGGGGTAGGAATAGCCAGTTCAAAATATTTCACCAGAACATTCAATGTCTTAAAAATAAAATTTTAGAATTACAAGTAATTTTAAATTCAATACAGGATGTTGTGTTTATCTGCTTGGATGAACATTGGTGTAATAATGATGAACTTGAACTCATTAATATTGAAGGTTATTATCTGGCAAGTAATTACAGTCGGGTTAATAAAGAGCATGGGAGAGTTTGTATTTTTCCTAAGCCAGGAATTGAATGTAAAGAAAGGAGAAATCATGAAGTGCATAATTCTGAATTTGAATTTGAACCAACTTGTGGAATTTAAGCTTCCCTATGGTAAAAGGGTAATTCTGTTAACTGTCTACCGTTCACCGGATGCTGATGTGGGGATTTTCTTAGGAAAGTTAGACCAAGTTCTTCATAACATTTTCGGTAGGAATATAGGCGCAGAAGTAATACTTTGTGGCGATTTTAACATAGATTTTGCTTAAGGAAACCTTCCGTCAACATCACAACTACTGCATGTTCTTCAAAGCTGTAATGTAAAACACTTAATCACCCGGGTAACTGCCACCTCAACTACAATGACAGACATTAATTTCTATTGTTCTAAAATGCAAGCGTCCAATATCAATTTTGGATTATCTGCAACTAGAAATTGAGAATATTAACAAGCATTCAGCCAAAATGAAGCAAACGCATCTCTGCATCTGCATGTGGCAGTTTCAGACCAGGGCTCCAATAACATTTCGTCATAGCATTGGAACCTTTTAAAGCAATTCTTAAACACAATTTGAATTACTTTTTCCAAAAAAACTTGCAGTAATTAATGAAGCTTCAAAAAACCCATGGATCACGAAGGGTATACGGATTTCAAGTCAAAAATGTAAAGATTAGCACAGCAGACTTGTGACCTGGATTTTTGTACGTTAAAAACTACAAATCAGTCTATCAATGAGTTCTTAGGGTGGCGAAGATAATGCTCAATAACAAGAAAGTTAAAGAGTCGTGCAATCAATCATGAACCATATGGAAGGTAATCAAGGGAGAAACCAACAGACACGCAGTTGAAAATAAAGTAAATAAGGGAATGAAAATGAATGACCCTCATCATTTGGCTAATTATATAAATGATTTCTTTCTATCCCTACCATACAAACTTGAAAATGCAAATAAATGAGATGTATTACCAGAACTCGCAAACTTTGTACAAAACTCTATGCAATTAACTCCAGTAACAGAATTGAAGTTCTTACAATCATACAGTCTTTGAAGAATAAAACTTCCACAGGTGTAGATGAAATTCCCACAAAACTCATTAAAAATGTGCTCCTTATCTGGTACAACCTTTAACTTATCTCATCAATGAATCATTTTCTAGTGGGCAGTTTCCTAATCTCCTAAAAACAGCTAAAGTTATCCCAGTCTTTAAAAGTGGAAACTTACACGATTTACATAATTTGTTATTTCAAAAATATTTGAATGTGCTATGAAAGATCGGCTTACTAAATTTTTAATCAAATATAACTTGTTAAATAATGCACAACACGGTTCAGAGCTGGCAGAACTACTTTGTCTGCTTTATCACATTTTACACAGTTGGTCGTAAATGCTCTTGATAATGATGAAACTGTGATAGGACTATTTCTTGACCTTTCAAAGGCATTTGATACTGTTGATCATGAAATATTGTTGCACAAATTATATCAGACTGGAGTTACAGGAATTGTTAACGACTGGTTTAGATCATACCTGGATAAACAATCCCAGTTTGTTGAAATTACACATTGTAACAGTAAAGGGCATAATGAGACATATCACTCTCAGGTAAAAAACATAGACTTAGGTATTCTGCAGCGTAGTATTTTGGGGCCTGTTCTTTTCTTGATCTATGTGAATGATCTTCGTTACAATAATCAAGTAGAAACTGCAGTTCTGTATGCTGATGATACAAACATAACTATTAATAATCCTGACCCTATGTCTATAGAAACTGCAGCAAATACAGTCCTGTCCAGGTTAGAATCATGGTTCAGGAAAAACAAATTAACATTGAACTTAAAAAAAGACCCAAAGCGTGGAATTCAAGGCATCTAACTACCATGACAAAACTGCAAAGAAAAACCAACACAAACTTATATGCAATGTAATTGAAAATACGTTGACCACAAAATTTTTAGGTGTCCATACAGATGAAAAATTAAGATGGGATTGTCATGTTAAAAAAAATAGGGAAGTCTCTGAGTTCTGTTTGTTTTGCCTTAAGGATTTTGTCTAATAGTTGTAGAAAAGAATATCTTAGAATAGCATATTTTGGATATTTCCATTCAGTTATCACTTACGCTATTGGTCTCTGGGGCTGCTACAAATCAAAACTTGATGTTATTTTTCGAATACAGAAACGAGTTATCAGAATTATATTGAGACGTAATAGGTCAGATCATTGCAGACCATTATTTAAGAGACTAAGGATACCCCCAATACCAAGCATATACATCATGCAATGCATTCTACACGTTAAAAAGAAGAAAAAATTGATCACTTCAGAAACAATTTTAACAATTACAATTACCAGACGTGAACAAGAAATAATATTTTTATCGAGCACAAGAGTAAAACCATTGCCTTGAAACATGTAGACTTTGTTGGAATCAGATTGTATATTAAGCTTCCAAATAAGATTGAAGAAATTAGTCCCATCAGTTCATTTACCACGGCTTTAAAAGATCTCCTGCTGAGTAGCTGCTTCTATAGTACAGAAGAATATAGGATGAAGTGCTGGTAATAATGCAATTACTTATGAACTTTAAACATTCTTAATGTATGGCTTTAAAAATGTTATTGTCACATTGATTATGTACATATTATTAACACCACACCAATAGATTTTTATTTTGTCTTGTAAATATTGGTTGCTAATATTCTTCCTCTTTTTTCAAAATGTATTGTGCATATATTATTGTTAGTATTAGGAAATCACTTGACAACTTCTATACTGTTGGCATATTTCAAAATATGTAATTGTACAGTCTATGGAAGCTAAATAAATAAATAAATAAATAAATAAATAAATGAATGAATATCGTGAATGAGACAGATAACTGAGAAATGTCGCGAGTTTTGTCCCTGCCTTTATTTGCTTCCAGGACTACAAAAAGGCCTTTGATTGTGTTATGTGGGAAAAGTTGCCGCAGGTGCTAAAGGAATTCGGGGTTCCACTGCATTTAATGTCGTTATTCAAAGGCCTGTATAAAAACCACGCACCAACCATTAAGGTGGATTGTGATCTCTCAGGCATTTTAAATGTGACAAATGGAGTAAGGCAAGGTTGTATATTATCACCTCAACTCTACAAATGGCGTAAAGCAAGGTTGTATATTATCACCTCAACTCTACAACATCTATGCAGAGTGTGTCATCAAAAGAGCTCTCAATGGCTGGAATGGTGGAATCTCGACTGGAGGCAGAAAAATTAATAACCTGCGCTTTGCAGATGGCACCTCCCTCATCGCAGGTAGTGAAGAGGAACTTTATGACTTGCTTACAAGGTGAAGAACACTAGTCTTCAGTACGGTCTAGAGATAAAAATAAAAAAGACCAAACTAATGGTAGTTGATCGGCAAGGTCAAATCTAACTTACGGGATGCTGAAAGGACCTGGATATAGTTAAGGAGTTTGTATACTTGGGGTCAGTCATCAATGAAATGGGAAGCTGTGCAATGGTTAAACTGACTAAGATCTGGCAGAAACGGGCAATATCGAAAGCTACGAAGATGTGCTTGGTAGAATCACTAGTGTTCTCCGTCTTTTTGTACGGCTGAGAGACCTGGACCGTGAATGCTAAAGACAAAAAGCGCATTGATGCCTTTGAGATGTGGTGTTGGCGGAGAATGCTACGTGTACCCTGGATAGAAAGAAGAACCAATGTTTCCATTCTGGACGAACTCTGCATCAAGAAATGCGTATCTTCCCGTGTGGGTGAGTGTTACCTCCAGTTCCTTGGGCACATTTTCAGATGAGACGGAGAAAACTTGGAAAAGATAATTTTAAAAGGCAAAATCAAAGGCAGTAGACTACGAGGAAGAACAGCAAGTAGATGGATAGATCAGGCGAAGAAGATCACTGGTCTACCACTTCAGATCATATTAAAGGAAGGTGAAAACCGCTTGGGATGGAGACACCTTGTCAAGGTTGCAACACGGAAATGATAAGAGTTATGAGATCACGACGCTCAGTAATGAACACGACTAATGATGATGTAGTTTGTTGGAACGTCATTTTGAAACTAGCGGAACTAGTGAATCTTCTTCAGCATCAAGATCAAATAACTAGAAACATTCTTTAGCGGCATCCTATTGCCTTATTTTAATGTATTGTGTGCACTATTTAATTAATTGTTTAATATCATTGTGACCACCCTTTATCTTCAGTTTTAACTTTCTAATGGTACACTACAATATTCAAAAATCTGTCTATTTTAACTCTCACATGTCCATTTTAATGTCATTGTATTGTACATTGTTTTCGGACTATTTGATATATTGTATAATTTGTGTTATAGCTGATGATGACCTTGACCTTAGGTCGAAACTAATACCAAATTGAATTAACTTGTAATGTAAAAACATTGCAAACTTTGTATTGAAAAGGTAGAACTGATAAAATTCATTGAATTATTAATGTAATCACAGTTCAATACGGACCAATTAACATGAAGGTTATATCCCTTCATGTTTTCCACTTGACCGCTCTAGGCAGACAAGAAGAATCCTGAAACAACAGATGCATTTTGGGAAGAGCTTGACGAAACCCTCTCTAAAATTCTCAAAATACACACAATCATCCTGCTTGGCGAGTTCAGTGCGCAGGTTGGCAAACAAATAAAATTTCAGAATATTCTATGTCCACGAGGAAACCAATCACAAAAGGAAGAGACTCGTGGAGCTCTGCAAGATGTTCAACCTGGTTCTGAAATCAACCACTTACAAACATCTGCCCAGAAAACAGAGTATGTCCTGGAACCTCAATATTGGCAAGTTCCAAACTGATCACATTGCCATCATGCAGAAAGACGGCAGGAGATCCAGAATGTGAAAGTGCTTTCTAAGATCGAAGTGAAACACCAGGAAGGGATAAATGAAGAGGATTAATAGGTTCAATACTTAGAAACTACAATTCAGCTGAGAATTTAGTCAGAAGCTGGATTCCCTGGAGCCCAGGAAACATACCTGGTGAAGCCAGGAATGCGATGAAGCTAAGGCAGTTTGCCTGGCAGAGGTGTGGGAAGGGCTTCATGGAGGCGAGTAACCTCTATTACTGTTATGTAACTTCTAATCATCACATGACCAAAGAAACACATGAAATTTAGAAACAAATTAACAAATGAGCCACGTAGCAGTAAAATTAGAACCTAAGTTCTTAACTGTATGGAAAAAAAATGTTCATAATCGTGCTAAATGTAGATAGTAAGGCGAGCTGTTCAAGCAACAATGTAGTCGTGTGGCGTTCTAAAGGTTAATTAAGTTGTTTCTTACCCACGCATATTCTGTTATTGTGCTTTCCTTTTTCTAAATACCATATCAGAGGAAACCATGCAGGACTTGGAACAATAACACTGGTACTTAGAAGCATATCTTTTATTATAAAATATCACGTCTATAAGAACCTAACACCTTGAAGAAGAAGAAGAGGAAGAAAAGAGCTCACAGCTTGCGCAAGTCTAACACGAACACCTGCAACAGAGAGCACACAACACTAAGTACCAGCTGCATGACATTCAAGTCAGTTTACACAGAAGTACGGTGATACCTACACTTCCGTCAGAAGCACTAGCGCCCACTTTGTCACCACGAGAGTTCCAGCATACCTCGAAGATGCCACCGGTTCCTTTGTAGCTGTGGACCAACTGTCCGCTCTGAAACCACAAAACATTTCTATCACAGCTGCAAACCAAACATGTTATTAAACTCCTCCTTGTGAAAAATATGACTTTCAATAAAATGTGGGACATGATGTTACCTAGCAACCGTGCAGGCTGTGATGTGAAGTACTGATGGACGGCCATGACATACTGTTAAGATACTGTCACTATCAATCACTACTGATCTGCATTTAGGGCAGTCGCCCAGGTGGCAGATTCCCTACTGTTGCTAGGTTACACCCTGTCACACAGAACTACCGTATTTTCCGGCATAATCGTCGCACTTTTTATACCAAAATTTTCGAAAAAATAGTAGGGTGCGACCATTATACGAAGAATTCTTAATACCAGTATTTGTATTACTCAAAAAATTTATTTATATCTAAATTGTATTTGATACAAATTTAAGATGCACGTAATACTCGCGTTTATACATCAAAATAATTAAAATAGTCTAAAACAAAATTCATAATTATTCGCCGAGCCGCGCCATGTGGGATCTCTAACCTATCGTTCGTGAAGGGTCCATGGAATCTTTACCAAAATAAAGGTTATTGCCGTAATATTCACGTATATCATTCATTTTCAATAAGAGAACTGACCTTGAAGGTTTTCCAATTACTACAAGATGTAAGGAAGAGTGAAACGAAACGGCCTATAAGTCATGCTTTTTATTTTCATCATGTATATCATGATCGCAATATTTCGATACAGTTATGTATAGTGTGAGCATGCCAGTTTCGTTGAAAATGAGAAAATCGCACGGTTTAAAATAGTTACGGCGTGCGCCGGATACATTTTAATTAGTCACAGGATTATTAATCGCGTCGTACCTTGTGATGTGTGTGGGATGGTAGAGGCCTTTGTTGCCCCTGCCCCTAACCAAGCCAGACCAATAATCTTTTCACTAGCCTGGTCTTGAAACTAACTCCTAAGTTGGCAGCATCGCTTAGCTAGCTGTGACATCGTCCGACGCGCGCCATGTTGAATTTCTAACCTCTGTGACATCGTGACATGTGATTTCGCAACAATTCAGCGAACGTTTTTCCAACCTGAAAACCTGTCTACTAGAAGACAAGTGTGTGTTGGTACCGGTATTTCCTGGCAACATTGCCGATAAGCGATAACTTACAGCCTTACGTATTTCAAATAAGAACTCATAATATGTAGGTGGTGAATAAATTGTACACTGTCTTGCGAACAAGTTGTCAAACTGCCGATAGCCTACCGGTAAGCCATGCGTCGTACATATACCGGTATTATTTATACGTTGGGCAACATCTCGCAAATGTGACTGTGTTGCCAAATTGCCCGTAAACCATACACGTACTGAAAATGCAAATTCATGTGCAACTTACGAGGTGTGTTCAAAAAAAGACCGAACTGTGGCTAGAAAAACTTTATTATGTAGCTTACATCATTTCACAGACTGCCCCCTTCAAAATAGTCCCCTGCACTATCAACAGCGTGTTGCCAACGTTTCTTCCACTTTTGGAATGCTTCCTGGAATGCACTTTCTTTGATAGCGCGAAGTTGCCTCGTCGCATTCTCCTTGATCTCTTCAATGTCTTGGAAACGATGTCCTTTCAAGGTGGTTTTCAATTTGGGGAATAAGAAAAAGTCTGCTGGAGCCAAGTCGGGAGAATAGGGCGGATGGGGCACAACAGGAATTTGGTGTTTTGCCAGATAACTGCGGACCGAGAGAGAGGCATGTGCTGGCGCATTGTCATGGTGCAACATCCAGGATTTGTTTTCCCACAGTTCAGGCCTCTTCCTGCGCACAGCATCTCTCAAATGCGTTAAAACATTCTGGTACAGTTCTTTGTTCACTGTCTGGCCTCGGGGTACAAACTCGTGATGGACAATGCCTTTCCAATCAAAAAACACAATCAGCATCACCTTGATGTTTGAATGACTCATTCGTGCTTTTTTCGGTCGAGGAGAACCTTTCCCCACCCACTGTGATGATTGCCTTTTGGTTTCGACATCGTAACCGTACACCCACGTCTCATCTCCAGTGATGATGTTCTTCAGGAAGTTGTCATCAGCATCTGCGTTAGCAAGCATTTCCTGACTGATGCTGACTCGGTTCTCTTTTTGATCGTCAGTCAGCAAACGAGGGACAAATTTAGCACTGACGCGCCGCATCTGAAATTTTTCGGTTAAAATTGCATGACATGATCCTACGCTGATGCACACCTGATCAGCAACCTCTCGGACTGTCAAACGACGATTTCCACGAATCACTTCACGAACTCTCTCGACATGGCGGTCGTCTGTTGATGTGGAAGGTCGCCCAGGCCTAGGGTCTCCAGTGACAGACATTCTACCGTCTTTGAAACGTTTAAACCACTCGTAGCATTGTGTACGACTCATGCATTCCTCCCCGTATGCTAGCTTCAACATTTCAAATGTTTCCACAAATGTTTTCCCAGCTTTGAAGCAGAACTTCACGCACACGCGTTGTTCCTCAAGCCGTTTCATTATAGAATTCGACGAACATGTGACACACGCAATCACTTCAGAGGCTCTAACTCAACTGATAATGCAGGCAATGGAATGCGGAAAGCAGCGGTCTGTTGTCAGAAGTTGCCGCTAGGCGCCGCTACGGTCACAACTCGCTCAATGTTGCGGTTTGCGCGCAATTTACAAAGTTCGGTCTTTTTTTGAACACACTTCGTACATTGCAGTTCCATTTACCTTTTAACCAGATTGGTGAACAAAATTTGGACGTGCGACGATTATGCAATTAAATGTTTAAAGTCCGATTTTTGTATTGAAAATAAAGGATGCGACAATTATGCCGGGAAATACGGTATTTTCGTTATAGGAAGTTTCTGATAAACCCCAGTTCTAAGACATATTTATGACCAAAAAATCTGCCTCTGTTAACATTAACTAAAGAGATAAAGAACTTGATTCAGAGAACAGGAGAATACAAAACAATAAGGCATTTACAACTTGTAAAGGACAGATGTACACAGTCACGGGTCAAAAAATTGCATTTAAATATTTTCACATGCAATGGTTTTCACAAGTGAACGTAAGAAAACTACTGCAGAAGAAAATGTTGATATCTTAATAATTGAACAAGCAAATATTACAAGTATAAGAAAAGGTAAATTGCTGGTGGCAATACAAAACTATTTGACAACCATGTTTGTAAACAAATGTTCATGATACAGTAGCTATTACTGCGTGGAAAGAAAAAACCTGACAAAGTGTATGGCATCTACAGCAATGAAGGGCCTTGGCCTACAAAGCGACTGTTGCTCAGCCCGAAGGCCTGCAGATTACGAGGTGTCGTGTGGTCCGTATGATGAATCCTCTCGGCCGTTATTCTTGGCTTCCTAGACCGGGGCTGCTATCTCACCGTCAGATAGCTCCTCAATACTAATCACGTAGGCTGATTGGACCTCGAACCAGCCCTCAGATCCAGTAAAAAACCCTGACTTGGCTGGGGCCTCCGGGTGAGAGGCAGGCAAGCTACGCCTACAACAATATAGTTATTACAATTTATAAACTTCGTGTTTATTCTGTTTTCCTTTTTATTGGAAAAGTTTTTGTTCCACTTATTCAATCCATAAATGTAAAATGGTATAGCACAAGCAAGGAAGGCCTTTCTTACGAAAAGAAATTTGCTCACTTCAAACATTGATATAGGAATTAGAAAGATGTTTATGAAGACTTTCGCCTGGAGCGTGGCATTGTATGGAAGTGAAACATGGACGATAACTAGCTCAGAAAGAAAGAGAATAGAAGCTTTTGAAATGTGGTGTTACAGAAGAAAGCTGAAGGTGAGATGGATAGATCGAATCATGAATGAAGGGATACTGATTTGAATTGGTGAGAGGAGATCGATTTGGCTAAATTTAACGAGAGCAGATAGAATGATAGGAGACGTATTCAGACACCCAAGACTTGTTCAGTTGGTTTTTGAAGGAAATGTAGGCAGTAAGAATGGTAGGGATAGACTAAGGTATGAATATGACAAGCAGATTACAACAGATGTAGGATGCAGGCCTTATGTAGGAATGAACAGGTAAGCACAGGATAGGGTGGCATGGAAGGTTGAATCAAACTAGTCTATGGACTGATGACTCAAACAATAACAATGTGCATTCCAGTCTAATAAAGACAAGGTCTTGGAGCTTGGGAGGGGGGATATTACACTGAAGCATGCACTGTATTTTACACTATTTTATCTACAAAGATTTTTTAATTTTAAAATTATTTCTGGAGAACCTCTAATACGAAAACACAGTAAGTTATGTCATTCAGTCACCTAATCAATATTTTATTTGAACAGTCTAGTCCAGGGATGGTGAACCTTTTCCAACTAGTGTGCCATTTGAGGTCGGGTTTATTATTCTTAACTGTCTACTGTGCCACTTGTTATTTTCGTTTGTAATGGCCACCTCTCCGCCCCCCCCCCCCCCCCCCCCCCCCCGCACAACCACCATCACCACCGACTTCCATCCCTAATTCAAAATTGTGTTTCAAAATATGTTATTACACATGTATACATTTGTTGTATACATTGTAAAATAATACATTTTATTGCATGTTTGGTGGTCGAATTTTGCCAGTAGCGCAAAAATACTTAGTAGCCATGTCATTTATGTTATGTTCACTTCTTGTCTTCAATAAGATACGAGAAGCACTTAGATCTGAAGTAAAACGATTTCCAACTGTTTACTTCACAACGTTCATTGTAGAAAACAGCTGCTTGCAGGCGTATGCTGACCCAAACAAGATAACTAGCAAATGTCTTCATAGCCGAAAACATTTGTGGTAGGCTGTTCCACTGTTCAAATATTATGTTTTCCGGTTTCTGAGAGAATATTCACCATCAACAGCACACTCGATTTTCACCATTGCTTTACCAAGGTGTACGAATTTGTTTACCCATGCAATGCTTTCTCGAAATTTAGTCAACTCCATTTCTAAATTTTCAATATCTAACCACTCCAAAAATTGACATTAGGCCTAACATCACTCATTTGTGTGATATGAGGTTTTGAAATAAAGTACGATAGTTTCTCCCAATCTCGAAATTGGGATATTCTCTTGGCAACTATTTGTCTTACAAAATTGAAAACAATAAACAGTTACTCACGAAGAATAATTACGTGATGCTGGCAACCACACATATGCCAAGCTTCACTAGTCGACCGATGTAGATCAGAGAATGGCTCGTCCGCTGCGTCTGACGTTTATTTCCCTTGGCTTCCGGACTTATCAGTGTTGCAGTGTTGCCATAATACACGTCCGAATGGAAGTAGAATTTAGGTTTTCAGTATTTATTGCTTAAACCTGAAACACTATGACATTACGATACACGAGATATGTATAGTCTATAGTACAAGACGTACATAAAATACGGTAATATGTACATGGGGTGTGCCACCGAAATCGTGTTCGCGTGTCACTGGCATAGGTTCGCCATCCCTGGTCTAGTCTATGCAGACTAATGCGAATAATCCCCGCACCCTAACTTTAGGACGGCTGATTTTGAAAAAATATGCCAACATTGACTCAATTAAAACCCGCACCCCAATTTCGTGCCTCAATTTGCTTAACAAAAGATGCGGCTATTATTCGCGTAAATACTTTTTATGTTGGACAATTTTCTAGTGAATATTTGTTTTTATCAGAATTACTTGTTTCTCAGCAACTTTTACTTCTTAAAATAAAATTGTAATTGTTACATTCTGGTAATTGATAACACCGCACAGAAGCAGAAAAAAAAAAAAATTATGAAAAAGATAACTTTTTTAGTTCTGGACGAGGTACAGTGCTTTCAATGACATTCCAACGATTTCCTTCAAATTATACACTAGGTGCCGCTGTAGGGAGACTTTTAAGTAAATGCAAAGATGTACTTTCCCCCTTAAGACGTTAAGGATTAGCAATGAGAATTTATTCATTTCCTAAGTAAATGGAAAATCATTTCAAATGCTGAGTCATTAACTGAAATAAAAATGTTTATATATGACTTGATTTCCATCTGTTTGCGGCTTTCCATTTCTTCTTTTATGTTTCTCCTGTGTTCTCTAGTCTGTGTCTTTTTATCCTGTTTCCCGTATCAAGACTGAACATCTGTCAAGATGTGTTGGTAAAGCTGGGAAGCAGAAACGAGCTTGTTGGGTGCTGAGAAGCGAGGAGAGACCCTCCCGAGGCTCTTCCCATACTGACCTGTCGGCATGTATAACTTAGTGCCAATCTTCTACCTTTGGACAATAACATTTCACCTTGAGTGTGGAAGGGGGAAAAAAAAAAAAAAAAGTACTCTTCCGTACAACACTATTTTGCTTCAGAGCTGCTAATCTGAAGAATCCTGTTTGGCCCCTTTGATAGTTCTGGGGATTTTGGGAGTACTAGGTTTCTGAAATACCTAATCAATTTATTTTTATATCTACCTTTATAAACTGTTATGCTGTGAATTGCATTTATTTAGAATTTACCGCCACTTCAAGAGACAGTAGGGAGACAACTCACCTGCGTGGACCAGATGTGGACACACTTGTCGAAGCTCCCGGATGCCAGGAACTTGCCGTCAGGGGAGAAAGCTACACTGTAGACTGGCTCTGTGTGTTTTGTCAGCGTGTGGATACAGACACCTCGCTCCACGTCCCACAGCCGCACCGTCGAGTCGAAAGAAGCGCTACGACAGTTAACGGTTTATTAAATCACTCAAGATAATGCCACAGAAAGGAGTTCTGTAACACACCTCCACTGAACACACCTGGCGAGGATGAGGTTCATGTTGGGATTGGAAGTGCCGGGGCCAGTGGGGCTCCACTTGATTGTGTAGATCTCCTTGCTGTGAGCCTGTAGGTCATGAACACACGTGTCCTGCTTCATTGACCAGATCTTGAGCGTCATATCGTCTGAGCACGAGGCCAGCAAGTTCCCTTGCGGATCCCATTTGATGGCATTCACCTCGTTCTGAAACAGACATTTATCGTGATGATGACTAGAGCAATCATTCAGAACAGACTACAGGTTGTTAGGGCCAGCCAAGGGATTTTAACTTATTTGCTTGCCATAATTCCATGTGAATTAATCGGACCAAGGCAAATTTTTAAACCTAGTGTCCACAGAAATGTTTTCTCAAGTTTCCCTGACTTTCCCTGACCTTCTAAGAAAAATTTCCCTGACTCACAAAAATTAAGTGACATGTTAATTCGCAGATATTTTACAAGGAATAAAAAAGGAAATTCCAGCCTCCACCATCCCCATAGCTGGCCTTATGCTCTCTCAACTTCCTTTTCTTTTTTCCAATTATTTACGGAAAAACAATTACACTGATGGCACTTTACATATAAGCATATATTTTAATGGTAACACATAACATATACCTTTATCTTATCATTTCCAAGAAACAAAGTTACAACTAACTTATTAATAGAGTAATTCAAATATGAAAATACAATTTTTGACCACAACAATCTAATACTATTTCATTTGGATTTAAACCACTCCTGAGATCAAAAGCAATTAACTTACGTTTGAAATGTAGATGAATATAATGAATTCCAATTAGTCTAGGTCTATATTCAAAACAGTTTTCAAATTTGGATACAAATCAGTCAGAAAAGATAGAAATGAAGTTTGCAATTATCGCAAAGATTACAGTTTTCGTTTTATATTTTCTAAAAGTACTTTCTTCCTTTCAATTTCAAAATCCTGCTTTCCTCTTTCAGTTTTCAACTTTTTCTGTTTTTTCCTCCAAATCTTTCAATTTTAATTCAATTTTCCTTTTCTATATTTTCTTCCTTTCCTCTTTCGGTTGCTTTTCTTTTTTATATTCCAGGTATGAATGATACCTTTTTCTTGAAGCTTGAATTGAAGTCAGCATGCTTCTATTGGTTATAACATTCATTAAACTACCAACATGTTTCACACTATCAAAAATAATTCTCTGGGACACAAGTGAGTCTTACAGAAGATTTTCGATTAGTAAATGCTTATGGACAGAAAAGCCTGTCTCAACAAATGCATTACCATAGGACTCATTACAGACCAGAGATCTTCATATCTCTCATATTTTCCTAAGAGATTATACTCATCTGTTCTTTCAGAAATGAGGTGATTAATTTGTTTGTTGATTCCTGCATTGTTCTGAGCTTCCTCGTTTGCCACTTTCAACACTTTTATCACATATTCCTGTATGGATGTGTAAGTTTTCAAGGACAACATCAATCCTTTTCATTGCCAAGCAATATCATTTTAGGGTACTGTATAGGGCAGTGAGACTCCTTGCTAAATGTGAGGACTTTTCTGAGTTTTTCTAACATGGTGATCGAAAGATTTTTGAACTCATTCCTAAAAGTAACTTTTTCATTTTCAAAACATTTGTTTTGGTAGAGTAGCATAACCAATATCCACTTTTTCTCGTGAACCTAATTTGGAACAAAGAATTCAATTACATTCTCGTCCGTGACTGTAGCAGATTGGCAAGATCTTCCTCATCCGGGTTGTATTCCTCACTCCAATGCTACAATAGGCTGGGTTACAACAGAATAGAGCATCCCCTCAAATCCATCATTGCGGAAGATTTCCCCGACTTTCCAGAATGTGGACACTATGTTTTAATAATTTTTGCAATGGTTGGCTACAGCATGCTTGCTTATTCTTACATCCGACACTTTCTATATGTTGTTTGTTGACTGAACAGAAACAGACTCAGTCGAGCAACAAATATAACGTACCTGTAAAAAGCACACTATTAAACAAAGTGATGTTCTGCTACTCCACTCACCGTGTGTCCCTGGAAAGACTTGATGGGTTTGTCTACGCTGAGCTTGCAGACGTGGATACACTGGTCGGTGCTGCATGAGGCGAAGCTCTGGTTGGTCTGCCAGTCCACGTCCAGGGCCGGGGCCGAATGAAACGAGAACTGTTGTGTGCACTGGCCGGATGCTGCGTCCCAGATGATGGTCGTCTGAAAGGGAACGACATTTGTCAGTATTCAACAAGTTCCTGTATCTGTCTTCAGAATTCACCTCTTGGAGTGGAGTGTCACATGGTTTGACCCACAATTTCAAATATTTAAGTACTGGAAAATGGGAAAGAATGAACAAGTGACAAATGATGTCAGAAGTAGGAAGGTACAAACACAATTACAAGAGATATGGATAAGCATGAAAACAGAAAAACAAAAGGTTGCTCTCCTGTGTCGTAAGAGCTTGTGCCTCCCATGGTGAACTCGTTCTCGTTCGATCTCAACGCTATTAGGTTTGCGAGGCCTAGGGATACCTTTATATTTCAAAGGATTGAACTTCTTCAGTTTTCTCTTCTAATTACAGATGAGACATAACATCTACTTCCCGGCTTCAGCAATAAAATAAGGGTGAGATCCTAGTTCTATAATTGCTTTTAATGTATTGAATAGGTGGAAATCAAAGTTTTATTGTTCTCCTTCAGTCCTAAGGTTAGAAGAGGAAAGCTGTCAGCATTCCTCCAAACTCCAACATGTACGACAACAGCCACCCTCCACCTTATGTAACTGTATCAGACATTCAAATGAATACATCACAAGAGGGCCATCGCTCCTGTCTCCTGCAGCAAGGTAAGGGGGAATGTCTGTAACCCCGCCTTGGAACTTCAAACATGCTTCCATTCCGTACCCAGAGGGCCTTAGTGCAGAAAAATGGAGAACCATTCTCAGGACCAGACCTCCTGCCTGCAGAAGCCGATCTCGAGCCAAAGCCCACTTTGCTCCGTGTTAAAGTTTTCATTCCATACCCGGAAAGGAACTAGCGGGAAAGGTAAGGTGGAACTGTTCCAGCATTCGACTTAGTCCAAGAGAATGTCCACCAAATATAGAGCTGCAAGGCCGAAGCCTACTCTACCTGATCTTATCCAACTGAGTGTAAACTGAGCAGTGGAACTGGAGAGTCCTTCAACGATTAAATTTTCATCCAATTGATTTTATGTCTTTTTATAAATTTTTCTTATATGGACTTGTCAAGTCATGTAATGAATGTTGTTTGGAGTGAAAGTGACCGTTAACCAATCATATTAATGTGCAAGTCAAATGCATAGAGCCTTTTTTCAGGTTATTCAACGCAACAAGACACTTGTGAGGAATTATGACTTGGAACTTGAACTCTTGTTGCAAATAACATGTGGTAAAACATGAGGAGCACATGACAATCACAGAGGATCCTAACAGGAAAATGTATGTATCTGAAGGAAACTTTCAATTTCTACAAAACGCTTTTCCACCTTGTCAAAACTTCACATTTTATTATATTAGCTCTCGTACATGTTTCGAGAGCTCAACTGCTCTCTTTCTCAGCGGTGCAAAACATCAAACAAAACTCCTTGGACTTGACACATTTGTACAAGACAGTCATCAACAAAACAAATCGTACACAAATCTTGAAACCATTAAAATATCTCTTTCGTGTCTAAACTGTTCACTTACACTTACTATGTCATTTAGTAAAAGCTTTTAAAAAATAGAATCATTTTCAAAACATAAAATAAATAAAACCTATTAAGTTAGTCTGTCTGCTCTATTCTTGAAAACTTCTCCTTATTTAGGCCTACACTGCTGTAGTTCTAAGATCTTCTTAATCTCGGGCAACCGTGTGAGCCAATGTTAAGTGTCAAGTTCTTCAGTTTCAGCCGGTACACTGTCTGAACCAAACATGTCCTTGCTGCCATCATGGTTAAAACATTCAATTCTCAAGGAAACGTCAAAACAAGTACTCTTTTCTTTCCTTTTCCTGCATTTATCTGGCTTTCTTGTTATCCTACACTACTCCCACATGAAGATTGTGAAGAGGGCCCCTCAATGAGTGTACAAGCTGGGAAGCAGAAACAAGCTTATCAGGCGCTGACAAGAGACGGATGTAGAAGAACTGAGATTGACGAGGAGAGAGCCCGTCTATTTGAAGACGGCAGTCTCTCACAGTGCATTGGCACTGCTAGTTACCAACTCATGAGCCCAAATTGGCACATTGCGGTGAAACGCTGGCAACCAAGAATGAGTTAGCTCAAAAATTTATAATTTCCAATAACAGGCCAAATGTGTTGCAATTATGAATTTACTCATTCAGGACAAATATTTCAAGTCCCCTATGGGAATCAAAACCTGTATTACTTTTTCTTTTGCTAGTGGTTTAACATGCCTTTGCTGGCGAGATGTAGTGCTTACAGTGCACTACGTCTTCTGGTATGGGCTATATCAAATTTGTTACTTTCATTGACTTGTCTCAGTCTCATCCTTGGCTTCGACAATATGAAAGTGACCGAGGTATGAGCGATGCTAGTAATACCATTCCTTATGCAGCCAGTCCCTGTTATGAATGGTATGAAAATATCACTCATAGGGTTGGTTAATGCATTTCAGTGGGCTTGGCAGACTGATATGTAATAGCAACTGCTGGCTCGGTGAGGAAAGCAACGGGAAACTACCTCACTCCTCATTTCCCTAGTACGCCTCTTCAGTGACACCTAGGCTATTTATGACAGCTGTTGGCGGAGCTGCAGAGGATCAAACCAGCCTTCGGGCTGAATACTCAACATACAGTGGTTTAACGTCACACTAACACATCGAAGAATTTCAGCAACACAAGGAATGGGAAAGGTATAGCCCCAGCATTCGCCCGGTGCGAAAATGGGAAACGACGGAAAACCAGCTTCAGGGCTGCCGACAGTGTGGTTCGAACCCACTATCTCCTGGATGCCACATGGCCAACTCGCCCCGTCAGAGTATCACTGAATACAGGATTTCTGATACTGTGACATTAGAATGCAGAGAACAAAAGAAGATTTCATTCATCCTCATTACTGTTCAAGTAACTGGGGTTGGACAAGTGTTGTTTAACTCACAACAACTGAAAAGAGAGGGTTCATATGACATTAACCCCTCGGCTTACCTAACCGTCGAATCGACGGAGGAATGCACTGCCCAGTGTTATTGACGAAACACTGAAGTAATTCATTATTAATTCAACAGATGGCATTAAAATGCTTCTTTATATTATAAGGAAGTATCTTATTGCTGAACAGCAGCTGTTGTGTTGTGGATATGTTACTAGAGAGCAACTGTGATGAAGATTATGATATATTTTAAAGTTCTTCTAGTGAACGTAGTGCTTAGCGAAGTTAGTGGATGAAGCAGACATAAATATTGCAACTCTAAATGTTCCCAAGCACCATAACAAAAACAGAAAGTGGAAGTGGTGTCCATTACACAAGTCCTAGAAAAGTGCAATTTACGGGAATTCCTGGGGTAAGTCCTACTTTTTAACACACTGAACTTACGGCTAAAATGTTCTAGATCAATTTTTCGGTGATGACTTCTGGCAAAGCGCGTGTGATGAGACAGACAAGCGTTACTAGGCGAGTTTATTTCCTACAGTATGTTTTTTTGTTGTAATGTAGCAAATTTCATTGAAATAGTTTTTTTGTACTGCGTTGGCCTTCGGAGAACAAGGCGGCTGCTGCCCGGCTCATGACCTGAAGATGACAGCAACTGCAGTTTTAGTTCTATATTAGATGCTACTACTCGCAACAGCTCCTTACTTCACGATGCAGGGTTAACGCAGTTCCAAGATTCCTTGTATTTCTAAACTACTCTCCGTGCCAACAATCAAACCCAGGTTGCCTTAATGAGACTGTAGAATTCTAGACTGGAACCGCAGTGGGGGTCTGTTTAATTCTGAGAATTTATGTACTGGTTTCACAGTTGCGGAGATATTAATATTTATATATGGCCATGTATGAACCTAATTTGCATCAGAATTTAAATGGTAAGTCGAAGGTTCAGAGCACATGTTTATTTAGTAATGAAAAGGTTTAATTAACAAACAGCTGCACTCTTTACCCAGTCACATTCACATTTTCGCTGTCACTTGAACTATTATTATCACATGCACCTCGTCACTTGCTTCTGGTCTACTATCTAAAACACTTTCAAGCAGAGTCTCACTTCCCCAAACCGTAATGAACTGAAAGGCAGACGAACAAAGAACAGCCTCATTGCCATAACCTTAGCCAAACTGCAAGCAGAAATGTAACACCTCGAGCTCCGTGAGTGGGTTAACAACAAAACTCACCTTGTCAACACCAGCACTCAGGATGTAGTTCCCTTTCTTGTTCCATTTGAGAGCAAAAATGGGTCCTTTATGCTGTCCCAGGGTGCTGGCCAGCCGCCCGTCCGTGGTCCAGATCCGAGCGTAGCCGTCGTAAGAGCCCGTGGCCAGCAGCGATCCATCACACTGAAAGTAGATCACGTTACAACAAGTTTCTCGATGCTAAAAACATCAGTACACAACAAGGGAGAAAGCCACTCACGTTCCAGTCCAGCGAGGTGACGTCTTTGTTACTGGGCACCTCGGTGCCCCCTTTCTGGATACAGTGACGTAGTACCAGCTGACTTGGGGAGGAAGAATTATCGCTCATGTCCCAGATGCGGGCTGTACTGTCTCCTGAACTGCAACACAAGAGGTGCAAATGGTAAACTTCATGTAATTTGTCAGCAAAAAGACAAAACAAAACTATATTTGTACACTGCCACTGCTACCGAGATCTTGACGTTCAGTGCTGTGGTTTAAGGGAGTTAATAGTTCACATAGTCAGGACCATAACTAGACTAGAAGTGAAAACTACAGCCGGGTAGTCCTCGCACTATGGCACAACATCTGCAGTGCCACTCAATTGTGCTGCACTATGGGGTACAATAAAAAGCTTAACGTCACACCTGGCCCGGGGACAGTTTGGATACCTGGATACATGACAGCAGAGGTGCCACTATTTATCACGAAATGCTGTAGAGCATGTTAAAGACCAGCTGCATGATGACGAGTTCACAGATGATCACTGTGCATTTCAGCAAGATAATGCTCCCCGCCATGAGTGGTTTCTCAAGAACAATCAAACACCTTTAGGATTAATTAGAATTAAGACTCACTCCAGATCCCAACAACTCACAGACAGCCATTCCCTTGAAGATATTCCGCCCTTGAGTTAGAGGACAGTTTCCAGGAGGTGTGCCTATCCACTATGGTTCTTCTGAACATCTTAGCCTGCCGGAAATATTTCCTAGCATGGAGGTAGGCTGGAAAATTGTAAAAAGATGGAGGAATATTTTCTCAAGTTGAGTTTTGTAATCAGAATCCTATTAGTGTGCACTCACCCAGAGGCCAGCAGGTCAGTGGTGGGGTTCCAAGCACAAATGAAGACTTCAGACTCGTGACCACGCAGGACAGTCGCCTTGCTGGGAGGGATCTCGATGCTGCCGTCCACCTCCATGCTCTCGGCAGGAGGGTTCGTCTGCCCTGGTTGTTGCTGCTGTTGTTGCGTCTGTTGCTGTTGCTGCTGCTGCGCCCCTACAAAGACATAACAAGAAGTGGAACTCTGATGTTGTACAGTTTGCAACTGTGCAAACACGGGGCACATGTGTCCTTTCAACTTCTGTCTAAATCCAGAGCTGCAAGTGAAGACATACTTTGGTCAGACTAAGAGACCTGCAAGGGAAAGATCAACAGGGGTACGGAGCAATAGACCTATGGAAACGTGCACGGTCAGCTGGGCATTAACCATCCTAGACTGTACTAAACAGATGGTATGATCACATCTTACAGACTACAGAAACTGACCGATTGGTAAATAAAGGAGGCAGAATTCTATTGAAAAGAATATGAGAATCTGCAGCATGTCGTCCATCATGCAGGAAGCAGAAGATCGGTCCGTACATGCCACTGTGTGTGTGACAGATCATGTATAACTGCAATGCGGTATATTGAGCAGAGAACTCATGCTATCATGGATTGAGGAAGCGGTAAAACAAAAGACTACTCACAAGCGACTATGGATGGACCGAGGGAGGAAAGTTGACCCTACATGGAAGGGAGAAGATTTCCTTAATGTACTGTGCCCCATTTCGTCTTGTTTCTTTGCTCGTGGAGGCAGGGAGAGGGCGGCATATTACATTTCTTTTTTTTCAACAAGAAAGATTTAGACTGTAACAGTTATGAAACATTTACACATTTCAGAGGTGAAAATATCTTGCACTCCAGTGTGCAAGCCAAGTATGATTTTCACGATTCCGTCATTTACCTGGTAGACCTTCTCTATGTACTGTACCAGGTCTTCTGTACTTCATTATTGCAGTTTGCATCTCCACTCCAAAACTACTGGAAACCCTCCCTCAATCTCTTCTGTCTCTTTCCTTTCCAGCTGGTTTCACTCAGTCCCAACAATGCAATGTCCTCCTTTTCCACACGCATTCCATTAGTTGTTCTGTCTTGCCGATAAGGGTCAAGACAATTACTGTTGCCTAGTTTTCACAGTTCCCCCAGGAATGCGTGTCGCTTTTGGCGGATGCCCTAACTGGTTCCGAGACCTCAGCTCACTCTTAATCATTTTATAGGCTATTAGTCGCTCACAACACCCAAAGGCATTTTATTCCTACTGCCAGGCCGCCACTAACATGGAGTGCAGGGTGGTATTACCTCCACCAAGGAAACATCACCCCTCCTAAAGAGCCTCTTCTGCCATCTCCACCATACCCAAGCCCACCTTCTCCGCCATAGAGTCCGTCTTCACTCGTAACCCTTACCACACCGGGTCAGTGTTCTCTGGGACTCTCATATGCAGGAGCACCACTCCCAGGGTAGGGCTGCCTCCGAAGTTGGTCCCTGCCTGCTACCTACATCAAGACAAACTGTTCCTATCACTTTATAATTTGTTCTGACTCCAAATCAAAACTCTTCATCAACCCATATCCTCGCAAAGGAAATTCTGCTCTAGTCAGAGAAGAACCAATGCAGGAAAATATGCTGCCATAATGCAGATACCTTCACACAGTGTAAACCAAGGTAACGAGTCTGCTGATCAGGCATCAAAAGACATCCACTGAGTGACCCCACAATACCTATACCACATTGCGACGTTATCACATAAAGGAATGTCATCAATGGCAGTTGGACTTGCTGGCCACTGCCAGGAAGATCAGGTTTTAATATCAAGACTGAGGAGAGGACACCGAAAGCTGACACACTGACCATTGACTATCGAGCACGTAAGCACAGCACAACCAACCAATGGCAGGAGTACCACATTATTTCTAATGAATTCAACTCTCCTTCACTCATCATCATGAATTCCTTCCAGCGAGCCACGTAGGATGTTTTACAATGCGTGCCTCCATTCGTTACGGTCTTTGTCTGCTTCTTCTTCTCTCTCTACATCATCCCATGTTTCTCCTTTCTTCTCTGATCTAACCACCTTTTTCTAGGGCGTCCAATCAATCTTCATCCTGGAATGATCGTTTCAAAATACTTCCTTGGAGTTCGAGTCGCCCGCGTGTCCTGGCCACTTCAGCCTTTCTTCCATGGTCAGGTTGAGCTGCAGGTCTCTTCGTATCTGAGCATTCTTCACTATGCCTCCAAATTATTAAATTCTATAAATATTCCTGTTTATGTTACAAAATGTACAGATTGTTTTCTCACAGCCTGTCGGTTTAATGTAATGCCTTTGGTTATTTTATTTTTACATTTCATAGAAGTTGTGATGTGGTTAGAGCCAAAGCAATTATACCGTAAGTACTTTAAATTAAAAAATTAAGGAAGAAACATTGTATACAGATAAGATGGCTGAGATTTGAAGAAGTGAACCAAATTAGAGAGGCGTATTTGGCAACCAAGAAAACAATTTTCTCAGGGCATTTATATATGTTTAGAAACAACTATTATTAAAAGACTTTCTGTTCATCGAAAACTGAAACTGACTCATTCACTAGACTATATTCATGAAATACGACGGGAAGGAACATGTATATGTAAAACTCCACCATGTAAATAAAAAAAATTATAGCAGTAATGACTCAAGTTTCTGCAAAAAAAACCGCTTCTTTTGAAATCCCAGATATAATTTTTCTGAACGCACGAAGAGTTTACTGCTAATGAAAATGAACACACACTGTTTTTGAGCAGCAAAAAACACTCCTCACAAGAGTCAAACAAGGGAGGTCATTCCCCTCAATACCAGGATTCCCCCCGCCCTCCATGTTGCTCTTTTTGCTGCGATAAATGAAATACTATGGAAATGATGACAGCCTCGTTTATTCACTGGTGGCTATCCCCGACAAGCAAGCAGAGCAAGGGGGATGTGCGAATAACCCTAGTGCTGAATCTACAACTGCTCAGTTTCGTCAAATACAGTAGACAATACAAGATAGTTTGCGAAATATCAAGGGACGGTGATTAGAGCTCTGTCAAGCGGAGTGACCTGGGGCCTGTTCCACAAAAGTATGGTCTTGTACATTACAAGTAAATTCTCTAGTAACTTGTACAAATACCAGAGTTTCTGTTCCACCAAAGAATTTTCTATAGTTGTACTTGACTACTCCATACTTACAAATTACTAGTGAATTTTTATAGGCTTGTTCCACAAAAGTACTAGTACTTGTAACTTACTAGCGAAATGAGAAGAATTCTCTACCAGTGAAAGGACAATAATATATAAATGTACTAGTGCTATTTAAATACGCTTATTTTGGATACATTTTGATAAATATGTTGTCTAGCAGTAGTGATAGTGATGGTGATGAAAATGAAAACTATCGTCTGTACAGGGAAAGAATAAACTTCCAGTTTAACACTGTATTTGAATACAATGAACATTTTAGGTTAAGCACAATACAAGTGGAAGAACTTTTGATAGATATTGGCCATAGCTTAAAATATCCTACGAACAGAAATAAATCTCTCTCTGCTAAACAACATTTACTAACAACATTACATTGGCTAGGAAATGGTGGTCAGTACCATGGTACTGCAGATATGCTTGGGATGGCAAAATCTTCGGTCTGTGGTAGCTGCAATAAATGATATAAAATTTCCTCAAATTGTTTGTTGGCCTGAAAATACTGAAAAAAAAAAAAAAAAAAAAAACATATTCCAAGAAGGACATTCCTGGAATCATTAATGAGCAGAATATCTCTTACATACGTCCAACTTTTCCCCTCAAAACCTCCATGAGCTTTTCCCAAGTCAAATATTTCCATCCAACCATTTATTTTGTCTTGTTTTTTCAGACTCTCACTGAATCCACCGAAACGAATATCTTTCCTACCTTCTATTTCCTTCAAAATGAATAACTTTGTTTCTCTTGACATCATTTTAACAATTCATGCAGAGTTTGCAATTTCGTAACAATTAGGTTTGGTGGCCGAATATCGTTATTAGCGGCATCTGATTCCTAATGACAGACCAAGGTTAGGTATGTTAGACTCTCGTAGAACATACGCGAGGATCACGGAAGAACAGAATGGGTGATAATAACGGAGTAATTTCCTATCATCAAAGAAATAAACTGAAAAATAACATCGTAGCATTAAAAAATTCACAGGAATATTAGTTCTTTCAATCTTTGCTGCATAAGTTACAGTAAAATACGATATTACGATAAATGAGGCAAGCATAACCTAATTCAACGAATGGAATACGAAGATAAACAGCTGATTCATGCTATGACGTAGTATGTTTATTGATATGTCGCCACTTGTAAAACTTGTAACAATTCACTGGTAATATACAAGAGACTATCAATCTTTTGTGGAACAGAAATGTACAACTCCATACATTACAAGAACCCACACTAGTAACTTGTAATGTACAAGACCATACTTTTGTGGAATAGGCCCCTGGAGTCACCGATTCTGTCATCAGAGCACGTGTATTTGTTTGTGAAGTTTTTGGCATTATTTATGCGTTTGCATTAAGTTGACATAAGTAAATAGTACTGTGTGTCAGTCCTTTATATCTCCTGTCAATATGAGTGGAAAGATATATGCTGCGTTTGGCTGCAATGGCTATGAAGTGCAGAAGGATTTGCGGAGTTTCTTCTGTTTCCCTCGTGACAAGAAAATGTAAGTAAATATTGTGTTTGCATATATATTCTTCCAGTTACAAAGAGATTTTTATAGTACTAAACTTTTAACTGACTTAAAACATAATACTGCAGCAGTTAACCTTCAATACCGATGTGTTGTTGTAGGTGTGATCTGTGGGTTTGATTTAATTCAGGAAAATACATATGCATATGAGTGTGGCTGGTTGTGTTCCAAGTTACCCCATTTGGAATGCCCTAATGCATTGTCAAGCACTGAAGAAAATATGGGTGACTTAAGAAATGTACATATCTTGTTGTTACAAAATGATGATGCAATTTTGCTTTACCCTAATGTAATGGCAAGCATTGCTTATAGGGAAATTTTGAATGTTCTTGAGGCTATATTTATATATTTTCTCTCTGTTAGCAGGCTTCAAGTTAAGAGGAAAATAATCCAGCACTTAAATGTAAATTCATTGAATCATGTGTGTAAGGAATGTGCTGATATTCTTATTGACAAGTGTTTTAATGTAATGATACAATGTTTTTTAAATTAGAAAAAAAGATAAATCTAGCCGCAAAAGTTAAGGCAGGAAAGCTAAAAAAGTAATGCATAAACAAAAGATCAAGCCCTTTTACAGCAGTCCATTTCACACCTTGATTATATGCCTAATTTCAGTCTTTAAATAATAACCTGTTAAATAACTCTTCATTCATTTATCCAGAATTGCTTTAGCAACTTTGAAGTTAATATCTTAGTAACACTTTCTTTCTAGACGTAATTTATTTATCCATTTCCATATAAGCATTTCCATTGATATTTGAATGTAGCGCGAACTTCCAGGTCATGCCACTAGGAGCGCCACTTGTGAATTGTCTCTAATTTTAACAAGGCTAAATCTGGAAATGTTGCATATTAACACTGCTGTATTTGGTTTCATCCTTGGCAACAATATGGTTCATTTTGCTCTTACAGTCTGTGCATTTATGTTTATTTTATTGTTCATTCTAGTGTAGTATTTAGTATCCTGCTGGTGATACTGCTCACCCTACCGTGTTTTATACACCGCGATAAACAGTAATACCAGTGATATACCGAGGAGCAAGGAAATAGACCACTTACCTTCTTCTCCGCCGTTGACGTTATCCGACAGCTCGGTCTTCACACCACATTTCTGTTGGTTCTGTTGATTCTGTTGGCTCTGACGACTTGCCACTATGTCCGGCATGACGGCATCGATGAGGGACAGGCTCTCCACCAGTCGCTGCTCCGATCCATCCTGTAAAGAAATGTTTGAAACTCCTCAAGACAGACTTAGCGAGATGAGATGACATGTGGTCACATTAAACGAGTACGCTTCCATCAGTTGTATGGATTGTGAACTAACTCATGTGATGAGGTTAACAATGCTTATAACGACTCAGGTGATCTGATGACAAACGATGATGCTGCGAATGAAATGAATGCAAAAAGTGGAGGTGATGTTGAGCATTCCAGTGAGAAGGTATTTGGTGATGCAGAAAAGAAAGTGTGGGCGAGAAGTCCCCGTACCCCTGTAACTGTTTAGTATCACATGTTGTTTAGGTTACATCTGTACGTTCGCTATCATGCTGTAAACACAGTCCTATACACCTCCATGTTCTTCTCGACATATTTCTGAGCACGTCCGGTGTTATAGTGCGAAATGCAGCCCCAACAGCATTGCACAGTTCTTCCTTTGTAGCATAATGACATGCAGATACACGCACCTTAATGACTCCCCACGACTTCTTGGTGGCTAGTGTCGCTAGTGAACCACGACCTATCCACCATCCTGGGAAATGTTCGTTTAGGAACTCGCGCAGGCATACACATTCTGTGAGGCTCCTTTCCACAGGCTGGAGTATTATCCAGGTCTGTAACATGGGTAAATAATTTGCACCATTCACATTCCTTTCAAAAAAGTACGGTCCAAGCAGATGTTGTGTTGTTATCGCTGCCCATATATCGTGGGGAGGTTTCTTTCAACTCAACTCTGTAATGAGGATTCTCTTCGGCCCGCACGACAACGTTTCTAGCACATGACCTGCGATAAATAGCACATTCGTCTGAAAACATAACCTTGGCACGGCTCACTGCATTTGCTAAAACACGCTCATTCTGGTCTCTACCCGATAACTTGTTACGAACGTCGGTCGAAAAGGTCTGAACTTAAGGTCGATTTTTAGTGTAATCTTGCATTGTTGTCCTCGAGTTCCGAAGCAGGTTTACATGTCGAATTCATAGTAGATTCTTCAATCCAAGCACAGACTCCAGCACGTTTCTTCTCATATCTTGACGTACGTGCACCTACACTTGCCACTAACCGCTGCTCGATAGTGTAACTCTTACTGTTCACATCTGCCATGGCTTCACACTAACACTCGACTGCGACAATATGTATTCCAACAATTAATAAGAAGTAATATTACCAACCTACATAAATGATATTTGATACTAAACAGTTACAGGGGTACGGGGACTCCTCACCCACCCTATACAAATATGTTGTGTGCTGTGACTATCGAGTTACAGCCATTCCAATATTGCACATTTCATGCACGCTTCCTAGAGTGCAATTTCAATATAATTTGTTTATTATTGGACATTATAAATTTTTCAGCTAACTCATTCTTGGTCATCAGCGTTTCAACCCAGTGTACCAATTTAGGCCCATCAGTTGGCCAATAGCACACCTACCAAGAGGCATAGCTAGTGCATACTGCGGAGGCCACAGCGTAGGGTACTTAGAACAACAGACAGTGCCAATGCACTATGAGAGACTGTCTCTTTTACACAAATTGATGCCTGCTAGGCCATCAGATGATACCGTATTTACGCGAATAATCCCCACACCCTAACTTTTGGTAGGCTTATTTTGAAAAAAAAAAAAAAAAGAGAAATGCCAACTTTGACGCAAAAAAACACATCCCAATTTCGTGCCTCAATTTTTTTTTATAAATGTGCGGGTATTATTCGCGTAAATACGGTATATTGATTCCCATAGGGAAATAATTCACTTGATGTTGTTGTGAAATAAAATTTAACAGCCATTGAATATTATCCTTGCTAATATTTAAATCTGAATGTTGGTCCATTGTCTTTCTTTCTCTTGGAATGTTCCAAGGAATTGTAGGGCGGTTCAGTCTCTCCTAGGATATCGAACATCTTCAAGTGCATGGCATTTTACCTTCTGCACCACACTCATAGTCACAACGGACTTTGCAGTTGTACTTTCTTAAGCACACTGCGCTCACAACGTTAAGTTCTTATCATCTGCATACAATGTTAGAGAGTACAGATTTCCAAACAGCCATCGACAGAAATTCATTCCAGCTTCAGAATCCCGCCTGTGGAGCTCCTGGTAGATGGTAGGGGTGATATTTATGTGCATACAGAATTCGTGGAAGGGAAGCCCAGCTAATGTTCACCATGAGATAAAATTCATTTTTGGGTCCATATTGAAAGTACAGTATTTGTACTAAATAACACTCGTATTTTTTTATTGATCACCCACATATTCAATACAATACAATCTTAAAAATTAGGACTTTGTCCTTATCAAAATTGTTAACAAAAAATTAATATATTGGATGGTACATGTTTCACCTATCAATAGTAGGCATCATCAGCCATATTTTTTACCTTAGGAATAGATCAGGTACCTGATTGGAAATGACTTATGAATACTGTTAAAAACTATGTCTTTGCAAAATGGATTAGAGATCGTTAATCAACTATTACAATATAAAATGTAGTATACTATTACTTAACAATATTTGTGTTAATAAGTTATATGAGTCTAAAAACGTGACAATTATTTGAGGATTATGACAAAGGTGGTTGGTTCTTGATATTAAAAGATATTACAAAGAATGAATGGATGGATTGATATGAATTTAAGGGACTGCTTCTATAGTACGATGCTGAATTGATTACAATATGCTTGTAGTCTAAAGGGGTCTAAAATCCAGGTCATTGGCCCCTCATAATGGTATTTGTTGCTAGAAAAGAAGGACTATGGTATTTGCCATGTTGCGGTACTAATCAAGAGTAGCGGAGACTCGCGATATTCCACACATTATGGTACTACTCACAGGTAAACAAATTCACACATGTATTACAGACCTAATGTGTTTCACACATTGCGGCGCCCTTGACAGGCAACACAAACCTATGGCGTTCATCACCTAACTGTACTAACCACACAGACTCGTACTATCTCTTGGTATTCCTCATATAGTGGGTACTAATCATAGGCAAGCCAGAACCATGGGTTCCCTCATCGCATGGTGTCGCTCATATGGTGCTACTAATCACAGGTACTGTAAAAGCCATCGGGCCCTTGTCTGCTACTAATCACAAACCTATTTGGTACCCAAAATAGTAGTACTACGTGCAAGTAAAGGCGACCCAGGGTGTTTCCCGCGTAGTGGTACTAATCACAAGGAGTTTCATGGTTCTAATTTGATCATCCCTTGGTCGCCCCTTACGACAGGCAGAGCATACCGTGGGTGTATTCTTCGCTGCGTCCCCCACCCACAGGGGGTGCAGGATTCTACCATACGCAGGTGTCAGCATTGGAGTTGTGCTCTCTGCTCATCGTTTCCAGTTCTTCTCGCCCTACTTCCCAGCAACATCACAATGGGCTTCCCAAGCCACGGAGTGGAAGTTGGGGCTCGATGAGGAGAGAGCACATCTCCCCTTTCCACAGTGACTGGTTATCATGTTCCTATCTTTCTATATATCACTCGATCTGACAAGAAAACACCTACCTTGTCCAATCTCCTTTGAATACTGCACATATGCAAAGCAGCTCATGAACATTTTACTGCTTCACTTGTAAAAGTTTACAGTTCAAACCCACGAATTAGCATGCAAAGTCTTGTTCGTTACTTCGCCACTAGAGGCACCTAGCGAGTTAACTTGTAATTAAAATAACTATCTATACAGCAATTCTGCAAAACTGGACTCACCTCCCCGATGCTGATCTCGGCCTCGGTGTACTGAAGCCCCTTCTGCAAGATGCTGAGCAGAGCGGCTGGTGGTACCAGCGCTCCATTGATGTTGGACTGGGAGATGTGCGACTCTATACCAAACGTGTAGGCAGAGTGCTGGAACCCTGGAAAAGAAATAAAAGCCACTTTCTTTCTTTCTTTCTTTCTTTTTTTTTTTTTTTTTTTTGCAACTGGCTTTACGTTGCACCAACAGAGACAGGTCTGATGGCGACGATGGGATAGGAAAGGACTAAGAGTGGGTCTTAATTAAGGTACAGCCCCAGCATTTGCCTGGTGTGAAAGTAGGAAACCATGGAAAACCACCTTCAGGGCTGCCGACAGTGGGATTTGAACTCACTATCTCCCGGATGCAAGCTCACAGCCGCGCGGCAAACTCGCCCGGTGAAACTATACTTTTTTTTTTTGCTATTGGCTTTACGTCGCCTCGACACAGATGTGTCTTATGGCGACGATGGGACAGGAAAGTAGGAAACCACGGAAAACCATCCTCAGGGCTTTCGAACCCACTATCTCCCGATTCCTGGATACTGGCCGCACTTAAGTGACTGCAGCTATCGAGCTCGGTGAAACTATACTTTACAGTGGCCTGCAGAAGCCCAGTTTCCTATGTGGAGGGATGTACTTACTGTGACTGAGACAAACACAAGCACTCAAGTCTCCCAACCATTCCCCTGAACACTGTGCAGCCTGCTACATGGTAGCTTTCTGCCCCCTGACACGCTGCGAATCTGCACCATGTTCAGCAAACCTCGTATTACAAACGTGCAGTATATTATGGGAACTGTGCAGTGATACAGTTTTATATTTGCTAGCAGTCAAAGTGATAGCAGCATGACAAAACATTCACTTGAGAATGAGTTTGAATGCATCAGTGCCTCCAAAATGATGAAGGAAGACGGCTGGGAATGGAGTGAAACGGGTGATAAGCCATACAAGTACTATTTTGCAGGAAATTCTGAGATTAAGAGCTAATATTTTGTTTAATGATCCACCAAATCAATACACTTCACTTTGTAAGTGAGAATACACTTCATCTTTAAATATTTTATGCATTCTTTGGTACAGGTTTAGTCTTTGATTTAAGACTTCTTCAGCCATAGCGTCTCAAAATTTTATCTAATTAAAATACATAAATATTACTGTCCAATCATTTAAAATTGATGAATTCACATCCTTTCTGAAATGTTTAAAAACCACACTAAAATCTATACACACTGTTTTTTTATAATATTGTCCAGCACTTTCTTAGAAAAAATCTTTTACATCTTAAGATTTAATTCAGCATTATCATGCTTTAGGTTTGACATAGCTTTAGTGTCCTGAATGTGGCCTCTGAAAGGGGAGAACAGGACCTTATCATTTGATAATTCGTCAACTGGAGAATACTGAACCTTTCAATCTGATGAAATTCAAGAGACAAGCTCTGGAAAACAAAAAGGAAGTAAATTTATATTTTAGTTTTTGTACGATTGTATAATACGGAAACTTACCCTCAAATTGATGTTCATCCCTACGACCGGTTGCCATCCGAGCCTAGCTCTAACCTGCTTCTCGCCACCCTACTGCACGTTATAATTATAATTCTGAGAATAAATTCTACTGTAAACGGGGACCTCATACCAGACCAATCCCTCTTGTTCTAGACATTTTTAAACACATGGTTCACAACTCTTATGGGATAAGATGTTACCAAAAGAAATAGTTTTACCGATCACTTTTTTGCAAAAATTCGTGAGGTTTTGCCCACAAACCGCTAATGAAAGATGCCATGCCGTGACTATTGCATGCAAGGCTGGCAACAAGAGAAGTGCAACAATAGGCCAAGTGTGAAAAGTGTTCAGTGCCTTTCCTTTTCCCGCAGCGTTTGAGATGTTTCACACCATTAAAATCTTTTATTCTCCAGCGTGCACCTCGTCGTCACAAGGGCATCGATGTTTATGACATGTCATTTTTTTCTTTATATTATTCCCAGGGAAAATACAACATAAGCATGATTTTATCTACGGTGACTAAAATTATGTACTTTTCATAAGTCATATTTTGGCTTTTTTTTTTTTTCTTTTCCATTTTCTGGTATTTTTTTCACATTATGGTCATATTTCCTCATGAATTTTCATATTTTTGCGATATTTTTAACTTTTTAAATTCGATTTTTGCATACTTGCCTGCCGTCACCTCAAAGACAGATTTCACATCTCGTAATTGTTGTCTGCAATTTCTTACAAATATATATTTATGTGAATTAGGAGGGTGAACTGTATAGAAAGAGATAGATGGGTAGAAAGCAGCAGGAAGTGAGCGTCAATTGAACTCTAATGATTTGACATATTTCAAATAAGCCCAATAACATTGTGTGATATTGAGTGGTCTTTTCCCCGTTACAAGTCGATGTTCGGTGAAAACAGAAGATTCTTCCTAATAGAAAACTTTAAAATGTATGTAATTTGCTATTGTAATTCTTTCTGATCGTGCATCAAAAGGTGACATTTATTTAATTCTGTGCAGAGTCAACTTACCTCTGGATTGAGTAATTAAATAAATTCAAAATAACATATAATAATTAAATGTGCTAGCTTTTAAAAGTATATTTGCAATATAATGTTAATTTAAACAGTGGCAAGATTTTGAAGATTTTGAAAATGTTACCAAATAATTTTCATGTCATATTTAGCATCACATATTAATTTTGTTTTTGTCGTAAACATCCAAGCCCTAGTCATCATATCAAAGGTCTGATTAAAATTCAGTACATTGCACATTACATGTACAAAACTGTATCATACACATAATAATAATAATAATAATAATAATAATAATAATAATAATAATAATAATAATAATAATAATAATAATGGCGTGTGGCCTGGTGCGGGTCTATTAGGCGACCTGCATGTCTGTGAAGATGAGGGCCCTACCTAGGATGATTTCTAATGCTGAATACGTCACACACACCCAGCCCCCGAGCCATTGGAATTAACCAATTAAGGTTAAAATCCCCAACCTGGCCAGGAATCGAACCCGGGACCCTCTGGACCAAAGACCACAAAGCCGGACATCATATGCATGAAGAATGTGGTATATACCGGTACATGCATGCTTATGATCATCATCAAATCCCCTTTTCAAGTTGAGACTAGGTGCCTCTCCACTTTGCCCCGTCTCCACAATTCCTATAAATTTTCAATACAATATATATCAAGTAAATTATACTACATAAATCTTGGGACTAGTTTCAGCCACTTCGTCGCCATCTTCAGCTAAATAAAATTGAACAGATTATGTGATAACTAAAACATATGTATACCAGTTCAATGTTGTAGGAATAATTATAACATTAAAATATATATAATAACAAAAATTATGGTTGTGATCTTCCTGTTATAATATGATGTCTTTAAGTAGACTTAGGACCTCAGGCAAAGATGGCCACTAAGTGGCTGAAACTAGTCCCAAGACTCTTGTCAATTTATTTCTTATAACTGTACTTCAATACGGAACAAAAATGAAATTTACAGCTTATAATCCACCATTCCTCATCCAACACCGTGTTCCAGTCCAGTTTCCGTTGTACTATACTGTTCTTCACCAGAGTCCATTCATCATAATCTTGGTCTCCCTGTCATCTGTATTTCCAGTCCTTCTTCTTTTATCCACTTGACATGTTCATACTACCTTGATCTGTTTTGTTCCAGTTTGTCGTTTAGCTCTTTTCATATGTCTTCGTATCCTTCGTTGTCTTCTGTACTCTACTCACATCTCTCCGAGTCATTACAGGTAACATCCCTTGTACATTACTTCTTGAGCATTCATGCTTACTACATTAACATCAATATGTCAATGGGTTAAATATGAAATTACATAAATGATATATTTTCTAAACTTGTGCCTCAATACTGTTTTATTATCTGAGAAAATGAAGGTTCACTTGACTTGTAATAATCTTGACATAATGTCAGCAAGGAATAGTACCAAAACAAAAATGTTGCATGTAATTAGAGAATTGACTTTACTACGACATCCTTAGGGAGTAACTTTGGATGTTGATCTTTTACAATGAAATTGTACTTCACACAACAATCTTCAACTCTAGTTCTTCCTTCTTTTCAGACTTCCACCAACTTACTCTCATCCCAGACTTTGGATTTTTTCCAGCGTTGCTATAGTAGCCCCTGTTTATAAAGGAAAGGGTGATAGACATAAAGCTGAAAATTACAGGCCAGTCAGTTTGACATGCATTGTATGTAAGCTTTGGGAAAACATTATTTCTGATTATATAAGACATGTTTGCAAAATTAATAATTGGTTTGACAGAAGGCAGTTTGGGTTTAGGAAAGGTTATTCCACTGAAGCTCAACTTGTAGGATTTCAGCAAGATATGGCAGATATCTGGATTCAGGAGCCAGTTGGACTGTATTGCGATTGACTTATCTAAGGCATTTGATAGGGTAGATCATGGGAAACTACTGGCCAAAATGAGTGCAATTGGACTTGACAAAAGAGTGACTGAATGGGTTTCTAGAAAATAGATCTCAGATAATTAGAGTAGGTGAAGCTTTATCTGTCCCTGTAAAAATTAAGAGGGGAATTCCTCAAGGCAGTATTATTGGACCTTTATGTTTTCTTATATATATCAATGATATGTGTAAAGAAGTGGAATCAGAAATGAGGCTTTTTGCAGATGATGTTATTCTGTATAGAGTAATAAATAAGTTACAAGATTGTGAGCAACTGCAAAATGACCTTGATAATGTTGTGAGATGGACAGTAGGCAACGGTGTGATGATAAATGGGGATAAAAGTCAGGTTGTGAGTTTCACAAATAGGAAAAGTCTTCTCAGTTTTAATTACTGCGTTGATGGGGTGAAAGTTCCCTTTGGGGATCATTGTAAATACCTAGGTATAAATATAAGGAAAGATCTTCATTGGGGTAATCACATAAATATAATTGTAAATAAAGGGTACAGATCTCTGCACATGGTTATGAGAGTATTTAGGGGTTGTAGTAAGGATGTAAAGGAGAGAGCATATTTGTCTCTGGTGGTGGGACCTCAAGATGAGTATGGTTCCAGTGTATGGGACCCTTACCAGGATTACTTGATTCAGGAACTGGAAAAAATCCAAAGAAAAGCAGCTCAATTTGTTCTGGGCGATTTCCGACAAAAGAGTAGCGTTACAAAAATGTTGCAAAGTTTGGGCTGGGAAGACTTGGTAGAAAGGAGACGAGCTGCTTGACTAAGTGGTATGTTACATGTAATAATATGTAATAAATATCATTTTTGGTCCGTATTGATGATATTTGATTGAAATAATAACAGTAAGTTATTTATTAGACCACCTAATCAATACGAAGTCTAGTCTTGGATGATTTACATAAATTTGTTAACTAATAGTGGTACATGTTTCGCCTTCCCTGAAGGCATCATCAGCCATATTCTTAACCTTAAATTAAAAATAAGCGTCTAAATAACATGTAATAATGAAATGAATTTTAAAATCTTGAGGAGTTTTGAAGTAAAATAACATTAAAAATAACAATGATGGTTTAAAAAATACAATGTGATGAGATATAATAGTGGAAGTATTAACAAAATTAACATTAGAAGGCTGCTAAAATAAGTGCAATGGATAAAACAACAGATTGTTATACAACAAGTATGTTTATGCAATCTTACTACTTCCTTGCAGAAGGAAATTATTTTTGCTTCATTGCAAAATATATTTGGACAATTAAGTAGAGTCAGAACCAGGAAATGCTCCACTTGCCAAATGTATTAAGAAAATAGTCTTCAATGTTTGAGCATGAACTCTTTCCTCAAAACTGTACCGGGCGGTACACCTCTACACCGTTTATTTAAAAGTTGCGCCAGTTGAAACTTCTCTTCTAGAGGACACTACTGAAGAATTACAATAGTGCAACCTAGTGCGAAATCAAAGAACTATTTTGTTGGAGAAATTTTTATTTCAAGAGTTTGTTCTTTGTTAAATTTCTTTCTGTCATGGTTTAAGTTGGCTGTATACCCCTCTTTTTCCCCTTATTTTGGATCTAGCCAATCCCGAATTTCTTTAATTAATTTTCCACCAATAATGTGTTTCTTCTTCCTCTATGTAGGGGTTTCTTTTCCCTAGCCAATAAAATCTTTGAGGGAGGGTGTTTTATTTCCCCTAACGCCTAGAATCTTCCGCGAGAGGATATAAACTGCTGATTTTGGGGTCTCCGGGCCACTTCTGTTCCATCTTTCAGTGTATTAAGTACATAGCAGGAGGCGGGAAGCGCCTCTTTCTTCTTCAGCCGTTCAACACCAGGTAATGGCCTATTAATAACTTCTTTTCTTGCTAGGTCGGCAGTTTAACACTCGCGGCGGGTTCGAAGCATTTCCATCATGTAACCTTTTCCTAAAATGTAATTACTCTTTTCATCTTTTTCTTGTAAGGCTACATATTGGGATAGAGAGTGCTAACCCTCTCGAGCTCCCACTCACATTTGTTTTGAGGTGAACTTATTTTCTCAAACTATTCTTCGTTTATGTAATGTAAAGTGTTCTTCTCTAAGTCACCTCTGTAGTATGGGATTAGCCCTTGCGTTAGCGGCCCAGAGCCAGATTAGGTTTTAAAAAAAAACAAAGTGTATTAGGAGTGCAAGATCGCCTCCTCTCAAATTGTTATTTTAGAGGTCATGTAATCAACCTTCTTTTCATGTAATAGACCTCTGTAGGTTGGGTATTTTACCCCTGTGAACACGTCCTTAGAGGACAGCTTGAAGGTAGAGTTTGGTTTGGCCTTTGAGAGGCTTAAATTTCAAGAGCGGATCGCTCTTTTGAAAATGGAGTGTCATATGCCTCGTGGAGGCTTTTCTGTGTAATTCGGAGCCAGGGGCTCCTAGGGATGAATGGGGTTTTCTGCCCCTCTGTTAAAACTTGTGTTTGTGGTAAAACTGAGCTGATCGCTGAAGTCAGGGCGTGAAGCCCAAAACCTGTAAATATTGTAACTCCCCTTGTTTTGCTACATTGTACCTGCCATGTCTGTTATTGCTTTGTTTTTGAAAAGAAAATATAACCTAGTTAAATTTTAAATTACTTTTACATTAACTTTGATTCCGTAGTTTGAAACCCATTCACGCCCGCACCTTCTTACGCCTCTACCTACCGCTAAAACCCGGTAACAAGTGGTAGCAGAGCGTGGTTGAATGGGTCTCAATTTAGCCCCTTTTGACGGCTAAACATTGCTTTAATTCGAACTCTAACAATTTTCTCAGTTGCTGGAATTTTTTGAGTTTTTCAAAATTGTTCTGTCATCATGCCCGGCCCTCGCGATGTTCTCCTCCTTAACTACTTGCGCAAAGAGGAGTTGATATATGAGTTAACTATCAGAAACGTTCAATCTGGAGGCACGGTTGCAATAGACACTAACAAGCTTAGAGAGTCCCTTGATTTGCCCATTTCCATCCCCAATTTGGGAGAGAAAGAAATTGATGACTCTCTTTCCACGATCGTCGAGAATATTACTGGGCTAGCATCGGTAGTCAGCTTTTTTGATGAAAACGATCCATCTCCTAATCAAATTAAGCGTGTGCAAGGCAGGCTGTATCACTTTGCAAATAGAGTTAATGATCTGTTGTCTCTAAAGGTGAATGACGTTCAGAGGAAGCAAGCTAATACGCTCCTTGAAACTATTTCTGAATTGTCTAATAAGGTCACTCAATTGCTAACCGGCGAAGCTCCTCCCAAAACTGATCAACCCGCCACGGTGAATGTAGGTAACGAGGAAGAGCCTCCTCAGGGAGAAGTCAATAGGATAACCGTTGCTGCTCAAACTATCTCTGCCCCATCGAACAACGAATCTGAACGCCGTGCGTCATTGAGTAACATCCGCTCTGAATTAACTTCTTTGCCATTGAAACCTTTAACGACTATGTCACCTGGGTTCAGCAGCTTGCCTCATCCATTGGCAATGTTGCTTAGAGGTATCTCTAAGTTTTCCGTCAACACCACCAGTGACGTAATTTCATTTTTAAGATTTCTAGTGGAATTTCAGGATCATGCCCTTGTGTTTTCTCTTTCCCCATGTCAAATTTTGCAAATTATCTATCCTTATGCTATTGGTGTTCTATCTGACAAAATAGTTAGAGCCATCGCTGAGCAATCTTCTATTGAGGATTTCCATGCCCATTTGCTAGCTAACTTCATCCCGGCTAGGGCCAGGTCCTCCCTTATTCAGAAATACTATTATCGGGTACAGCGCTTGGATGAAAACCTGGCAGACTTCATCCAAGATATTAAGTTTTATACTAGGGTGTTTGCTCTTCACTTCCCTGAGGATCAAATTGTACAAGCTATTGTGGAAGGTATTTCACCATCCTATAGGTCATATTTGTGTTTCGCGGCGTGCCCGCAAACGTTCTCGGAACTTGAAGCATTGACAGTCTCAGCGGAAGGAGTTAGATACGCCGATTCTTTGCGTGTCACGAAAGAACCCCCGCCTTCCTTTAGTAACACTCGGCCTCCACCTCGCCGACCAGTCAATCCCCGTAAATGTTATGCTTGCGGGTCGCCTGACCATCTGCGGAATAAGTGTCCTCTGATCAAGTCAAGTGGGACAAGGAATGGAGCAGGGTCATCACAAGGCTGTTTTAAGTGTGGGGCCTTCTCACATATCGCCAAGAATTGCCCAAACTCAAATAGCACCCCCTCCTGCTCAACTTCTGGTGCAAATTCCAGCTATGCCAATAATAAAAAGTGACTAGTGGCGTCGGCTGAGCCGACTAATCCATCTTCCCGAGACTCAGCCCCTAGTAAACAGGTTGTAAATGCAGAGATCGACCAGCCTTCAAATTCATCTTTTGAATGCCCTAAAGAGTGTCTTAGGATTGCGGCGGATACCCCCGCACCTGTTCCTTTTCTTAAGATTGAGTTAAATAACGAGCCTATAACAGCTCTCTTAGATTCAGGCAGTGTTTGTTCCATTATTTCGGCTGATTGGTATTCTAAATTGAAATCTGTTTGTAAACTCCCTGACTATGACTCATCTCCTGTTAAATATGTTTCGGCTAATTCATCTCCATTAGAAATTCTAGGTTCCTTACATGTCAAAATTCGGGTTTTTAAATTTACATGGAAGATCAAATTGTTTGTGGCCAAGCGTTTGTCTTGCCCCATCATATTGGGAGCGGACTTCATTTCTCACACTGGTCTTGTGCTCGATCTCCAGAGTAGGTCGTGCACATTCAAATTTGCGTCCAATTGTAGAATTCCCTTGTTAAAGTGTAATTCTGTATCATGTTCATCTATTTCGCCTACCCAGGATGAGATGTTGTTAGACCTTAGACATCTACCTGAGGAGCAGGCTGATAGTATTCGGAAATTGTGTCAGTCGTTTCCCGAGGTGTTCTCTGATACTCTTGGTGTTACTGACCTTATTGAATACAAAATTGAGGTCACGGATTCAATTCCTGTCCGTTTTCCACCGTATAGGCTATCTCCACCTAAAATGAAGGCTCTGAAAGAAATCATCGATCAGATGTTGAAGGATGGTATTATTAGGCCCTCTAAGTCAGCGTATTCTTCGCCTATTTTTCTAGTCCCGAAACCCCAAGGAGGCTTCAGGCCTGTCATTGATTACAGGGCTCTCAATCGGAAGGTGGTGTTGCAATCTGTGCCCCTTCCCGACCTTCATTCTTGCTTTTCATGGTTTCGTAAGGCCAAGTTCTTCACCATCTTGGACTTGAATCAGGCCTATAATCAAATTCCCCTTGCCGAAGAGTCTAAACATCTTACAGCGTTTGCCACGGACTGGAATTTATATGAATACAACCGCGTGCCTTTCGGGCTCCCCACGGGGGCAGCTGTGCTCACTAGGCTACTAGATAGGGTCTTTTCCGACATCAAATTTGAGTACTTATATCACTACTTGGATGATGTCGTCGTATTTTCCGAAACCTTTGAAGAACATCTAGATCATTTGCGAGAAGTTCTCAATCGCCTTCGTAAGGCTGGGTTAACTGTTAAGTTGTCCAAGGTTGCCTTTGCTAAGCCCTCTATGTCATTCCTAGGGCATATTGTGTCACCTGATGGTGTAGCAGTCGATCATTCTAGAACACAGGCCATCCGTGATTTTAAACCTCCCAAGGACATTAAAGGTATCGCCAGGTTCATTGGCATGGTGAATTTCTTCAGGAAGTTCATTCCTAATTTTGCTAATAGAGCGGCGCCCTTAAACCTTCTTCGTAGGAAAGGCATCAAATTCGAGTGGGGACCTTCTCAACAAGCCGCTTTTGAAGATCTGAAATTAGCTCTCTGTAATGCCCCTGTACTTGCTATGCCTGATTTCTCGAAGAAATTCATCGTCCAAACCGACGCATCGTCGTCAGCAGTGGCTGCAGTTCTTCTTCAAGAGACTGAACTAGGGAGGCGACCCATCGCCTATGCGTCTAGGACATTGTCAGCTCAAGAAGCAAAGTACTCCATATATGAGCTTGAAGGTTTGGCAGTCTTATTCGCCTTAGAAAAGTTCCGTCTCTATCTGGAACACGTCAAATTCGATCTGGAGACAGATAACCAAGCCTTAAGCTGGGTCTTAGGTAGGCCGCGTCGTACAGGTCGTATAGCCCGTTGGGCCATCCGTATTTCTGCCTTCCAATTCGATGTACGGCATATCAGAGGTACTGAAAATGTTGTCGCCGATGGACTCAGCCGTATGTTTCATAACGACGTAGAGACCCACGAACCGGTCGACAGTTCATCACCTTCCGAGTCCATACTATCTGGTGTTAATGCCATCTTAACAGATGCTCCCATGCTTTTTAGGGATATTGAGAAATACCAACGTGAAGATCCGACGCTGGCTCCGATAATGGAAACCCTTTCTTCTGGGGAACATGCTGTCCCTTATGTTCTTAGGAATGGTGTTCTATGTTGCCCTTCGAGGCATGATAAGTTGATGAAAGTTGTTGTTCCAGCGGTTCTTGTACCTATGATCTTCAAATACTATCATGAGACCCCATTGGGGGGGCATCTTGGAATCTTTAAAACTCGTGAAAAGATTCGTGAAATGTTCATATGGAAAGGTATGGACGGTGAAATTCGGGAACTTGTAAAAGCTTGTAAATCTTGTTTGATCAGTAAACCCACCATGTCCACTAAAGTAGGCCTTTTGTCTTCTCATCAAGCGTCGCGCCCCATGGAACGCCTGTATATCGATTATGTGGGACCCTTCCCCCAGTCAAAGGGTAATGCCAACAAGTTCATCTTTGTGTGTGTAGATGGTTTTACAAGATTTTCTTGGTTATTTCCGACTAAGCTGGCTACCGCTCAGTCCACCATTACTTGCCTAAATTCTATTTTTGCTTCTTTTGGTCCGTGCCAATATATTGTATCTGATAATGCTAAGGCTTTTACATCTAATCTGTTTCGTAAATTCTGTTTTGACTTGTCCATCTCTCATGTAACTACATCTGCTTATTACCCTCAACCATCTCTGGCTGAACGGGTTAACCGTAATCTCAGGTCCGCACTTATTGCCTATCATCATGAAGATCATTCTAGGTGGGACACGTCCCTGCATTGGTTAGCTTTTGCTTTGAATTCGGCGGTTCATGAATCTCACAAATTTACTCCAGCTTCTTTGATGTTTAAGTTCGTTCCCAACACGCCGCTCTCTAACCTCTGGTCTCTGAATGACATTCTGCCCGAGACAATAGATCCGGACAACATTAAAGATCTTTGGAAGAAGGCTAAAGCCAATCTTAAAGTGTCTCATGAAAAGGTTAGGGAAAGGTATGATCGTGGACGGAGACCCACCCCTTTGAAGGTAGGCGACCAGGTTATGGTCAAAAATTTTGTTCCCGCGGGCAAGCTTGCCCCCAGATTTCATGGGCCTTGTATCATTCTCGATTTTCTTACGCCGGTTACCTTATTGCTAAGTAATCCAGCCACCGAGAGGATATTTAGAGTTCACCTGTCCCAGGTGAAACCGGTGTAATTTCTGTGTTAACTTGCTTCATATTATTTTGAAAGGATATGAAGGTTATATTTTTTTTTTGAGTTTCACTTTAAGGCATTCTGCCCCTTCTGTAATATTTTGGTTTTAGATGTAAGCCTTGTGTAAAACCTGCCCCGACCCATTAAACTGCCATCCTGTTCTTGCCACGGCCATTACCACGCTCCCGTCTCCTGCTCCACCCTACACAGTGGCTTAACGAATACCATGAATATCTGCACGCCGCTGGCCCCTCACTCTCTCTACAAGCCTGTACCCTCAAAGAAAATGATTGTCCAACACAATTCTGCCGCCTAGCTTTAATGTTTCAGCGCCCCCGCAGCCGCGCAGCGCCGTGCAGCGACTGGGGAGGGGGATGGGCCCCCTCCTCTCCAGCGAGGACGACATGTGCACGGCGAGCCGGAGCTCACCTCCCGGCCAAGGCTGATGTGCGGCGCACGTCCTGCTACATGCCCGCAGCCTGTATCTGTTCACCGCGGGCGCGGCGTACTTCAACACCTCTGCTCCCCTCATAGTGCGGGCGAGCGGTATCTTAGGGTACTTGAGGGGTCCGAGCGGCCTCCGTTGGACGCAAGCTGCAACGGCCGGTCCGGCCATTCGACTCAATCTACATCAACTATATGGACAGTCACCATAAGCAATAACTACACTTGGGCATTCAACTACAATATTTGGTGGACATTGCAAAATTTTTCTTCACCTTTAAGTATTAAAAGTTTATCTTCAGAAATTCAAATTTTACAAACATAAAGACTTTCATTCTCCTGCAACAACAACATTTTGAAACTGAATTAAGAAATCTTGTAAATGCTTCTGCTATCTATCTTCGTATCAACATCATTACTTGGACTTTGTTTCAAACTGATTTCATGTGTCACCCCTGGAGGAACTTTTGGGGGGGGAGGTCTGTACCGGGCGGTACACCTCTACACCGTTTATTTAAAAGTTGCGCCAGTTGAAACTTCTCTTCTAGAGGACACTACTGAAGAATTACAATAGTGCAACCTAGTGCGAAATCAAAGAACTATTTTGTTGGAGAAATTTTTATTTCAAGAGTTTGTTCTTTGTTAAATTTCTTTCTGTCATGGTTTAAGTTGGCTGTATACCCCTCTTTTTCCCCTTATTTTGGATCTAGCCAATCCCGAATTTCTTTAATTAATTTTCCACCAATAATGTGTTTCTTCTTCCTCTATGTAGGGGTTTCTTTTCCCTAGCCAATAAAATCTTTGAGGGAGGGTGTTTTATTTCCCCTAACGCCTAGAATCTTCCGCGAGAGGATATAAACTGCTGATTTTGGGGTCTCCGGGCCACTTCTGTTCCATCTTTCAGTGTATTAAGTACATAGCAGGAGGCGGGAAGCGCCTCTTTCTTCTTCAGCCGTTCAACACCAGGTAATGGCCTATTAATAACTTCTTTTCTTGCTAGGTCGGCAGTTTAACACTCGCGGCGGGTTCGAAGCATTTCCATCATGTAACCTTTTCCTAAAATGTAATTACTCTTTTCATCTTTTTCTTGTAAGGCTACATATTGGGATAGAGAGTGCTAACCCTCTCGAGCTCCCACTCACATTTGTTTTGAGGTGAACTTATTTTCTCAAACTATTCTTCGTTTATGTAATGTAAAGTGTTCTTCTCTAAGTCACCTCTGTAGTATGGGATTAGCCCTTGCGTTAGCGGCCCAGAGCCAGATTAGGTTTTAAAAAAAAACAAAGTGTATTAGGAGTGCAAGATCGCCTCCTCTCAAATTGTTATTTTAGAGGTCATGTAATCAACCTTCTTTTCATGTAATAGACCTCTGTAGGTTGGGTATTTTACCCCTGTGAACACGTCCTTAGAGGACAGCTTGAAGGTAGAGTTTGGTTTGGCCTTTGAGAGGCTTAAATTTCAAGAGCGGATCGCTCTTTTGAAAATGGAGTGTCATATGCCTCGTGGAGGCTTTTCTGTGTAATTCGGAGCCAGGGGCTCCTAGGGATGAATGGGGTTTTCTGCCCCTCTGTTAAAACTTGTGTTTGTGGTAAAACTGAGCTGATCGCTGAAGTCAGGGCGTGAAGCCCAAAACCTGTAAATATTGTAACTCCCCTTGTTTTGCTACATTGTACCTGCCATGTCTGTTATTGCTTTGTTTTTGAAAAGAAAATATAACCTAGTTAAATTTTAAATTACTTTTACATTAACTTTGATTCCGTAGTTTGAAACCCATTCACGCCCGCACCTTCTTACGCCTCTACCTACCGCTAAAACCCGGTAACAAAAACTAACTGTCCTCCCCATGTACTTCTCGCTAATATTCAAGAAGGTTGTTTTACTTAGGATGTACTGGGCGAGTTGGTCGTGCAGTTAGGAGCGCGCAGCTGTGAACTCTTATCCGGGAGATAGTGGGTTCGAATCTCACTGTCATCAGCTCTGAAGATGGTTTTCTGTGGTTTCCCATTTTCACACCAGGCAACTGCTGGTGTTGAACCTTAATTAAGGCCACGGCCGCTTCCTTCCCATTCCTAGGCCTTTCCTGTCCCATCGTCGCCATAAGACCTATCTGTGACAGTGCGACGTTAAGCAAAAAAAAAAACACCATAGGATGCAGCATTAATCCCATCTATCGGAGATGAGTGGCAACAGAATGTTATTGTTGATCAGTTTTATGAGTTTTCGATATTGTAAGCTTTCACATTTAGTTTTCTTTTAATTCTGATATATATATTTTCAAGTTGTTTTACGTTGCACCGACACAGATAGGTCTTATGGCGACGATAGGGCAGGAAAGGGCTAGGAGGGGCAGAAATCGGCTGTGGCCTTAATAAGGTACAGCCCCAGCATTTGCTTGGTGTGAAAATGGGAAACCACGGAAAACCATCTTCAGGGCTGCCGACAGTGGGGTTCGAAGCCACTATCTCCCGAATACTGGCCGCACTTCAGTGACTGGATTCTGAGATACGTAAAGGCAGTCCTTCCTTGTATTATTCTTCAAGCGATCGTTATTTTACGATTTCTCATTTTTTATAATCTTCTTCACATTTTTCCTTGTCGATACGGACGGACAATCGCGCAGTTTTACACCTTAAAACAATCATGACAAAAACGATCGCCAGTTAACACGATTAAACAATATATCCACGTTAGCAATGCTTGGCGTTGATGTGGACTCTTAAGGATCAGAAGGCTAAATTCTTTATATTATCATAGTAGGGCCCTTTGGATATGGAAATGTAAATCCAGAAGGCGAGTTGTTGGAGGAATCAAATGATTGTTGGAAACACCTGGTTTAGGAAGAACAGTCAGAAGATTACAAGGTATGGTTGGGGAGACAGACGAACAAAGACCTGATTATATAATCATAGAGAAAGAACACCGGAAGAACCTTGTAGATGTAACAACCATGCCTGAAGAAGCCTTCGGTGGAGATCATAGAGTTGTGATAGGAAAACTGAAAGTTGGAAAGATTGAAAAACCCCAATTAAGAAGAGAGAAAAGAATCAAAGTATGGAAGTTGAAGGAGAAAAGCATACAAGAAGAATTTCGAAGGGAAATAATACCCTTGGTACCCAGGACAGAGGTGGGGAATGTTGAAGAGGAATGGAAAAGATTTAAGGAAGCACTGGTTGGATGTGCAGAAAAGGTGTGTGGTAGAACATCAGGAAATATGAAAGACAAAGAAACACACTGGTGGAATGATAGTGAAGGAAAAGAAAATGGCATGGAAAGCATGGAAAACATCTAAGAAAGTAGAAGAAAATATGTGGAGGAAGAAAAGAGGAAAAGCTGGGCCTTATTCACACAGAAATTGAGAGATGATACGCAGGGCAGCAAGAAATTACTGTATGGTATCTTAAGAAACAAAAAGAGAGATCAAGTAAACACCAGATTTGTGAAGGATGAAGGTGGCATAATTTTAACAGAGCCAGAAGAAATAAGAAATAGATGGAGAGAGTATTTTCAGAAGCTGCTGAACATAAGAACGGATGACAGTCATTCAATGGACGACCAGGAAAGGCAATTAGTTGAAGAAATGGATAAAGAAATTACAATGAATGAAATTGAAATGGCAGTAAGAAAGATAAAGAATGGAAAAACTGCTGGAATAGATGAAATTTCAGTGGAGATGATAAAGGCAGCTGGAGCTGTAGGCCTGCAGTGGACATATCGGGTTCTCAGGATTGTCTGGGAGAATAAGGAGGTCCCTGAGGATTGGCAAAAAGGAATAATCATTCCAATTTTCAAGAAAGGTGATAAGAAAGTTTTGAAGAACTATAGGGGAATTACTCTAATATCCCATGTTGCTAAGATAATGGAAAGGATACTGGAAAGTAGAATAAGGTTGAGGGTTGAGAATCAGATACAGGAAAATCAGTTTGGTTTCAGAAGTGGAAGGTCAACAATAGAGCCCATTTTCATTATGAGACAACTAATGGAAAACCATTCGGAGTACGGGAATGATATGGTGATGACATTCAATGACACTGAAAAGGCATATGATAGTGTCCCCAGGACGAAAGTTTGGGACAGTCTGGTGCAAAAAGGAATTGGACAGGGATTAATAAAAATGATCATGGCATTGTATAAGGAATATTGTAGTTGCGTGCAAACACAAGTGGCAGGACAAGTTGGTTCAAAATAACTAGTGGGCTGAGACAGGGAAGTGTTCTGTCACCAATCCTGTTTACAATAGTAATGGATGACATCATGAGAACAGCAAAAGCAGCATATGGAGGAAGAGAAATGAACATGATGTTATTTGCAGATGATATTGTGATTTGGAGAGAAGACGACAGGAAGGTTCAAGAACAGTATTGAATAGGTTGAACCTCCAGTTATTTAATTTTTAACGTGAATGGGAAGATCGAAGAATGTGGATTGGAAATAAGAGTAAAACTCTTGTTATGACTAGAGGGGAGAAAGAAGGGAAAGTTCAGATTAGACTTGCAGACAAGCCCCTGGAAGTAGTGGAAACGTTTAAATACCTGGGGAGTGAATTAATGGAGAATGCTCGACTGGATGCTGAGATTAGTAAAAGGATTCAAGCTGGAAGTTGTTTCTATCATAGTGTAAGAAACATGTTATGGGACAAAGATGTGCCAATGGAAGCAAAGGATACTATGTACAAGATGTATTACGTACCCATAACAACTTACGGAGCAGAAACTTGGACAATGACAAAGAAGGATTAGAGTCGAATACAGGCAGCCGAAATGAAGTTCTTGAGGAGTATGATACAGAAGAGTAGAAGAGACAAAATAAGGAATGAGAAAATCCAGGAAGAAATTGGAGTGGAAAAAATTAATGGTAGAATAGAGAAGAGCCGACTAAGATGGTTTGGGCACATAAAGCGAATGAGCGACAAAAGAATGCCAAAAAAGGTGATGGAAATGCAAATCCAAGGAAGGAGAGGCCGTGGACGACCACGATTGAGATGGAAGGATACCATCCAACGCAGCATTACAGAAAGAAACCTGGACTGGGACACAGTGTTGGAGGAGGAGTGGTGGAAAGACCGAAGAAAGTGGAGAGGAACCATATTTGCCCCTAACCGGCTACAGCTGGATAAAGGGAAATGATGATGATGATGAGTTGGTACAGTAAAATTGTATAACACATAGATGATTGGAACTTTTATTCTCTATAGCTTTTATTACGGTATGTAATACGTTTCGATAGGACCAATAACATAAGGTATTTAAAAAAAAATTTAGGCACCTACCCCTAAACTACCATTTCATCCAGTGTGAATAAAAATTATTTATACCCTAGACTGTAGCACCTTATTCCCAGACTTCACGTACCAATTTTCATTAAATTCTGTTCTCCCATTTTCTCGTAGTTCAGCATTGATATGCATTTAGCAACAAAAATAAAAATTCACAAATATGTCTTTATCATTGACTATATGGTAAAAATGTATAAGACATACATGATCTGAAATTTAAATCTACATAACTTTAGTTATGTAGTATTTATCGATAGGACCAATAATAATGTAAATATTTGAGAATTCAATTTTAGGCCTTCCCCCAAACTACCATTTCACTCAGCATGAGTAAAATTATTTATAGCCTAGATTGCAGTTCATCAATCCCTGACTTAACATACCAATTTTCATTAAATTCTCTTCAGCCATTTTCTCGTAATGCCTGTACATACATACATACATACATACATACAGACCGAAATGATGGAAAATTAAAAAGTGCATTTCCTTATTACTGTGGACACGACCGATACAGAAATGCCATTCTTTTTAAATTCTGAGCAATGTACAGACAAAACTCTTATTTTATATAGGCCTACATAGATATGACAAACCTATCTTTTACCGACTTCCCTAAGCAAATAAATTGGGTTTAAATATGGAGACAAAACAATATGTAAATCATAAAAACTGCAGATCTTTAATTTATTACATTCTTTCATTTATTTTATTACTACACAGTTAAAAGAGAATGCTTCAGTGCTTTTTATGTACCAGTATTGAGAGCGGAATGGCCAAGTCGTACTTCGCTGTTGTTACTGGATATTTTGGGGCTTAATTGGAAAAAAGTTCATTGTCATGTGAGAACTGATTGGCTCTAAACTGGGCTTTGTAGTATATTTAAAAGAAATTCTGCATTTCAATAGCATTCACTGGTCAACCCTGACACTATTAATACCTGGAAAAGCTACACAAAAGTCTGAAAAACAATATCCAAATTTCACAGAAGATCAACACCTCAATGAGCTTAAAAAGAAGAAACATTTAGAAAATAAGATAGTAAAACTTCAAGATATTCAGGAAGTACAGGTGCTGTGTATCAAACCAGAAGCTTCGAAATCTCTGTACTGTGATCTCGTACCTCTTCAGGATATGACAAGCGGAAAGATAGAGAAGGAGCATCTATGGAAGGAAAGGCTATCTGATATATTTTTTAAATTTAATTAATTAAAAAAAAACCAGCAGAAGTAGTCTGATTTTTGAAGGGCGGAAAAAAGTCCATTCGACACTCCATGTCGTACGATGTCGGCATGTAAAAGATCTCTGGTGATACATATGGCATTTACCCAACAAAATTAATTAAATCTCAGCCATAGACGCCCAAGAGAGATCCGGTTTACTCTGTCTGCCATCTAGTGGACCTAGAGTAAAACGGAACGTCGAAATTGACGAGCAGACAGCCAGATGGCGTCAAATCGAAATGTCTGCAAACGGTAGCTGCGGACATACGATTATTATTTATTTATTTATTTATTATTATTATTTATTAATTTAATTTATTTATTAAAAACAATGTGTACAATCAAGTTTGTCACCACTCTGTCATTTCTGTGATTAGAGATTGAGGTCTGTTTACACATTCCACTAAATAGTATTTAGAGCATGGATTATTACATTTCTTGCAGACGCAATCCTCCTTGGGTTCATGGAATGCCTCATTCTGACAGATCCTTCCATGAAACCTGTGGACAGCGAATAGTGTATATAGATGTCGAAGCTTGAAATTCAGTCCCTTCTGAATTTCTGACTTCATTGCATCAGTCTCCATTATTTCTTGGGGTATCTCGTCGGCTTTTTTCTGTCTCTCCTCGATGATAGTTTTATATGCATGCGTTTCTGGTATACCAAGTATAATTTCTGTTACCATATGTTTACTTTTCCTGGGAGTTTATAAAATGATGTATCCAAAATTAGTTTCAGCAGACTGAAGAACGTAACAGTTGTAATAATATTAAATGATTTGACTGACGTGTGAAAGACTGTGTAAGGTTCCGCAGGTACGAACATCAATGCTGTTGCTTTCCTCTGAAGAGTCCAGCAGGAAATATTTCCCTTTTGATATCACAGACTCAAACTGCTCAAAGTATGAGGCAAAGCTCATGGTCCGTACTGACTAATAACTTCAGTTAAATCAACACTGCTTTCATTTCTTTCAAGTGCATTTATGTTGTGATTTTAATCTTATTTATGTGTTTGTACTGATGTAGGCTCCAAGAGCTGAAACATGTCCACATTTAAGTTATTCCATTACCTCACCTGCTATGCTGAACAGAGGCCTTGTGTGTGGGGATGGGAAGATCGGTAGGGATAGATAACGAAGAGGGAAAGAAGCAGAACCATACTGGCATTTGCCTGGAGAAGTGGGAAACCACAGAAAACCACTTCAAGGATGGCTGAGGAGGGAATCAAACCCACCTCTACTCAACTGACCTCCCGAGGCTGAACGGACCCTCCAGGGGTGGTAGCTAGGTATTAATCCAGCCCGGGGGCCACTATCTCTTTTAACACTAATCTAGGGACAATGAGTCCCAAATATTTACAAAATTAAGATATAGGCCTAGGTGAAAGAAAAAAAGAAAGAGAGAGAAAAAAAGAAAGGATGTCTTGACATGGACACTGTCGAAAACATACTACTACTACTACTACTACTACTACTAGAGTAGGTCAAACAGACAGATGTATTTGAAAAAAGAAATTATCCAGGCACAACTAACTTGAAATGATGTCAGACACGGCTAGGGTCACTTGGTCGCCAACAGATTATAAGGGAGGCTGGTAATCTCATAATAAAAAGGAGAGTCCGTCCGTCGATCGTATCGGTACGTATATTAATTGGCTAACTTTCTTACCGATGTATCGGCCTTATGGGCGCGTAAACAACTAGTGTGAAAGGCGGTGGATTTTAAAAAGTACATAATTTCGTACCTGCGGGCTAGTTCAGGCAAAAAAACAAAACAAGAAGATAACTTAAAAGTATCTCTCAAATAAGATGACAGGACATATTTTATCACTTCATATTAAGGAAAGGAGAAAGACACATGAGTATTAAGACAGTAGGCCATCAAGGTTAAAAACAGGGTATACAAACATTTTCAGGACGATTTACTTGCCGTAGCACAAATATTCGGAAATACATGCTAAAATGTGTATAATGTATACATAGTAAAACAGTCAGTTGAATGTAACACGACTGAAATCTGATATGAAAATAGGACGAGTAAGCCACACCTGACTCCTGAAGATAGCGGTACACGAGGAAGTTCACTTCGTCACTTGAGAAGCTCATTGTAATGGTCATCGAATGACACCGTTCGCTTAAACGTCCATTCACTCGCAAGTTAACACCCAACAATACAATATCTGATTACACTGCAACCTTTAACCTCCATTCTGCATAAATCAACCGCAAAGATTCGAGCTTCTACTATCTTTCGGTTTGAAGTCGAGTAGTGTTTACTGTTTGGCAAAGAGGATATGTAGTGTTTGGTGCAACTGCAAAGCGAAAGGGGTGTTTAGCAAAGAGATTGGAACAACATTCACCGGGGTGTCAATCTATAGCTAGCAAAGAGAATGTGAGAATGAGCATATAGCTAGCTTCCGGCAAATCACTGCTCGGTCTGTGCTCGGTGAGGCAAATAATAAAGTAGATTTGTATTATTTTCAAAGAGAATATGTTCATTTGTATTTGCTTCAGGTTAGGTATAATCAAGGATCATATGGTATAACTCGTCTTAATTTTTTGATGGCGCTGGAGGTCATTCACAACGTGTAGATAGTTGTAGGAAGGTTCTGTAGATGGCAGTCAAGTGGGCATGAAAAGAGTGATGTTTTTAACAAGACGGGAAATGGTATAGGTGCAATGACGGTATTGTGCTCCAGGGCTAAGCATCGTAATATCTGAAAATGAAGGTAATTGTGGTCCAGGGCTAATTACCGTAACATGTGAAAAGAAAGATAATTGTGGTACAGGGCTAACTGCCCTAACATGTGAAAACAAATGTAATTGTGGTCCAGGGCTCAGTACCATGTACAGTACTACCATGGTACTAATGTTGCATGAGATGGACTGAAGTTTTAATCCATTCTTAATACGGTATTTTCCTTTTCTTTGCAGTAATGACATAATCTTCAACTGTAAAATGTTTCGAGCAGACTTTGATATTAGGAGGCACATTTTTTATTTCGTAGGTCCTGCCTTCGAATAGCATGTAACCACTTTTTACGGAAAGGAAATTGATGGTATGAATACGGTCGACATTGATTTTGGGACATTGGGACATAGCAGTAGTCAGGCCTCACAATGTTCTTGTTGTCTTTGTTGTCGTAACGATATATTACTTCTGTAACTTCATCATTTAACTAGGTAACTTCCATCAAATACAGTAGAGACAATACACGACACTTACGGATTTCGCCTTGCTAAAATGGGAGACTATTCGACGGTGGCGCTCCTAGTGACTTGACCTGAACAAATCGCGCTAAATTCAAATATCAATGGAAATGTATATACGGAAATGGATAAATAAATTACGTCTAGAAAGAAAGTGGTATTGAGATATTAACTTCGAAGTTGCTAAAGCAATTCTGGATAAATGAATGAAGAATTATTTAAAAGGTTATTATTCAAAGACTGAAATTAGACATATAAACAAGGTGTGAAATGGACTGCTGTGAAATGGCTTGATCTTTCATTTATGCATTACTTTTTTAGCTTTAGCATACCTGCCTGAAATCTTACGGTTGGATTTGTCTTTTTTCCTCATTTAAAAACATTGTATCATCACATTAAGACATTTGTCAATAAAAATATCGGCACATTCCTTACACATATGATGCAAGGAATTAACATTTAATAGCTGGACAATTTTCCTCTTAACATGAAGCCTACTAACAGAAAGATATTCCTTACACATATGATGCAATGAATTAATATTTAATAGCTGGACAATTTTCCTCTTAACATGAAGCCTACTAACAGAAAGAAAATCTATAAAATCCCGGCTTTAATCTGAGAAGAAAGATAAAAGAAAGAAAAGTTTGAAAATGTTGTTGATAGTGATGCTTTGAGGAATATTTACGTACAATTAGAGTAAAAATGTAACATACCCTTGGCTGTACAGTCGAGGATTTTTAAAGTCGCTGGCCTGGAAATGATCTGAACCGATCTTATAATTCTTATACAAGCGTAACGTCCCTTCTTTCTTGTACACTTTATCCAAATCGATTCTGTGACATTTTAAAACCCACAGATCACACCTACAACACATCGGTATTGAAGGTTAACTGCTGCACTATACAATAAAATATGCGTATTATATTTTAAGCCCGTTAAAACATGGGTCGAACAGGTCAGAAGATTATGAAGTACTATAAAAATCTCTGTCACTGGAAAAATATATATGCAAACACAATATTACTTACATGTTCTTGTCACGAGGGAACCTGAAGAACGACCGCGCATTTTTCTCTACTTCGTAATTACTGCAGCCAAACACAGCACATACCTTTCCCCTCATGTTGAGAGGAGATATCAAGGAATGACACACGCTACTATTTAATTATGTCAACTCACTGAAAACGCATAAATAACACCAAAAACTTCACACAAAAATACACGTGCTCTTATGACAGAATCAGTACCGTTCAGGTCTATCCGCTAGAGTGAGCTCCAATAGCTGTCCCTCGATATCTCGCTCAGTGTTGCGTATTATCAAATACAGTAGAGACAATACACGACACTGAGCGAGATATCGAGGGACAGCTATTGGAGCACACTCTAGCGGATAGACCTGAACGGTACTGATTCTGTCATAAGAGCACGTGTATTTTTGTGTGAAGTTTTTGGTGTTATTTATGCGTTTTCAGTGAGTTGACATAATTAAATAGTAGCGTGTGTCATTCCTTGATATCTCCTCTCAACATGAGGGGAAAGGTATGTGCTGTGTTTGGCTGCAGTAATTACGAAGTAGAGAAAAATGCGCGCTCGTTCTTCAGGTTCCCTCGTGACAAGAACATGGAAGTAATATTGTGTTTGCATATATATTCTTCCAGTGACAGAGATTTTTATAGTACTTCATAATCTTCTGACCTGCTCGACCCATGTTTTAACGGGCTTAAAATATAATACGCATATTTTATTGTATAGTGCAGCAGTTAACCTTCAATACTGATGTGTTGTTGTAGGTGTGATCTGTGGGTTTTGAAATGTCACAGAAGCGATTTGGATAAAGTGTACAAGAAAGAAGGGACGTTACGCTTGTATAAGAATTATAAGATCTGTTCAGATCATTTCCAGGCCAGCGACTTTAAAAATCCTCGACTATACAGCCAAGGGTATGTTACATTTTTACTCTAATTGTACGTAAATATTCCTCAAAGCATCACTATCGACAACATTTTCAAACTTTTCTGTCTTTTATCCCTCTTCTCAGATTAAAGCCGGGATTTTATAGATTTTCTTTCTGTTAATAGGCTTCATGTTAAGAGGAAAATTGTCCAGCTATTAAATGTTAATTCATTGCATCATATGTGTAAGGAATGTGCCGATATTTTTATTGACAAATCTCTTAATGTGATGATACATTGTGTTTAAATGAGGAAAAGAGACAAATCCAACCATAAGATTTCAGGCAAGTATGCTAAAGCTAAAAAAGTAATGCATAAATGAAAGATCAAGCTATTTCACAGCAGTCCATTTCACACCTTGTTTATATGTCTAATTTCAGTCTTTGAATAATAACCTTTTATATAATTCTTCATTCATTTATCCAGAATTGCTTTAGCAACTTCGAAGTTAATATCTCAATACCACTTTCTTTCTAGACGTAATTTATTTATCCATTTCCGTATATACATTTCCATTGATATTTGAATTTAGCGCGATTTGTTCAGGTCAAGTCACTAGGAGCGCCACCGTCGAATTGTCTCCCATTTTAGCAAGGCGAAATCCGTAAGTGTCGTGTATTGTCTCTACTGTATTAGGTATTATGTCTACTGTATTTGCTTCCATTAAAAACAAATACAAACAAATGATGATCGACAAGCGCATAACGGGTACTACACGTGAGACATCTATCGGTAGTGTTTTAGTACAAGCTCGTGCCCAGGGCATCCAAACCCACCGAGCACTGTGCTCGGTGTCCAAACCATATCTCAGATAAATTTGGCTAGTTTTCTTCTCTTTTTCTTATGTACCATTGTGATTTTATTTGTTATGCTATTGTATGCCTTTAGGTCACGTTCTATGTAATCTGTATACTAATAATAAATAAAGTTAGCACGGGCAGGAATCGCTTCACGACTCCTGTCGCCTTTATGCCTTCGCACTTGTGTAGACAGCAGCTCACCCAGTTATAATTCGTGGAACCGAAGAGAGCCGAAGTGTTCCGAGATGTTCCGAATGGCTCCTCATCCTGCGTTCCCGAGACACAAGTTGCCTTCGCTGGCTCACGGGCTGCGCCCAGTGCTTCTCCCGCCTACACGCGTAGCCGCTACGGATATAAAAGGCGGGGGGACAGTGAGCACTGGGAACCCACTTGGATTCCGTCTGAGATTGGGGCATGGTGGTGAGCACTGGGACAGTCATGTGCCAGGGAAGGCAGAGGCAACTAATCCTACGAGGACGACGACCATTCACACGACGCTACAATAATGGAACCACCGCAGAACCCGGATCGTCCTCCACGAGAACGCCAGCCTCCGCAACCCACAGTGTGGCGACAGTTACGTCCAGTCGAGATCTCCGCAGGATGGACGGACCCCGACCCGAACCGAGTTCTCCAGTTGGCTCGGTTCCTGGAACAACAGCTTCCAGATACAAATGGTCACCCTCATTGGAGGATGGATGATTTATTTCTTTAATAAATCAATCTCTCTCTTGCTGGAGTCTTGTAAGTTTAGCTCATTGCAATAATCTTTCCAAAACCCGAACTGCCTTCTATCTATCCAGTTGGTAATTTGTCTAATACGAAGGCTTTTTATCACCCTGCGATCAACAAGAGATAGTTGGGAGCCAGACCTGTGTGATTGCACAACATCCCCTCTATAGCCTGTGCCACTCTCGGCCCCAATGGCCGCTAAGATCGATATTACCACCAAATGTGATCCCCCTGTCCCACGACACTCGCCACCCCTACGGTATCCTATACCGGGGGGTGCGGGAGCCGGCGAGCAGTCGTCAGCGGGCGGGGGAGAGGCCTTCTCTGTATGCAACACCTTTGTTTTTGTTAATGCTAATTTTACTGTTTAACTTTTGTACTTCGCTAGGCTGAAGATGCCCCAGGAGGGGCGAAACATGTACTATAACTTCACTTTAAGAATAAAAACTTTTGTAAGTGTTGTAAAGGTGGAAACTATGAATGTTGATATTTTTTGCAGTAAGGTTCATTACAGGTGGAGTTATAAAGCTAAGCAGTCTTCATGATAAGCAATGGTGATGTTGAAAGTGATTTTGTAAATGGTAAGTATTATTAAAATATGACAACTTAATACTGTATTGGGTAGTTCTGGTAATATACCAATTAGTTACCATATTGACAACAGTAGTCATTGAAACTCCTGGTTTTTTATTTTGTATTTCCCTTGAGAGGCGAAGGGTATACGGTATTGATAGGCTAGCGCCTGCCTGCAAAGAGAACCTGGTGTCTGTATCCTTTGTGGTTAGCGCCCTAGAGAAACTTTCCAAGTTCAGCTTTACAACTATGTGATTGCCGGTATAAAGTGGCTGTTGCACCACCGTAACAAGTGGGCACGGTGATGAAACAATAAGATCAGGACATGTTTCTCACACTTAGAAGAAACGCTTTATTTCCGAGTTATCCCCTGTGGGTGGGGGACGCAGACAAAGAATACACCCACGGCATGCCCTGTGTCTTGTAAGGGGCAACCAAGGGATGATTGTATTAGAACCATGAAACTACTTATGATTAGTACCACCACGCGGGGAACACCATGGATCGCTTTACTTGCGCGTAGTACCACTATGTTAGGTACCAAGTAGGTTTGTGATTAGTAGCACACAGAAGCACCATGCGGTCAGACCCCTACTTAGAATGCACTGTCAGCTTTTACAGTACCTGTGATTAGTACCACTATATGAGCAACACCATGGTTCTGGCTTGCCTATGATTAGCACCCACTATGAGAAACACCACGGGGTAGTAAAGAGTGCCTGTGGTTACAGTATGTGATGAACACCTGTAAATGGCACTGCAACGTGCAAATTTCATTACCTGTGAGTAGTACCATAATATGTGGAATATCGCGAGTCTATGTTACTTTTCATTAGTACTGCACCATGACAAATACCATGGTTCTACTTTCCTAGCGATATATACCATTGTGAGGAGCCGATGACCTGGATTTTGGACCCCTTTAGACTGCAAGCATCATTGATTCAGTATTGTGCTTTAGAAGCAGTCCCTTGGTCAGTAATACTATTGTTTATGATAGTTTCTGGGTCGGATCCACTGATAGTTTTAAATTCATATCCATCCATTCATTCTTCATTCTCACGTTTTGAATTCTGGTCAGTGGAGGGTTTTCGACTTTTAATTTGTCATTACATTTCGTACCATTAGGGGCCGATGACCTAGATGTTAGGCCTCTTTAAACAACAAGCATCATCATCATTTTTCCGAGTTAGTCGCATGTCAACAGTACCAATACTGTCAGTGAACCATAACTAGATGTAACCAAGAGATCATACATCAGTAACGGCGGCTTGATACATGTATCAGTGTTAATGGAGGGCTTTTTGAACATTTAATATAAGAAAGAGTTTCATGTGGTATGTTCCTGTGTGCATTAATGTACTATGTAGAGTTGTAGGTAATGAGTTCTAACATGGCGGACCGAAATCCATATAATTAAATATCAGATTTGTATGCAGTGCATATTTTGTTTGCCGATGTGCAGACTTCCAAACCCGACAGGGAGGTGCGTTTGGAGATGAAATATGATGAATTATTAAGTTTAATAGTGCATATATTTGATATGAATGCACTCACTTCAAATTTAGGATTTATTGTGCATGTTTTCCACTTTGCATATTTTAGCATGTTTTACAGTCTTAAAGAAAATGTAGAGTAATTAATGCCATGAACTCTTTTGGAATGAGTGGCCTTGTTCTAAATGAATATTATGGCTGTAGTAAGATTTCGAGCAAAAATCTAGAAGCTAGAAACACGGTTGCAGCTTAGTGGTTCGGTAGAGATTATGGAGAAAGTGAAGCGTGAACTGGAAGGTATCCCAGGAAACATCAGACTCGGTCTGCAAACAATGTTATGTCCTCAAATGAAATCCGAGCTCCGACATCATGGTAGCTATAAACAGGGGCATAGAACCAAGTCTGAACTGCTAGTCATGATTTTTTTTTTTATTAGCCTGTGTGTCAGCAAATGTAAGATTCTTTTATACTTAAACAACAATGAGCTGTTTCAAACAGATTCCACATCACCACTTTGTCAAATGGCATGTAAATTTGAGTTGCTGTAGACATGTATGTAATACCTTGGGATTTTTTTTTGCTAATTTTACTATTTAAATTTCGTTCTTCGTTAGGCTGAGGATGTCCCCAAGAGGGACGAAACATGTACCTGTAACTTTGTTTTAAGAATTAAAACTTTTGTAAGTATTGTAAATGTGGGACTTTTAATGTCAATATCTTTAAATCTTTCCTTATCTGTTCAACTTATATGCTGAGTTCATCATGAGAAAAGCTGGAACATATGAGACTTTTTGTGGATTTAGGTTGTTTATTTCCAGACCACTCATCCTATGTTACGCAGATGACATCACCTTGATTGTGGAGGTTCTTAAACCGAAAGTGAGAAGATGTAACTCTATCTAAATATTACTGAGACGAAATTTGTTACAACAAATATACCTTCAGGTATAGGTATAGATACATGACGAAGTCATTAAAGTTGTAGATAATTTTTGTTTTCTGGGTTCAACCATAAGTAATAATGGCTCCAGCAGTTCAGAGATCCGCCGATGATCAGCACTTGGCAGGGTGGCATTCCAAGGCCTATATAAGACCATCAGATGAATCTCACCGTACTTAGATCAGAATTATTATTAATAATCTTGACCATGATGGTCGGGATTGGATCCGTATTGACTTAGTAACAGTAAATATGTTGGAAGATAGTCCGCCTAGTCAATACTATTCATTTATTTACCTTTCACCTTAACATCTAGTACATGTTTCGAGAATATTATGCATTCTCTTCCTCAGCTAGTGGATTAAAATTCAGTATACAATAAGACCTGACTAAAATACGGGGGCCCCCATTAAGTGACATTGTCATACTCATTGTTTTGAATTTTAATGGGGGCCCCCCGTATTTTAGTCAGGTCTTATTGTATACTGAATTTTAATCCACTAGCTGAGGAAGAGAATGCATAATATTCTCGAAACATGTACTAGATGTTAAGGTGAAAGGTAAATAAATGAATAGTATTGACTAGGCGGACTATTTTCCAACATATTTACTGTTTACTTAGATCAGAATGGTTGAGGCATTAGTCTCTCCCATAGTACCATGGATGTTGGGGCATACTCGTATGAGGCAGTCTGAATCCGTGGAAAAAAAACGATCATGCTTGGAATGATGGAAGGGACTCAGACAAGGACAGCCGGCTGGCACTGAGATGGATAGATATCATCAAACTTGCAGTGCATCTTTCCTTGCAAGATCTGAAAAACCTTGTAGAAAACAGAAGCATCTGGAGACACGCCATACATACAGTCACCAGAAGTTGACGTCGACTTGATATCGAGTCAAGTGTACATAGATGACATACACAGGTTACTATGGTGTCGGAAGTTGACTCAAAACAATCCATACTAATTCTAGAGACACCCCAGCCCAAAAACATATCCATGTTAAAAAGAATCAAAAAATAAATGGAGAAATTTACTTGAAATATAAAAATGAAAACAAAACTGTGCTTTGTAGTTGGTAAATGTCATACAATCATACAGTTAAGATGAAATATGAAATGTCCCCAATGAAAGTAATGCGGTGGACTCAAATATATGCACGTGGGGAAAAGAATTAGGGTACCCACCCATATTATGTTTCAATTTCATAAATATAAAATACGAGATAAGTTTATTAGGAACTTTAGCTAGAGCTCTGACCTCCGATTAGCGTTTCTTGCCTCATGTACAAACGTACATTTCAACTAGCAGAACTGATTTCCCTCCCGAACCCATTTTTTTTCTTAGTGAAACTAAACTAACAGTGTAAATATTCCAAAAACTAAAATATATCCCTTATTTATGATTCAACCCTGTGGGAATTGAGGGGTGGTAGAATACATCAAAGAAATTCCCAGTCTGTCGTAAAAGGCGACTAAAAGGGGGCCAGGGGCACTGAACTTTGGAGGCGTGGATTGGCGACCACGGTTCCCTTAGCTGAGTCTGCCATTGCTTCCACTTGTCAGGCTCCTCACTGTAACCTTTCCTATCTGACTTTCCTTGGCCAACACTTGTTCTCTTCCAATCCCGACGGCATTAGGTTTCCGAGGCCTAGGGAGTCTTTATTTAATTTAATTGTTCTATTCTTTGTGTCCGTTGTGTTTCTTTTCCAGATACCTTCAGTTTTTTTAAGTGTCCGAATACTTGGACCGAGTCATTCAATGTAATTTAGTTTTCACTATTGTCTTTGATGGTATTTGTTCTTTTTGCACACGCTATTAAGTGATAGCGGTCGCACACTTCCCATTAGTGGTGTTGATCAAATACAGTATCTCTATCTCTACTGTATTTGTGTTGATAGAGGATGGTTGCCAACTGAACTTCTCATTCTCACACCACCGCCTTGTTTGTAATTCGGTCCAGTTTGTCAGAAGTCAAACAGTGTTATGTTTTTAAACCTGTATTCTCTATATTATATAGGTTTAAAACAAGGGCTAGTGACTGGACGAGCGTTTAGCCGAGTCCAGTAACTATCGAAGATCCCTATTCCCTATGAAAGGCTCGAAGCGAAGTATTTCAAGTCTAACCTTAATCAGTGGGCGGATCTGACAAAGAATCAGTCATATAATGTCAACTACTATGGAAATTGTTGCTGGATTGCATTGAATCCGACACTACCCAACCGATTAACCTTGTTCGAATACCGAACTCATTCGAGTGCTCCTTATAAATACAATAATATGGATTTTAAGCTGTGTATTAAAGTATTTGGTCGAGCATGTTAGATTCTTCTTCGATCACGATAGCACGTGCCTTAGGTGAGATGCATTCTCTTCTCAAGGATCTCACACTGCAACAGACATTCAACGAGAGATTGCAGAACCTCGAATCCTACGAGGACGACGACCATTCACACGGCGCTACAATAATGGAACCACCGCAGAACCCGGATCGTCCTCCACGAGAACGCCAGCCTCCGCAACCCACAGTGTGGCGACAGTTACGTCCAGCCGAGATCTCCGCAGGATGGACGGACCCCGACCCGAACAGAGTTCTCCAGTTCCTGGAACAACAGCTTCTTGTGCTCCCGTCGGGGCGCGACCGCCACGATATAGAGTCGGTGCTGTGGGGCCTCTCCGCCTGGGACAATCTGGATGCAGCTCAGCGATCGTATTTTGCGACAAGGGCGAACCTCCTGTACGTGGCCGTGAGCCGCGGACGCAGCCGAGGACGGGGCCGCTACGGCTATAAAAGGCGGGGGGACAGTGAGCGTGTAGGCGGGAGAAGCACTGGGTGCAGCCCGTGAGCCAGCGAAGGCATAAAGGCGACAGGAGTCGTGAAGCGATTCCTGCCCGTGCTAACTTTATTATTATTATTATTATACAGATTACATAGAACGTGGCCTAAAGGCATACAATAGCATAACAAATGAAATCACAATGGTACATAAAAAAGAGAAGAAAACAAGCCAGATTTATCTGAGATACGGTTTGGATGCCCTGGGCACGAGCTTGTCCCGAGGCGTCCTGCTCCGTTGTCGTGTGATGACTGGCCAGTTCTGTCCGTCTGTCAGGTCGCCCTCCGGGGCTGGAAGACCCGTCAGAGAGCGCTGGAGAGTTCCTGCCGGAGACGGAGACGGGCTCCTGTTGTCCCGACAGGTGGCTCTCCCCTGCATCCGGATCACGTTGTTGCTGTATTCGCCTTCGCCCCTCGAGCGCCGCGGCCCCGTCCTCGGCTGACCTGAGGCTGACGAGGCACCTGTTGAAAAGAGAATCCGTCCTGGATCCAAGCCAATGTCTCGGACGTCGCCTGGTCGAGTTGTATGGCGAGGCTCCATCCGCGGCTCACGGCCACGTACAGGAGGTTCGCCCTTGTCGCAAAATACGATCGCTGAGCTGCATCCAGATTGTCCCAGGCGGAGAGGCCCCACAGCACCGACTCTATATCGTGGCGGTCGCGCCCCGACGGGAGCACAAGAAGCTGTTGTTCCAGGAACTGGAGAACTCTGTTCGGGTCGGGGTCCGTCCATCCTGCGGAGATCTCGGCTGGACGTAACTGTCGCCACACTGTGGGTTGCGGAGGCTGGCGTTCTCGTGGAGGACTATCCGGGTTCTGCGGTGGTTCCATTATTGTAGCGCCGTGTGAATGGTCGTCGTCCTCGTAGGATTCGAGGTTCTGCAATCTCTCGTTGAATGTCTGTTGCAGTGTGAGATCCTTGAGAAGAGAATGCATCTCACCTAAGGCACGTGCTATCGTGATCGAAGAAGAATCTAACATGCTCGACCAAATACTTTAATACACAGCTTAAAATCCATATTATTGTATTTATAAGGAGCACTCGAATGAGTTCGGTATTCGAACAAGGTTAATCGGTTGGGTAGTGTCGGATTCAATGCAATCCAGCAACAATTTCCATAGTAGTTGACATTATATGACTGATTCTTTGTCAGATCCGCCCACTGATTAAGGTTAGACTTGAAATACTTCGCTTCGAGCCTTTCATAGGGAATAGGGATCTTCGATAGTTACTGGACTCGGCTAAACGCTCGTCCAGTCACTAGCCCTTGTTTTAAACCTATATAATATAGAGAATACAGGTTTAAAAACATAACACTGTTTGACTTCTGACAAACTGGACCGAATTACAAACAAGGCGGTGGTGTGAGAATGAGAAGTTCAGTTGGCAACCATCCTCTATCAACACAAATACAGTAGAGATAGAGATACTGTATTTGATCAACACCACTAATGGGAAGTGTGCGACCGCTATCACTTAATAGCGTGTGCAAAAAGAACAAATACCATCAAAGACAATAGTGAAAACTAAATTACATTGAATGACTCGGTCCAAGTATTCGGACACTTAAAAAAACTGAAGGTATCTGGAAAAGAAACACAACGGACACAAAGAATAGAACAATTAAATTAAATAAAGACTCCCTAGGCCTCGGAAACCTAATGCCGTCGGGATTGGAAGAGAACAAGTGTTGGCCAAGGAAAGTCAGATAGGAAAGGTTACAGTGAGGAGCCTGACAAGTGGAAGCAATGGCAGACTCAGCTAAGGGAACCGTGGTCGCCAATCCACGCCTCCAAAGTTCAGTGCCCCTGGCCCCCTTTTAGTCGCCTTTTACGACAGACTGGGAATTTCTTTGATGTATTCTACCACCCCTCAATTCCCACAGGGTTGAATCATAAATAAGGGATATATTTTAGTTTTTGGAATATTTACACTGTTAGTTTAGTTTCACTAAGAAAAAAAATGGGTTCGGGAGGGAAATCAGTTCTGCTAGTTGAAATGTACGTTTGTACATGAGGCAAGAAACGCTAATCGGAGGTCAGAGCTCTAGCTAAAGTTCCTAATAAACTTATCTCGTATTTTATATTTATGAAATTGAAACATAATATGGGTGGGTACCCTAATTCTTTTCCCCACGTGCATATATTTGAGTCCACCGCATTACTTTCATTGGGGACATTTCATATTTCATCTTAACTGTATGATTGTATGACATTTACCAACTACAAAGCACAGTTTTGTTTTCATTTTTATATTTCAAGTAAATTTCTCCATTTATTTTTTGATTCTTTTTAACATGGATATGTTTTTGGGCTGGGGTGTCTCTAGAATTAGTATGGATTGTTTTGAGTCAACTTCCGACACCATAGTAACCTGTGTATGTCATCTATGTACACTTGACTCGATATCAAGTCGACGTCAACTTCTGGTGACTGTATGTATGGCGTGTCTCCAGATGCTTCTGTTTTCTACAAGGTTTTTCAGATCTTGCAAGGAAAGATGCACTGCAAGTTTGATGATATCTATCCATCTCAGTGCCAGCCGGCTGTCCTTGTCTGAGTCCCTTCCATCATTCCAAGCATGATCGTTTTTTTTCCACGGATTCAGACTGCCTCATACGAGTATGCCCCAACATCCATGGTACTATGGGAGAGACTAATGCCTCAACCATTCTGATCTAAGTAAACAGTAAATATGTTGGAAAATAGTCCGCCTAGTCAATACTATTCATTTATTTACCTTTCACCTTAACATCTAGTACATGTTTCGAGAATATTATGCATTCTCTTCCTCAGCTAGTGGATTAAAATTCAGTATACAATAAGACCTGACTAAAATACGGGGGGCCCCCATTAAAATTCAAAACAATGAGTATGACAATGTCACTTAATGGGGGCCCCCGTATTTTAGTCAGGTCTTATTGTATACTGAATTTTAATCCACTAGCTGAGGAAGAGAATGCATAATATTCTCGAAACATGTACTAGATGTTAAGGTGAAAGGTAAATAAATGAATAGTATTGACTAGGCGGACTATCTTCCAACATATTTACTGTTACTAAGTCAATACGGATCCAATCCCGACCATCATGGTCAAGATTATTAATAATAATTCTGATCTAAGTACGGTGAGATTCATCTGATGGTCTTATATAGGCCTTGGAATGCCACCCTGCCAAGTGCTGATCATCGGCGGATCTCTGAACTGCTGGAGCCATTATTACTTATGGTTGAACCCAGAAAACAAAAATTATCTACAACTTTAATGACTTCGTCATGTATCTATACCTATACCTGAAGGTATATTTGTTGTAACAAATTTCGTCTCAGTAATATTTAGATAGAGTTACATCTTCTCACTTTCGGTTTAAGAACCTCCACAATCAAGGTGATGTCATCTGCGTAACATAGGATGAGTGGTCTGGAAATAAACAACCTAAATCCACAAAAAGTCTCATATGTTCCAGCTTTTCTCATGATGAACTCAGCATATAAGTTGAACAGATAAGGAAAGATTTAAAGATATTGACATTAAAAGTCCCACATTTACAATACTTACAAAAGTTTTAATTCTTAAAACAAAGTTACAGGTACATGTTTCGTCCCTCTTGGGGACATCCTCAGCCTAACGAAGAACGAAATTTAAATAGTAAAATTAGCAAAAAAAAATCCCAAGGTATTACATACATGTCTACAGCAACTCAAATTTACATGCCATTTGACAAAGTGGTGATGTGGAATCTGTTTGAAACAGCTCATTGTTGTTTAAGTATAAAAGAATCTTACATTTGCTGACACACAGGCTAATAAAAAAAAAAAATCATGACTAGCAGTTCAGACTTGGTTCTATGCCCCTGTTTATAGCTACCATGATGTCGGAGCTCGGATTTCATTTGAGGACATAACATTGTTTGCAGACCGAGTCTGATGTTTCCTGGGATACCTTCCAGTTCACGCTTCACTTTCTCCATAATCTCTACCGAACCACTAAGCTGCAACCGTGTTTCTAGCTTCTAGATTTTTGCTCGAAATCTTACTACAGCCATAATATTCATTTAGAACAAGGCCACTCATTCCAAAAGAGTTCATGGCATTAATTACTCTACATTTTCTTTAAGACTGTAAAACATGCTAAAATATGCAAAGTGGAAAACATGCACAATAAATCCTAAATTTGAAGTGAGTGCATTCATATCAAATATATGCACTATTAAACTTAATAATTCATCATATTTCATCTCCAAACGCACCTCCCTGTCGGGTTTGGAAGTCTGCACATCGGCAAACAAAATATGCACTGCATACAAATCTGATATTTAATTATATGGATTTCGGTCCGCCATGTTAGAACTCATTACCTACAACTCTACATAGTACATTAATGCACACAGGAACATACCACATGAAACTCTTTCTTATATTAAATGTTCAAAAAGCCCTCCATTAACACTGATACATGTATCAAGCCGCCGTTACTGATGTATGATCTCTTGGTTACATCTAGTTATGGTTCACTGACAGTATTGGTACTGTTGACATGCGACTAACTCGGAAAAATGATGATGATGCTTGTTGTTTAAAGAGGCCTAACATCTAGGTCATCGGCCCCTAATGGTACGAAATGTAATGACAAATTAAAAGTCGAAAACCCTCCACTGACCAGAATTCAAAACGTGAGAATGAAGAATGAATGGATGGATATGAATTTAAAACTATCAGTGGATCCGACCCAGAAACTATCATAAACAATAGTATTACTGACCAAGGGACTGCTTCTAAAGCACAATACTGAATCAATGATGCTTGCAGTCTAAAGGGGTCCAAAATCCAGGTCATCGGCTCCTCACAATGGTATATATCGCTAGGAAAGTAGAACCATGGTATTTGTCATGGTGCAGTACTAATGAAAAGTAACATAGACTCGCGATATTCCACATATTATGGTACTACTCACAGGTAATGAAATTTGCACGTTGCAGTGCCATTTACAGGTGTTCATCACATACTGTAACCACAGGCACTCTTTACTACCCCGTGGTGTTTCTCATAGTGGGTGCTAATCATAGGCAAGCCAGAACCATGGTGTTGCTCATATAGTGGTACTAATCACAGGTACTGTAAAAGCTGACAGTGCATTCTAAGTAGGGGTCTGACCGCATGGTGCTTCTGTGTGCTACTAATCACAAACCTACTTGGTACCTAACATAGTGGTACTACGCGCAAGTAAAGCGATCCATGGTGTTCCCCGCGTGGTGGTACTAATCATAAGTAGTTTCATGGTTCTAATACAATCATCCCTTGGTTGCCCCTTACAAGACACAGGGCATGCCGTGGGTGTATTCTTTGTCTGCGTCCCCCACCCACAGGGGATAACTCGGAAATAAAGCGTTTCTTCTAAGTGTGAGAAACATGTCCTGATCTTATTGTTTCATCACCGTGCCCACTTGTTACGGTGGTGCAACAGCCACTTTATACCGGCAATCACATAGTTGTAAAGCTGAACTTGGAAAGTTTCTCTAGGGCGCTAACCACAAAGGATACAGACACCAGGTTCTCTTTGCAGGCAGGCGCTAGCCTATCAATACCGTATACCCTTCGCCTCTCAAGGGAAATACAAAATAAAAAACCAGGAGTTTCAATGACTACTGTTGTCAATATGGTAACTAATTGGTATATTACCAGAACTACCCAATACAGTATTAAGTTGTCATATTTTAATAATACTTACCATTTACAAAATCACTTTCAACATCACCATTGCTTATCATGAAGACTGCTTAGCTTTATAACTCCACCTGTAATGAACCTTACTGCAAAAAATATCAACATTCATAGTTTCCACCTTTACAACACTTACAAAAGTTTTTATTCTTAAAGTGAAGTTATAGTACATGTTTCGCCCCTCCTGGGGCATCTTCAGCCTAGCGAAGTACAAAAGTTAAACAGTAAAATTAGCATTAACAAAAACAAAGGTGTTGCATACAGAGAAGGCCTCTCCCCCGCCCGCTGACGACTGCTCGCCGGCTCCCGCACCCCCCGGTATAGGATACCGTAGGGGTGGCGAGTGTCGTGGGACAGGGGGATCACATTTGGTGGTAATATCGATCTTAGCGGCCATTGGGGCCGAGAGTGGCACAGGCTATAGAGGGGATGTTGTGCAATCACACAGGTCTGGCTCCCAACTATCTCTTGTTGATCGCAGGGTGATAAAAAGCCTTCGTATTAGACAAATTACCAACTGGATAGATAGAAGGCAGTTCGGGTTTTGGAAAGATTATTGCAATGAGCTAAACTTACAAGACTCCAGCAAGAGAGAGATTGATTTATTAAAGAAATAAATCATCCATCCTCCAATGAGGGTGACCATTTGTATCTGGAATACAGTTTCAATTTCAACGGAGCTTAAAAATATCAAAAAATGAAAATTTAATAATTAATGCTGTTATCTTCTTTTATCCAGGGTTAGTGGGGGAGGAATGTTAGTCACGTTCTCAGGTAGAGATGGAAATGAATAATTTGCAGCAAGTCCCTCAGTATCTGCATTAATATTTTTTCTAACTCGCAAAATGGAACTTTCAAATTTTTTAGGAAGGTTGATGCCTGGCTAGGGAGGGTGCCTCTTGCTCTGAATAGCAGGCATCTGACAATCCACTGATTGATAGTCATTTTGTACTTGGATGACAGGTAAGGCAAGCACGGAACATAAATAGCTTGCTTTTCTAGGTCCACATCCTGAGCCTGATTAAGGTCTGTTTCAAAGCGAGTGGTGGGATACAAGACCATTGCTTTAATGCCCTTTCTGTTGATGGCTATAATGGCAGCCCTCAGTAGAGATGCAGTGAACCTCCTCGTGCACCTCCCATCCATGCTGTCTCAAGCCTTGAGCAATCTGTGTTCTTACACGATGGTGGCGCATTAGCTCAGTGCTCTGGCAGAATCCCAGCACATGTCCAAGGGTTTCTGTTTCATTGCAGCTATTTTGGCGCCAAGTTGTGTTGAATGACCTACCAGGAACCGACCTGAGTGCAGCAAGGCTGCACGACATCACTGCGTTTATCTATTCAGAAGAGGGCAGAGGTGTTTTATGAGTCATCCAGGAGTTTGTTTTCGAGCAGTCTGAATATAACACTACTCCCTTATATGGTAGCTGGCACCACAAATGAAAGGATCAAATTTTCATAATTTCACGTAGTTTTCTTTTGTCAATCTTTGGGATAAGACTTTCTTTTGGTATGTAGAGTCTGTGGAGTGCCTTATCTTGTTATTCAGGTTAACTACCTTACGTAGGCCTATGGTAGATGAACGTCCTGAACAGTGAGTAAGCGATTACAAATATTGTAATGCTATTTACTGGCTTCCCATTCTACACAAATTATTCCCATTCCTCTGACCTTTCTGGCACTATACAGCATCAAATTTGGAGTATCATCTGGCGGCATCGTTATTCTTTTACAGAACTTCTTATAATTTTGTCCAGTCTTCAAGAAAAAAGTTTGATAGTTGTATCAGAGGGGCACATTGTAGAGCACAGATCAAACCCGGCCAAACAAACTCATTAATAATCTTGATCTTTTGCTCGGGTTTTAGAAGTTTTGCTTTTACCGATTATTTTTATAGTTTGTTTTTATCGATGGGATTATTAATCCTTTGAGTATAGTGATATTTTCTTCAGTTAATTTTCCTATCTTAAGGATTATAGATTTGCTTTAAACAGGATGCATATGTAAACCAATTTCTGCAAAGCTGCTTTCAGCCAAATTAAACAAGGTAGTAGCATCACTTTTGGTTTTACTGAGGTCATCTGTGAAAGCAAATGAGGATAACGGCAGAAGAACAGATAAAATATAGCTATAATGTTAGCATATGTCATGGTCAGTGAGATTTTGTATTACAGTATTGATTGCTAAATTAAACAGCAATGGTGAGACAGGGGACCCTTGAGCTACACCACACTTAATTTAGATGGGTTTTGATTTCTTATTATCAGTATCCCCTTGAAATGTGTTCCTTGTAAGAAATGCTTCAATTAGTCTACATAAGTTTGGAGGAATTTCATATTGTCAAAGAGATCGTTTGATACGTTCATGTCCGATAGTCAAAGGTTTTTGTGACGTCTAAAAAATGACGCAACAATCCTTTTGGTTACGTTTCGCATCCTGGAGGCAACCATTCACGAGGGAAGCGTTGATATGAATTCCAGGTAATGGCACGAAGCCACGCTGGTGAGGACTTAGTGTGATATGATCGCAGTTTCATATCTAGTACTCATTCATTTATTCTTCTAATCACCGAATATATGGTTATAGGTCTCCACTCTTTAATATCATTTTTGTCTCCACTATTATGTATTAAAATTGTTCTGGCCGTTTTGAGTTTTGTAGGTATGTAGGAAAAATGAAGCATCATGTTGACGAGTAACGTCAGAAAGTTAATAACCTTGAGGTGCCGTAATACACGAACTGTAATACTGTATGATCTGGGCCTGGTGAGGTGTCAACTTTAATGTTGTACAATGCCTTATGGACATCATCTACTGAAATATTAAATTAGCAGGTAAGTCAGTGCTTTTTTCCATAAGAGAAAGAATTGTTATTTTTGGTACCAAGAGACCTTTCAAAATGATCCGAAATCGTAGTTATTGGGATTTTACAAGAATAGGCAGCCTTATAAGTTTTGTCCAAAATTTTGCAAGCAATTTTCTGCCTCCGATTATAGAAATGCTATTGGCTTTACGTCGCACCAACACAGATAGGTCTTACGGCGACGATGGGACAGGAAGGGGTTAGGACTGGAAAGGAAGCGGCCGTGGCCTAATTAAGGTACAGCCCCAAAATTGATATTGGGCTACATCGTAGGCATAACGCTCTCTGGTTTTCTCTTGTTGCCTTTTAGACCTCCGCTGTGGGTTACTATAGGTTTTATGGTCATATTTACGATTATTTTGTAAATTTCTACACTTGTAATATCTAACAGAAGGATGTTGAGGGCCAGGTAATTCATTTACCTGATCTGCAAAGAACTGCATAACCTCAGAAGTAAAAGATTCCAGCTGATAAGCATCACCGTTTTGTACGTTTGAAATCCTATGGATTAATGTTTTCCGTTTCATGATCAGCGACCATTGGGGTGTCTTCTGTCAACCGTAAACCTTCCTCAACATTCATGTTACTAGCATATTGTGTTACGATTTTATTTCTCCTTTTTTCAGGGTGAGCTTTTCCTATGAGAATATTTACTCCTAACATTGACTTACAACATTTATTACAGGTAGGGCATGGAATTTCATCACCAGACTGTGAATCAACGTTGGGCATTTTAATTCAGTAGGTTTACTTTAATGTGGCAGGAGATGAATGTTATTTTGTTTTACATAGAGTTACTAAGGTAGATATCGGAGCTGTAAGTATTCTTAGTGCTGGATCAATGATAATTTTGAAAAGATAAGATAGATGTGAATATTGAAAAGGAAAAAATATTGTAATCTAATTTGTATAAGGTGCATAGAATATACATATGGATAGATATACCCACTCCATATGATGATATCAGATGTAACTAATGCGAATTCCGCCAGATGGTAGTGCTTTTAAAGTAATAACTTCATGGTTGGGTTCCGTATTGAGTTAAGACTTAACTTAAAATGAATACAAGATTTATTGCTCCACCTTCTCAATACTTAAAATCATACAACGTTTAACAAAACATTACAATATGATAGTGTCAGGTACTAGTTTCGGTCCATTTTTTGGACCATCATCAGCCTAGCCGAAATTGCAAGTAAAAGACATAAATTAAATTAATATGGATGAACAAGAGGATGGATGGTAGTGGAATGACATACAAGTAAAAACCTTATACATAAGTTACAAATAAATATGATCAGAATATGTTAAAATTAACAAATGAATAAAATAATTGTGATGTCGTTTAAAATTTCTTGATGCCAAAGTCTAGGTTGACGGTTGGACTCGTGATGCACATTTAAATTCAAGTGAAGTCTTAGTTTTCTGGAAAGTTCTGGGGACAAGGTTCAAGATGGCGCAGAGGGAATTGTCCAATATGACCAATAGACTTGACGAATTGAGAAAGCTGGACTTGTTCTATGTAGCTTAAGCAAATGCTGTGTTTAAAGGAAGTCTCAATTCAGTCGGAACCCAAAGAACCTGAAGAACAAAATTAGAATTAACTCGAAAAATCTGATAGAGAAAGTACTAAGGGAGGGTGTGTGTGTGTGTGTGTGTGTGTGTGTGAGAGAGAGAGAGAGAGAGAGAGAGAGAGAGAGAGAGAGAGAGAGAGAGATAACGAGTACTCACCTTGCACTTGTTTGGAACGAGCTATTGGAAGGTGTGCAACAGACAGAGTGAGCGTCACGCAGCGTAGATCAGCAAGAGAGGAGAAGGGATGCGGAGGGGAAGGATGATGTGTGGAAGGAGACAGGGAGGGAGGGAGGGAGGGAAGGGGATATGGTTCAGGACGGGTTAGGAGAGAGGGAAGTTGATGGAATTTGAGATGGAAGGGGACCCTTAATTGATTTAAAGAAAGGTTTATTAACAGTTTATTTGTTTTTCCTATAACAGGAAATGAAAAGATCGAATAAAATGTTGGGTTTCTCGGTAATTTCGTTAAGATTGTAGTTGAAATATTGATCCAAATGTATGTAAAAGCTCTCAATTATGTTGAGTAGAGGTCCCTTTTTAACTATTTCGAGTATGTCCATGTCTGTTTCAATGTTCGTGAAACTATGGTTATAATCGACCAGATGTTGGCCGATGGCTGAAAATTTGTTGTATTTAGCTGCGTTAAAATGCTCAGAGTTTCGGATATTGAAACTCCTACCGGTCTGCCCTATGTAAGAAATATTTGAACATGTGCTACATCTGATTCTGTAGACCCCTGATTTTGAGTATCTGTTTATTTTATTAATATGTGAAGTGTTATGTAATATTTGCATATTGTTGTTGCTGGTAGTGCGTTATAATTTCCAAGATTTAGTAACGTTTAAGTTAGTCTGCCTCGAGAAGAACTATGTGCAGTCAATGCCAAGCAATAAAATAAAGATGGCTGTTGACTTTGGCACTAATTTAACTTAACCTCTTCAGTGATGCCTAGATCATCTATGACAGTAGTTGGCATAGCTGTGGAGGATCAAACCAGCCTTAGGGCTGAATACCCAACATGCATACAATTAAATGAAGAATCTAACAGGAAGATTGCATAAGACACACAGACAACACTACTATTTACGTAGAATATATTCTTGCATCCTAAATTTAATTAAATGGCATTATGGGAAGTCATAATTTTCGTGATCGTGATAGTAAACACCACGTATGATATAAAGTTTTGGAACTAATTCATAGCTTTCTATTTTTCACATCTTTCAGATTCAGATCAAATGGACCATATCGCTATTGATCTATCCAAGGCTTTTAATAGGGTAGATCAAGGTAGACTCCTCACGAAAATGTGGGCTATTGGACGGCAGCTGATAAGAGTAGTAAATAAGTTAAAGGATTGTGAGAGACTGTAAAAATACCTCGACAATGTGCGAGATGGACAGCAGACAATGAATGGTATGTTGGTAAATGGGATGAAAAGTCAGATTGTAAGTTTCACCGAGTGGACAAGTCCTCTGAGTTTTAATTACTGTGTTGACGGGGAGAAAACACCCCATGGGGATCACTGTAAGTACCTAGGTGTTAATATAAGATCTTCAATGGAGTAATCACATTAACCCCTTAAGTGGGTATGACGTCTTAAGACGTTTTCGCGCTGGGCTTCTACAGTGGGTATGACGGCATTAGTCGATCGTAAAATTTATCGTGTATGTATCATGACGGTGAAGGCATGGAATCTATTGCATTAGTTGATATGTTTTCCACGAGATCACGCTGTGTATTGTTTTTAGAGCTGTCACAGCTTCGTGAAATGCATTTGTTTTGGCGCCTTGCACGAAGTTCCCGTGCAGCCATTTATGTCGTGAAGCGTGGCTTCCAAACGTAAAGTAGATCGGCTTGATCGTGCAGGTATTTCGACAGTTTTAGAAGCGGAGACTGATGATGAGGTATCTTCTTTATCTGATGATGATGATAAGTGGCTTTGTGTGTAACACCTTGTTTCCGCCTATATCACACAGATAACAATCTACAAAACCTATAATCATCCTGATTCAGAACAATGTAAATAATGTTAGTAACACATTTGGATTCATAACAATGTAAATAATGTACATAATGTTAGTATCACATTATTGAAGAATAATAATTACTATCGTATTAGATTAAACTAATTGTGTACACATTTATGTAGGAAATATTTAAATATCACAAAGTGGGGAAAAAGTACCCACGGCAGGTTACGCATGTGGAGAATTTAGTACCCAGTTAAGGGGTTAATGAGGTTGTGAATAAAATGTCCCTTCATTATGAGTAGGGCTTGGAGTTTTAGGTCAACTTTTTCCTATAATTACATGAATTCCTGTTTCTTGGCTAGGAGCATTAATTTTTTAAATCAATAGGCTAGATTTTTCAGTTTAGTGTTCCGGTGTATGGGACTAGGATTACTTGAGTTGAGAACTGGTAAAGATCCAAGGAAAAGCACCATGATTTATCCTGGGCAATTCCGACGAAAGAGTAGTGTCACAAAAATGTTGCAAACTGTGGGCTGGGAAGACGAGCCGCTTGACTAAGCAGTATGTTCCGATCTGTCAGTGGAGAGATAGGGGGCATTAGTAGATAAGATTTAGTGGGGCTTTTAAAGATGGGAAAGATCATAATATGAAGATAAAGTTGGAATTCTAGACGACATATTGGGGCAAAAATTCATTTATAAGAAGAGGAATTAGGTATTGGAGTAATTTATGAAAGGAAATGGGTCTACGTGGAAGTGCAAGATCTGAACATTTTGCTTTGAATCTATTAATTTTTGGTTGAGCTTTCATAAACACTTTCTTTACTGTTTGTTGTTCACTTCATATGCTCTGTGTATTGATGCAAGTTTCTGAGTTGAATTGCATTGTTGTGGGTTGTCATGAGCATAGCTAGTTTAGTATCAATACCATTCAATGGATCAATTGTGGATTACTATGTGGATAATACATGTATAATCAAGTGTGTTTAGTGAAAATATTGAGTAGTCAGTGATAGTAGTAGTATTTTATTACTTCGCTGAACTACAATATGGTGCAGTTTGTGGATTTTGAATCAAGTCGTATGAAGAGAGAGGAAAACAAGAAAAGGAACACACAATTGTGTTTGTTCTAGTAGTTCCTATTCTTGTTTCTATGACTTGATTTGCCAGTTGTTTCTTCCTATCAGGATTCTCCTCTCGTGAGTTCCCACTCATATCACCTGTATGTATCTTTGCCTTATGTTTCTTCCCTTTTCCTGTATCCTACACTTCTCACATAAAGAAAGAAGATCTGTCAAGATGGCCTCTCAATGAGTGTTGATGTCTGCCCTCTTGATGAAGATGGGAAGCAGAAAAGAACTTGTCGGGTGCTGGGATTGACGAAAGAGCCTCCTATCTATTTGCAATGTGTTTCTTCCCCTTCACACACTGACCTGCCAATGTCTCCCTCTCTCTGTACAAGTAGATTTCACACCTGCTTGTTCCTTTCCAATTCGAGTAAGAACAAAGGTTTTCATTGCATGCAAGATAACAGATACGACATTCCCTCAACAAAACTGGTGGTTAGAACGTTGTTCAGGAGAATGAATCAACTGTTGATATGCTATTTTCAATTATTATTTTTAGATTGCTCTCCCTTTAATTGGAGGTTATCTAAACTGACAAAAGCTTTCAAAAGAATTAAGTTAAAAATGATATCCTTCAAACATCACTGATATGGATTTATTTACATTAAAAAGTTTATTAAAAATGTAATAAGGTAGACCATGATATTTATGAATTCCACATTACTATATAAGTGGTTTCTAAGGATACTTACAGAACTTGTTAGAATAAACAGGCATACTTCACTTTTACAGGAGTTGAAAAGCAAGAGTATTGTCACTCAGGTGTAGACCCTTGCATCTATTTGAAAAATGACGCAGTACCATAATATTGCGACTGTACACAGGCACGATTTCAAAAGGTCTGCAACTCGGCAGAGGCCACGTGATCATCATACTGTAAAACACTAAACTGTAATACATTAAAAGGTCTGCTTATTTCCCATACTTATTCACATTATTTTTACATCCTACAGATGCTCTTAACTTTTCCAATAACATATTACCTTTGGTTCCAAGTTGACAGCTCTCACTTTCTTTTCGGTACAGAAAAGGAAACGCAATTTCAACTCTGGACATTTTGCTGTTTTACTAACTTGATGCATTCACTGCACCAACTAGAAAGGAGTGGGGAAGCCTGCTGATAAACTGAAATGTTATTTTGTGCAACGGAATAATGTTATTGGCTTTACGTCCCACTAACTACTTTTACAGTTTTCGGAGGTGCCGAAATTTTGTCCCGCAGGGGTTCTTTTACATGCCAGTAAATCTACCGACACGAGGCTGACCACCCGACTGAGCCACTCAGCTCGGCTTTGTGCAATGGAGGAGAGGAACACCACCGAGCAAATGGCTGTGGGGTTTGAACCCTCCTGTCGGCAGCCCTGAAGATGGTTTTCTATGGTTTCCCATTTCCACACCTTGATTACGGCCATTTCCTGTCTCATCGGTGCCATAAGGCCTATCTGTAAGAATCTATCCCCAGCAATAAGCATTTAACACCAGCACCGCAAAAAACATGGGTCCCCTCTCGTGTAGAGAAGGAAGGAACTGATTTAAACCATCCAATAACTCTGGAGTTTCCATGGGGCCGATAATCTCGACATTTTGTGTCTAAACAATCCTCGCCGGGCTGAGTGACTCAGACGGTTAAGGCGCTGGCCTTCTAACCCCAACTTGGCAGGTTCGATCCTGGCTCAGTCCGGTGGTATTTGAAGGTGCTCAAATACGACAGCCCTGTGTCGGTAGATTTACTGACACGTTAAAGAACCCCTGCGGGACTAGATTCCGGCACCTCGGCGTCTCCGAAGACCTTAAAAAGTAGTTAGTGGGACGTAAAGCAAATAACATTATTATTAAACAATCCTCACTTTTCGTGCTCTCTTCATCCTGTAATTGTGTGCTCGTGTTCTTTTTGATCTACACAAGGCCCTGGGCAAGAGAGCCACTCTCTCTACAAGCATCTTCAAATATTTAATAATTATATCTTTTAGTTAAATAAATGTATTGTATTACCTTAAAGCAAATACTTACTCTTCCAGACAAGCAAGAGTTTAACAAGAAGACAGGACAGTGACGACGAGGACAAACTAAATTTCAGAGTATCTCATAAATAACTAGGCTGAATGTGAGCATCATAAACACTCTTACCTCTGGTCCTCTGCTTATACAACGCAACAAAATGGGTCGCTTCTCCAGTCTCCTCACCTTCCACATTTTTCTGTTTTGACCCTGACAATGTGATTATCTTGTACTTCCTCATAATATGACAATCTTCACAAAATGTTGGACATTGAACACACAGACGAACACTGCTGAAAACCAACCATATAAGCACCATTCTGATAGTCGATAATAGGAATGAAGCAGTCATAAGGAACTGGTGGGAAGAAAGGAACATCAACATCCAAAGAGATGTTAACAGGAAAAAGATTCTTTATTTTTTTTCTCCTCATAGGTATAAAAAGCAACATTTTGACTACAGATATCACTCAATGCTTGGGTTCTTTGTCAGAATTATTTACCGAAAAAGTTTGTTTCTTCTGTACAAAAACACAAACGATCATTTTGTTTTCAACACTGAAACAAAGTGTACGGATCTTAATAAAGATATCCCAACTTTCAGCTCGTCATTCAAAAGAATCAGAATGTTTACAATGATCTGCACCTTGTGTTCTAGAAATAGAAAAAGAGACATTCGTGGCTACGACTGCCCTCTGCATGCAAAACTCTTCCACACAACCAGTAGTAATAATATTGTAATATATAAAAAGTTCAGCTCTACCAAGTCACAGTCACACAATATACAGGCAGGCACTCATTCGCTATTACACAATTATATAACAAAAATCTTGATACATGGCCCTACATAACATAGTATATATAATAAAATTGGAATCTCATATGTAAATAATGTTACACTTATAAAAACAAAGTAAAAAAACTATGATCTTTGGAGCTTTTATGTATACAATAGTAATATATATAAAAATAATAACAGCAGTGCCAGAAGGTAGGTAGTTAATGCCACAAGAGAATCTGGTTCACAGCAGCTCAGCATAAAAATGAAGAAGAAAGCACCATGAATGCAGGATCAATGAAATAAAACATATTTCACTTAATAAAAATGATTTGTTGAGGGGAAGACAGTGAATGTTGCTTAATGCTGTGCTGCACCATTCTATCCTGTTTAGTCGAGCTGAGAGGTATACCATCATACGTCATGTATAGACTGACTGTTACATATATCAAAAGGAGTGAAATGGTCCTTCAGTTTGAAGATTCCTTTCTCCAGGGAAGCTTGCTTCAATTCATTCATTTGCTATCAAAGAAAATCTGAAAGCAGTTGCAACACTGCTGTATATGGAAAATGAGAAAAACCCAAACATGCCTCAATTAGAAATTGCACTACATTTAAACAAGCCTCATTGGAATAAATTATCCAGATCCTAGGCCTGTGAAATGAGGCTCCTCCAGCAGTGCCATCTAATGATATCCACAGCTTTTACTGTAGAGTCTGCCTTGAAACAATCACCACCACCACCTTGTCTCCAGTCTTTCTGGGCTGCAATTTTGGATTATATTGCACATAGTAAACTTCATGTTAAACAGCATACTAACGTTATTACTTTTTATGAGACGTATTAAAACCAACTTTCAATACAAATCGTGATACACTGAACCAAACAAATGAACAAGACTTTTACAATGTTATATTAAAATGTAATACATGTTTCATCCCTCTGTGGTACATCTTCAGCTACACAGATTACAATACTTAAATTACATATCATTAAAATAGCGCCGTGTTACAAACTAAAGTGGGAACTTTTGAAAAAATCCACCTATAGCCTTAAATGCACTGGTAATTATTTGCTCGACAACGCTCCAGTAAAATGCAGTACTGCTACAACACACGTGTTATAAGATGTAAACATACTAAAAACTTCTGTTCAACTAAATTATTAATAGCGCAAGAGTTGAGTCAATGTCACATTAAAATAGCCAATTATTGTGCAAACTTATGATGTGCAGGTGCTGGACAAGTTAAATATGTAGGGTTCTAATTAGTACGGAACATCTCTCAAAAATGAAAGTCAGCAATGTTCTGGAAAAATATTATGGATGCTTTAGCATTCAGCCAAGAACAAGCCAGGGAACTCCTCGTTCGTGCCTGGTGAACATCGTTTCACAGTTACCAAAATTTAGTCCATTTAGGACTTGGTCATTCAAACCATGCCACGCTACTATGGCATAACAGTGCAGTGACTTTTCTTGATTGGGGGTCAGGATCATCCACAATAAAGATAATTATTTTTGCATCACTGGATGTGGTGTTAGTAAAGAGTATACCTACCGATGTATTATTAACACAATAAAATGTATTTAAACACGTCTGCGCAGCTACCACTGAGATATAATCATCTGCCCATATTATTCTATCAACAACGGCAATAGCTGCCTCTGTGGATCAGTGGTAGAGTGTCGGCCTCTGGATCCCAAGATAGCGGGTTCAAACCTGGCAGAGGTAGTCGGATTTTTGAACGGTGGAAAAAAGTCCATTCGACACTCCATGTCGTAAGATGTCAGCATGTAAAAGATCTCTGGTGACACATTTGGTGTTTACCCGATAAAATTCATAAAATCTCAGCCATAAGATGCCCAAGAGAGTTTCGGTTTACTCGCTCTGCCATCTAGTGGGCCTAGAGTAAAACGGAACGTCGAAATTGACGAGCAGACAGCCAGATGGCGTCAAACTGAAATGTCTGCACACGGTAGCTGAGGCCATACGATTATTATTATTATTATTATTATTATTATTAACAACGGTAATGTTCAAAAACAATGGAACTCAGATATATTACGAACTGTAGGAGCATTATTTCCTCTGCGTCTCCAGAAGTGTTCTCATACGTCACCTTGTAATAGTACAGTAAACCTCTCACAATGAAGACTTGCCAATTCTATTGCACGGCATTGCAGAACATGTTTGATGTGGTGTGTGGTCCAGATATAGAGTACCTAAGAGGAGAACCTGCAGACAAAGATCAAGTGATTACATGGAAAGCAACGATTCAGATCACGCTGAAAATCAGATTGTTCAGGCTGAAAGTAGTAGTTGTTGTAATAATAATAATAACAACAACAACAACAACCACCACCATCAGCATAACAACTTGGTGAAATTCCTTGATTTATACCATATTCCAATGATAATAATGCATCCCATAGGCCAAGTACTGATGAGTTTTCAATTATTCTATTACAGCCGTAGAAACTGTAAACCACAAAGCATGGTATCAGAGGGGACGCGGCAACCAAGATAAGAGCCCCACGGTCAGGTACTAGGTACTGAGGGCATCATAGGATGGACTGTAGCAGACTTTGGGAAGGCTGCACCTGGTAGATTTACTCGCCAAAATATCATGAAAGAAAATCCAGGACCTACACCACGTTCACAGTGGCATGTTTCTGACAACAGTGTTAAGTGTGTGTGTGGTGTCCTTTTATTGATTAATCTATACCAAAACACAAAAAACAATGTACAGAAACAGAGGCAAAACAATAATAATCATTAACTATGCATATTCATTCATTCATATCCTAGGCAAGGCCTTGTCGCTGCAACCACATTTGTCTCTCCTCTGCCGAGCGTTTCACGTAAACATATTTTTACAAATTCAGCTTGTCCATCACGGATACTTCTTCCTCTTCCCTTCTTACCCAGAACTATGCATATCGGGAACAAAAATATAATAAATTCGCATTGGCAGTTCTAGCGTTAATGTGACATTGATGCAACTCTTGCACTATTAATATTCAGTTGAACATGAAGGTTTTTAGTGTGTTTACATCATATAACGTGTTCGTTGTAACAGAACTGAATTTGACTGGAGTGTTCGAACAAATAATTACTGTGTTTTTAAGGCCACAGATGAGGGTTTCTTTAATTTCCCACCTCAATTTGTAACACAACACAGTGTTATTTTAAAATGCAATTTAAGTATTGTAATCTGTGTAGCTGAAGATGTGGCACAGAGGCACAAAATACGACTTTAGTGTATTTGGTGGTTTGGAAAGTAGAGTTATAACAGCCAACTAATATTCTGCTATATCCCTTGTTTCCTGTATTTTATATTTTTTGTAAAATGAATATTTGCCATCATTTGTTTAAACATCATAAATTACATCATTAATACCATACTATGCATTCCTCTTGGACTACTTTCTACTCTTTCCTCTTAAGTTATTCCTCTGTTAATTGTATGTAATCTACTATTGCAGTGAGACCAAACTATGCTCCTCACCTGCACCGAGACTCGTGGTACAAGCTTGTTGTACTCGCCAGCCAAGCAGGTCAAGCAAGAGTAACCTAGGATTTTGGTCATCTCTCACAGGCAGCACAGAACTGTCCTTCCCTATCCTTTCTCAGCTCGACTATTTCACACACACACAAACTACACCCTGCTGGAGAATCACGGCGAAAATTAAAAGCTTGTTTTTAACCTTGACATTCAAAGGAGCTCTTTCAAGTACTACAAACAAAGCACCAGTACAGACAAGGAGAGAAAGCATGGTTCACAACAGCAGATGATCTTTGTGCATTTCTTCTTCATTTTTTGACCACAGTATGCAGAGAGAAACTAAATTGTTCAGTTAAACAATCAAACTTCAGACATTCATAATAACACGTTTTTGGTTTAAGCAGTGCTCAGTACCAAGCCTCACATTTTCTATACAAATACACTTCAAACTAGACTTATAAAACAAGATATTTTTGAGCTCCCAGAACTTACAGTAAGGGATGTTATATGTGAAGAGAAAATGGAAACAACCTTTCCTTCCAAGCACCAATGACAGAGAATAGGTTCCATCAGCACAAACACAATGTTATCTCAATTGATATCTACTAATGCCCTTCAATTTAAGTACTAATTTTAAAACTTCAAAAATGTTGGCTATTGTGATGGCAGCCGCTGTGAACAAGACTTCAAGGTAAAGAAGAGAAGGAAATAAAGAGAACCTTCCAGTACCACAAAAGCTAAACAAAATTAATTGTGTAAGCCTTGTTTCAATGTCCAGTCTTGTCAATTGCACTCTAGGGGAGAAAGTGGTAGCATTTTACTTGAGATGGCACACAGTCCGTGGAGCTTCCTCATGGGAGAGACTAGACGTTCACACTCTCAATGAACAACCTCGGCAATTACGTGCTTTATTAGTACACCTCAATCAACGCCATGTCTAAACGACACCCCCCACTGAATCAATTAACATAAATAAAAGTCTGGACCATCATCCCCACAACTACGCTATTTCTAGCATAAGTGACATGAGAGATATGAGCAGTGTTCTTATTGTCACAAGATGAGCCTCAGCACCCTAGTCCTCACTTGGCAGGTTTCAACACTAGCAAAATGCCATTTGACCACCTTAACACTACAAACCTTCCAGAGAATCAGAAAATCTCTATGGTAGATGCATTACTCGTAACCCTGTGTATGCCCGATACACTTAACACTTACATTTTTGTCCTTCATTCCTGAAGTAAACATTTCCTACTTTTGCCTCTCTTTTTTTCTCTGGACTGGACTAAGCTATGTTTAGTTCTTCACCTCTCACCTTTATACTCCCTCCGATTCACTTACCATTCACGATCAAGTGCGTTGTTCTTGTTGGCAACCCAGGCTCAGGTCCCTAAGCTGTAAAGAACGCCAGCACCCTGTTTCACAAATCTTGCTCGCATGTTCACACTTCACCTATCTTGTTCTAACTTACCTAACCCAACTAAAAAAAAAAAAAAAAAAAATCAACTCCTGTCTCCCCTTAACAACTTGTTCAAGCGGTGTTCCAATCTTTCGAACACTTCTACATTTTCTTCTGCATCCCCTCTTGTTCATGTTGCAAGTCATGAATTTTTAAGACAGTTATGTAAAGATGGCCAAATTTCTCCTCTAGTAAAATTAACATAAACTAACATTTTATTATTGCACTTGGATGAATATTTATGACTGCATGTACATGAATACTCATCCAGATAAATTTTTCAAAAGTAGGCACCAAAAACTGCAAAAGTATGGATTATTCAGCTTACATACTTCAGTGTCATGCACGGCATTAGTTCCTTAGTTAGAAGACAGGTGTAAATCACGTACCAAGTGTGGTTGAAAATGCAACAAGTTTGAATTATTGCTTGTTCACGACAAAAAAAACACCCACCTGCAAGTTATTTTAAAAAAACTGCCAGAAATCTTGTAGCGGGAAGAAAGTATATCAGCAAAAGTTGTACTAACGATTGGCAAAAAAGCAAAACTTACCTACAAAAAAAAGAGGAGGTAATCACAGGGTGTTTCGTGGTGAAGAAACGAAGCATCCAGACATCGAAAATAGGCTGCGCAATTATGTGAATGAAAAGAGACAATACAGTTACAAGTTACAAAATTGTAACTCACGTTTTGTATTTTATAATTGTAGAACTCGACTCGTTGCTACAACAGCGTCCAAAGATTACGGCCCGTTCTTTTTAAACAAAAATATATTTTATGTAGGATTCATTTCTTGTAAATAAAAGACAAAGTAAAGCTCTGGTTTCCCAGTGCATCTAGTTCTCACCAGTCAAGCCGACCATGTGACACTCCAATAACTGCAGGTTCTCTGGCCGAGTAGCATTTGTCTTGTCCTCCCTGGGTTCAGTTTCTTCTAATTTAACATTTGTACATGGAATTGCTAATAATAAACACAGTAAGGCACATAACTGCCAAGTTAAGTTGTTCATCAACAGAGAGCCTCAGAAAGCAATTTAAAATAAACAATTACTGGTCTTAGACAATCACATTCAAGATCATTTGTCATGGAGGTTCTCCATCCTTGCATGACCAATGATCTACAGCAGAGATGCTGCATAACAGTTGAGTGGCAGTCCTCCATATTTAATGCTTTTCCCTAGCACCAATTTGTTACTATGAACATCCATTACACAGCACCTCAAGTGAGAAGGCATGAGGAAACTCCCTGCATCCACCACATCTGATGACACTCCCATGCTTGCTAGTCTCCCGTTATCACCAGTTGGCCATTCCAGGCTTGTTCAGCGTCATGAAGTAGATCTGGCACGACGAGCCACCCTTGGCTGAAGAGAAGAACACCTGGACACAAGACATAACCTAACTTGTCATACATACCATGGATTAAACACAAATTGTAACAAAACCACCATCATACTGGGAGAACAACACACCACAATGTCTCTACTGTGGTACCTTTTGAAATGAAACACAACTGAAGCTGATGGTGTTTGTTGTTTAAAGGGGCCTAACATCTAAGTCATCGTCCCCTAATTGTATTTCACACAGGTGACGCAAACCCATGATGTTCCTCACCTAGGTGTACTAATCACAGGCAACGCACAGACCCGTGGTGTTTCTCACAATGGTACTGATTACGGGTACTGGAAAACCCATATTGATTCACCTTCTATTGCCACTACTAATCACAAACCCATTGTGTATCCAGAGGTGCCAACCTTTGAAGTGACTTTTCAGTAATCCTCACCTACCGTCAGAAACTTTGAGTCTATGCATATCATCCTCCTCCCTTCTCGATAATGACGCCCCCGCCCTTTCCGACAGCAATCTATCAATATCATATTACACAATAAAATTTCCACATTACCAGTCAGTTCTGTGATTAAACATTATTTATAGCTTATTTACGTACCCAGCAACTAATTTCCATTGTGAGTTTTCTTGAAGCATCCTTTCCCCTGTGGTAACATTTTCACCTTCTGAACAACACATAAAATCAACTTCATGGTCCATATCGCACTTTAACAGATTCACAACTAAGTATTTTTTATTTTCCATCTTGTCGATATATTAGTTGCTTTAGGCAACTTATTGGTTAAAAGTGTTTAGATGAAGTTGTTAATAATATACGAAACATGTACCATTTTTAACCAATAAGTTGCCTTAAGCAACTAATGTATCGACAAGGTGGAAAATAAAATATACTTACAAGGGAACATCGGCAATGGTTAAGTTGCTGATCACGATGAAACTTGGAAAACACATTGAGGTACACGTAAAAACGATGTCAGCATCAATCTTGGGTGCCAACATTCATTAGGGTGTTAACTACAGGGCCTAAAAGTTGCGACATTTAAAATTCCGCACGATCAGCGATTAATTCCTGCTGGCCAATGCTAAGCCGGCACACTGCATGCCTGGAAACACGCCCCTGCACCTCCTCCCCGCGCTTGCCGGCTGCTTAGTTGTTGAACGGGACCAGCTCTATACTTTTCATACTATAATTACTGAAATTCTTTAAATAACGTTCCGTTTCACACATAATGATAATAAATAACCTAAACTAGTATACCCATATTTTTACTCAAATGTTATATTTTCACTCCTGCTAATTCCGGTGAGTTGTCACATTCGTGGGTACAACTCCGAGTTAAGTACCACCAGGCGTGGTCAAACGTTGGATGGGGTACGCGTCCTACCTACGCTTAAAATATTATTTACTTCTAAAATGCCTTAAAGCTGTCGGTACTGTCCTTTAGAGTGGACATACATATGGAATGAATTAAATTAAATAACCCACAATGTTAACTACCTTTTCATGTACAGATTTTATGTGCCCAGGTAGAGGATCTCAATGAATGTAATGACATTCGGTACCTCGGGATATCAAAACCTGGTTATAGGTCCAGATCATCTTTTTATGTCCCCTTCCCCCCACCAATTTTGTATACGCTATCAGTTGTGTCATGACGAAACGACATCGCGAACGACAACAACAATTATAAACTCCGAAGTTGAAACTACTGGCATTTTCCATATTGCGTACTCAGGTATAAGGAATAGGCCTATAGGTAGACCGTTTTTATTTAGTGCTTGTACTGAATGATTTGTTTTGCAGTGACAGGCACAACACATTTCAATTGCAGCAATGGTTGTTGAATATAAATAAATTTAATGCATAGGCAACTTTGATATGAGTATGACATGGAATGTAGTAAAGTTTGACGTAATAAGAAAAGCCTTGAAAAATAAAAAAGATGTGCATTTATATATGCAGTAGATATACAGTAATCACAGGCAGACCTGTAGTCTTACTGTACCGATACTTTTGCATTATAGCTAACGAAGGTCTATGTATTCAACAAGCACCGATATTAAAGTATCACACTACAGTCTTCTGGGTATATTGGCAGTTACATATGCAAAAAGTTAAATGGCTATTGTACGAACTGGTACAACAACAAACAATGACAAGGCAACACAATAAATGACTCCGTATACATTACATCGGGCAAACTCCCCATCAATAATTGATAGTAAACAAAAACAATCTTTGGTCTATTCGAAACATTAGAAAATACTGAAAAGAAAACCGAAACAAGACACAATTAACAACAGGCACCATACTTCTTTTTTTGCTAATTGCGTTATGTTGCACCGACACAGATAGGTCTTATGGTGACAATGGGATAGGAAAGGCCTAGGAGTTGGAAGGAAGCGGACGTGGCCTTAATTAAGGTACAACCCCAGCATTTGCCTGGTGTGAAAATGGGAAACCATGGAAAACCACCTTCAGGGCTGTCGACAGTGGGATTCAAACCCACTATCTCCCGGAAGCAAGCTCACAGCCACACACCTCTAACTGCACGGCCAACTCGCCTGGTGCAAACGTTTTCATGAACATTTCAGAAAACGTAAACTGACTAATACAATGTGAAAATTACAAACGAGAGATATAAGGAAGGCTGATAAGAGTACGCAAAGTGTAGCACCGGTTCTCTATAAGACGGGCAGGTGAGGGGAGAAGGGAAACGTGCGGTGGCGAACCAGGAGGCATGGAGGTGTGTAGGGGAGGAGGTGCAGAGGCGTGTCTCCAAGCACGCAGTGTGCCGGCTTACCATGGGCCAGCAGGTATTCATAGCTGATCGCGCGGAATTTGAAATGTCGCAACTTTTAGGCCCCTTAGTTAACGCCTTAATGAATGTTGGCACCCAAAATTGATGCCGATGTCTGTTTTACGTGTACCTCAATGTGTTTTCCAAGTTTCATCGTGATCGGCGACTTAACCATTGCCGATGTTCCCTTGTTAGTTGTGAATTCTGAACAATAAGCGATTCCGGTGTAGATGTGCTCAATGTAGGCCTGAAGTCCTCCTGGTTCTTTTGCCCATAAACACTACAAAGTATTTCTGTGGGAGAGATGTCCAGCTCCATGGCTAAATGGTTAGTGTGCTCGCTTTTGGTCACATGAGTCCCGGGTTTGATTCCCAGTAGGGTCAGGAATTTTAACCATCATTGTTTAATTTCGCTGGCACGGGGGCTGGGTGAATGTGTCATCTTCATCATTTCATCCTCATCACGACGCGCAGGTCGCCTACGGGAGTCAAATCAACAGACCTGCACCTGTTGAACCGAACATGTCCTCAGACACTCCTGGCACTGAAAGCCATAAACCATTTCATTTGTGGAAGAGATATTGTCAGGTACATTTAATATTGCAATAATGCAACATGAAATTTTATTGTTGAGAAGAGCAGAGTAGAGCTCCTTCATTCACAATGAATTTCACAACACTCACGGGTAGCAAAAGGGAGCGACTATTGAATTACAAGCACTGAAACGAGGAGGATTGAGCAGTTACGATTCATTTTTCCTACGTTTCTTTTTTCCGTAGAAATGTATTTTTTTGTGATGCCAATTTTCTGTAATATTTCCCCTTTGAGCGTTATACCGCAATCATGAGGAAAAACCCATAATAATTACAGATAATCCATAATAGTCGGCATCTCTGTGTACCTAACATAGTTGTAGTACTTGCAAGAAAAGGTGACCCATGGTGATCCTCGCATGATGGTACTAATCACAAGTACACTGACTTAGCAAATGTCATGGGGATAGTCACCTAATAGCATGTGGGGCCTCCTCTAGCCCTGCGAACTGCAGTAAGACGCCGTGGAAGTGAGTCGACAAGTCCCTGGTAGTCCTCTGGATGCTCTCTCTCTCTCTCTCTCTCTCTCTCTCTCTCTCCAGTCGTTCCACTCATGACTGAGTATCGTGACCCAAGGACTTTGTTGTTTCTTTTATAAGCTGATACCATTCTGTACGTACTTGCGTTTTCCGGACAGTAACTCTCCAAGGTAAGCCCATGATCTTTCTTACTTGATCAACCCATCTTTTTGCGACCCGTCCTCGTGTCATACCAGAAACTTTTCCTTGGACAATTAATTTTTCCAGGTTGTCATCCTCTCTTCTCATAATGTGTCCAAAGAATTGTAGGATTCTCTGGTACACAACTTGGCATAAACTTTCTTGTATTCCAATTTCCCGGATGACAGAATCATTCGTTCGCCTGGCTGTCCACGGTATTCGCAACATCCTTCTCCAACAACACATTTCAAAGGCGTTGATCCGGTACCTGTCTTTAGCTTTTATGGTCCAAGGTTCGCATCCTTACAGGAAGATCGAGAACACAAGCGAATGGACTAATCTTTCCTTCATATTCATAGATATTGCTCTATCTTGCCAGATCATCTTTAATTTTGCCATAGCTGTACGTCCTAGAATGATGTGATGTTTGATTTTCTTTTTTGCAGCTACTTTTATCCTCGATTATTGAACCAAGATAAGGAAACTGACAGACTCTTTGGAGATTGTTCAGGTGCTGTGACAGCTGAATCTCTGCACCTTTGTTGACAGTCATTAGTTTTGTCTTGTTCCAATTAATTTCCATGCCAAGTTTGTGACTTTCCTGTTGTACACGATCCATTATCTCGACAAGCTCCTGTACAATGCTGGCTACAAGTGTGGTGTCGTCTGCAAAACGGAGGTTATTAATTCTCTTCCCACCAATCGAAAATCCTCCTTCCCAACTGTCGAGGGCATGCCTCACCATAGATGTTAAACAATTGAGGTGATAAGATGCATCCTTGTCTCACACCTTCGGAGACTTTGAAACTTGATGATAGATCACCATCAACTCAGACTTTGGCCAAGTTGTTATCGTATAAGCCTTTTATAAGTGAAATGAGATGAGAGGGAATTCCCATTTCCTCTAGAACACACCACAACTTCAGCCACAAAACACAATCGAAGGCCTTTTGGTAGTCAATGAAGCACAGAAACAAAGGAATGTTTAATTCATGTGCCTTTTCAACCAACTGACGTATATTTAGAATCTGTTCTCTAGTTCCTCTTCCCTTGACAAAGCCAGCCTGTTCTGATGGGAGCTGATATCTAATGTAAGGTTTCAAACGTTCATTTATGATATGCAATAATATTTTACTTGCATGTGATATTAGTGAGATGGATCCCGCAGTTCTGGATGCAGCTCACACAAAATCGTTTGCAGAGCGGCCGCCAATGCTGGTCTGTTCGTGGATGCAAGATCCATGGCACGGAGCCACGGACAGGCAGGGGATACCGTGGGTGTGTTTGTCTGTGTCCCCCACCCACAGAGGGTGCTGAAGTTGAATATCACAGTGTTTTCTCTGCTTTAACCTTAGGTATCTTTTTTTTTTTTTTTTTTGTAGGACAGTACGTAGGTGGTTTGAAAAGTTCTCGGAATGTTCTAGAATTAAGTATCTTACCTCGGTGGAACTGCTTTTATTTTTCAACATAGTCTCCCGGAAGACTAATGCATTTCATCCAGCGATGTTCCAATGCCTCGATCCCATCTCGAAAATGAGATTCCTCCAGGCCTGCAAAATACCTCTCAATTCGGCTGTCAGTTCTTCCCTTGTAGAAAATCTCCGTCCACCGAGGAAAATACTCAGCTTGGGGAATAGACGAAAGTCTTATGGTGCCAAATCAGGTGAATAAGGTGGATGTGGCAACAATTCGTACCCCAGTTCATGAAATTTTGCCATGGCAATAACACTTGTGTGCGGCGGAGCGTGGTCCTGATGAAAGATGACCTTTTTCCTTGCCAAACCAGGCCTTGTTTTGCGTATCTTTTCCTGTAGTTTGTCTAGGAGGTTTGCATAGTATTGCCCCGTAATTGTTTGGCCAGTAGGAAGATAATCTATCAGCAGAATGCCTTTTGCATCCCAGAAAACTGAGGCCATGACCTTTCCGGCCAAATGCACTGCCTTTGCTGTCTTTGGTGGTAATGAATCAGCATGTTTCCACTGCTTTGACTGCTGTTTTGTCTCTGGGGTATAGTAGTGGACCCATGTTTCATCTGTAGTCACAAACCGGCACAAAAAATCTTGTTGGTTGCACTGAAAACGGGCCAGACTTTGTTCGGACATTTCCAATCTGGTGAGTTTATTGTCCAATGTCAAGAGCCGCGGCACCCATCTTGCGGATAATTTTTTCATACCCAATTCTTCGGTTAAAATATAACATACCCATTCAGAAGACATCCCTACAGCTTCAGCAATCTCCCGCACTTTCAGTCGACGATCCTCCATGACCATTTAATGCACTTTTGCGATAAATTCCGGGGTCGTAACACTTTTTGGCTGTCCACTACGCGGATCATCATCCAAGCTCTCCCGATCAAATTTAAACTCGCTGGTCCACTTGGCAACAGTTGAAAATGAAGGAGCAGAGCCCCCTGTGTGTTCTGAAAGTCGGCATGAATTTCCTTTGCTTTCATACCTTTCTTTACAAAGTATTTAATCACTGCTCGAATCTCAGTTTTTTTCCATTGTCACAAATCACTACGCCGGAACAAAAACAAAGAGTCGTCACTACCACACTCCTGCAGCTAGAGCACTGACGCGCCACGTGTTCACTCACAAAGGATGTGTGATTATTGCGCTGGAACCTCGTTGCTCTAGCAATGACATCTAGCGGTGATTCCGAGAACTTTTCAAACCGTACTCGTATACAGTCAAGAGTCACCTCAAGATGTTTTGGATAAAGATTAAATTACATTATAAGATACACTTGGAGTTTTGTAGTTGCCAGTGTATTGTTGAGATAAAAACAAGCAGATTCCATCTTATTCAAGCCAGGCTGTAATCTTTGGTGAAACAAACAAGAGAGGAATTTAAGATATTTCCAGTAGTTATTTGCTTATAACTTGGCCTCAGAGATGTTCGGCATTCTTATCAACTTGTGTGAATAGAAGCTTATTAACTAATTTTACCTACAGGATGTGTCCACAAGTAGGTTTACTTTGTTTTTCATGTTACAGACGGCTTAATACCCTCTCCATGGGTTCTTGGTTTTCCTGCCACATGTCTCTCCTTGTTGGCTCCATCCTCATTACATGTCCAAATCACCTCAATCTGGACACGCCGACCCGATTTAATAATGTCGTCTCAATCCCAGCTTCCTTTCTAACAATGCCAGTACTTAACACTAGAACGGTGGGGAATCTGACATTCCTAGAACAGCGGTAAGGGGTCATTTTGACCCATCATACGAAATGCTTGGAAACGTTCAAAATATAACACAATAAAACATGTAATTTCTTCTACTCGGTTTCCACAACTTTATTTTACACATAAGGACATGAAATGAGTGTATGGACCTTTTATGTTACTGATGGACATATGAATAATCACAAACAACGGCACTATGTTTCTGTTTCTCTAAGGAGTTTTCACGAAATTAACCAATCTAACACCTTTTCTTAGTCAGCCGTCCACAGTGCAACAATTCAGTAATTCTTTAGGCAAATTAAAAACATGCTAAACACATTTAGCACACCCAACTTCTACTTTTCGTGCACATTTTCCGCACACTGCTTTGAGGCACTTGCTGCACGCATCACTAGACTTGTTGCCTTTACACATACCAACTTGGCACTTCTTCCGCTTTTTAGATGGACACGGTCCTACAGCCTCCTCTTGCTGTTGTTGCCCTTGCTCGTTCCGCCTTGTTAGTTCACTTGCCAGCTGGAGGATGAACTTCTTTCGCTTTATCTTCCTACCGGTTACTTGCTTGTAAATGACCCAAGCATTGATAGCTGTTAGGTCAAGGATATTGTAAAAGACATGCATTGGCCACCTCCTACATGCACATTTGGTCGAACACTCGGGCTAGTTTGTCATAAATTGGGTAAATCTGCACCTGGTTTTGCTGGGAAGTAATTGTTCATCGACTGTAATATTTTCACTTGGGCGGTAACAGTGAAGGCAATTTTCCACGAATTTGTCCTAGATTTCAGAGACAAGAGCGAACCTGTTAGCTGGCAGGCGCTCAGCTTAGGTTGATTTCTCGTCGGAACGGAGGAATCTGAGAAGCTCTCAAAAATCTATCTCTTGACACTGTGTCCTTCATGAACTGCTGTCCACAAGAACGCGAACACAGTTCATCCACAGACACACCTTTCAAACATAGGACACCACGGATATATATGAGGGCAATCATAGCCTCCAACTCCTCGAGTGACACGGTCCAGTCCGTGAAGTTCTTTCTCAGCGTTTGATTATGTGTCGTTTCATTAGACAAAGCATCGATTCATCAAAGAGGAGATGAAAGGCACTAACGGCAGAGTCGTAAACTCGGTGGTAAGAATATGTTGTGGGACCTCCCTGCTCCCTCTGGACGTTCACCGAAACCCGCTTTTGAGATGAAGAATTCAAATCCAAGATCTCCCACTCGGTTCCATCTCGGGCAACCATCTTCACTGTTGAAAAACCTAAATGAGACAGACATTTGGGGCGAGTTCGGAGAGAGATCAGCATTTTGAACTTCTCCTGCGGACAATTCATCCTCTGTCTTGTTGTGATCTTCGTCCTCACTTGTCTCTCTTGTCTCAAGCAAAAAATCACCATATGAATTGGATAGTTCACCTTCCGACTCAACGTCGGAATTTTCATACGAGACACCTCGTCAGCAGAAAGATAATCGTAGCATGACATGCCTGTAGGAAGAACACTTTCTAAATGACGAGGTGAATACAATAATCCCGCTATTTGGAACACTAATCTGACAGTAATAATGTTTTTTGCTTTACGTCCCACTAAGTAATCTTTTACGGTTTTTGGAGACGCCGAGGTGCCGGAATTTCGTCCTGCAGGAGTTTTTATGTGCCAGTAAATCTACAGACAGGAGGCTGACGTATTTGAGCACCTTCAAATACCACCGAACTGAGCCAGGATCGAACCTGCCAAGTTGGGGTCAGAAGGCCAGCGCCTCAACCATCTGAGCCACTCAGCCCGGCTCATCTGACAGTAAGAGCTCAACAATACTGATAATAATGGCCGGATACACACTGTTGTCTGACAATGCAAACTGTTATAATAAGGAATATTGTACAAGTGTCGAAATGACCCCTCCCGCTGTCCAGGGTATGCCATATCTGAAATCAATGAAAATGTAAATATTTTGTCAAGTGTGATACATCACCGTGAACAGGATAAAAAAGCTATGAAAAGTCAAGATATTTGAAGAGAAATGATACAAGAGTGCGAACATTATTAAAGAAAAATTGAAGGCGAGTGTCATTTTGACTCCTTCCGCTGTTCTAGTGTTAACTGGTCCAGTTTGCTTTTTGAATTGTGGACCTCAGGAACTTCATCTCAGATGCCTGCAACCTTGATGAGCCCTTAGTCAGGGTGCAGATTTCAATACCATAGGTAAAGATTGGTATGAAGTACTGACTGAACATCACCAGCTTTGATTTTGTTGGTACTTCAGGATCCCAGAGGAGTGTACGTACTTGCTGATAAAAGTGCACGCTATTTGCCACCTCCTTTGTTCCTGTAGGTCTTTTCTGCTCGGATGGCGGGCAGCCTACATGCTGTCAAGAGAAGTGGGGTGCGAGCAGTATGTCACATCCCAATCAGACAAAAGATCGCCTAGTGGTGGCGCTAAGAACTACTCAGTCGCCAGGGAAGTTTGCTGCGCTCACTTTGCTCTACGAACTGCTGTGTTGCCGGGTAGTCTTACAGTGTGTGCGTGGGCATTACACACAGCTTGTTTGACAAGATTGTTTTAGGATTATTCTTGTTCTGTGTGCAATTCTTGTCGCGTCCTTTATTGCATTCTTCGATTAGCGTGTTCGTGGCATGTGATGTGACGTTAGTTTCTATTCTACTGTTTCTATTTGTGTTGTTCTATGTTGTTGTATGAAATAACTGCACTATATATCTTACAATGGTGAAGAGGAAGAAGATAAGGAGTCAGGGTAGAAAAATGATCAGCAATGTTCATGAATATTTTCAAAAGGAAGCAGAAAATAATGGCCCTTTAGCGAGTGTGTATAAAGTGCAGCAGAGAGAGTCGGAAGCTTGTCAAGTTAGTAGTAAGCGAACTGTTCAGCGTATAGTAAAGGAAGGTAAAGACAATACCCACCCATATGGTTCCATCTCATTTCAATCACCGCGCAAACGAATCAAAATGACTGTATAACAAAGGCAATCGACGGATTCCATAAAGATGTAACAAGAACAACTCTCCTCAGTTATTACGTAAAGGGTGACTACCCGACGCTGAACAACTTACGTGGTGATTTAGAAAAAGATAAAATTTAAATGGGGAATTACTTCATTGCGGAAGATACTGAAGTCTATGGGGTTCAAGTATTTAAAAAAAGTAACGATGGGAGAAGATTTTTAATGGAGGGAGGCGATATAGTAACAGCCAGAGTAATATTTTTGAGAAAAATGCATAAGGACCCTTTGCTCCATATATTTTATTTAGATGAGACATTCATCAGAATTATGCTCCAACGAATATCTAGCAAGATAAAGAGGGTACAGGAGGTTTAAAAGTTCCTGTAGGGAAAGGTGGATGAATTATTGTTTGTCACGTAGGTTCCAGTCACACTGGCTTTCTACAGGAATGTAAATTGGTTTTCAGGCCAAAGGTGAAATCGAACAGTGATGACCACCACACTGATATGAACGCAATAGTTTCTAAAGAGTGGCTTTTGAAATTTTTAGACGGTCTTGATGAAAGAAATATCAAAGATGCAGTGATTGTAATGGACAATGGCAGCTGCCATTGGGTACAGCTAGAATGAATCCCTACAACGAACACACGAAAAGCTGATATTATATCATGGTTATCTGCTAGGAATATTCCTCATGACACCAATCACACCAGAGTCGAACTGTTCTCTGTTGTGAAACTAGTCAAGTCAATGTACGAAATTGATACACTTGCTGACAGAAGGGGTCGTACCGTTATTCACCTGCCACCCTACCACTGTCAATATAACCCCATAGAGCTGGTTTGGGAAAATATTAAAACTGCTGTAGGGAAAAGGAACAAAATGTTCAAACTAGCTGAGTCCAATCTTTAATGAAAGAGGAGCTGGATAAAGTAACCGAACAGAAGTGGAAGGCTTGTGAGTCACATGCTGAAAAATTTCAAGAAGACAATTACAAAAGGGACATGGTAATGGACAGAGTCATGAACAATATCATAAATCTCTGAGACAGCCACAGTGAGGAGTCGAGTGACGAGGATATTTCTGGTGACGATGACGAGTGTCAGAGTGCTATAACATGGATACTTCAGTTGGAATAAGGTAAGGTAAAGTAAGATAATAAGAACATAAGAAAATGTGTTGTGTAACTCTGTACTTTTGAACGAAATGTTTTTTGGTTTGTTGTCAATGCACTTGTTATATGCATTATTAATTAACTCGTATCATACTACATCGAAGATATAATAAAATAATAAAAATAAAGAAATAAAAAATAAAATAAAAATAATAAAACTCACCCACAGTCTATACTGGAACTATAACAAACGAAGCTCTGTATTTCATAGTTACGTGGATTTCAACACAACTTTAACACGCGCGTGGGCACTCCTGGCAACATTGTAGTAATAGGCCCCTGTCTCTTTCCCTTAATGGCCTCTCGTGTCGTACTGGAATGGTCGCCCCCATACTCCCTGCTTCCCCTGACAGCATGTAGGCCGCCCACCATCACAGCAGAAAAGACTTGCAGTGAATCTCGAGATAATAATAATAATAATAATAATAATAATAATAATAATAATAATAATAATAAAAAAGATAATAATAACAATAATGTTATTTGCTTTGCGTCCCACTAACTACTATGTACAGTTTTCAGAGACGCCGTCGTGCCGGACTTTAGTCCCACAGGAGTTCTTTTAAGTGCCAGTAAATCTACTGACACAAGGATGATGTATTTGAACACCTTGAAATACCACAGGACTGAGCCAGGTTCGAACCTGTCAAGTTGGGGTCAGAAGGCCAGTGCATCAACTGTCTGAGCCACTCAGTGTTAATAAACTTAACCATGATAGGTTAATATTGTGTTTGGTCCGTATTGACTGGTCTGAATGTATAATATTACTATTTATAATAGTTTATTTAAATCCGCCTTGATCAATACACTCATTAAATGAAAGAAACATTATTAATTAAACCATACATGTTTCGGGAAATCTCAACCATTCCCTTCATCAGTGGTTAGATCAAAGAATAAAACAATATGACACAATCTTTTGTTTTACAATTTGAAGGAGTATTGTGCCCCAATACATCATATCAAAGAGTAAATGCAACACAGCAAATTAAGCAAGGTGGAAATTGAAGAATTTTTGACATTACTAGAATTTACTTTGGAAAATAACTATTTTGTTTTTGACAACAAAATTTACAAACAGTCTAAAGGCCTAGCAATGGGTTCGCCGGCTTCAGGTATTTTAGCTAACATATTCATGGATTACATAGAATATAATAAAATAGTGGATAAAATAGATGGATTGATTACATGGTTGAGATACGTCGATAATATATTTGTTATTATCGATGAACGAAAGGTTAAACCTGATGGTATATTACAGTATTTAAATACTTTGGATAGACAAGTGCATTTTACGATGGAATCTGAAAATGATAGGACTTTAAATTATTTAGATTTGACAGTTACTAGAAATTCTGGTCATTTTGATTTTCAAATTTTCAGAAAAGCTACTCAAACAGATACTATTATCAGAAATGACTCCAATCATCCAGGTCAACATAAAAAGGCAACATTTTACAGTTTAATTAATAGAGCTATGAACATACCTATGTCTAAGAAGAATCATAATAGAGAGATAAATATAATCCATCAAATCGCTCGTAGCAACGGATATTCCAACAGATTTATTAATAGAATGATAAATAAAGTGAAAAATGAACCTAAAACAACTTTAATTAAAGAGCGAAAAGAGAAAAAGAAATTCGTAGTTCTAACTTTTCGAAATAAGCACTCTTATCAACTGGCTAAAATTTTCAGGAAAAAGAACATCAATGTCACATACAAAACGGATAATAATACTAATAAGATAATTTTCAATTCAGATAAAATAGAGAATAAATGTATATTTAATAAATCAGGAATTTACAAATTAACATGCCAAACATGTAAACAACGATACATAGGACAGTCCGGAAGAAGTTTGGCTATAAGGTACAAAGAACACGTTAATGTGGTCAAACATAAAAGATATTCGGCAATGGGAGAACATATGGTTGAAATGAATCATAAATTTACAGACATTTCCAATGACATGAAATTATTACATTCGACCAAAAAGGGAAAACTGATGAATGTTTTGGAAAATTTTATGTAATTCTGAATCAAGTTTAAATGAGAAAAGTACAGAAGATAACCCACTGTTTAGGCTAGCATATAATCATTTAAGGAACAAAAAGAAGAAAAACTTGAAGATCCTAAATTTGTATAGTGTTCTCATTCAGTTCAAAATTGTATGTATTTATCATTTTTTATAATATTTCATAAGTTCTCTTTACTCTTTGATATGATGTATTGGGACACAATACTCCTTCAAATTGTAAAACAAAAGATTGTGTCATATTGTGTTATTCTTTGATCTAACCACTGATGAAGGGAATGGTTGAGATTTCCCGAAACATGTATGGTTTAATTAATAATGTTTCTTTCATTTAATGAGTGTATTGATCAAGGCGGATTTAAATAAACTATTATAAATAGTAATATTATACATTCTGAGCCACTCAGCTCGGCATGTCTCGAGATATTACACTGCCGAGGTATGTAAAGCTTTCCACACTTTCTAGCATATGGTTTCCTAGCATGATGTTCACTGGTCGCCCCTCTCTCTGTTTACTGCCATCACTACTGTTTTGGGTTCGCTTATCTTGAAACTGAACTCCTGGAACTTAACCTTCCATTCATTGAGCCACAACTATACTTGTTCCTCAGTTTCTCCCCAGATCATAACATCCATGATTCACATTGAATATTCCATGGACCAATTAAAAGTTCAGCCAAATTAAGCTTAATATAATGATATTTTTCTCTCTCCACCGAAGGGTTTCATTTTTGGACTCTTATTGTCTCCGAGATGCACTTCACAATCAGCATGCACTCAAGATGAAAAAATGTCAAAGTTATATGTCGGACAAGGCCAAACAAGTGTTCACAATTTAAGACAACATACGACAGTCCGTAAACAAGTATAATGGTGCTAACAATATGAACGACTATTTCTGGATCTTTATTATCAGTTGTGGTCTAGGAACTAAATACACACCTTATCGTTTCGCTCGCAGAGAAACTTGAGCCGTTGAGACTTCTTGTGCATGAACACTCCGTCAAGGTGACCCGTCTCCACACTGCGGATCTCGATCGCCTTGTTGCCCCATCCCATGATCTGTCCCGTGCCGATGTATGCCACAGACGTCGGCATTTCACCCCACTGTAGCACGATGTTCTTCGATACCTACATAAAAGGAGGCAAAAACCTTAACAGAAGAGTGGAAATTTTAAAGGTACAAGTGCCAAAATGAAAAGCTTGTTATGACCATCAAAGGGATGCATGTGCCAAGGTTAATATACCTTTAAAAGCGTATAGTGCCATGGCAATTCAGAGTGGTTAGAACAAGTTCTCAATTGTGTTCTGATATAAACGGCTATGTTATTTTTCCACCGGCTTGTAATTTCACATGTTCACTTACATGTTTCTGCTTTCATTTTACTTTGCACTTTACAATTAATATGAGTGAGAACATATCAGCACAAAAACAAAAGATAAAAAGCAATACAACTTAATGCAACAGAATTAGAGGGAAAAAGCATAACACACATGGAAACATTTCTTGCACTGCCATTTTGTCTCACTTCTGTTCTGAGCACACAAAACATCTCTTGGAGAAATTGTTCTTTCTATCAGTCCAGGGATGTGCATGGCAAAATGAGCCCACTTTGTAGCTTAGAGCCGCAGAGGGGCTGTCCCCTAACCTTGTAGTTAGGCAGTCTAATCAGAGAGAGGGGGGAAGAAGAAAAGAACACATATACCGTATTTACTCGCGTATTAGACCCCCTTTTTCCCCACTTTTACAGCCAAAAATAGTAAAGGGGGGTCCAATATGCGATAACCTCAAAATTTTGTGCAGCAAAAACTTGACTTTTAGGTTATAAAGAGCTATAAATTGTATGCTTAAGTTTTCTATACTATTATTTAACAAACTTAGAATGTATTTAAGTTATACTGGCCATTTTCGTCGGAAGGCAGTATTTCTAAACGTAAAAAGACAATAAATGGTGAACATGACTTCCGTTTTAGATACTCATAGCACATTATTTGTTACATCTCATTAATTCCTCTGGTGAGGGCTGATGTCAGGAAGGGCATACAGCCGTAAAAACTCGCTACGAAGATTCGTCTCACTTGATGCTCGATCCCGTAGAAGAAAGGGATAAGGGTATCATGTTACCATATAATTAAATATTGATACACAAGAACTTAATGGCCAGTCAGCAGTAGGCCTAGCACACAGTAAACCTGGTCACTGCTTTCATTTGAATTATCGCCAACTTCCCTGCCTTGTTACCGGCGTGTCGGCATTCTAGGTGACATCTTCACTGCTATCTCTCGCCAGTCGCGTTAGCCATGCTTCATTCTCTTTGAGCCATGCACTGCAACCGAGAGCATACGAGGTCCCGTCTTTTTTAACCTCTTAAAAATAATTTCGTTCCCGACTATAGAGTCTAAACAGTGTAAATCTATTCCTCGATGGTCTCTGATATTCCCAGTTGGTGTATATGCAGCAGAAGCCACTCCTTCCGAACAAAGAAGTGCTGTAGAAGGCATACCAATCCATCAGCTGATAACTAGCGTATGTTACGAGTTGTACTTCCGAATGTAATACATAGTAACTGGAAACATTCTTTTGATAACTGCGGCTGTTGAAACACAGACCCTTATTTTTAAGTACATTTCATGCTTGTTCTCTACATTTATCACATCAGCATTTGCGTAAACAGCTGTCAACGAGATAAGATGGACCACGTTGTTTAGGTCAGGTATATTATCGCCCTGATAGTGCCAAAAGTTCAACAGGAAAATAAAAATAACAGGAAAATATCAGCATTTATGGATATCTATACGTGTGGCGGTTATGAGTTTTATTATAATGTTTTTAATTTCGTACGTTTGTTGTCTCTTTTTTCATTAACGCATACCCTAGTATGTTTTGTTTGGCGTCTCCGAAAATCGTTTAAAGTACGTGGGGACACAGAATTATTATTATTATTTCTTAGGTACGTTGGCGAGTAAAACAATCGTTTTAACTCGATACCTTTTATCACGTTTTAAACTTACTTCTCTCCAAATATATACCTATATTGGCCCAAGTTACGAGATATTAAATGACCACTTTGTTAATGGTCTCGCCTGGTGTATAAATAGCAACAACCGTGAATATTTCTCAACTAAAGTAAACTCGTTTCCTCATCCCGAGGTGGTACAGCTCTTTTTAGACACAACCCCAGTGGAGGGGAGTTACATGTACCACTTATCAACATTCCTGCCATTTGTAAATCTCTGGCAGTACTGTACCGGGAATCGAAGTCAGACCCCCCAAAACAGCAACTAATTGTGCTAACTATAACGCTGGCGGACATTATTAACTACAAAACACAGACATATAGTATGACTGATGCATGCTTGCAATGCGCGGGTTGAACACGAAGCTAGGCCTATTCATCTATTTGCGCGACGTCGTCAGAGCTGCAGTAGACCTATGCTACAGAGGTGGTCATTTCTCAGATGTACCGCATGGATTCGACGCGTTTTTATTGCGCAGGCCGTACGGACGGAACTATTCACACATTTATGCCGTGTCATCAGAGCTGCAATAAGACTTGTACCCGTTTCGAAGCGGAATCGCCGTCGTTCTCTGACGAATTACGTTGGGGGGATCTTATAGGCGGGATTTTTTCTTCATTTTTTCGTCTCGAAAAGCCAGGGGGGATCTAATACACGAGTAAATACGGTATAATAGGAGGAACACAACGGCAGGTCGGTGTGCGAAGAGAGAGCAACAGAGACATGGAAATACAAAAGAACAAGAACAATCTGCACACTGGCTCTCTCCTCATTAATTCCAGTTCTTCTACATCCATCTCACTTCAGCCCCAACGAGCTGATTCAGGACGGCGGGCATCAACACTCACTGAGGCGCTATCTTAGACAGATCTTCGGTCTTCATATGGGATAAGTGTAGGACAAGATGAACGCTGGATGAGTACAGGAAGGGAAGAAACAAAGATAAAAAATAAATAAATATGCAGCCACAGCTCCGTTAGAGCTCTCTGACATTTCAGACTATATATAATAATAATAATGGTTGAAAGGTCAGCCTACCTTGGCCACATCGAGGATTTTAAATCATAATTAATGATTTTAATTCCGTGCTGAAATAGGCAATACCTTCAAGAAATTGGGGAAGATGCTCCACTTAACATTTTTTAAACTGACAACAGTAAGATCGACAGCTAAGAAGAATGGATTTCAAGAGAGCCTCATACATAATATCACTGACAAAATTAAACAAAAATCTACATCACAATCAGGGAACAGAAACCTATATCCATTTTTTCAACCTTCATGTTTGTTTAATTGTAACAACATCCACCACATTTCTAATACTTTCAGAAAATTCAATATGAAGGTAACTTACAAAACAATATTTATAATTCTGTTTCTATAAACCACCCCAATAAATACATTCATTACAACGTTCAGGATGTAAAGCAAGTTACATCGAGCAGACTGGTAGGAGCTTTGACACCCACAACCTCGATCATATAAACATGACTAAACAAGATAGGTTCTCCGCTATGGGTAATCATATGGAAGAATACCAACAGAGTAGGAATTTCCCATCACCTCGACACAAACTGAGGCAGCCTTAAAATCTATGCCTAAAGGAAAATCTTCAGGTGCAGATGAAGTGAATGCGGACATGATAAAGGCAGCAGGCACTCGGGGTATACAATGGCTGTACAGAGTACTAAATGCTGTATGGACAGACAACAAAATACCTGCAGATTGGAGCGAAGAGCGTTATAATTCCCCCGTTTAAGAAAGGCAGCAGACGGAAACCCACCAACTATAGAGGAATAACACTGTTGTCTCATGGGCTAAAAATTCTAGAGATCACAGAAAGGAGATTGAGAACCATAACTGAACCACAGTACGAGGGGGAGCAATATAGATTCAGAAGTTACAGATCAACAATGGTTCTAATTTTTAGCACCCCAATGATGATGGAAAAGTACTGGGAGAAAGGCAAGAACCTGGTCATTGTATTCTGGATATAGAAAAGGTCTATGATAGTGTTATAAGAGATAAATCTGGGAGTGCCTAAGGAAAATAAATGTGCCTGAAGGACTGGTAAGGAAAATTAGATGTTGTACAAAGACTGTAGTAGTAGTTGTGAACAAATTGGGGAAGGTTGATCATCATGGTTTGAGACCAAGAGTGGAGTTCAGCAAGGAAGTGCACTGTCCCCACTGCTGTTCATCACTGTTATGGACAATATAATGAAGAACGTCAAAGAAAATGCAGTGGCCTTTGCTGATGATATCATGATTTGGGGTGAAGCAGAAGAGGAAGTACAGACCAGACTCAACGTATGGAAATCCCAGTTCCAGGAATATAACCTCAACATCAGCAAGACCAAGACAGTGGTGATGGGCGTCCAGCAAGCGTAAAACTAGGAGACCACCAGCTAGAGTGCGTGGATAGTTTCCTTATCTTGGGAGTATACTCTCCAGTGATAATTTGGTCAGAAAGGAAATTGCAAACAGAGTGCAAAAGGGATCAGAATTCTACCAACAAGTAAGAACACTTTGTGGGATGACATAATTCCAAAACCAGCCAAACTGATTATGTTTAACAGCTATTTCATACCAATTGACTTATGGTATTGAAGCGTGCACCCTCACAAAGAGAGATTCATCAAGACTGCAAGCATCAGAGATAAAATTTCTTAGATCCACCATCCAGAAGACCAATATCGACAAGTCAAGAAATGAAGAGGCGAGGAAAAAAGTCGGAATAAAGACATCCCTATTAGACCGAATCGGCACATGCAGACTACGGTGGTACAGGCATGTGATGAGGATGGAGCCTACAAGAACAGACAGAATAAATTTGGAAAGACAGGTGGAGGGAAAAAGACCTGCAGGAAGACATAAAACCAGATGGATGGACATGATCAAGGTTGATCTAGTTACCACAGGATCGACAGTGGATGATGTTCTCCATGACAAGTTGTATATGGACAGGAAGAAGTGGAAGAGGCTCATTAACAGTACCCGGGAAACTGGAACTGTACAATGATGATGATGATGATGATGATGATTAACTTACACAATACTTGGTGTAAATAAATGAAATCAGACGATGTGTATCATATTAGATGCAAGAGCTCAAGGAAAAAAAAAATAAAAAAATAATAATAATTAAAAAAATGCAGAGGTCTAGTAGCATAATTTTAGGTTCAAGATGACACTTCATGATTTTTTAATGTGGTCCTAAACTGTTGATCGGTACTGTACATAGCATCTGACGAAGCTGTGAAGTGTCTCCAAGCTGAGGCTTCTGTCACACAGTAGATTCCTCATATTTAGAAAGCTAGTACGAGCCATTTCTACTCGTACACAGATTTCTAAGTCTGCCAAGGTATTTCTTCCGCACTCGTTCAACATCTTCCCCATAAGAATGTGAGTGTTACGAGTCTTGTCTTGTCAATATTCATTTTGAGTCTAAGTTTCTGTCTACCAGACGCTGAAGACCTTCAGTACTGACAGCCAAGATGACAGTGTCATCTGTGTACCTCATATACTTGTACAACTTAAAATTTGTATTTTCCTACACGTTTACCTTTAACTTAAAATCTTGCGTCTTTGTTAGACAACATTGGTTTCCAGTCACTGTGGATGAGTTCAAAGGTAATTTTGCTCTTTGTGTGCTAATGTCGCAGACAACTGCAGGATAACTGGCCTAAATGTAGTGTGATAGAAGTGAAACCAAGCCATTCAAACATTTTACTTCAATAAATTAGGTTTATGCTTTTCTGTACAGACTCCCCTACAACAGAGAAAGATAAACTGAGGAAGGTTAGACCTGGGGACAGATTCAAGCTAGTGTATGTTCCAGGACAAAAAATCTGTACTGGTGAATCTATGATGCAATTCAAAGTTAGATGATCATTTGTACAATATAATCCTTCCAAAAGAGCAAGATTTGATGTAAAAGTATGCTCCTCAGAGAATGGTTACTGTCAGAATTTCAAAATATACAAAGGCAAAGAATGTGAGGGAGGTACTAGTGACTCCTTAGCGAGAAGGAAGGACCTTCTGGGTGGGTGGAGAACATTGTACATAGGTAACTGGTAAAGTTCGCCTTCTCTGAAAAAAACTCTCCTGCAAACCAACACTCATGCTGTCTGCACAGTTAGAGTAAAGAGAAAACATACATCTCCCATCTTCAAAGAAAAACTGCTAAAATGGACGAACTTACATTTGCTTCAGCAAATTAAGTCCTAGCAGTAAAGTGCACACCTGTTGTCACCCAATGATGATGTCAAAACAAAAAGAGGAAAAGAAAAACTGAAACAAAATCTGGTAGTAGATTATAATGAGGGAATGGGTGGTCAATGTCAGACGTCCTTCTCACTTCTGAGATGTGTCAACGGCTACAAAAGGATTTACTTTTACATGCTAGATATGGCCTATCATATTTTAGCAAGTTCTCAACACAGGAAAGAAGAGACTGAGCAACTGGCAATATTCCCACGAGATTTCAGGTCTATATACTGGCCACCATGCTCCAACTGAGAGAGTGTGCAGCACGAGGACTCCTTGTTTGAGTCGCATTTAACTGTTGCACCATCTTGCTATGGAATTTGTTGTATTTGGATGTGCCCATAAAATGTTTACTTGACTTTGTCATACACACAATTTTCCCACTGCACACACAGAAAAATTAAGACTTTCCTGTTTCGATTAATGCATGGATACCTGTTTTCCAGTGTTTCAGTCAGAAGAGAAATCTCCAAACCATAACTGTATGGTGGAAATCATAAAAAGTCTTTCTGCAACATCCCTAGATATGTTTGTTAGCATTACCTAAAAAAAAAAGTACAATGTAAGTGCACAAAAGAAAGAAATGTTCTCTTTGTTATGCAAATAAGTGAACAAGTTTAGAAAACTCAATTTTTCTCATTTCCATATGTATGTGGGTGAAGAGCAAAGTCACTACCTTTACAGTAGAGAAGTAAAGTTTACGAGGGTCACCTTACTTGCGACATACAGACTCACCTTGCCGTAGGTGTTCACGTAGACGCCCTCGTTGTCATAACAGAGCAGTAGCTGCATGCCGTTGGAGTTGGGCAGGGCAACGATACAGTGAGGGGTGATGGGGCCTTGCGTCTACAACAAAGAACAACACACTTGAGAAACACTACACTACACCAGCAGTAATTCAACTAACTCCTGCACTTCTGAAAATTGGATTTCAACCAAATCACCTAGCATAAATTCACAAAAATTATTCAGTTTTTGGGATCAATTTAATTGATTATGTATGGATATATTGAAACTAATTACTATTTTTGGAATAGAGTGCATGTTTTGGTCATATCACTGACAGAATGCTTCACAATTGCTCAACTAAGTTGTTCTTTCTCCTAATATATAAAAATGTTGTTATAATACAATGTACATTCCATAAACTTGTAAAATGTACTGAGTTTTGAATTTTAAACTATAACAAGCAGGTTCTGATCTTAAGGAGTGTTCAGTCTTAATTCTCTATGGAAGAACATTTTAACTTCATGATCACCTTTAGCGTTCCCATTATTTTATATGTGCCACATGTTTGTAAATACATAAAAACTAGCTATAAAAGTAAAATAAGTATTGCAAGGTGGGAAAAATCCTTTGACCTTAGTCCTCCAGGTTTAATTTGCAAGTTTTTTTTTTTTTTGCTAGGGGCTTTACGTCGCACCGACACAGAGAGGTCTTATGGCGACGATGGGATAGGAAAGGCCTAGGAGTTGGAAGGAAGCGGCCGTGGCCTTAATTTAGGTACAGCCCCAGCATTTGCCTGGTGTGAAAATGGGAAACCACGGAAAACCATTTTCAGGGCTGCCGATAGTGGGATTCGAACCTACTATCTCCCGGATGCAAGCTCACAGCAGCGTGCCTCTACGCGCACGGCCAACTCGCCCGGTAACTTGCAAGTTTCACAAAGCACAAGCTTTGCTGAATTATTCAGTGGTCCTAGGCACAAAAATTCTTCTGTACGGTGTTTTCATTAATTCCGATGAGCTGCAAATAGCTTTTTTCTCCATGGACTATTTGCATGTGATTTTAACTTTGAACAGCCGCAGTGGCTGAGGCGGCCTCTCACCACTGGGTTCCATGGTTCAAATCCCGGTCACTCCACGAGAGATCTGGGCTGGAAAAAGCACAGGCCGGACAGGTTTTCCTCAGGGTACTCCGGTTTTTCCCACCATCTTTCATTCCAGCAACACACTCCAAAATAATTTCATTTCATTTGTCAGTCATGAATCATCGCCCCAGAGGGGTGCGACAGGCTTTGGCAACAGGCACAATTTCTATCCTCTCTGCTAGATGGAGGCTTCATTCATTCCATTCGTGACCCAGTCAAATGCCTGGAAACAAGTTGATGATTTTCCTTTTAATTTCATTAAAACAAATGTTTGCACTACAGGACATAAAGCAGGTGATGGAAGTAATAATCAGAGCAGGCAACTCATTTATAAATGACAGTTAATAGAACCCCGCACATGCTGGGAATTAGCATGATACGCTCGCTGTTCAAGGTTGTAGACAAATGTTGCTTTCTAGTTTTTTTCACAAACTATTTTTAACAATGAGTCTTCAATGTACAAAACCCTTTTTCTTCATGTTCAGAGAAGAACTAAGAATTTATAAAGAGCATTACGGAACCCATTATAATCAATATCACTTCCATATTGCCGTAGTACAGTATATGTGAAAATTTTTAAGTAGTTGGTATCTTTGTCTTCTTGGGTGCACTCACCACTATCCTGAATACCCTTATTAATCAAGCAAGACAGGTATGCAAAGGACAAGTTTAACGGTGAACCACAACATTCCAGAGTAATGTCTAATCAAAGAAAGAGCACAGGCCGGACACACTGAACTGCAATTTTTCTTGAAAATAAATATACATTGATTGTGATTCAATCTGGCTTAAAAGAGAACACTTTTGCTACAGCAAGTCAACTCAATGAAACACAGTTCACATTCTAACAATAGTTCAACACAGTGTGGTAGATCTTAAAACACTCATATACATGCATTGCCACCTTACACTTATCACATTCATGACGGGATTCACCCCTGTTCTTTCCCTTGGGATTTTTTCCTCTGCAGTCACAGCAGACCTCGCAAGAAAAGCCACAGTGAGAAGATGAAGGGATTTTGGGAGAATGAAAAGGCAACGACATCAGCTAAATGAGTTTAATTGCGCTCATTAGTCAGGCATAACGAAATAATAATAATAATAATAATAATAATAATAATAATAAATACAAGACTGACAAACTGCATCAATACCTTCTTTCAGCAGAAGAAAAACTATGGGGCTTGGAGAACTGAACTCTGTGGTAGCAAGAAGATTACACCACATATTATTTGGTACACTGTCTGTCTGAGTACACTTTCAGTCTTGTAGGTTATGCACACGACCACCTGCGTCCCTGTCTTCATTTTCTTCAATAATGTCATCTAATTCTTCGGAATTACTAATGCTAACGTCACTCGAAGGTAATTCAGTATCACTTTCATCGGAAAAACCGTCACTGACATCGCTTTCCTCCAAAAAACGTAATATTCGAGCTTCATCCGACTCGGCCACGACATTGACTTTACGTTCACTAAAGCTTTACGCAGCAATTTACTCGATCATATTTAGACGCTTTGGTGGCAAAATACGTAGCTGAAGGGCAAAGATAGCTGAAATATGATTACCATCATCTCGTAGAAATGTTGGGATTGCAAAGAAATATGTATCCTTGGAAACCTCAACTAAGCAATAAAGAGGGTGGACAGAAATTTCCGTCATTGCATTTATGGGAACCCGCAGACAATCTTCAAATCTTATCTTCAAATTGAAATTCTTTTTAGTTTTGCCTGAACTTACAGTACAAGCGCAAAAATGACATGTTTAATATGCAATCAGACAGTTGCTTTGCTTAAGAGCAGGTATTTAAAGTGACATTTCAAGAGTAAACATTCCAGTTACAAGCAACAATTTCTACTTTGAAGTGATGAAAAAAAAGTTGAACAGTTCATTGGGGGCCGGTCAATAATGCACGAGGCAGTTACCACAAAATAAGAGAAGGCGACACAGGTGTCTTTAAAAGTATCCTGGATTTAGGTAGGAAAGAGAAAAAGAATGATTTGATACCTCTGAAAGTGTGAAGCAGTGTGCTGTTGCAACAGTCGGCAGGTTAATTTCAAGTGATGCAAAAGTGATTCAAGTCGTGAAAAATATATTGCTGTCCACTACTACAAATGTGTGCAGCATAGAATTATTATCCAAGGATAAGGAGGAAATAACTGATGCTTCTGTGTACTTTGGCTCTGGACAACTCTTCAGATAGAGCTGACTTGAGCTCAATTGTGTGTATGTATATATATTTTCGTATTTTTAATGGCGATGCATTTGCGGAAGAACGACTTGGCTTCAAGGCTACTAAACGCAGTAGTGCTGAAGACATATCGGGTACTATGTGCCATTTTGCCCAAGTATAAAACGAAATGGGACGAGAGACCTGGTACATCATATTGGAATACTGTGTTTTGCCAAAGTGTTGTGAAAGGTACATAATTCCTAATTATAGGTTCTGAAAAGTTGAGGTAACAGGTAGGGACCCTCTTAGAGGCAGCCCTGCCTATGTTAGTCCCAGAGCACGCTGATCCAGTGTGTAACATCAGGTAAAGGGTCCCAGCTCAGGATAACGAGTGAAGACCTCAATGGCAGCAAAAGCAAAGAATATGATTCGGTACGGTGGAGCTGGCGGAGGAGACAACCCATTCCTCTGGGGACAGTACAGATGGAACCCACTGCCTTGTAGGATGAGGAGGGATAATCAAAGGTTAAGGGAGTAAACCCCAAAAGAAAATCCTCAATTACGTTAGGCCTAGCACGCCAGTAAAAGAGCTTAATCGTAGTTGCTTTCAAAACACATGAGCCTCGGAACGCATTTATCAACTAAATTAAGACCCCATGTCAGGAATGATGGTTTATGGCTTGAATAGACACGGTCTTGCAAAAATCCCGGAGGTGACTAACACGGATTGGGACCATCAACTTACTCAGTCTCACAGGAGAATGTGAAGAACTAGTGGACCTCATGGAAAGGAGGAAATTAATGATACTGGGGCTGAGTGAAACCAAATGGAGAGGGAAAGGAATGAAGAAATTAAGACAACAATATACACTGTATTGGCATGGAAATGACAAAGAGATGAGGAATGGTGTTTGTTTCATCATGAGTAAAAATCTAGGAGGAGTCTCTGACATTCAGTATGTTAGTGAGAATAATAAAGGTGACTGTGCATTTAGGGAAAGAAAAACGAACTTTGGTACAGGTGTATGCACCTCAAATTGGATGTTGTCAAGAGGATAAGAACCAGTTTCTTGATTATGCGGAAAAAGTTATTAGTAAAGAGAGAGTAATCATTATAGGAGATCTGAATGCACAGATTGGGACAGATAGAACAGGATATGAGAACGTAATCGGACCTCATGGATATGGTGGAAGAATACAGAAGGTGAACATCTCCTTGACTTCTGTATGAGGAATAGGTTGGTGGTGAAAAATAGTTGGTTCAAGAAGAGACAGAGCCATAAGATAACAAGATACACTTGGGATGGACTACAAAAGACTGTAATCGATTATGTCATCTCAGATGGGGAAAGGAGCAGAATAGTAACAGATGTCAGAGTAATACCCAGCGAGAGTCTTGACAGTGACCACCGTCTATTAATAGCGGACCTGAGAAACTTCTATGTGCCAAAAGTACAGAACAGGAAAATGCCAAAAATCAAAGTATGGGAACTCCAGAAAACAGATAAGGGGAACTGAGTATAAGAACCGGATAAAAACCCTGTTACCAAGAGATGAAAGGAAAAATGGAGAGGCAGAATGGACCAGATTAAGGGTCAGATTGGTAAGGAAGCAACTGAAGTTTGTGGAAAGATAAGTATGAAAATAAGGGAGAAGGAAACACCTTGCTGGAATGAAAGAGTGAGAGCAGCAATCGGGGAAAGAAATCTCCTGCGGAAAGAAAGGGATCGGGAGAAAAATCGGATCTTACTAGAGACGAGGCAAAGATCAGAAACCTCGAACAACTATACCGAAACGAGAAACTGGAGGAAGACAGCAGAGACAATAAGAAACTACTGTACAGTGTTATCAGAGGTAAAAGGAAACCAATGAATACCATAAAGGCACTTGAAGATGAAGGTGGAAATCGGGTTAGGACAGGAAGTGACATGAGAGAAGTCCTGAAGAACCATTTCAACCACCTACTGAATAGACCAGTTCAAGAACAAAATACAGAACCAGAAATACAAGCCTACAATGAAGAACCTCCCATCACCCAGACAGAAACTGAGACAGCTTTAAAATCTATGCCTAAAGGAAAATCTTCAGCTGCAGATGAAGTGAATGCAGACATGATTAAGGCACCAGGCATCCAGGGTATACAATGGCTGCACAGAGTACTAAACGCCGTATGGACAGACAACAAAATACGTGCAGATTGGAGCAAGGACGTTATAATTCCAGTTTAAGAAAGGCAGCAGACGGAAACCCATGAACTATAGAGGAATAACACTGTTGTCTCATGGGCTAAAAATTCTAGAGAAGATCATAGAAAGGAGATTGAGAACCATCATTGAACCACAGTTCGTGGAGGAACAATATGGATTCAGAAGTTACAGATCAACAATGGACCTAATTTTTAAACACCCCAATGATGATAGTCTGAGAAGTCTGTGTGTCAATTATCTCTTACGTGAAAAAAGTTAACCATACGAATGACTGTACTCGTAACATCGGACAACTTGGGAAACAACTTATTGCACAATGCGGTTTACTGAATTGTGCAGTTCAACAATTGGAACACATTTTGCACGTTTTGTGAAAAAAATCCTTTTCCATCAATTCTAAAAGAGAATATGTCAAAGCAGAATTACAGATGGAAATGATAGAGCTGCAGATGACAGAAGAAAGGACAGAGAAAGTTGACGCATAGTTTTGGCCCGTTCTCGATACAGCACATAAGTTTTTGAAATGTACAATGACAATGTTGGGGTCAACATGTGTTTCAAAGTAGTTTTCCAATAAGAATTTTGTGAAAAATAATTTCAGATCAAAAATTACTAATGAATGCTTGAGAGAGTGCTTAACCATGGCTGGAACCGTGCATTCCAAACGTTGAAAAGTTTTCATCAACAAGATATGGCACCTTTGTTTTTTTGTTTTTACAATGTGCTTTACGTTGCACCAACACAGAAAGGTCTTATGGTGACCATGGGATAGGAGAGGGCTAGCAGTGCGAAGGAAGTGAGCGTTGCCTTAAGGTACAGTCCCAGCATTTGCCTGGTGTGAAAATGGGAAACCATCTTCAGGGCTGCCGACATTGGGGGTTCGAACTGACTATCTCCCGAATGCAAGTTCACAGGTATGCCACTTCTCTCACTAAGGAGGTTGGGTAGATGATTTGTATTTGAGACATTAGTATGATCAATGATCTAGAACTTTTTTTATGTAACCACTCCACTGGTTGAAATTTAAAAGACTGCATGGAAATAAAGTGCTACCTGATACTAATAACACCGTATTTACTAATTTCTGTAATTGTTACATGGAGTAACCTGTTATCATAACCAAGACCAGCATCTGTCTTAGTCAACCAAATATTTGGGCTCCAGAGCCCTCTATTGCAATACTACTATCAATCCAGACCCGAGAGAAAAATAATAGAAGTCCCATGATACAGGCAATTGTTTGCAATCTGGTAAAGCTTCTAATGGCCTGAATTGTGCTGAAATATACGAGACTCCTTGTTCTTGTGATCTGGCTTATATGCTGGCCAAGGAATGTAACAATGACGGTTAAGAAATGTCGCGGGCATTTGCGTCTTTGCCAGCCAGAGAACTCTGCTAAGGCAGAAGATGCCATATATAATGATCATGAAATCCTTTTTGATGAAACATGTATCGCTTGTAAGGAGAAACGCTTTCAATTACTGTAAGAAGAAAATTTAACAACAGGTTGAAGAACCCCAAAAATACAATGCAGGTGCGCCGTTCATTCTAATTCACAAGTTAAAGTAGCATAGGATACTGGTGAGAATATGGTCTTAAACTTCTGACTTAAGTGGTTAACAAACATGACTCAGAAATATGACACTTACATGTTTGGGCAGGTAAATGTCGTAGACAGATGCAGAGTCGAGGTCTACAGCATGGAACCCGTCGGCAGAACCGTAGATCACCTTGAGCCGAGTGCCTTCCTCCACTGTCAAGTCCACCAATAGTGGACGATGAGAGAGGTCCCCAAACGACTGGACAAAGACAACAAGGTCAACATCTGTGTCTGTGCAAGCTTACGACAACAGCTTTACTATTTCTACTTTCTTACCTTAAAAGCCATGAACTTGTGGTAAGGTTTAGGAGCCCAGGCATAGATCTCAATACTGTCCTTGAGAGCAATCACCAAGAATTTGATCCGCTCATACTTCACAATCTTGAAGTGCACAGCTCCCTGAAGATCACCTACGTTGATCCAGCCATTGCGCCTCTCCACTTGCTGGAAATACATGGAGACCAATCAGACGCACCTCGTTATACTAACACAGTCATAAGCTACAAAACAAGGATCTAAGTGCTAAGAAGAATTATTTCCATGAAAAAATAAATAAATACATATACAGTAAATATATGAACTCCGCCATTGTTCACTCCCAGCTGTAAAACTGCCAACGCCGAGTGTTGGGCGGCGGGAAATAACCTGACTCGCTAAGGGGGCCAACGGCTCTGGGCGAATGAGCCCCTTTAGGTGGGGGTGGGGTGATGGTCCCCACAGTGGAGGAAATGCCACTGGAATCCATTGTGCAGCATCTGTTCTCCAGGTTAGGGGCGGCTGCACAAGGTGTCTGTACTCCAGAGGAGCGGCCTCATTACCACCTCACTGGATCACATCCAGAGTTGCAACTCGGGACCTAGTCCCACAATGGTGACACCCTGACAGTCAAACATGGAAGGTCTTTTAAGGAATACTCCACTGGCTGAACCAAGAGATCAGAGAAGGTAGCATTCAGATATGGTGGGCTGCCACTTAAAAGATAAATTGAAGTCGGAGGCACAGAAATACCTCAGTACCACATACACGAACGATTCAAAATCCAGAATCAAACCAAAGCAGATAACCTACTGCTCTAAACACAATATAAACTCACTCATGCAAACCAGTAAACTAAAAGTGATCAGTGACATAATGGACCAATCATAGGATATAAACTTCATGGTTTTGATCCGTATTGAATTGTGATCTCGATAATAATTATTAAATTAATGTCCGATCGTCCACCTTTTTCAATACTATATTATGCAATATTATTGAATTACATTACTAAACTAGGGACTAGTTTTGGCCTTGGCTGGCCATCTTCAGCCTTAATGTAATACATCTAATAACTAAACAAATGTAAAAACACACAATTGACATGAAAACTAATGTACAAACACACAATTAACATTAAAATCTGTGATGAACTACATATAAAATCTGAAAAATAAATTAGGCTATAAATTCTCAGCTCATTCGATATTGTAAACATGTATCCTAGCATACAAATCTCCATCATTCTAAACAATTTAAGCAAATACAGCGGCCTAAGTATATTAGAAATACAGGATTTCATGTCTATGCTTAGGATTGGCTATGGGATCGCCGGTCTCGGGTATCTTAGCCAAGATTTACTTGGATTTTTTGGAACACACCAAAATTGATAATAATAATAATAATAATAATAATAATAATAATAATAATAATAATAATAATAATAATAATAATAATAATAATAATAATAACAACAACAACAACAACAACTTTGACAACATCCTTTTCTGGGCAAGATATGTAGATGACATCATAGTACTTATGGATGAGAGCATCACAGATGCTGCTACCACCCTCATTGGCCTGCATATAAAATTCACACTTTAATCCAAAAATGAACGGAAAATTAATTGTTTGGATTTAACTGTTAGTGGCACCCAAGCTACTTAAGATTTTCAGAAAACCCACCCAAACAGTCACTACAATCCATCGAGATTCTTCACACCCCCCAATTCACAAATGAGCAGCGTACAACAGCATGGTGTACCGAGCTTTCAATATTCCAATGTCTAAAAGAGACCTAAAAAATGAGTTGAACACCATTCGTAATATAGCTAAAACTAATGGATACAACAGTTTCTTTATTGAAAAAATAATCAATAAATATAAATATCGCTCTCTACAACTATGAAAAAATATAAACAAAACAACTTTCTATCTTTACGTTCAATGAACAAATTTACGAAGTCAAGAACATCTTTAAAAAGCACGATGTAAAGGTAGTTTTCTAAACCAACAATAGGAATACACAAGTCTTACATAATGCTACAATCATAAACAATTTCAGTAGTTTTTCAAAATCAGGAGTATACAGGATCATTTGCAACAGTTGTCATTCTTCTTACGTCACACAGACCAAGAGGAATTTTAGTATAAGGTACTCAGAACACGTCAATGCCCTGAAGTAGAAAAAATTTTTAGCTGAAGGACAGCATATGAATAACTATTATCACAAATTCACAGACATAAAACAAGATACGGAAATTCTCAAAATCATCAACAAAGGACCCCTCCTTAACATTACAGAAAGCTGCTTCATACATATAGATCAATATTTTGACCGGAATCATAATCTTAATGACATTTCTGAAAAGCCAAATATCCCACCTGACCTATTTCCCATTTTTAGAAACGTCAAACCAACAGGTCATAATTTAGTTTTTCATAATATTCACAGCACCTTTCCTCAGCAGCCATTTCTTTTCCTACATCCTTCGGCTCCGCCTTAATCCCCCCCCTTCCCCTCCAATCCTTTCGCCGACCTCTCCCCTTGCCCCGCCCCTTCTTTTCCTTTGAATGTCACAACCGTTAGTATTAGGCACATAACAATACACCATACACCACATGCCGCAACGCGAGGCAAGTCTCATATAACCTATGCCGTTTGACTAACGCTCTCTCTCTCCTTCTATTCATTAACCTATCATTTATTCAGGATAACTTCATGAACACCGCAATGAACTGCGAATTTTACCAACCACACATTCAGAATATGACAGTTTTAACCAGATCTTCATGTGCCGTCCTGATAATGTCCAACAGCATTTCAGCATGTTTTTTAACAAGCACTACAGGAACATTTCATTTTATTTACGTCGGTCGATGTGGAAACACCATCTAGTAGTTCTGTGTCAGCTGATGGTTATTTACATTGGCATCCAGTGGCTTGCATACTGATAACACCACTCAAGTAGATTTGGTGATTGATGATCTTAACTACGAAATCAACATTTACCAGTTGAAATTGTAATGCTTAGCAGTGATGGAACTAACAATTCTATGAATATCAATACAAGAAAGAGTCTGGATGATGAGCATACTCCAGTGCTAAGAATTTAAAGCCTAATTTATTTTTCAGATGTTACACTTCGTTCATCCCAGATTTTAATGTTTATTGTGTGTTTGTACATTAGTTTTCATGTCAATTGTGTGTTTTTACTTTTGTTATTAGATGTATTACATTAAGGCTGAAGATGGCCAGCCAAGGCCGAAACTAGTCACTAGTTAAGTAATGTAATTCAATAATACTGCATAATATAGTATTGATAAAGGTCGACCACACAACATTAATTTAATAATTATAATGGACCAACACAAAATTCTTATCATGGGATTACAGGAAATCAGAAACACTGACCACGATGCTTTGGAATCTCCAGGGTACAGACTTTATAAGGTATACCCGGAAAGAGAGTGAAGAAGAATGTTCCACAATTTGGAACAGGATTTTTGGTCAACCTTAAAATAGTGAACTCAGTTCAAGAATTCAAATCACAGTCTCCACGACTCAACGTTCACCTTAAAGGCACCAAATAAAATCTATACTATAACAAATACCCATGTTCCCACTAATGATGAAAACAACTCAAAAGACCATGAAGAAACAGAAGAATTTTGGGGCTTATTAGACCAGACCATAGATAACATCCCCAAATACCGTGTAAAATTATTAATAGGCGACTTCAACGCTCAACTAGGCAGAGAGAGAAAATACCATGGCATCATCGGAAAATGGCCAGCATGCAAGAGAACAAATAAAAAATGGAGAGAGACTAGTTGAACTGTGTAGAAACCATAACTTAATCTTAAAATCTACATGTTTTAAGAGAAAACATCAAAAACAAAAAAACATGGAAACACCCTGACTACACTAAAGGAGAATGGCAACTGGATCACATCTGCATGGACAAATACCACCACAAAGAGATCTATAATGTCAAAGTCCTCCGAGGAACAGACACAGGTTCAGATCACTACATAGTTAAAATTAAACTCACTCACCAGAGCAGACAAGAAACGCAAGTCCCTAAAACTAAAAGAAAAACAGATCCTACCCAGGTAATCAACAACGAAAATTATCAGAATAAAAATTACAGATAAACTTGAAGACTTAGTACACAACCTTAAACAAATTGCAGAAGACCTGGCTCCAATTAAACCATGTAAAAAACAAAAAACAAATGGTGGAACAGAGAATGTGATGAAACAGTGAAGAAAAGACATCAGGCATGGCTATTATATGTCCAAAAAATCAAAAAATATCCTACCAGAATCTAGTAAAACAGAGAAAATAAACTACCCAAGTCTTAAAAAGAATAAAAAGACAGCATCATAAGGACACAATGCAATTAACTGAAGGAGAATTCAATAAAACTCAACCACGGGACTACTACAAAACCTTCAGAAAACAGCTCCAAAAATGTGACCCCGACCCTACTGATGAAGGATGAAAATGGTAAACTGGCTCATAACAAAGACAATGCAGAAATTCTGGCTATTTCAAGAACCTTCTAAATTGTGAGTAACCTACAGACACCAACACCCCAATAAAAACACCACCAGAGAACATCAATTCCCCCCACAATAAAGGAAGTCTACCAAGCATTGAACAAATTAAACTACAAAGCGCCGGGAGAAGCTCAGACCTTTACGGAAATATGGAGGAAGATCAGCAAAAGTTGCCCGCCATCAACAGCTTGTCTCTATGTGGATTAAAAAAGAACTACCAGAACACTGCATTCACCCACTGCAAGAAAAAACCACCAATCCTAATAACTACAGGGGAATATCGCTCCTAGACACAACATACAAAATCCTTTCAATAATCATCCTTAATCTGATAAGTTTTCAACCTGGGAAAGAACTAGGACAATATCAAGGAGGTTTCAGACCCTGGAGGAGCTGTCCAGATCATATCGCAAGTCTTAAGTTAATAATGGACTATAACAGAAGAAACAGAGTTATGGTGATAACATTTGTAGATTTCAATAAAGCTTACGACTGCATCCGTCGAGAATCCCTGTTTAAAATTTTAAGACACCTTGGACTACACCCCAAATTAATAAACATGACAAAACTGACTCTAACACCAAATCAAAAGTGAAGTTTAGGGGTGAAATATCAGAGTCATTTGAAGTTATTTGAAATTAAAACTGGACTACAGCAGGCACATAAGCCTCACCACTACAGTAAAACCTCATTAATTCAAAGTCTCGGGATGCAAAAATCGGACTTCAAATTACGCGATTTTGAATTAACCACCAACTCGCAATTCAGAAACGCCAACCCTTGCCGCATCACAAAATAATCTAAGACCTGTTAATGCATGCCATTAACCTTCATTCACAGTTTAAATCTTTCAAATGATATGAAAAAAAAAAAAAAAAAAAAAACCAAAATGTATCTAACAAAGGTGCACTTGAATAATCCACTGGCAAATATAACCTAAAAAAACCCCCACCCACCACACACAATTCAAAGACGATGACAAATTATGCTGGCTCCCCTGTGCAAAGGTTTTTAGAAAAAATGACTGTACTATTTGCATTTTTTAGATGCCTCGTACTTGCGCGAAAAGTGCCTGATGCCCTTAAAACATCATGGCTTATCCAACATTCCTATGAGGGGAGGAAGTCACTCACTTCTGTGTGCATTGCAACACAGTACAATGACCCTCACCTTTATACGATTACCCTGCTGGCACTTCTCTTCTTTAAAACCATAAGTCCGTTTGGGCTTGGAATTACAAAAGAGCAGTTTCATCGGGAGTGACAATATCGTTTGGTATGTGTGAATTGATTATATGAGCCATGCTTTTTCACCAACTGTCGGTATCGCCAGTGTTCGCGGTTTCTGCTTCTCCGCACACTGCCTTAAAACGCTGAATACAAAAGAATTGCAATTTTACACGAACTTAGCAAATATGAAGCACATTGTAGACACACCAAAGTGAGTGAAAGTACGTAAAGCTACCCCAGCACGTTCCAGAAGACGCGTTCTATCATGACGCAGATAAATTTTGAATTAAATTACTCTTTAAAATACTAATACTAAAAAAGCTACATACATTAGTCTAGTAGATCGTGCTTTTAGGATCCCAATGTCTAAAGCTGACTTAAACAAAGAGTTGAATACCATCCGCTCTATAGCTTATGCTAATGTCTATAAAGATTCTTTCATCGAACATATAATCAGCAAGATTAGACATCGTCCGCAAACGACGCTTAGCAGAGATAAACCCAGTCACAATTCCTATTAAAACTTCACATTTAATGACAACATTTATAAAGTCACTAATATATTTAAAGAGAATAAAATAAAGATATCTTTTCGTACTGATAACAGGAGTACTGAGGTCCTACATAATGCAGCCACTATAAATAAATCCAATCCTTATTTCAGATCAGGAGTATATAGATTTCAGTGCAATGACTGTGGCAGCGCCTATCTTGGACAAACTGGGCGCAACTTCAAGATAAGATATGCTGAACATGTTAATGCCGTGAGATACAATAGATTCTCTGCGGTAGGGCAACATGTCCATGAATTAAAACATAATTTCACAAGCTTGGACCAAGACATTCAAATACTAGAGACTTTAAGTAAAGGACCATTGCTGGATACTACTGAATTATGTTACATCCATCTAGACCAGTATTTCAATACAAATCTCAATCTAAATGATATATCCGAGAAACCGAAAGTTCTCTTTGATTTCCTTATAGCATTTTTTAAAAATGTTCAAATTCCAAACAAGAATTTAATTTTATGTATTATACGCAACAAGTTTTCACAACATTCGTTTCGTAGTCCACGCCCACCCCGCATGCCCTGCTTCGGCCTACCCTGATTGCCCCTCCCTTGTCCCGCCCAGATATGCAAACTTGACGCGAGCTGTTCATTGTTTACTGCACGTTACTTGCATTACGATCAGTCTACGGCCGCATGAGGCGAGTCTTGCATACATTTATATTATTGAGTAGAGCCTCAACACTTTCCGCTTCGAATCGTTAATAGAGGTTTTTATTTATTTTTCACAGGTTCCACATTTGAACTGAGAAACATAGATCTTACACACACCTTAAGGAGCTATTCATATGTTTCCACCTGATAGGCGTTAGATACAGAAAAATTCCGTTACACCTAGTTTTATCCAGCAATATTCACGATTTTTAAAATGACTCTGCAGTTTATGAACTGTAGTTGAATGGACACAAAATGTTTTATTATTGTAAACAGCTCACCAAATTTAATGAACTCGCTACTGTATGTCCACAGGGACATCAATCAACTTGAGAACTGTTCAGTATATGTTTGACTCGCAAGTCTACTTGTTCAACAAGTTTTTACTAGGTGTCATTGTTTTTATTGTAGATATCATAGGGTTTTATATTACGCACAATTTAAGGTCTATCATGAATTTTATATAATTTGCCTATTTTCCGCTTCTCTGTACAGCTGAAGATGACGCAAAAATGCATCGAAACTAGTACTGTATATAATTAGTATGTTGTAATTACATCTATATAACATTATTATTGTATTGATTAGGTGGACATTAAAAAGTTTATTTATTGTAATTCTCAATTCAATACGGACAAAAAATGAAATTTCTTATGTTAATTGGAGTGGGCTACAAAAATAATCTACCGTGGAATAATCCATAGAAATGAAGCCTCTGTCATCATATTGCTGAGGTCCATCACTACTACTCATCATCGTAACCCACTTTCCGTGTTCACCTCTGCCAGGTTGGGATGTTTACGACACCTTTCTATCTTCCTCTATATGATCACCATTGTTCCTCAAAATGAGTTCCACTCCAGATTTTTTCTAATTACACTATTCTGTAGAACTGCAGCACTACAGCTTCCGTTATGTTGCGAATGAGGTGGGAACATCACCGTCTGTACCGAATTGTAAGGTGTCATCAAGAACACAACACCTTTTGTAGACAGCCTGGATCTACAGTCACCAGAGATGACCAATTTTTAATTCTAGAGGTGTTGAAGAAATCACCACGCTACAGCTGTACAGGTAGAAGGTGTCCTGGTCAGTATTAGCGAGTGGACAGCTCATTTCTGTTTACTCATTCCCGTAAGAAGCATACCACTCACACAGCAGGCAATCTTTGCTCCCACAGCGCCATTGCTTTATGAGGGTTGCTTCAGGGGAAGGTAACTCTGATCAAGCATGCTGCCTACTAAACCTAAATGACTAGCACTGAATTCACAGTTCCAATTTACCAAAAAGAACACACTGTCAAACATTTCATGACAACCCTACTCGTCCTCATTTATCACAATGTTACAAACAAAACACATTTTACTAATTTTATTTAACCAAAAGTTGCATGCCTAAGGGCCCGTAAATTAAAATAGGGATAAGACCTAAATTGGTCAGAGAATCCTGTATTGCCAAAGAGTTTGTCAGTATGCACGGATTGGCTCTGACAACGGCAAATGTTATGTGGGCCAGGTGTTCTACTGGAGTGTAGAGTGTGTTCAAAGTGTGCTTCATAAATTGTTACCATAGCAGATATTGACAAAGGGAAGTTAATATCTCTGGTTGATAATTACAAATCTTTGTTTGATAAGTCAGTCAGATTCTATGACAACACTGAGAAAGATAATCAATGGAAGGAAATAGCAGAGCTTATGAATGAACAGGGTATGTATAAAAATGCAATACTGGTTTAATCGTGTTATGGAACATAATTATATACATGTATTTTTGAGACTCGTGGCTATAATCCTAGTTTATTTAAACAGTTAACATTGTCAGAAAACCGTCTACAGTATGATGTCAATAATAGAACACAACCCTTCCTCAGTGGCATAACTCATGTTTACTATTCAACAGAGTTCACCAGTAGTTGCCAATGTCTGCAGTCTTCTACTTTTCGGATTGTCACTCGAAGAAGTGCGTGATTCTTCCACACAGTCTGATCCCACTTTTCCTTAAACAACTAGTTTTTCAAAGCTCTTTTCTCTCTTTGTAACAAGCCTGAGACGTGAGCTGCAAGAGATATTTTTGACCTAATTCAAGTAAATTTTTTATCATTTAAAATTGTATAAAATTTTATTGACAAAGTTTGCTGTATACCCTGTACCGCACGTGTCAACTTTTCTGGGACTTGTACAAGATTCAAGATGTTTCCTAACAAGCGTCCAATTAATCGGAAGGTATCTCCCATGCGCCCCTTGGTCATTAATGTTGCTGTGGCATTTCCGGTTGCACAATCCGGCACGAGCTACCTTTGGGAAGCGCATCGCAGGGTGGGTGGATTTCTCTCTTTGGCATCATGTAGAGCCGATGGGTTCTCCGGGAGCGCTGACTTCTCTTCGGGTACGCAAATCTTAAATTTCCTTAAGTAACCTAATTTTCTTTTATTTCACTTTTATTTTTAATTTGCGACAGGTGTTTACCCGTTGATTTTTCTACCAATAATCAATTTTCATTTATGATGGTGTAAAGAAATCATACATCCGTCTTCATGTTGCCACGAAACAAGCCTTCTATAACCTTTTTGGTAACATACATTAATTTTTCATTAAGCTTGGCCTCAGTAGTTCTGTTTCCTATTTATTTTCTTTCGACCTGTATTTTGGTGAAGGTGGTCGCTTCACATTAAAAGTATTTCACGTGAAAATTTAGTTCTGATGAGATTGTAAAACTGCAACTTAATTACTTGAGGGTTTCGCTTTCTAGTTCGTATTTTATGTCAACGGCAGAGTTCACTGTTTCCTTTTAACTACAACTTCGTCTGTTTTTTGATGGTAACGGTAGTGTTCACTACGGTATTTACCTTTTATATGTGTTTATAATAAATAAGTATATACGAAAAGTGGATATTAATTAAATTATTCTTTGTTCGAGGTTTTGGCCACAACCTTGTAGAGTTCTTTCCACATCCTGCTGTTAGTTTTCGTGTATTTTACCGTGTTTATTTTGATTTCATGATATGATTTTAATGTTTCTCATTTGTATTTAATGTTCCAAGTGTTTTTCTTTTATAATTGTATTATTTACAGCACCCTGTACCGCAACATGGTAGCAGAGCGTGTTTTTGTGAACTGAAGCTTCGAAAGGGGTAATTTAGTTAATGTTATTTTCCTTTTAACCCTATCGCTACCAGTGTTGCTCCTAAGCAACGTGTATTTCAAGGACACCTCACCAGTTTTTATTTAGAGTGGTCCCTTCAATCCCATTGTTGCCATAAAGCTACAGGTATGTGTTTTCATAAAATGACTACAAATGCCACTTACAGCACTGATCTAGGTGGCAGTGTGTGCGTTTAGTATGTGAAGTGAACCAGCTGGCTGTGATCTAATTACGCCAGTGTTACAAAATCACTTTTCAGAACAATTAATTGTGAGTTAACTTTTTATATTAGTGTATTTCTCAACTTAATGTACTGTTGTAAGATTATGTACCGCAATAAACTGAAATAAATATCATAGCTTGTGAATATATCTGATTAGAAAATGGTGTTGCTCTCAAGCTACATTGGAGTTAAGTATAAACAAATCATTCTAACCTAACTTTTACCAACCGGATTGTAATTCCATTCTATACTTGTTTTATGCCAATACCCAACATGAAACCGACACAAATAAGGAACGAAAAGGACGTTCTTCAGTTATCAGATGGAATTAATTCTGAAATAGATGAATTGTCAGAGTTTGAGGACTCGGAAGATGAAACAGCCGTATTTCTTCGAGCATAGTTGTGGCTCTCACAAATGAGCTTCCTGAACACAAGAACTTCAAAGTTTACTTCGATAACTGGTTTCTTCTCTTCAACTTGCCATAGCACTGAAAGAAAGGGGGATTATTCTGTGTGGGCACACTACGTAATGACAGGATGGGCAAGTGTCCCCTGATGTCTGAAGCTGAACTGAAACGCTCTGGAAGAGTCAGCTACGACTGGCGTGTGGAAAAGAACAGTAATGTGGCACTTACCAGATCGTATAAGAGAAAAATGAATTTTATATCAGCTAATGCTGCAATTGATCCAGTAGGGGAATGTAAGAGGTGGAATGCATCACAAAAGGTAACCATGGAAATAGATTGCCCCAGTGTTACAAAAGAGTATAACTTCTTCATTGGAGGGGTAGATTAGGCTGGAATGCTTCAGGAATTGTACAGAATTGATTTGAGATCAGTGAAGTGGTACACTAGAATTATATACTGGTGTATTAGTGTTGCCTTTGTGAATGGAAGGTTGTTGTACCGTAGACATCGGGTTCAACGACATAAAAAATGTCAATATTCGCTGGCAAAATTCCAGGCAAATATTGCAAGTGCGCTTACGAGATCAGGAAAAGGGAAAGGTACAAAACGTCGCTCCAGTGAAGCACTCAAAGAACCCACTAAAAGGCGAACATTTGCAGTCCGCCCAGATGATGACATTCGGTACACGGGTATGAACACTGGCCGGGATACTCTGGTAAAGGTAGACGCAAATTTTGTCCAGGTGGATTCACTCAAGTAGTATGTGCAAAATTTAATGTAAACTTGTGCCTAACTGCAGCAATGGCAAACTGCCTCACACCTCGTCTTGCCAAGTATGCCTCATTTTGGTGCTGTCATTGTTTTTTGTGGTTTTCGTATAGCTGCATAGCATTTAGTGGTGCTGTTTGAGGATCCAACCAGCCTCTGGGCTGATGACCTAACAGCCAGCAAAAAATTGCTTCACTCTGTTCCATACGAAGTAGGCCTTTCTTGTGTACTGTATTTGTTTCTGGAATGATAGTTCTTGTAAAGGAAAGTTGTTAAAGTAATGTGACGTTTCTCCCATCATCCAGTGTTCTAAAACATGTTCTTTTTATATTTTAATGTTTCTTGTACACTTTAATCTTAATTATGATACAGTATTGTAATGTTTCTAGTACTGTGTAATGTCTTAATAAAGTAGAGTAGAATATTTAAAATTTCAGTTTATTTTGTCTTCGAATTACCACTGAGCCCCAATGTAGCTCTGAAGCAACATGTTCAAAAATCCAAGTCTAGGAGGGAATTTTTTTGAAAATGGCAAAAATGCATTTGAATGTGACCTAATAGTATGGAACAGCACAAATACAAATTGTATTAAAATTATTTTTACTCTTGGGGTTCAAAGGGTTAAAAGATGTAATTAGTATGTGCATTCCTAATCCCTGTTTATTTGTTTTCGCGCTCAATATTCACATCCTGAGGGAGTCGCCTATTATCTCCGTTTGAACGTGTTTGGTATTCTGTCTGTGATGTGCTATTTTCAACCTGAACGTTAGAGGTAATAGTAAGTCAGTGTCCATGACATTTTATTTTAGTCTGTAGTCAATTTATGTTTAAAAGTTTTGCCTGAGGTAAGCCTTCTGCTAACCGAGTGAATATTTTAAGGCTGTATCATCACATTGCGTGTACCGTGTTCCGAGTCTTCTTTGATAAATTTCAACATGTGTTTTCATTGTAACAACTGCGTGATCACCTGTTGCTTTAGGCTATGTCATTGAATCATGCTAAATCTTGTACTCATTCAAGACAACTATTTCAGATTCCCTATGGGAATCAACTTCCATATAATCTGATGGCCAAGCAGGCATCAATTTTTGGTAACGAGAGAGTCTCGAGTGCATTGGGACTGCCGGTGGCTCCAAGTAGCCTACGCAGTAGCTTCCACGGTATGTACTAGCCATGCGTCTTGGTAGGTGTGCTAGGTACCAACTGATGAGCCCAACTTAGCACATAGGGGCGAAATGCTGGCAACCACGAATGAGTTAGCTGGAAAATTTATAATGTCCAATAATGGACCATTTATATTGGTATTTCGAACAGCTGATGTACGTATCTGTTGAAGACAACTGATTGCTTTACCTATTACAAGTTTGTGCACACCCTACACCTTGAAATTTATCTTAAAGTTAAAAACTTCATAAATGTTCTGTATTGAACTGAGAATCACAATACTGAAAAGAAAGTATAGAGGCTCCACATTTTCAATGCACTGTTATTAAGTTGTACCAATATTAAGTTACAACATGTTAACTTTGGGACCGGTTTCAACACATTTGAAGTCTCATCATCAGTCTAAATCATAAATAATTATAAACACACAAAACAAATATAAGACGTTATTCACAGTCAAAACGGTGTATGTAGAAATATAAACACTTTTTATGAAGAAGTAAATTTAATTGAAGTTTATTTGTAACATGACAGTCTCTTATATTCTTGCTGTGCTGTAATCTCGTAAGAAGACGTTGAATTGATGGTAGTTAAAAAGCTTGATCCAACATAAAATCTTGAGGAATGACTTCTTAAAAGATTGATCTTGAGAGATGCATCTTGTGTACAGTTTTTTTTATCTTCCCAATTTGACTGGATTAACGACGGGCAGAATGGAATATAATGCATTCGAGAACTTTTGAGAATCGATACTTACATTCGAAACCATGTTTTCGAGTTCAACATAACCTTTAAAAGTCGATGTAGGTCTCATTTACGCGGTACACGATTTCCAGAAACTGACTACGAACAGTATACCGGATACCAAATTACAATGAGAAAAAAAAAAAAAAAAGATTTCGCCATCATGTTGGGGCGCTTTTGTATCTAAATGTGCTTTATTTTATTAGATGAGAGAATTAAAAACTACTTGTGGTCGATTGTCGTTTGCCTTGGCGTTATTGGATTTTTCGAAGAGTTTGGCTAATCAAAGTTGCTGAAGTGAAATAAGTTTTTTCACGGGAAACTGACGAAGATTACCCTGTAAAACTGAATATAAAGTATAGAGATTTTGAACTCTTATACCGGTAGTTAATGAGGTTTTCCAGCCTAACATGCCTGCCTCTCATACAGAGGGCCCGGGTTCGATTCCAACCAGGTCAGGCAATTTTACCTGGATATAAGGGCTGGTTCCAAGTCCACTCAGCCTACGTGATTACAGTACCTTTAATTGAGGAGCTATCTAATGGTGAGATGGTGACCCCGATCTAGAGAGCCAGAAATATCGGCCAAGAGGATTTGTCACACTGACCATGCGTCACCTCGGTTGCTTGGCAGGCAAAGTCCCATTGGGGTTTTAGTTCGGTTTGGTTTAGGAGTTTTTGTAAGATTATAATTATACACATTTCATTTTTGTGATGTTTAGTCAAATTGTTGATGGTTTTTATTAATTCCCAGATTTTCCATTTTCCCGTGTTGTATGTTGCATTTTCAGGGTCCCTCGAAAAACGGAGAATCGAGGTTCCACGGTAATATCATATTAGTATTTTTAATGCACAGATACGGCAATTATAATTTATTTTACTGCAGAGCTTCAAAAAATTTTGCCCAGACATTTGTGTGGGCTGGGACTGAAGTGTGCTAACCTTATTCTTATTCCTCAACTAATAAATGGCCGACGAAAAGGAATATACGGTATTATTTTCTTAAAGTATGAATACAGATTACAGTGTAATTATTAACTGCTATGTTTACAGCAATTATTTAACATACACCGTAGTTTTCTTTTAACATAACCTTTACATTTTAGAAATATATTGTTTTTCATCTATCAAGAACTCAATGTAAAGGTTCAGACAGATATTTCACAACTATACCCCTACTTGATGCCCTAAGTGAGAAAGAAATCTATGGAACTGGCACTGTTATGACGAACAGAGTGAAAAATTTAACATTTAAACGTGACCAAAAGATTGTGAGAGGTGAAGTTGAGGAGGTATGTCGATCAGATGATGGAATGCGTTCAATTCGATGGAAGGACTCGAAAGTGGAAACCATGGCCTCAAATTTGCATAGAAAAGCCCCACTTCATGAAGTAGAGAGATGGGACGAAAAGGAAAAGAGTACATTAAAGTACCAATTCCAAACGCAGCCAAAAAAATAATGAAAAGATAGGCAGTGTCAATATCTGCGATCAGCTGATGGAAGAGTACCGAATGTTCTTTAAAACACAGAAGTGGACACTGAATACTGCCATTCAACTTATTGATCCGGCAGCGGTTAATGAGTGGATGGAGTACAGGAGAGATGCTGCATGCAATGTAATTACGAAGAAAGACATTTTGATCTTATGAAATTTCGATTAGCCTTAGCTGAAATAATCAACTGACTTAGTGCCCTTTAAAGAGGAGGAAGAACAAGGAGATCCACCACATAAGATGTGTCCACCACTCCCATGTGTGGACAGAAGGCTCGACGGTTTTGAGAACTGGCCAGCTGTTCATGAACTGTCGACGGCACGCATGTGCCGCATGACCAGCTGCTTTGGCTGAACCAGAGTGCGATGTACCAACTGTAATATTTACCTATGTCTAACGAGTAAAAATAAGGGTTTCAGGGAATCCACAAGAAATGATGTAGTAAGCGTAAGCATTTTTCACACTTATTATTTATTATTTTCTTCAACATTTGGGACTATTTATCACTGCTTGTATTATGTACATTAGAAAAATAAATAATTTGATGTGATAGAACGTGTATATTATATCTACCTTCAATCTCCTTCTAGAAAAAAATATTTCATGGCTATATTAACATTAATAATAAATATAAAGTGAACTTTACAAACTTCACTAGTTCTCCACTAAAACGACTGAGTACAGACCCAACCCACACAAATGTGTGGGTCATAAAAAACAATGGAATAAGATTTTTTGCTGCAACAGCTTTTTTAAGATTTTGAGATCAATTAAGGTATTTAACAACGAAAAAAAAAAAAAAACCTCTCTCCTTAGTCTTGGGTCTGAAAGGGATAATGGTGTAATAACTAGCGAAACGTGCTACAGAGGGACGTCAACCAGAGTTGACTCTAAATAAAAAAGGAAATAAAGTAATTTTGCATTCCACATACCATTTTAGTACAGAGGTGCCAACCTTTGAAGCGGATTATCAGTAATAGCCCTCCGCCCCCGAGAAATATTACGAGTCAAGTCCAAAGCATGCTCCCTCCTTCTCAATAATGACATCCCTTGTGCCCTTCCCTCTAGCAAAATATTCAAAAGTATATCATATTACACAATAACATTTGCACACAACCTGTTAGTTCTGTGATAAAACATTCCTTGAAGCTTGTTTCGCATGCAGCAACTGCTTTTCAGTGTAGTTTTTCTTGAAGCATCCTTCCCGCTGTGATATTTTCGTCTTCTGAACCATAAGCGATTCCAGTGCAGATGTGCTTAATGTAGGCCTCAGTTCTTTCTCAATCTTTCTATCAACTGTCAGGTACACCTGACTGAAGGATTTATAGTGGAGAAGTGCAGTGCCTGAGCTCCTTCATTCACAATGAATTTTACAACGCTTATGGGTAGGAAAAGGAAGTCACGATCGAATAAGTATCGTTGCCAACTCACAAGCATTGAAACAAGGACAATTTAGTAGAAAGACTCGAAAGGATTGAACATTTCCCCTCCTTTTCTTTTTTTCCGTAGTAAATTATTTTTTGTAATAGTGTCAGCTTTTCCATAATAATTTCCGTAATTCCGTAATCATGAGATGAAATCCGAAATAATTACAGACAATCCGTAACAGTTCGCACTCTGTTAGTACATTAAATTTACATTCTCCAGAAAAATGCAAGAGTTATGCTTTTTTCTTGTTGGTGTATTATTTGATTATTATACTTTGGTGTAGCAATATTAAGGGGACCTTAACAGGAAATATAAAATTTCTTCGTTACTATTAGCTGTGTTGTAAAACTGTACATTAGAAAAACTGTGCAAAATATAATATCCAGGCTTCAATGGTGCATGCGTTTTATCGTGTTGAAGAATAGTAACAGAAATATTAATTTTATCCAAAATGTGCATCTAACAATATTCATCATCATCATCATGTGCCCCACTCCAGTTCCCCGGGTGAGATTAACAATATTACAGAAAATTAAATTTCCAGTCCTTTATACCTCAAATAGTTAAACATTACACAAAATATTCAAATTAAAATTTTTATTTTGAAGTTTGTAAATGGCAAGCATCACTGACGTGGAAATATTTTTTAGTAATCATGGTAACAAACTCAATGCTGATGGTTGTTATTGTCTTCATAAGCTGCAAAACAATGTGGTCATAGCCTGGACATGAGAATCAAAACATGAAGGAAGGATCACTGGAAGAATTATGAAAAAAGGAAGCATTACATGTAGCATTTGGAGGAAAGTTGGTTAAAACAGAAGAAAATTTATGATGGCTGACAATGTTCCAAGTCCTTAAAACCATAACACAGACTGACTATAACTAACCATCAATGACTAGTACTGTAGACGTCTAATACACGAGAGTTTTGTCTAAAACCTTCAATGTCTTTCATAGGCGCTACCTTCCCAACTCTATCCCGTCCCCAAACTTGTGTTGCCTAAAACCTTCAATGTGTCAATGCAACGTTTAACTACTAGGAAAAATAAAATAACAAATGAAGGGAATTTCAAGGGATCTCACAGTATGTTAAGATAAGAAACTGTTAGTCATATAGAGAATTAACACTTGTACTTTCTCTACTGTGCGCAGACAACACGTTCGGCGGACACCTCAAAGAATACCAATAATTAACACAGAAATAAATCAATCATTACAACTGTGAAAATGGTAGATCTAAACAACAGCATGGTAGCACAGTTGGCAGACAACACTCAGCCCAGCAACATTTATTTCAAGAGGGAGATCAATTTCAATTTCTCACGAGCTCGGTTATTGTTGGCAACATTCCTTATTTATATAGCAATTGAGGCTGTTACGGCCGGCGCTACAAATCATGTCAGTGTTTTCCGGGCTTGTAGGCCATGGTCCAGGGGCATGCGATGGTTCTGACGGACTTCGGTAGCAGAAAAGCTCTCCACTGAGAAACGACTGCATAAAAGCCCGGAAAACACCGACATGACATTCCTTATTGTTTGGAACATCTGTACTACAGACACACACACACAAACATAGAATAGATAGAGGAAGCAGTCACCTACATCACTCACCCCGTCGGTGCGCAGGATCTTGGACTTGAGCCACGACAGGTAATAGACCCGCACACGGTTCTTCTTGCCTGAGATGGTCACCAGGATGTTCTGTCCCTCCAACACCTCCATCTGTTGGAAGCGGCGCCGCGAGATCAGCTGGTACACCTTGCCCTGCCCACTGCGGTCCAACAGCATCAAACCATTCTCTGTGCCTATCAGCAGGTTCACTCCTACAAAATCACAAAAATTATACCAGTACAATAAATTAAGTATAACCAGGCCAAAGTTCTATCCCTGACTCATCTTTTGTTACCCAGAAGACTGCACCAAGTTCCAAACTACTATTTGCTTTAACTTGCAACGGATATTTCTTACAACTAATATTCAACAAGCTAAGCGGATTCATTGCCAGTCAAAGGATCTTCATTTGCGCCTGAGTATTAGAACACAATGAGAAGTGGTCTGATATGAGAGTAAGTGGACAAGATCACAAAAAATAATAATAATTACAGCATCATTGTTTGATTTTAATTTACATTCAACTAACTACGTTTTACCAATTTTGGTGATACCGATGTTGACCTACAGGTAAATCTACTGACATGCGACCAAAGTATTTGAACAACTTCCAATATCACCAAACTAAGCCAACTCTGCCTCTTTAAGCCCGAGCATTACCGCCCGAGTCACTCGGCAATAGGGCCGAGGAACGTGGTCATGTGAATTGTTCATAGGTCATTTGGATGGGAGCAGTCATTTTGGCATAGGCCAAATATTTTAATATTCAATAAATTGCAGAAACTCAATGCAACTAATTGGCAGTCTTCACAGCTTTTGTTGACAATAAATCTACAGCAGGGAGCTAATTTCATCTGAGCTTGGGGTAAAAGTAAAATTTGCTCTTTTTAATGACACGCAAAAATAAAATGAAATCAGAAGTATTAAGCCTTCCACTTGTTCTCGACTGCAGTAGCTCCTTTACAAATGAGCAAGGTGATATGGTATGGTGTATGGCTTTTAGTGCCGGGACTGTCCGAGGCTCGCCAGATGCAGGTCTTTTTATCTGACGCCCGTAGGCGACCTGAACGTCGTGATGAGGATGAAATGATGATGAAAACCACACATAACCCAGCCCCCGTGCCAGCGAAATTAACCAAATATGGTTAAAATTCCCAACCCTGCCAGGAATCGAACCGGGGACCCCTGTGACCAAAGGCCAGCACGCTAACCATTTAGCCATGGAGACGGACAATGAGCAAGGGTTTGATATGCACAATAAAGACCCTGTATTAGTTTTGTAATGGCACAGTTTAGGATTTATCCCATCAATCCTGACATCTTGGTTTTGAATTGTACCGGAGGTACACCCGCCCCGTGCATTTAAATTAAGTGCCTTGGAGAATGCCATTTAAAATATAAAACTCGCAACAACTAGTGCAAGACACAGGCTATCAATTAAGTAACACCTAGTTGCCAGCCATTAAGGATTTACGTAGGTAGTTCCCTTCCCTGTCCCTTCACTATTATTATTTCGTCTCGGTGTTTTCCAAATTTGTACGTTCCTCATCGCCAGATGTTTCATTCAACGCTTGTGTCAATGTCATATGTTATGTGACCGTCTTACACTGATTCTTATGGTTCGGGCAGCTTCTGCTTCGAACACCAGTGCTGTGCCACGTCCGGGGAACCAACTGGTGGCGAATGAACGTTCCATTTCTATTATAACGTCTAAATTTCAAAAAGTCATTGTTTACGAAGCCTTTCTTATGGACAGTAAGGATTTTCTTCTGATGACGCAGAGCACAGTTCTCTGCGAAACGTAAAGAATTTAACCTTATTTTCTTGACACGGCATAAGCCCAAAAGCCTATACAGTATCATGTCTATAAGGACGGGCTGTGAAAGCATCAATGGCAACTAGTGTAAGAAGTTTGGACATTTCTCAATAGGTTTCGCTACTATAAACTTATGTTATGCCCTCTGGTGTGAAGATGAACTATTAAAATTCAAGAGTAATTTCGTAAGGAAAGGTTTCCTAAACTGGAATATTTAGTGTTTGTTTTTTTATTTTCAAAAGTCATCAACACTTCTATCTCTTCCCGCCAACTCAAGGCGTTGGCGAATGAAAATGTTTGTACATTTATTTTTCTACCAATCAAAATTTTCTGGTATTTGATTATCCAATAAGAATTGGGGGCGTGTCGGAGACTTAGCCCATAGTTTTCTGGAACTTTTTCGGCTATAAAAGCTGGCACATTTTGGGACCAACTTGTCTTAGTGATCGCTTCAGTCTAGCGTGTTTATAAAGGGGCGGGAGATCCACCAGCTCAAGGTAATGGCAGAGCCTGATTCAAATCTTATAATCTTTCAAAGCTACCTCAAGAGGAAGGTTTCAGATCTTTAGTAATGGAACTTCATTTTAAAAAAATGAAAATTTCAAGCTCTAAATGTAATTTCAGACTAGTCGAACGAACTTATCTGAAAAACAGGGAATAGAGAGTGAGGTACCTTCTCAACTTGATTTTGAGGCAACTACGACTTTGTAACATTTTCTATCTTGTAATCTCCATCTAGTCACCTCCTTAGCCTCTGTAACGTCGGGCCATAAGCCCAAATAGGGTTTTATGCATTCAATTGTAAATTTCTAGGAGTTTGCCTCCTTTCCATTTTGGTTTTTGGGCCAGTTATTTAACCCCCCCCCCCAAAAGCCCTGTAGAATGGTTACTGGTTACCCCTGTTTAATTTTGTGTTAAAGGTATCAGATTGTTGAGCATTTTTAAGACAGTGAATACCGTTTGATTTTGTTAAATGTAGGTTGTGCCTTTGATAGGCCTGGAGATTGTGAACTTTCGAAAATAGATTCCTAAGTGTAAATTTATAGAGCAAAGACGATCTTACTAATGTAAAGCTTGAATGTTATAATGTACGGAGAGGAGTCTCCCAAATAATCTTGTGGAGCCAAGGTGCTCCTGTAAGAAATATTATTGAATGGAGCACATTGGCAAGCTCGTAATGTTAATTAATGTTGTTTAATTGTTCTATGAATTCATCTGTGGATGGATAGGACAAACTGGAGGAGGCTCGTACACAACTGTACCCGGCTTGCTGGAGCGAAGAAATCACGATGATATCGACATCTCGAGATCGTTGTTGTAGCTGAGATTTTGTTACTCGCTTAGCGAATTGTTTTGTTAAATGTTAACATCTGGAAAGAGAAAGAAAATAAGGGGGGGAAGGAAATAAAACTGTAAATTTTAAAGTTTTAAATAAATCTTTCAATTTTCGTATTTCCACCCATTCATGCCCGTACCTTTTTCACCCCTGTAAACCACAGTAACTCCGACTGAGTTAGAGCCCTGACAAGGCGTCATGGATTATATTTGTAAGCTATGAATTTCATTTTTGTTCCGTATTGAAGAGCAATTATAAGAATAAATTGACATAAAATAAAAATAAAATATATGAAGTAAATTATATTATATAAGTCTTGAGACTAGTTTCAACCACTTAGTGGCCATCCTCAGCCAAATAAAAATTAAACAGATTATGTGATAACTAAAACATATGACAATGTTGCAGGAATAATTATAACATTAAATTAAATATAAGATCAAAATTTTTGGTTATGATCTTCTTGTCATGATATGTTAAAGTTCACTTCGGACCTCAGGCAAAGAGGTAAATCTCTAATGTCTGATGTAGAACAAGAACTGACTGGCAGGCCATGTAACAAAGGAGTGGGTACAATAGAGGATTTAATTTTAAAACACTCACTTACCCCAGAGAGCAGCGCAGAGGATCTCTGAATTGAAGCGCTTCTTGTACTTGCGGATCTCAGGCGTGTCCGAACCGACATCGTGCGACGTCGGAGTCACGTTCACGTTGACGTGAGACTCTCGCCGTGTCGGGCCCGAACCGCCGGCACCAAAGCCGAACGTCAGAAACGACCGCTGTTTCTGTTGAAGTAGATGTGGGGGGGATTTAGACACAGCCTGGCGGTACTGTGGACAGAGAGAGTAATAGCATCAGTGCGCATACCGACAGGGAAGGCTTTACTATCTCTATGTAAAGTTGTACATGAAGCCATTAGTTACCAAAGATCAAGAAGTACAACAAAATAATACATATAAAACAAAAGCTGAAAGGTTTGCCCCTATCAAACTATTTATTGTAACCTGAATAAAAAGTACATTTATTTGATGAAACTTGTTTTGGTCTTCCTAGGGACCATCAGCAGTCAAAATCACTAAAGTTAAGGCAAGACATGAATTATTACAGATAAAATTTATGAAGCAAGCCTGTGTTGTTGATATTCGGTGCAATAGAAGTAAAGAGTTTAATGTTAAACACTCTTCATGATCACACGTCTTGTGTAAGTACTCAAAGTACTCTTCAAACTTGAAGAATGCACTTCGAATCTTCTTGAATTCTGAATTCAGTTATTCTGTTCACACTTGTTTCCTGTACAGTGGTCACTTCGAAAAAAAAAAAAAAAAAAAAGAGAGAGGTTGATTTAGAGATAGTTTCATCAGATTCTTGCCGAATACCAATAATCGCAACTGCAACCTCACACTACTACCATCAACCAAGTTGTATTTCTGATGTGACATTCAACACTCCTAGATTCTTACCTACTGTCACTCTAGTCTTGTAATGCTTATTTTCATATCATACTCAAAACAGTCTGCCACTAAGACCGAGGCCACTAAACATTTTGTACCTTTCAATAACTAATTAACCAAGAAATCATTCCACCATCAAATCTCATTGTCAACATAACGCTTTTCCTGCCTTTAATAACTTGTCCCTAGATCAAGATCATTTCCTCAGGAGCAATTTACATTTAAGATGGATAAATATAATCGAGCCACTGGCTCTGACAGATTGTAATGTAAAGAAAAGAGCGAGGAGAGAACAGTATTGCCAACCTGTGGTGAATTGAAACTATAGATATAACCTCGAAAACACTAATATGAATTACACTGTGCCGTATGATTTTAATATTAAATCGCTCAAAACCAACACCCTTTATTGATTTGATGTTATTGTTTTAATTAAGTTATTTTATGGCAAGATCTAACTAAACTACTTCCGCTAGTGGCAGAATGTCACTTGTGCACCAGATTTAAGATTTGAAGAGAAACACGTGGCATCAGTTGCCTTCTAGCTTCTTTTTTCCTTTTGTATTTGTATGGCCAGTGGGATCATTGGAAACGATTTTAACAAATCAGTTATACCAGCCAAAGCCGTGGATTTATACATCGGCTACATTAACATTTTGAGAATGAGCGTAATAACAGTGGGCCACTTCTTCCTGCAAGATGACTGAAAATTTTAACAAAAGAAAAGTGTCCAGTAGATCTTAATACACCTTCTAAAGTGATCCGTACTCCTGAAAAATGTAGACCAACACACTGCACCAAGACAGCACTAGATGCATTTCAGAAGGGTGCGATAAGGCAACATATTTAGTTATTATATTAGACAGCTGATGAAAAAAAAAAGAATATGGAAAGGATCTGGTCATGACTTTTATAGATATAGAAAAGGCATATGATAGTGTCCCCAGAGAGAAGGTTTGGGAAACCATGGTTACAAAGAAACTCGGAAGAGAAATGTCAGAAATGGTGCAAACAATGTTCAACAACTGTGTTAGCAGAGTACTGACCACAGTTGGAAAGACAGAATGGTTTAGGAATAAGACTGTACTAAGACAGGGGAGTGTGCTGTCACCTCTTTTGTTTACTATGGTCATGGACGAAATTGTAAAGGAAACAAAGGAAGCCTATGGAGATAAAAAGATGAAGATACTGCTATTTGCAGATGATGTGATCTGGGGAAAGAAGAAGTGCAACAACAACTAGATATACTGAACGAAAAAATTGAGAAGTGTGGCATGAAAATCAGTGCAGAGAAAAGCAAGACTATGGTGATGTCGAGAGGAGAAAGGCAAGGAAAGGGCACTGAAAATAGGAAGTCAGAGTCTGGAAATTGTGGACAGCTTTAAATACCTTGGAAGTGAACTAATGCAAAATGCTAGGGTGGACATGCAGATTAGCAGGAGGATGAAGTGTAAGAAACCTTGTTTGGAACAAAGTACCAAAGAAAAGTAAAGAGATAATGTACAAAATGTACTGTGTACCCATACTGACTTATGCAGCTGAGACTTGGACTTTGACGAGCAGGCAAGAGCGTAGAATTCAAGCCAGCGAGATGAAATTCCTAAGAAGTATGACAGAAAAGACAAGGAAAGACAGAGTGAGAAATGAAGATGTCAGGAAGGAAGTTGGGATAGGAAAGCTAAGTGAGAGAGTTGAAAAGAATAAACTAAGGTGGTTTGGGTACGTAAAGAGGATGGAGAAGAATAGAATAGAATTACAAGACAGATGCTGGAGGCAAAGTGCGAGGGCAAGAGAGCAAGAGGAGGACCTAGAACAAGGTGGACTGAATCAGTGAAGAGCGGCATAAGAAGACGAAATTTAGACTGGGACAACATCGTGGAAGAGGAATGGTGGAAGGAAAGAGGAAGATGGAGAAGTGCCATAAATACCCTGACCTGGCAGGAGCAGGATAAGGGGAAATGATGATGGTTATGATGAGGGAATTTCCCGTGTGAGAAACTACTTTCCTCTTTGGAAGACATCAATATTTATGAGAAGTGTAAAGTATTCCCTTTGTATTAGTTAATGTGAGTGTATAATTTGTTTCATTTTATTGCAATATTTTATTAATTCGATGGTACTATTCTCAGGGTTCTATTTTTTATTCTGACATTTTAATTATCGTGATACTATTTACAGAGTTGAGGTTTTAACATTATTATTACAGTTATTCCATTCTTGGAATGTGGTTAATTTTGAAAGGAACGTTTTATTATTATGGTTACACTTTCCTGGGTTTTCAAGATATTAGAGGTAATTTTCGGATATTTCCATCGCATTAACACAGAATCTGATCTACGTATGTGAGAAATACTTTAAGAGTTCACATCTGTTTATACTGCACTGTCTTAGAAACGTCAGAGCAACCCTCACCCTCATTTCATACAAACGTTGAATGGAAAAGTTCTGATTCGCGAAATTACTGTACTGTGTATCACAGTAGATTAATATATTACTGAAAATCCACATTAATTTATCCTTTCTTGCTATTTTTGTGTGATCAAAGGGTTTTAGGCAATCTGTTCATCAGCTTTTCCCTTTACTTTCGCTAGGTTAACAAGAAAGTTCAACCTGTACAGCTGTCGTCACCAGCATTATACGTATACCAACACGAATCATTACTGCAGTCCTCCTATTTCTACACTGTACAAGTGCAAGTTAAGCAAAGTATTTTTCATATTCAAAAATACATTACGGTCACTTTCACTGTTAGCAGTGAGGTAAGTTTCCATTAAATTACAATCGAGCGAGTGGTGCACAAGGAGTTGAGTACTGAATACCTTGACTGTGATACAGCAGAACAAGCATTAGTGTCAAAACTCGAGCACTTGAATTTGAAGATGAACGATTTTATGTAAATGAAAGTAAAATGAATATATGTTTGGGCAAGTTCTGCATCTGCCCTGATGAGTACGGACACACACATTTACAAAACATGTGGAAAGCAAAAAGCACAAAGTTGGAGAACAAAGGAGCCCAATCTATCTCACAGAAAAGACAACAAATTTTGTCTGAACCACACAGTGCATTGAAGAAGGCAGAAACTGATAACGGAGATTTTATTGCAGAACCAATAGAATCATTCCTTGTAGCAGATATACCTGTAGAAATACTGGATAACCCAGAACTTTACAAGTGGATTAATAAGTTAATGGCTGCTGTGACCTTCCTTCGGCTGCTTAACTACAAAAAGTACATCATGTTACTTAAGAATAAGAAGGAAGATGAACTAGAAGAGCCAGTGAAAAATTAGTACAGTGCTGAGTTCACTGATGAAAGAACAAACACAAGGAGTGTTCTATCCTAAAACCGCCTGCTGAACCTACAATAATCCCTATGGTTTCTGTGGTGCTAGACAAGGCAAATATGCCAACATACTACAGGGTTTGGTTAATGAAGTTCTTGTACATATTCAATGTTGGGCCCATAAAGTAAATAACATTGGTTCTTTCCTCCAAAGTGATTTAGATGAGCTGAACAATCTTGTATCGAAAGTGAAAGTAAGCTTCTTAAATACAGGAAAACAAGACACATTAATTTATCGATTCTTAGAAGGAAGTATGGGGATAATTTAGACGAAGTTGTTTCCAATTACAATTGTAACATAATGGAAGACTTATTTTAAATCTGCTTTGTATGTCAAAGAATATCTTCAGGATATCGCACCGTTCTTTGAAGAATTAGGAGAAGAGAATTAAGGAGTGAAGTTCTTGAAAAATATGGCTGAGGAAGTAAAACGACTGTTGAAGTACAAGCAATATTCATCTCCAGTTGCTGTACCAGAATTATGGAGGTGATATATCTCTTAGAAGGCTCTTCCTATCCCACAATTCATCAGCTTCTTGCCAAAGTGACTTGCTCAAGAAGCTAGAGTTTATTCTAAAGAACTGAAAACCATACATACAACTCTGTCACCACTGAAACATGGGGAACAAGTATCACTGTTTAGAAAAACAGTACAAGAATATCTTGCCAAAGTTCCAGCAAAATCCTTATGGGTAGGACCTGGTTTCCTTTTTCAACTCCTGAAACATAATGAACGACAAGAGATACAATATACCAGAAGGAATGAAGGAACTGAATGAGGCTGAACTTTATTCAGAAGAAGTTGAAGGATCAGCAAGATAATCCAGCAACACAGTTACTGTGCTTAGTTATATCTGTATATCCAGTGTTTTCTGCAGCAGTATTAAAATCAATTTGGATCCTTTCATCTGATGTTGATGCTGGAAGATCGTTCTTTAAATGATGTGTGACAGAAACATTAAACATGGTAGCTTTCAAATGAGTGAAGTAGTATGTGCATTTTGTCATTATTCCTATATTTAGTTAAAATTGCAAATGTATTGATTTTCTTTATTTTCTGTTTGTTATTAACTTACTAGAGTAAACTTGAAAAATCGACCAAATATGCCACTTACCAATGCAGGTTACACTTAATATACACAAATATGTCATTCACTTAACAACACCAAAAACACTAAATTTCTCAGTTTTTAGAACAAACATTTTTCACAAAACATCAGTGAAAAATCTTGCCTCCGACTATCCCTAATCCCATAAGCCCTTAGTACAGCTAACACCTTTTCACCCTGTATTCTGTCATATGCCTTCTCTATATCTACAAAATACAACTGTATATTCCTTTCTAACATAACGTAATGAAAAACAAACAGAAAAATGAGGAATTAAACACAAACCTCCACCACCCACAAGAAATGTGCCTATATACAGAAATTAGTGCAGCAGAAAAAGGTCTTCAAAGTTGGAGAAGTTATGTAGGCTAACTTCTTGACATGCAGTAACCAGGTACACTTCTCAACATAAAATTTGAAGTCCTCATGTATTTCTTAGTTTGATATTCACACAAAAGCTACACAGTTCAATGACGATCAGCAGCCAAGAATAGATGCTTGACACAGTAACAATACAGAAAAATAACAGGCTTGGAACCACTGTGAAAGGAAAGGTGTTTTCTTTGTTCTTTCTTCCTTAGCAGACTTTGAGCAACAGAGAACATGTCTGGGTAGCTAAAGCAGAGTATGAGCCTGATCTGTTGTCTAAGCAGAACAGAATATTCTAGAACATATCATGACAACTGTCTGCTCCACAAGTTATACGTAGTTCAAGAGGGGTTGAGGAAGTTGAAGTCGGAACAATATTTGAGCAGAGATGAAACAGACGGGTATTTGCGGGTATAAGCAATGTCAACAGTTTAATGTACATTACAGAATTCCAGTGGGGCAATGAATGTAGAAATCAGAACATGAATCGGATTACAAGGAGAGTGTTTCTGAAATGAGAACATTCTGTGTGCATTTGTGATCACTAGCGAGTTGTGATGTACCAATGCTGCTTTGTGATGATGAAAGATAAGACAGGCAAGGCTTCATCAATGAACCGACTGCAGAAGTGTGAATGTACTGCAGAAAGTTGAAGACATCACCGACGAAAAGTACTCCACTGTGCTGAAAACCACGTAAAGTCATAAGCGTTGCAAAGGACAGAAAAACAGCCCAGTTTGGTCAGTTCTCCTGAAATGACAAATATGGTCAACACATCTGATCGTAGAAGGGAAATGAGGTCATGGGCGAACAACTTCCAACAGAAGTTCAGTACCACACACTCAGCGAGTCATCAACCAGGGGGACACACACACGCACAACTGGCCGGACTTGCTCTTATCTCTACCGCAATGTCTCTGGGGGGACATCAAAGGTCTTGCTTTTGCAGATGACCTAAACATCACCAGACTGAAACATTGAGTGGCTTAGACAGTTGAGGCGCTGCCTTCTGACCACAACTTGGCAGGTTTGTTCCTGGCTCAGTCCAGTGGTATCTGAAGGTGCTCAAATACGTCAGCCTCATGTCGGTAGATTTACTGGCACGTAAAAGAACTCCTGCGGGAAAATAAAGTCTGGCACCTCCGCGTCTCCGAAAACCACCAACAGTAGTTAGTGCGATGTAAACAAATAACGTTACAAAATATTACAAGACGTAGCTGAGGCCATAGGTCTCTAGATTTCCTTGTAAAACACTGAATAATGTCTGATCACCATCACACTGTATTTCACAATACAAAATGTAAAAAAAAATCAAAGGCTTTCATGAGGCCATGTTGATCAAATGTCAAGTACACAACAGTAGCGGCTGGCCTCACTACAGACCCACATCAACATTCTGAGGTGAATTGCAAAATTGTTATTTAAATTTGAAACGCTCTCATATGCCATCTCCCTTCAACGTCCAATACCAAAATATCACACAGAATTCTCACGACTTGGAAAAGTAGTGAAGCACTGCTTCAAGACATAAGGAAGTTCAGAATCTGGGTACAAGATAAAGGATATTCCTGAAAGAATCGGAAGATAAACTAAGGCAAAGTGGTCTGAAGAGCGAAGAATAAAGAGTACTTGCAAACTAGTGATTACTGTGGCCCTAAGCGGTCAGCAACACGTGCAGCACAGGCAAGGAGAGTGTGGTAACAAATTTTGTGCTGAAAAGTGGCCGGAGTATTTGAGAATATGAGCACATTTCTTAGGCTACTAACTACAGAGTAGAGAAGTGTGGATACTTACATGGTATTAGTATGCTCGGGGGTCCAGGAGCCCATTAGTAGTGTCTCTCGAGCAAGAACAACAGTATTAGTGGTCAGTTCAACACATGGGCCATGCGGAGCAGCCTGGGCGCTCGGGGACATCGCTGCTACGTGCTCCACCGTGCACCCAAGGACTGCCACATGCCGCTTACTCTTAAAGACCACCTCTCCCTGTGGTCTGACCACCACCAGCAACACGTCTCAGAGTGAAACAACATCAGCTACGACAGTGAGGGAGAAATTACAATGCGAATTGCGCATCAGCTGTGCTACATTGTTCACGTTCGTCCTCAGTACATTACCAACTGCTGTTTCTTTCAAAATGTTAATGTGTTGAGATCCTCAACTTTGTGGCAGCTGAAATAGATTTTTATCTGTGTCCATTTTAATTCTTATTAGGTTAAAGTGGTAATCACACAATGTCTGTGTTTCCTGCTAATTACATAACAGAAAATTATGGTTTATGAATATTAATGAATTTGTTCAGGTCTGCTTTCCACTGTTTTAAAAGAAACCATGAGCTCTTTCACTGGTCGATATTTATGTTTATTTTATTTAATCCTTAAAAGACTTGAATTTTGAAACTTATTTTAATGAAGTCCTCACTGCCCTCAAGAGTACCTGAGTGTGATTTGATAGAATCTAATGTTCTTTGAAGAACGAAACATGTTCTTTTTTCAGACAGTTTATAAATTTATTCAAAATTAGTTTCAGCAGACTGAAGAACCTAGCAGTTACAAATGAATCGCAAAGCAAATTCTCCCTCACTGTAACCAACAATGAAAGCAAGTGCTTGTGAGCTAGCAGACCACAATGGAGAGAGCCTTTAAACACAAAAATAATGCACTGAAACAAAGACAGTCTTGTCTCTATGTGCTCCATGTAATAGGTATGAGCAACCCGAACAAGAGACTGATGCTTTAACAGCCCCCATTATTAAAAGACATGTCTACAAATAAACTGATTTTCTATCTATCCACATATTTTTTTTTTAAAGATACAAAGTAAATATTGTAGTACTATTGGTATACATGTAGGATAAACAAAGACAAAATATATTGAAATAAGAGAAAAACTTGTGATGCAACAAATGAAATGGAGCTCACATCTACTACGCAGATACAGAGCTACTACAAAGCACAAGAACACGTCAGCTAGTCTCCACAAACTCACCTCTTCACTGGTAGACTTGTCCTGACGCTGATTCGGTGTGCCTGGACTGGACGAAGCCTGTGGAAGACACCAGTGATTCTCAATTGTGAATTCACGGAAGTTAATTAGCTAGACAAAATATGTCTTTAACCCAGGAAGTGGCAACAATCAACTACTGAAACATTTCAATGCTAACAGTATGACGAACCCCATTTCGAGTTCCTACAAATATACAGAAACACATTACTGAGTTGATGCTGTGAAAAGACTAACAAACCTTGATGTAAACATGGTTGATGATTGCACTTGAATTCCAGAGTTCATTTTCATTTGTTTTGTATATATTCAATTTGATGTTATTTCACTTTGGATAAAAAACAAAAACTTATTTCTTGATTTTTTAAACATTTCATGTGTTTTATCATATTTGAATTATAATTTAACCTCTTCAACTTCCTTCCCGCTCAACTGCTATTTAACCTTACGAGAGTCAAGTTTTCGAAGCACTCTGACATACACCATACTTAAGGTTTTTGCAACTCAAATAAACCGCATTATGAATTACTGTACAGGCACATAATACATATTCTCTTCAATGGCCTAGCTACATATGAAAATCACACTATGATCATGGTTGATAATGTTCGTGCAAAATATGGTTCTGGTCAGTGGTAAAGGGTGCTCCTGGTTCTCTTTCTTAGGCTGGTCTTGTTGAGTATGAGATGAAAGAACTGTAGAATTGCTTGACAGCGATTACCAAGTGGATCAGTAGACCAGTATTGTTATTCTTCTGTGGTAGGTTTGTTTGCATGACCCTTTTCCATGCATTCCTTTCACAGCTACATCAGTACTCAGGCTTAGGGGAGAATTCCTGCACAATTATGTTCCGAGAACTCTGTGTTATTACAACTTTCTTGCCTCTTTGCCTCTTCCGTCACAATCACTTATTTCTTCACCCTCCATTAAATTTTCAGGAAGCGAAGTAGCCATCAACTTCAGAACTCTCACTTCCATCGTTCATCAACATTTTGAACACTTGCTCACAACCTAGTTCTACTTCAGCATGTTCGTCAACAAGCAGTTGATTTCCGAAAACATTCACAACACTTCCCGCGATGATATGCAGAAGTGCAAGCTTCAGTAATGTAGCTAATAGATGGCAGATACCTGATGTTTTCGATGATAATGATAGAGCCTAACAGCTAGGTAATCGGCCGCTAATGGTAAGAGGTGCAACGAAATGACACGATAATCAAAACTGCAAAATGTATCCACCGACCAGAATCTAGAACGAATGATATGAAAAATGACCATGAATCCAAAACAGTTAGTGGATCCATTTCACAATGCCTTATTTTCAGCGACGATGCTTCTTGTCCAAAGGGTTCCAAAATCTAGGTCACTGGCCCCTCAAAAAGCAGAACCATGGTGTTCCTCCAATAGTGGTACTAATCACAGGCCATGTATACTCAGGGTGTTCCTCCTATAGTGGCACTAATCACAGGCCATGTATACTCATGGTGTTCCTCCAATAGTGGCACTAATCACAGGCCATGTATACTCATGGTGTTCCTCCAATAGTGGTACTAATCACAGGCCATGTATACTCATGGTGTTCCTCCTATAGTGGCACTAATCACAGGCCACGTATAGTCATGGTGTTCCTCCTATAGTGGCACTAATCACAGGCCACGTATACTCATGGTGTTCCTCCTATAGTGGTACTAATCGCAGGCCACGTATACTCATGGTGTTCCTCCTATAGTGGCACTAATCACAGGCCACGTATACTCATGGTGTTCCTCCTAAAGTGGCACTAATCACAGGCCACGTATACTCATGGTGTTCCTCCTAAAGTGACACTAATCACAGGCCACGTATACTCGTGGTGTTCCTCCTATAGTGGTACTAATCACAGGCCATGTATACTCATGGTGTTGCTCACATAGTGGTACTAATCACAGCCCATGTATACTCATGGTGTTCCTCCTATAGTGGCACTAATCACAGGCCATGTATACTCATGGTGTTCCTCCTATAGTGGCACTAATCACAGGCCACGTATAGTCATGGTGTTGCTCACAAAGTGGTACGCATAATAGGCAATGTTAGACCCACAATGTATCACACATTATTGTACCACCCACAGGTAACAAACTCATGGTGTTCATCGATGAATGTTTTTGAATCATTTCTCAAAGACATAGAGAAGCAAAAATATGACACTGAAGTTTGACATGAAATACACTGTCACTTACAGCAAGACCGGATTGGGGCTGATGACCTTTGATGATAGGCCCCTTAAAACACAAAGCATCATCATCATCATCAAGACCGGATTAATTTCTGCAGCATGGACAGCTGTAGTAAGTCGAACAACATAAACTTTAAAAAACCTAATTATGTTACATTTAAAACCACAATACTTTTTGATCACATTTCAACTAGCACCAGAAGCAAGCCTTCCTATTTCATTATGATTGTCACAACTTTCACTCAATACAGATAAAAGGGAATTTGTGCTATGATCATACGGGATAGCAGAAAATGATATTTGCAAGGTATACGTGCAAACCATTTTCACTTTTCAGACATACTGCAGATATTGTGATAGTATGTTGTAAATAAGAATACACACTGCAATTGCTAGGGCAAATTACACGACCCACCTGGACAAAGTTCAGAGCAGTAGAATGAACTGGTTATGTAACATGGTGTTTACAACTCGCTGTGACCAATGCCAAGGTTGTTGGACGGTCACCCACATGAAGAGAGTACATAATCATGTTTCAAGATCACACTGTACTCAAAATAGACTTTCAACGTATTAGGGCTACACCGAACATGTGTTTATGAACACTCGCCAAGTTTGTGACGTAAAGCAACCCGGAAAATTGACTTAGCCTTTTAGACAATAACAGGATATTGACAACATCCCTTATGATTTCAGTGTATCTTTCCGTTACACTCTGTGTTGTGCGCTAATAAAATCATCGTCACTTTCACTGCCCTCTACCTCCCATGCAATATCAAAATCTGTCAGAGAAGACAAAACTGTAGCCATGTTTACCAACTATGTCAAATTCTCATGAACATTACTAGGCATTCTATCATAAATCAGGAAAAAGTGTTTCCTGTGTATTCCATTACTTCGTACATAGTCAGCATAGGAGTGCAGAAAAACTAAGCTGTGCCGATGTGGAACACTGATGGAAAATTAAATCCCAAGGCCAAGAAGGAGTTGTGCTAGACAAACAAAATTCGGTAGGTGAAAATGACGCTTATTTAAACAAACGCACTAGTTGCCAGTAGCGCCGCTATGACCTTGTGAGCATTAGTCATTGTCTGGTGTTGATGCTGTGTGAAGTAGGTGAGAGTCAGACATGCCTTTAAGGAGACAAAGAAGGCAGTATCGGCAGACTGTGTAATAGGGCTGTGTTGGCAACAATGCTCATGGGAAGGCACTATCTCAGGAAAACTGAGGTCCGGCCATTAAGGAGAGTTGTGTTCTCTGTCTTCATTCCAGTGATGGCCGTAGGAATCGAGCTGTAGACTGGACCTACACAACGGATTGTTGCTTGGCCTCATACTGCTGCTGTCACCCAACGTGCAATATCACCACACCTTCACGTATGGGACGACAAATCCACCATTTTCCATTAACCCTTGCCTATTTGATTGACTAAGTGTAACAGCTGTGGAACTCCATCACATAAAAATGATATACGACACTTGTACCAACACAATGCATGCATGCTTACATTCAAAATCGTGGCGACTATAGCAGTTATTTATTTATTGCACACTACAGAACTTTGCATCCCAATTGCAGAGGCAACTACATTATATACGATTAACAAGGCGGTTCTTCTATCTAAACTATATTCTAATTTGATTGTATCTTATCACCTATAAATTAATATCAAATACCAAAGTATTTTTCAAAACTAAGGAGCCTTATATTAATATGGAGAAAAAATACACGACAAGTTCTAGATTTCCTCTAATTTTAAGACTTCATAGAATTGCGCAACGGAGTTTAGTTACAAACTCACACATTGGCAGGCTGAACTCAAGGCCATTCATTTTTCTGAATGGCACTGTTGAAGATACTACAGAGCCTGTTCACCAAAGTGTTATTGTGGGCACACATCTTGGCTTTTTGATTTAAAAAAATTTATATTTCCGTAATTGAAGCGAGGAATATGGAAATTTAAGAGAGACAGTAATTCAGGATTATCAATAGCATAGTTTACAATAATTTTTTTTTTTTTTAATTGCATCCTTCTGTCTGCAAACTTCCAAATTCTCCACTCAAAATTTGAAAGGATATCACTATATGGTACCATAAGTGGATAGTAGCCAGTTTTTTTGTATTGTAATTATTTTAAAAATCTATTTTGTATTTTTTCAATCTGACAGACATATGACTGACAACTAGGGCTCCAAATGAAGTTGTCATATTCTATTTTTGGTCTTATTAGTGTAGCACCATGTCACATCTTCTCGTGCATACCTGAACCTGTGAACGTTAATCAAATATGCTGCCTAGACAACTGCTTAGCTTAAATTATATTCCTCATAAAATAACGTCTTCTTGGTGCTGGAATTTCATTTTTCACCAGTGTATTTAATATGAAACTCAGAATAATAAATACAATAAAAACATACTTTATGTAAACCCAGTATGAAAAGAAAAACACTCGACATGTGACTGAACCAAAAAAATAAGGACACTCCTAAGTTAGACAGTTTTTAATAACGTGTTAGTCCTCCACGAAACCTGAGCCACTCTTCGGGCAGGCTCAGTATCTAATAATTAAGCATTTCTTGAGCCAAACAACCCCATACCTTGATGGCAGCATCTATTAGGGTCTGAATCGTTAGTGGTGGATGCCAATGGTTGAAAAATGCTTGTTTAAGAAAAGTCCACACGTGCTCTATCAGTTCATGTCCGGGGTAGACTCTGGTCAATCCATTCTGCAGATCCCACGTGTTTCCATGTATCCGTCCACAGCTGCTGCACGAACTGGACGAGTGTCGTCATCCTGCAGAGTAAACCCATCTCCTACCGTTTCTGCAAAACCACTTATTTTGCGTCAGAGAATGTTGCGTTTCCTTGAACGTTAACCAGTGGTGTACAGCGGCCGCACATGATACCTGCTCAGTATAGTGGTGAACCTGCAAGCTGTTGGTGACGTTCAACTCAGAATGACTCATTGCTATGTTCTCCTCTTGTAAACCATACGTGCAGAGAATTGTCATCAGTGTGTACTGCAATTCATACTTCATCAGTGAACAACGTTCTGGATCACTGATCTCGTGTCCAAGTCTGATGTGCACTTGCCCATCAACTGCGAGCCACGTTGTGATGTTGAAGGCATCCTGAGGGGTCTTCTTGAACACAGTCCCCCATCACAGAGTTTATTGTAAAATGTTTGGGTACTTTCAGTAACTCCTGCGACATCTCATAGTAGCTGTGCGCCCTGGTTTTGAGCTGCTGGACAGCCCGTGCGATGTCAATCTGCTACTGAATGGGCGTCTTGGAACTTTTTCCACAACCTGGAGACAACATTCAATTCAAATGAACTATGTTACCAACGTCAATTGTTTCATGTTCCGTTGCATCAAAGAGAAAATTTTGATGCGAGATACCACAGGCGAGGCATTTTAGTGCACAATTCACAGAAACACTGACAAGCTTACTTAGATGTCACCTCAGCTCTAGCGCACTGGATATGTTGCGAGTTGAATGCTCCTAGCTGTGAATGCAGGGCCGCCATGACTTAAACACGGTCTAACCATAAATGAAACAAATATTACACATTGGTGGGGAAAAACCAGCAAATATGCTTAACTTTTTTATCTGACCATGAACTTCCCTGCCAGCAGACAGTTTAACATTGACAGTTCCAGGGTTATGGCCTTCTCCAGATTCCTTCCATCTGTATATTCAAGTACAATGTAATTCATGTAACTACCAATGACAGAGCCTGCAAAATCAATTCTCATGCTCATATTAAAAGTTGGACTTTTAATCATGCACATAAAGTATTCCAGTACCTGCGTGAGGAGGTCGGGAAGAACAGAACTGGGTCGTGATCCTGGGGTGCCCAACTGACCTGGAGAGTCAATACGATGGAAGTCACTTCGCCGCTCTTCTCGGTTCTGAAACACACAGGACTCGTGACTCAGCCTTGCAGGTCTAACACTAAAGTGGAGTTCAGCAGTTGTTGACTTGTCAAATACCCTGAAGTTATTACCTGACTAACCTTACAGTATAACTGGTGGAAAGTTCCAAGAATCAATTCACTGGCAATGGTTCATTTTTTAAGAAATTCCTTGAGATCTAAGTAATAGATCTTTTACTCCGGTAAAGTTGAAGAACGCCTGAGCAGCACCCCATCATAAGAAGAAGTGCTTCTAAATTAATGCATTCATGAAGTCGTGTTTCTGGGGTGGGACTGCTTCTGGAAGTGAATGAGCTGCCTCATCAAAGAAGACTACCATACCCAGACAGGTACTCTGTAGACAACATGTTGAATTTACAATGGTCGTACAGGAAATGATGGAAATACATGTGTGAATTATGTACCAATCTTCTTTTACTTCACGCATCATTCGGAGAATATGTGTATCTATACAAATTATGAAATGAAGTCTTCAGTAGATGTCGGCACAGGCTGAGATACAATGAAAGAATTTGGATGCGGTTTGTATCATTGCGTAATTTGAGGAAATTTGGAGGTAAGGAAACAACAATCTATGACAAAAGGGAACTGAAGAGGGGCGATTTTAGTGAAGGTAGTCAAAGAAAAAAAAAATGACCACTCGAGCATATTCCTGCCTAAACTGTAAACTATACATCTCAAGAATTCATGGAAGAATTGTGGAGCATAAAAAAGCTCTACAAAAAGGTCTGTGACTGTATATACTTGTACATTATAGCCCTCAATAAGCATTTTTTGTTATAGTTTGCAGTAAAAATTTAACCTTATAATTAGAGACTATATTCTGAGATTAGTCACACAATCCTCAAACTAAATTGTTTATTCACCTCAATAAACATCTTAAGGTCTCACAGAGTATAATTTTCAAATGTGGGTTAGGAATGAAAGCAAAAACCAAACTAAACCTCTTGGCACTGTTCAGCTCAAAGGCCTGGAGATTACGAGATGATGTGCGGTTGACAACGAATCCTCTCGGCCATCTAGACCAGGGTCGCTATCTCACCATCAACCCTCATTCCTCACCTAAAGAATGGTTTAAATATCACACGGGGATAAAGGAGCGAGCTAACATACATCAGGCGGAAAAACAACTAATGTCATCTACAAAGAAATCTTATAAGTGAACACTGCTCACGTACGAAGATAAAGTGGGTCACTAGTTTACACTCCTACCGATCCCCCACAAGGTACAACTAGAGCTGAACTCCACAGACAACGCTGCACTGAAATGAAGGTCAATGTTTGAGACATCAATGGAACAGAGGTCAGCAGTGTGTGGCACGGCGCTACAACACACAACAAGCACACTCGACAAGAAAAGCCGCAGCAGAAAAAGCGTAGAAACTACAGCCATCTTGTTACTTCCTGGGATATTAAGCCAAATGCTGACATTTCCCACCATCCAAGACAAATGACAACTTAGTGAAATACCAGTATTTGGCACATCCCAGATGTGTGGTGGTTGATGGAGGAAAAAAAAAAAAAGGGAAAAACACAACATGAAAAGCACTTTACAATGTCCGCGAAGCAACAGTCAGCCACACCTCAAACCTTCATTTCAGCGTTACGTACCAATGAAATAACATGTTTAATATATACATGCTCAATGGGATTAGGAAAGGGGAGGGGGACACAGAGAAGAGAGAAAGAAAGAACTCATGCTAAAAACAATAACAACAGAACATTCTCGGTGCAGAAAGTCTTCTTGGGACGTGATCATGCTCACAAAACACACAGCTTGCACTAACAACACGTCTTCATGCTAGCGACACACACAAACACAACATCCTAAAGTCGAGTGCTTATCTGTTCTCAACTGTATGTTCTGTAGAAACTACAATCAACAAAGAACACCCAAATCTCCACTGCTAAGGTAGTAACACATCGCTCTTCTCACGCGACTCACTCCGTGGATGTGCATCGACCAGCAAGGAACAACTTACCTCAACTTGGACATGAAATGTCATCAAAAATCCATTTGGTTGGAACTTTGATTGGTTAATTCCTCTGGCTCAGGGACTGGGTGTTTGTGCCATATTCATCATTAGAAATCACCTCACGCAGGGTTGCATCCAACCTTGAACTGACCCTTGGATGTGATTCTATACAACCGTGTCGGGCGGCAGGAGGTCCTTCCTGCTATAAAAAAAACTTGTGTGCCACTGGAACATTTGTGTTCGTAGGAAACACTGCCCTATCACCAAGCACAGAACAATACTGACAACGCTCACGCCTGCTAGCAAGTACCACCCCGCCTCCTGGCAGAATTATGCAAAATCTCGGTCAATGGTCAGATCAAGGTTACAACCTGCCAGTTGATCCAGGTGAAGGTTTTAATGTATATGCATGTTCCAGCAACAAAAGTGTGTTTAAAATGGCTGTTTAAATATGGCAACACCACTATCAGCTCATAGGTAATAAATTTCATATTATTCTGTATTGAAGAGAAATATAATGCGAAACAAGAGCTAAAAGGTTTCCACCTATTCAATACTCTTTATTGTAACCTAAAAAACTTACATAAGTGTCACACTTATTTCAAGTGAACTGAATTCAAGAAGATTCTCCGTGTTCATATTTTACTGTAAATGTTTAACTTAAGTCTTTTAAGAAGTGTTTTCTAGAATAAATATGATCCTAATGAGTGTTTGTCATTCAGCTCTTTACTTGTTTTACACCACACTCTTATATCATACAATTTTTTAAATTTTTGTCTTGGCTTAACTTTATGATTTTGACCAATGATCTCCAGCAAGACCAAAACTAGCTTCAAATATATGTAACTTTTTTAGGTTACAATAAAAGTGTATTGAATAGGTAGAAACCTTTCAGCTCTGGGTTTACAATAGCACTATCTGCTAACATTACATTGTGGGTTCAATTCCCAGCTGGACTGGGAATTTTAATTTTGATTGGTTAATTCCTCTGCCATCTTCAACCTTCACTGACGCGCGGGTCACCTATAGGGAGTGAACTGGGCCTCTCCAGAGGCCACATGCCATTATCATTTTTATTGCTAAAAGAAGAGCCAGAGCAATCAAACACTACACTAAGAGCTATGAGACAGAGCTTCTGAATATACTGTACGTCCAATTGCACTTGCACAAAAATTTAGGCAGAAGTTTGAGTTTTTAAATGTAAATTAGTTGCTATTTGCCGAGTTCAAGGTTGGTAGCCTAAGATACGAACCTAGGCATCCAGCTGCCCTTAAAACAATGAGAAAGAAAGGTTCTTTCCCAAACAGCAACTTGATTCTAAAGCAGAGATGTGGCCCTGCTACGGCATGCTCATTCCAGCTGTGAGTGGTTCACCTTACATCTTGTGCGAGATCCTGCGAAGGGTGCAACAATAAAACAAGACACTGTTGTGCTGCCCTATACACTCGTTTGAATCCCTCGTCGATGGTGGTTTCTTCTTGGTGTCTCGTACTTTCAGGTTCATCTTCCATTTGCTCAGGTCCATCCTGCGCCTCTCCTTCACCCTCTTCCTACCACTAAAGCACCAAGCAAATGAAGCCTAACACATTAGTAGACAGTGTCAACACAATATACCATCATTAAGTCATCAGCTCCACACTTTCCATCTTCTCTAAGCCAAGACGATGCTCTCGCCAACTATCAACAAGCTAATTCCCTGTTCAATAAGTTCCACCGAAAATCGGTGTCCATCCTTGCAAATACATAAATCTGAATCTGAAGGTTGGCCTGTTTGTCTTTCTTCACATTAAAAAAAGAACTAAAAATCTGGCAAGCTCATAGCAGACTACTTACTATAACCACCCTGGCTCAAGACAGTGAAGCAAGTCGTATTGTGAATATGCTGACTGATACGTGCACAGAGAATTCAATTTCTTAACACCTTTCTGTATTTTGGTGTTCTTTTATCTGATAATGAACAGGATTTAAATAATAATGATCTTATTACTTTTACGTCCCACTAACTACATTTTTATGGTTTTCGGAGATGTCAAAGGATTTAACATTTTATTTCCTATATAAATGCTCAGATGCATTTTTTTCAGAACTCTGAACCATTGGTCAGAAAATAGCACTTTATTTTATGTGTTCGAGCATGCAGCTGAGAGCATTCATACATCCAACGCAGAATCAGAAAAACTGCAAAATCTCCCAAGATCTTCTGAAAATGAACCACACAGCATGAAAGAGTGATCAATCTATATGTATAAAATAAGAGTTTTGTCTGTACATTGCTCAGAATTTGAAAAGAAGGGTATTTCTGTATCGGTCATGCCCACAGTAACAAGGAAATGCATTTTTTACTTTTCCGTAATTTCTGTCTGTCTGTCTGCATGAACACGTATCACAAAAAAACGGCTGAAGGTAATTCACTGAAAATTGGTATGTAAAGTTGGGGGATGAACCACTACAATCTAGGCTATAAATTATTTTGTTCACGCTGAGTGAAATGGTAGTTTAGAGGAAGGCCTGAAATTTAATACACAAATATTTATATTTTTAGTGGTCCTATCGATGAATAAGTTATATAGAATTGAATTTCCGATCATTTATTTCTTATACATTTTTACCGTACCGGCTATGATAACAGATATTCATGAATTTGTAATTTTGTTGCCAAGTCCATATCAACGCCGAGTCACGAGAAAATGGGTGAACAGAATTTAATGAAAATTGGTATATAGAGTCGGGGAATAAGAAACTACAGTCTAAGCTATAAACAATTTTATTCACCCTGAATGAAATTTTAGTTTAGGGGAAGGCATAAAATATTTAATTTTTAAGTACCTATGTTATTGGTCCTATCGAAAAGTACTGCATAACAAAAGTTACAGATAATACAATTTCCGATTATTTTGTTTTATTCAGTTTTATCATATCGACTACGATAAGAGTGGTATTTCAGAGACGGAAGAAAACTAAATGTGAAGGCCTACAATATTGAAAGCTCTTAAAACTGATCAACAATAACACATTGGCCATGGTTTGTTATGATGTTCTTTGTCTCTTATGCCGCCACTGAACTCCGATAGAAGGGATTACTGATGCATACCGAGTATAACAGCCTGACTGAATATTGGCGGGAAATAGCTGGGAGTTAGAAAACTTTCTCCTTTAGCATGCCATTCCTCTGGTTCATACATTTCCTGATGCTGCTCGTACGTAACACACTGGTTCATCATAGTATTCCAGCTATTCGATACCTACTCTGATGCGCTGTTTTGAATGAGCAGTGTGTACATTTAAGGCAAAGGCTCACTTAGTAGTAGTAGTAGTAGTAGTAGTAGATGACCTGGTCTAGAATTACAATTTAGGTCTATTCCAAATTATAGCACCATAATTCACTAAATAACTTAAAATTCAACCCTGAAAAGAGCTGTTTCTTAAGAAAAGCTTCTTCCACTTCACTTTTATTAAATTCTACATTCATTTTATTCCAAATTAGCAGTGAAGAGGGGGTTTCTCCTCTGGTTTGGAGGAAGAATTTGCCTCCAAGTCAGATAGTTCTTTTCCCGGCCAGTGTAGTAAATTGAGATTTTCCGTTTCATCAGGTACTCCTAGGAAACAGATTAGCAGAAGAGAATAGTTTTTGGCTTGGGACTCTCCACTATTCGACCCCCCCGCCTCCGAAGAAACACTAAGAGATTTCACGGATCACGGCTGTCTGCGGCTTGATCATTTCAGCTCTGAAACTTTGGACTGTACGATCAGCAGCGTAGTACTGTTCGTTAAAAGTGAGAAAAAATGTGGTTTTTCATTTGACCGAGTATTTCATATGAAAGTATTGCTTTTAATTGTGTCATTCCTACTGACGTCATTGTAATGACCTATGTTCATTTCAGTTGGGAAGACTACTACGAAAGTCTTTCACCGGGTGAGTTGGCCGTGGAGTTAGGAGCCGCAGCTGTGAGCTCGCATCCGGGAGATAGTGGGTTCGAATCCCACAGTCGGCAGCCCTGAACATGGTTTTCACACCAGGCAAATGCCGGGGCTGTACCTTAATTAAGGCCACTGCTGCTTCCTTCCCATTCCTAGGCCTTTCCTGTCCCGTCGTTGCCATAAAACCTATCTGTGTCGGTGTAACGTTAAGCAAGTAATAAAAAAAAATCTTCCTGAGGATGTAAAAGGCAGGTGGAGATTGAGTGTCTACTCCCCAACTTGATTGTGATTGATAGTAGGCAAGCAGGCCTAGCGTTACAATGAAAATTTCCTAACCCAGACTTCATACGGGAAGAGACGTTTGCTGACTTCCTCGTCGCGTTTCTAGGGTAACGTTAAGAGCTATGCAATTTAATACAATCTTGCTCACAACGTGTACACTACCTAACCTAGAATTCTGTCTACAATGTAGAATTCCATAGCGAAGAACGGGTACATCAGCTAGTAACATATATCATTAGTATCACTTCAGGAAGCAGGGTTTATCTACGGCATATTCAACTTGCTTGCGTACAAGTAAGAAACCTGTCCTACTTTCTACTGCAAGGTCCTGACTTCCTCAAATTTCTTTGAGTCAAATTGAGGGACTGTCCACCAGCTACACCCTCGTACAATTTTCATGAAGTGCTGATGAATAGCAACTGTCTCATGGCGTGCGAAGCTGCGGGTAAACTCCCCCCAATACTACTACTAAAATCTTTACCAAGGGAAGCTTTCGGTTACCTTGACAACCTTCACATGGATGTTTGTGTATCTGAGAAGTGGAAGCTGATCCATCTTGCAAGATCCAGTAAAAAGCTGAACATCATCCTAACATTAAGACTTTGGTCATCACAGTATGAGCAAAAATCATCTTGACACAAGAACACTCAGCCAGTGAAGTAAGGTGCAGCGTTATTATTAAAATAAAATTCATCACAAATTTGTGCCCCATTCATAAACAGCTAATCGATGGTACTATCTTCAAACGGTGCAACGTCTCAGAGTAAAAACAGAAGAACCAACCCATTAAACTAAAATACCGTTAATGATTTTTGCACAAAAATCTCAGATGAATATGGTTCCTCACTCCTCTTAATTTTTAATGTTAAAGTTTCTGTCGAGAGGACAAAGATTAGCAACCGACGAGAAGAAAAAGTAAAATTTGTTTTTGTACAGTGTATTAACCGAGGAAGAAAGAGTTGAAAAAATTGTCAAAAACTGAATTGCAGAACTTGTTGAACGATGATGGTATATTGTGGTAGTACATCGGCCGGTCTCTTGCACCTTCCACAGGCTGGAGAGCAAGCACGGTTAGTGAAGCAGCAGCAGTGTTAGTGAACGGTTAGTAAATACGCCCACAACGCATGCATGGAGAAAGGGAATGTTAGCACAAGAGAAGAACCAAACCCTAGGTGACATCATCTATTGCCATGTAGCTACTGGAAGAGAGTTATGTTAGTTAACATGCCAAGAAATACCACCACCACAGCCACCATAGCAATAGAAAATGTCTGAAAGAGAAAGCAAAATGCACATAATAGATGTAACTGGGCTTGCCTCAAAGCATGCCATCATACTACAAGACTAAGCGGACCAGCTGTGTGATTCGTCATCTCTCACCCTGTTGGTACCATAATGTCAAAATGTTAAGAGGTAAAGACAAAGGAAAGTTGAAATACATTAGTGAACAGAAGATATTTTCCGAGGTCGTAGGCCAGGATCGAATTGGGTTGGTAGTTTCCAGACTGACATTTTTCAGGTATTAACTTACTGGTGAAACAACAGGAGGCTACCAACCCTATTCCATCGCAGCCTATATTCATAAAAACATCAGCCATGAAAGTCAAAGCTGTTATACATTAATGTAGTTTAGTACAATAGACCCAAGCCATACCAGTGCTCACCAAACTCACTTAAGCTCCTGGATGTCCCAAACATACTCGATAGGGTTCAGATCAGGGGAATAGGCCCATGTCCTCAATTTTCTGGAAGTACATTGCTGTCACTGCAGTGCTGGTGATGCTTTCAGGTTCCTGTGATTATTCAATGATTCTTCCTCTCTTACATCACTGATATAGAGTTCTTAGCAACAGCACACCAGATTCCAATTAGGAATAATCGCCACCCACCATGTTTTTTGTGATACTAATATAAACAACTTTTTCCATCATCCTTCGTACACACTAGATCTGAGAAACAGATGGGCTTTTGCTACAGAGAATATGCGGGAGGTCCCACACTCTACTGACTGTGCGTGTATCGGCAGCTACTTGATGACATGGATGTTCTCCAGGACAGAAATGCGAATCAGTCTGATTGTTGGGCGACAGAGCTTTGCCACATCAAACTTCTGAGGTACGTGTAGCATGGTGGAGCTCCCACGTGAGGTGTCTGTGGCTATCGTCAAAATGTGTCAACAGACTGAGCAGAAATAATCCACACAGTTAGGTATATCTATTTTGGCAGTGTTGGGAATTTTACAACAGAATGTCCATAATAAAACAATTCCCCTTTCCTTATTTTTTCAATTGTCCCTTGCCATTAGTTCCTGGACCCTACTTGGTGCTACAATTGAGGAGTACATTTCGGTGGACTTCAAACACAAAGCAGATTTATACTGTTGCTGGTTTATCGGAAGATGTAAGATAATTACGGAGACTTATATTTTTATAGTTTTGTCATTGCTGTAGAATGCTAGCCGCTGAGAGTGCTATTGACTCCACCACAGCACTGCACTACATTCACCCTAGAACTGGTAACTGTTGAATATTAGACAGTTTGGTCCCTGCTGTAACGGTACTGTCAAATAATGAACATTTTTGTATTTCATTAGGTAATTTCCTTAATTCATTAAAAGATGTCATGGCTGTCTACTTTTATCATTCTGGATGTCCACAGCAGCCGTGAGTTCAGTTTTATTCATATTTGGAACCTCTTTGGGCGCAATTTCACGAGTGTAGTTTTCCGACCATCCGTTTGACCGCAATTGTTGTAATGTTTGTAAACAAACCTTCAAAGGCACTGTTTTGTTATTCAATTTCATTTTATTTCATAGATTTCTGTTCGGTGCGAGTTATTTACTTTTGTATATATCTTATTTGATTGATTATATACATTTTTAGTACAGTATGTGTCTAAATATGGCATTTTCATTATGGAAAATGAAGTAATGCACAATTTGTTAGAAGACGAAATTGACGGATCTGAGTAAGATTTGCAATGTGTATTCGCTATTTCTTCGCATCAAATATTGGAAAGTGAAAGTGATGACGTGCCTGCCACAACGCAACCTATTGTAAATCCTGAGCGAGGCATGCCAATACAATATTTTCATGAATATACCCCTCAGAGTGATGACATTTTTGCTAGCGCATGACAAGTACATTACTGACAATATATACGTGTCAGTTTGTGACACGTTTCAGTTTTGTGAACATATGATCAAGAGTTCTATTATTATTTTGAACAGGCTGTAAATTTTCTAACATTTAATAATTTCAAATGAACACAATCTTGAATGTATTAGCTTTATGTAGATATATAAAACTCTGTAAATTTTATTTCATACATCGTGGATAATATGTATTTTATTTAGACAAATAAAAGCTGCCATCACAAGATTAACATTGCTAGTTCTAGGGTTAAATTACACTTCACAAGAAATGAACCTATGGTTTCTATGTTCATGGGCTCCAATAACTAATTTGAGCTAGAACAGTACTTCGTGGGAGCTTTTCTAGCTAACCTTTATAGGTACTGTAATTTCTTCATGAACATAAAACTGTTTAAATAAATATGAAACACTGTTCACATTGCTTGTTCTGAACAGTAGAAAACATCTGAACTGATGGTCGAGAATTTGAAAAGCAAAATGCTTTCTTGGCCCCAAACCACTGCAGTGAGGTGAAATACAGTAATCTGTGCCTCTCAACCGCCTTTTCTGTTCTTCTGTAAGCTCCCATTACAGAACCACAGTTTGAAGGAGTAGTAAAATGACGAACCTCTTCCACTCCGCTTTGTCGATCACTTCCTCTACATACCACTGAATTGTGTCTCTTGCACCTCAGAAACAGATCACATACAGCAGTAGGTTTAAGAACACCTGGACGTGAACAGAGTCAACTTCCCTGAATCCACAAGGATGATTCGTGTTTATTCCAGCAACAGTGCATTTCCAAAAGAGACTTTTCACTTTCTTCAACAATGAAAGGCAGAACACTTTTTAATTGCCTAAAAGCTACAAGGAAGAGTTGAAAAGTAACTACTATGGCAGTTACTACTGAGAGCCTGTTCTAATATGGTACACTTGAGATTGCTAAGTCATAACAGACATTTCAATTTTTAAATGTGATTTACATCCCTGTTGTTAAACTAGGGAGATTGTTTATACTGCCCTAATTTATCTTAAAAGTTTCTTACGAACAAACCTAGAAACTGGGCATTAAAACATGCAGGTTTTACGTCCCGGTGCTCTTAACCACTTTGTGAAATAATAATTACAGCATGTTGACAGCCTTGACAATATGCTCTGCATGAGAACTCGGACAGTGTGTTATGACACATGCAGAAAATTGAGAACTCGCCACACCAGGAGAAATAAGGCAACACCACCAAAGTGAGTGAGAGCTCCAGAAACATAAATACTTCTATTACAAAAAGGAACAAATGACAAATCAAGTTATGTACAGAAAGAAAAGAAAACATAATAAACACAATGGGAAGAGCAGACAAGGACAATCTTCAAATCTGATCAATCCCCGCTTTTCTACTTTCATTTCTTTTCAGCCCCTGACATGCTCGTTCCTACTTCATCAATAGGACGGGCATCAACACTCATCTTGATGTGGGAAGTTTGGAATAAGAAGACTCATGGATATATACAGGTGAAGGGAAATTGGAGAACTTCCCACCGTCAATGAGCGCTGTTGAGAGCTGAGAAGAAATGGATCTGGGATTGTTCCTCTTCCCTCTTCCCACACTAACTTGTTGAAAGGAGCACACAGCTGGTCACCCACAGGCAGTAAACCACAACATAACAAATACACCAGTTCTTTATAAGTGGACTAGCTTCTGTGGCTGCTATTATCTCTCTACAATTTGAAATGGCCACACAGTACTCTACACTTTGACCCTCATGCAGACTCAAAACATGTGACCATTCAAAACTGTACTGTACATCCCCCACACCAGCTTCCTCCAATGGAAAACACAAATCAACACTAGAAACATCTATTTCTTCTTTAATTTATTTGCATTTGCCTTGTTTTGTTGGTACTTCCAAATGCTCACTATCCACAATTCAGAAGCCACCTACAACTACTTAAATCATGTGTTTTCCTGTGGCGAATAATGTTTAGTCAAAATTGGGTCAGCCTTTGGCGAGTATTACAAGGGTATTAATTCTGTCCCAGTGATTCTAAGATGCGTATTTTCTACACTTTTCGTCATTTTTCGTCCCTTTGCTTGTAGGACAACAGGAAATATGGCGGACGTTCGTTCTATTAGCTTCACTCGGGCAGCGCTTCCGCCCCTCTGTGTTCTTCCAGCTCATTGGTACCAACCTTACAGTTGTCCATATACTCATAAATAACGATATTACAAGGCTAACCGTAAAGTTGGTACCATCTATTTCTAAATGCTAGCAGCACTGGAACCGTTTCAAACTATATAAACTAAGTGATGGTGTTCATACAAAGGTTGGTCCAAAGAGCTTTGTCTTCTGAGAATTTCTTAAGAGTAACTCTAAGGTAACTCCACAGGGAGCGCTGATGTCAGGCTATGTTATTCTAGCTTGCTGGTTGGCACCAGTTGTGTATTGTTGGTGTGTATACTATGTACGTAAGAATTAAGACGGAGGTTTAGCAGATTGTCAGGGGTAACTGTAAGGTTAACTTATGATTGGCAACACCGCAATAGTCTGAAAATGTGTATTTAAGATTATTTCTTCTTGAGTTGTCCGGCTCCATAGCTAAATGGTTAGCGTGCTGGCCTATGGTCACAGGTTCGATTCCTGGCAGGGTCGGGAATTTTAACCATCATTGGTTAATTTCCCCTGGCACGGGGGCTGGGTGTATGGGGTGTCTTCATCATCATTTCATCCTCATTACGACGCACAGGTCGCCTACGGGCGTAAAATCAAAAGACCTGCACCTGGCGAGCCGAACCCGTCCTAGGATCTCCTGGCACTAAAAGCCATACGCCTTTTCATTTTTCTTCTTTAGTTTATTGTAATTTTCCTTATTTTATCATAACATCACATATACTATAAGTGTGGGCATCGGAGGCTCAATAGACGAGTCATGTCCGGTGGTTGGAATGACCCACGAGGCTGAAAGGAAGAAGACCCTTGCCGCTTACCAGTTTCCTTTCCAACTCACAAGCTGCACGTCAGAGAAGACGACGATGGTCACCCACATCTCGTTGCCTGCACCAGACCAGCTGAAAGCCGTACTATTTAAGATCCCATTGAACAAACAACAAAATAATTGCAGCTGCCGAATTTTGGAAAAATATGACTTGACCAGGAAAAGGTAAGTATTCCTTTCTTCTGCTCAAATGTTGTCAAATGCACTCCTCTCCCCCACTTGTCACAACACTGCCTATTTACACACATCTACGTCCTTACTGGTTATTCCACTACCCAAGTAACAATATTCAAACAAACACAGTCAAACCTCCATTACACCAATTTTCAGTATCTCGAAGTAACAAATTTCCAGGCCGTTTGTCCTATTCTTCACGTGTATTTATTTCTCTATTACTCGAAACTCTGTTACACAAATTTCTTGTTTTCTCGAAGCAAACATTTCCTCCCTTGAAGCAAAAAATACTGTGTAACTCAAATTTTGTGCCACATTAACTGCGCAATACGGCATTTGTAGTCTGTCAGGAAAAGTTAACAAGAAAAGAAAGGGTTACAGTGATGCTGGGAGCTAATAGGATGGGAAACGAAAAACGAACTTCAAAAGATCGGAAAATCGGCACAGCCTCGCTGTCTCTCGGGTGTGAATTAATTACCGGTCGTGTACGAAAGCAACTCCCGAAGTCGCGGATGACAAGCTCCATTTACGAATTTCGCCTGCGTGGTATTGATGAGAAGTTTCAACGTGAAGGGAGGAAAGGTTAACAGTAACAAACAGAAGAGACTAACAGATATTTTACAAAGGTGTTAACGGAGCTATGTTTCTTGTTTCACTACTGTATGTAGTCTTCTAAACAGTTACTATAATAAGGATTATAATTAAAGTGTTGTTGTAAAATAGAGTTTGTTTATTTTTAATTACTCCCAAAAATAATGTATTCACTATAAAGCCGTAGATATATATAATTCAATTATGGGCTATACATTCTCTAACACTAAAGGTGATTCGAGATATCGAAGTTCCACTATATGTTTCTTACTTTATTACTATTTAGAATTACTGTTCAACAGTGCAGCCTTGAGCCTGGAGGCTTGTACGTTACTCCTAACCTTGATCAATGTTCCAATCGAAGAGACTGGATCATGACAGGTCAAGAAGTGAAAGCTACAGCAATAAATACTATGCTTCTGCTGCTCTATTTGAAATCAAAAGACTGGACATTTTCTTTAAAATGTTAGCTCATATCTACCACAGGCACGTACTGTCTCTTCACACATTTGTTCTTATTGCATATAATTGACCAAGTTTAAATTACTGCAATTGTGGATCATAACTCTAGTTTGAACTCTTTCTATTGCAAGTCACGTGTGAGATGGCGCTGGGTTTCTCCCACAGCAACAGTACTACTGAACGTCTTCCGTCCTGCACCTAGTTACCACTTCTTTCAATGCAGCTTCGACCTTATTTACATTGCTCTTTCCGCTACTCTTGGTCCAGTACTTTCTAATTCATTCATTAATCACCTATACTCTCTTCTCCCCTCTTATACTTCCGTCATTCCATCATCAGTCCTAGTCACTGCTATCTGCCCTCCTTAAACATTCCCTCTTTTCTTTTCAACTCTCGTTTTGTTTTCTTCCCTTTCTTCCTGGGAGTCCACATAAGCTCTTCCAATCCAATACCTGGTTTCTGGATCTCTGCCTAATCTACCAGCATGTCCAGACTCGTGCAGATTTCCTCCTGTGTTCCTCTGTCTCACTGCATCTTCTCCTATCACATCACCATTTCCAGACCTACTACAGTATTCCAGTCTCGCTATTTGTTTTACGTCGCACCGACACACACAGATCTTATGGCGACAATGGGATAGGAAAGGCCTAGGAATGAGAAGGAAGTGGCCGTGCCCGTAAGGTACAGCCCCAACATTTGCCTGGTGTGAAAATGGGGAAAACCATCTTCAGGGCTGCCGAGTGAGGTTCGAACCCACTATCTTCCGGATGCAAGTTCACACAGCTGTGCGCTCCAAACCACATGGCCAACTTGCCTGGTACATTCCAGTCTCCCATCGCCTCCAGATCCCATTCAAACCCAGGAAAGACAGCTGGATTTTTTGAAGGGTGGAAATAAATTAATTCCTCAACCCTGTTGTATGGTATTGGCATGGAAAAGTCCTCTCGATATATATTTGGTGTTAACCTTGATAAAACCAATAAATTTAGCTGATCATCATTCAATGGTTTCGGTTTCTCTTCTATGTGATAGCAGAAAACTAGACATCGAAACTAACAAGTGGGCAACCTAATTGTCTCAAAGCAACATGCCAGCACACCAGGTAAGGTCATATGATTTTTAACAACAATTATTATTATTATTATTATTATTATTATTATTATTCTCCTCGCACACTGCATTAAAGCTTTAATGTCTTCGGTATCGGCCGAAGTGCTAGTACTGTAGTCACGGACACTGACTTTGTGTTCACTGTTCACTCTGGTAGTCGTAGTGAATTATCTGTTAGCTATTATTAACCCCTTGGCTTACCTAACCACCAAATTGACGGGCTCCACTACCTTGCACTCACCTTACGTAGCCGCCGAATCGACGGGGCAATCCAGTGCCCTGCATTAACGACGAAACAGTGAATTCACTGATTATTAATTCAACAGATGGCATTAAAATGCTTTTTTACGTTACAAGGAAGTCTCTGATCACTGTATTTACATTATCTTGCGGTGAATAACAGCTGTATGCACAAGCCATGCGTATTGGTAGGTGTGCTATTTATCAACTTATGAGTCCAACTTAGCACACTGGGGCGAAACGCTGGCAACCAAGAATGAGTTAGCTGGAAAATTTATAATGTCCAATAACGGACCATTACACTGGCATTTGAAGATAGCTCAACACCTGTTGTCGTGATTATACAGTCGGTAAAGATGAGCGCGTGTGAAGCTATAACTAAGCTGGAACTAGATAGTGATTGTGATGAAGATTATGATGTATCCGAAAGTTCTTGTAGTGATGAAGACACCTCTGTGTTTAGTGAAGTTAGTGATAACGATATGTGTGATGAAGGGGACGTAAATATCGAGACTGTAAATAGTCTTGCGCACCACAACACAAAACCGATAGTAGAACAGTGGAAGTAGAAATCTATGTGTCCATTACACGATATTCCTACAAAAGTGCAATTTATAGGAATTCCTGGGGAAGTCCTATTTTTAAAACACTGAACTTACGACCCAAATGTTCTAGATCAATTTCTCGGCGATGACTTACGGCAAAACACGTGTTACTAGGTGAGTTTATTTACTACAGTTCATTTTTTTGCTGTAATGTAGCAAATTTGATTGAAATAGTTATTTGTACTGTGTTGGCCTTCGGAGAACAAGGCGGCTGCTGTCCGGCTCGTGACCTGAAGATGACAGCAACTGCAGTTTTGGTTCTTAATAGATGCTACTACTCGCAGCAGCTTCTTAATTGTGTTCACGACGCACGGTTAACACCATTCCAATATTCTTTGTATTTCTAAACTATTGTCGGTTGCCTTAACAAGACGGTAGAATTCTAGACCGGAACCGCAGAGAGAGACTGTTTACTTCAGTGTATTTATGTTCCGGTTTCACATTGTTTGAAAGCATAGTTGCGGAGATATTAATATTTAAATACAGCCACGTATGAACCTCATTCGCATCAGAATTTAAATGGTAAATTGAAGCTTTAGAGCACATGTTTATACAATAAGCCAAGTGTTGCAGTAACCTATCTGACATGTTTCTTCAGCTATCTGACCAGAAATCCTGATCATCTTGCCAACACATTCACTTATACAAACTACCCTAAATCTAACATCAGTCTATCAATTTTCCAGTTCGGATTCTCTAACTTACCACAATAATTCAAATTTTAGCTTATTACTATTCAACTGCAGAATGCTTGTATTTTGACCAATATCTCAAGATCTGAATGGAAGATTATTTTACCTTGGGCACATCATAATCTACCCAGAGAGAGTTGCACAAGCTGTAACATTCTGCAGCTAAGCCATGGTTTCTCAACTAATACCCATCCAAGCCCACATAGTGAACATTGTAAGTTGAGTCCTCAGCCCTAGGCAAACCTAGAAGAGGCAGTTTCCCCGTTGATTTGGTTTCCTAACTGAGTCAGGGACATATGTTAAAAGCCACAGAAGTTTATCCACTTATCCACCACCCTACTAGAGTTTGGTTCTGCTGTCTAGGCTACATAAATCTACCAAGACAAGGACTCTCTCTTCCCGTCTCCCCTCGCGCCCACGCCGTGCCACTAACCTGCCGGCTGCTCCGTCGCCGGTCCGTGTCCAGTCGCAGCTCCTGCCTGTGGCGCAAGAGCACGATGTCTCCTTCGGTCTTCTCTCGGCGCGGCCGAACGGGGCCGTCCGCCGACCCATTAAGGTTGAAGTCCGTCAACACAGGCTCCCCTCCATTCTTATTGCTGTTGCCCGAAGACCTCTTACCCAGCAAGTTCAGGGCGGCGCTGGCAACATCCGAACCTCGACGTCCGCCAGAGAACGAAATGCCTTTAGACTCGGACAGAATGGCGGAATGTCGGCTGGACGCTGGGAAGAAATCAGAGTTCTCTCGACGGAAACCGCCAAAAGGTATTCTCGAGTCAGACTCGTTTCGCCGGTGCTGTGGCCTGAGATCGCTCTTCTTTGTGTTACAAGCACTGACGTCTTTGTTCTTCTCGGCCTCGGCCTTCATCTTCTCGTTGTACGCCGGGAAGAAGTGAGCAAAGTCCCAGTCTTTGAGTAGCATCTGCTCGTCCAAGTCGGAGTGGCGGTTCTGCTGCTGCTGCATTGCTGCTGCTTCCTTCTTTAATAGCAATGACTCTTTCAGGGTAGAGGGGGTGACACATAGACAACACAAAACATGCACACAGTTCTACATAAACTGTACACCCTTGCGTGCGCAGGTCTCTACAAATGTAAAACTACAAGTGTTCTGCTGACGTTACAGCTGTTATGAACAATGGTAAGCAATGTGTGGAAAAAGGACTGACCCTCACTTACAGTACAGCACTAAACAAAGTTATCAACGACGGTTCTGTCAAAGATGGAAATTAACAATGAAACTTCCAACAATATATATTTTACATAAACAAAAATAATTACATTTCCTTGGTTCATTTTAAAACTATTTGGAACTGAAGAAGTAGAGGAATGAAGTTATCTCATAGTTAATATATGGAGGAGGAAAACAAAAAGTTTTGGCCATTTGATCAGACACGACAGCCCTTAGGACTATTAAGATTGAAGGGAGAGTTCTGGATAACAGAAGAAAAGAGAGACAATGTAAAAGGACGAGTGAAGATGAACTGGAGGTCATCAGAAGTTAGAATTATCAAGAAAGGTAGAGGGAAAAAAAAAAGAGAGAAGAATGGTTGCAATGACAAGCCACAACCTTTGAGAAGATGAGAAATCACCGTATCTACTTCTGTATTAGTCCTAGAAAAACAGCTGTTATAACAGCCTCCACATTTACAGATGAAGAAGGGAGAAAATGAGGAATACATTATGTAACAGAGAGGCAATACTGAAGTAAATACAGTATATGGGGAAAGTGAAGTGGAGACCCTCAAACTGCGCACGCAAGTCCCTACTACCACACTCACCCGCTTCATGACCAGTGTCCGCTCACCACTCTCTTCGTCAGGAGTTGGAGGAAGTGGCCGGTTTGGAGCACCGCCACTCGACGATGGACCTAAGGCAAGACACAATCTCCACATCAACAGAGGCAATAACAATAAAAACAAAGCACTATAATATTGTAAATAAAACTGTAAAATCCTGTTACATAGAATACACCACTGTGACAGTTTATTGTTTCCCCTATGAAATGAGTCAAGAGTAATATTGTTGGTAGTATTCCACCATGTTCTGAGAAAGTCTTCTTAGTCGGGTTCTTGAACATCAAGACTACTTGCAGATCGTGGCAACGCCTGTATCACACTCCGATACTGGCCGTTCAAGATGATTCAATAAAACTTACTGAACTTTTCAGAGGCACAACAGCGGACAAATTAAGTTTCATTCTTTAAACTTAAAACTCTCTAAGAGCAGAACTAAATATTCCACAATGTCAACTACACTATACAGTCAATGCTCCAGAGGCCACCACCTAGACATAAGGCTTGCACCACTGTTAGTAACATAAGCAATGGGTTCAACTGAAACTACACCCTTGCACTAAAAATGAATGAAATTTATCAGAATAAGTTACTAAGCTATTTGCTTATGAGTAAGAAATTGTGTTATAGACCAGTGCAACTACTGCCCTTATTAAAATTAAAACTAAGCAATAAATGCGCAAAGTCTCCTCTGACACGAGTTTTATCTGTTCAAATTGTTCTATTGGGCTGCTTAGCTTGGAATCAGGTGTGGCTATCAATGGTAGGATATCACACCCTGTACACTTTCAAGAATCTTAGTGAAGTTTTACTTTCAGGAATTTCATACTCACAGTTTTGTTAAAGTCCTTGTCAAAAAAGAAATGAAGGCGTTCCTTAACAACAGCTGAAGAGCATATTACATTCAATGTGTACAAATAAGATGCTGTTTTCCTTAATAATCACATTCCAAAATTTATAGAGGTCAACGTACTTCTAATTTACTGAAGAAGTTCTTAAGTTATGCACAACTACACCATTATCATTTTTCCTCTGGACTTATCACTGCTAGAGGTATTTAAATAACTCGGGACAGTAGGGCAAACCTGATGGCAATGCACCCGGAACAAGCCGAGGAGAAAATATGTTCACCAGTTTCACAGTGTCTTCTCGTAATTGTCCTAATATCTGAGGGTATGAACTGAAACTCTCAAAGAGTACAACTTACCTGTTATATAAACTATAAACCAAAGAAATGAAAAAAGTACAATTTCTAACCTGGTCAACTTATAACAAAACATGCTTGTCCATAGACACTAAGATCCAACACTACGAAACTGTAACTTTGCCCGAAGCCACTTATGCTTGCGAAACCTTGTTCCAAATTTAAAATGAAAGAAGAACTGATCAGCTCCCCAAAACTGAAAGAAGAATTATCAGAACTTGCATAAATAAAAAGTACCAACTTGAAGCAGTCTGGAGAATCCTCCCCAATGAAACTGTCTATCAAGAGATTGACCCGGTTACCAGCCCAATGAAGAAGATAAGAATCCCTTACTTCTTTCACATCTTACAATTACCAGAAAACAGGATTTCACGACAACTAGTGATGAGGAATCCGGGAAAGAAGACAGGAGGGCACTGGATCGAAGAAATTCAAGAGGATCTCAAAACAGTTGGACTCTAAATTACAGATGCAGAGAACATGAATAAAACTAAGAATTGCAAATTTTCAACTGAAATGATGTACAGAAGGCCTGTACAAGTTTCAGACGAATTAAGAACACTGCAATGAGAACGAATAAAGAATTACTGGGCAGATAAGAAGAATCAAACAGTACAACCTTCAGAGAAAAAGTGTACATGGAAGACTCAAGTGGTCCAATAAAGTTAATAATAATAAACCATAATAGTGTTCCATGAATGCACCTAAACTATAAACGTTACCCAAAACTGTGTTAGTATAAGTGTATGGATGAACACGTGGGCCATGCTGTGATGTTATGCTTCTCTAGGCCAGTTCCCTTTATATGTAACATTACGCACTTGTTCCACCTCAAACTGCCTAGGCATACAGACTAGACTTCTCAAGCAGATCAGTCAGGTTTCCTCCAGTATGTGGTGGAGCTGCAGCATCTTTCCACGAGGCTACCCTTATCAGGACAGTAAAATCATCAAGGTTGGGGATTGAGGATGAGGAGCCAACACTCTTTGTTATTGACAAGTGTAACTTCCCTAATCCTCCATCTGCATTCTGCAGGTCTTATGTCCAGGTGGTGGAGTTCCAGATACATTAGCATACATCTTTCTAGACTGGGCAAAGACTGAACATTCAGAAATTACTTTGCATTGACTGTGTATAACGTACTAGGGCAGTTCGTATGAACTTGTAATTAATATGACTAAACAGGTTCAGAAGTGTCATTAAATCAATGTTTCATAACCACACTTAATTTTCTTAATACCTCTATTTTTGAACAAGTTTAAATCAGTTTTAGGTAACAATAATTATCATCACATTTTTGTAATTTTGAATTACAAAAATATCAGTATCAATTCACGTTTCATATGTTGTATTCATTGCTGAATATTGCACAACTAAATAAAATTACAAAACTATGTTAATGATTGTATACTAGTACTTAAATACAGTCAAACCTCGATTATCTGTTCACGGAAAAGTTTTACAAGACTTTTATTCACAATCCTCAAAGAAAAAGATTCCCCGCATCAACCATCTGAAAATCACAGTCCATTCAGTATCAAATCAGCAATCAAGAAACAGTATCTCACGAAAGGACGGGTACGACATATACAGATCTTTGTGCAAACGTCCTATCAATTCAGCAATTAGAACAAGTACCAGGAAAGCGATCAGCGGTGAACATGCTTAAAACACCATCTACGCACCGCATTTGCTAGATACTGTTAATCATAAAGCAGAGAGCCCAAAACAGTTTGAAGGAGTCACAGAGCATTCCGACAGCTCTACCTGAAGAGTGGTGGCGATTTTGGTGATTATTGTTTTAAGAGGAAGTACAACTGGGCAGTCATCCTCTATTAACACTATTAGAGGGCGAAAAAATGCAAGGAGTCCTACATTTCAAAAAATTAAGGTATTGAGCAAAGAAATTCAAGGGCCGTGAAGGGCATGAAACTGAAAGCCTCTCTACACCCCTGAAACCTAATACCTCGAACAAGATTCTTGTCACGGAGGACAATGTGCAAAGGACCACATGAATGCTTTGATTCCTTGTAGTCATTGGCAAACCAGCGAAACCAAGGTGATTTACGAATGCTCGGAAGTCACCAGCGCGGTACTACGCAAACGGTAAAGCCTGAATGACCCACTGTGGACTGGACGCATCTATGGGTGCTCCATAAGGATTATCTTGTCTCGATAACTGTGCTGCCCACCCACAGGAACTTCCTTTCTTAAGAAATAGGAACTGCACCAGTGTCCTCCAGGTGCTCGAAGGGTACTACCACAAGCAATTGATGAAAAAGGCTGTATGACAATGAACTTCAATATTCTACCAACAATGCATTTTGCTGTGTCAGAATGGTTCTATGTTTCACCTACCACAGTTCAAAACTGTTTTCATAAGTGTGGCTTTCATGAAAACAGATATATGAATGACAATGAAAAAACTTATCTATTAAGAAGTCTTGATACAGTTAGTAGAACTTGTAAATTTTTAAGTCTGTCAAAACACTGTTACTTACCTGTAATAATAACTGTTCATTTTTTACAGGTATGTTAAAGCGTTCTCTATGTTTCGACAGACCAAAAATGATTGTCAGTTCTAGAAACTGTTATTGATGAAGATAGAGAGAAGCTCGACTCACACGCAGCAGTCAAGAGCAAGCTCGCCATTTGCAGCGTAATGAGCGTAGAATAGCTGTGCAGCAATGTTATTGCTATAACTAGCAGAGAAGGATGCGAGCAAGGGGGAAGATGAAGTTGATCCCCTGCCAACGTGTTTGCCGAAGCATCAGCGGCTTTCAACAATATCCGATGACACAGATGGCTGTGAATTACAGAACGTTGTAAATAGTGTGAGAGCACTGTACTGTGTTAAGACTTTATGGCAAGCATGCAACGGAAGAGTTGTCTGTCTGAGGACAAAATAAGGAACTACATCGAAGATGAAACTCTAAGCGTCATTGGTATATTTGTTAGTAGTGATAATGATTCTACTGATTCTTCGGATGATGACCTTAGTATTTCTAGTGAAAGTGAAGAAGATATTACATCAGAAGCTAAGGTGATGGCAGGAGATGTTGAACATGTGGAAAAAGTGTAAGCCTGGGGATAGTGTGCGACCTAATATAATTCTATTTATAGGAAATCCTGGAGCGAAGGTTGGATTATTACCACAGGTGAGTGCGATTGACTGTTTTGAACTGTTTCTAACGGATTAAGCTGTAAAAATTTGATACTGACCGAAAAAAGTCTGTATGGTAAAAGTGCATTGAAAAACTTGTAAATAAATCTCCGCATACAAGGGCACAGTTTTGGAAAGAAGATAACTCTTATGAAATTCGGCAGTTTTTTTGCGTTAGTGTTGTTGATGGGAATAATACAAAAGACTGAAATAAAAATGTAATACTCAAATGGCAGTATTCTCAAAACACCAATATTTTATGAAACCATGTCACATGCCTACTGTAAAATAAAGTGTAAATAGAGTGTAAAGTAAGTATTTATTAACCTTGTTCCCTTAATAATTGTTACTCATTCCTCGCTTCCTAAAAATTAATAATTTCCTCCATTAAAACCCTCACTTTTCTGGCACATGAGGTCTTCCAGAACCTGCCACTGAAGTGGTAAAAGACTTTTCCTTGGAAAGCGACTATTTCATGGCCGAAGAAATCATGCTGTAAAATACGACAATTTAAGTGATGTTTCTGTAAACTTTTTTTGGTGTGTGTATATAGTTTATGTGCGATAGAGATACTCTATTCGAGCGTATGGTTAGTATAGTACGCTTTTTTCTGAGTTTTATTTAGTTTTAGTAGTATCATTTTCGTACAGTAGTCCGCTGTAGCGAGTACGGCATAACAAGAACTCCGTTGTAATGTCAATTTTTGTTCGTCACTTCAAAATTCCTATATTAAACTGTGTATTATCCTTCGGTTACAGCGAGAACCCTATCACTGACACATCCATTATTACGAGCGATTAAGCGTGCGCAATATTTTCCGTTACCAATATTTATGCACGCGATCGATCAAATTCGGTATCATTTCCTCGCTATGTCCACTATCGAGTTCTCTCGTCGACATTCGAAGGCGATGTCGGAGTCCGTAATACCCGTCGACTGCTGTTCTGTAAAGAAAATTTGAAATGAAAGAGAACTTTTTTCATAATAAATGCATAAATAACGTGTTCAATAATAAAATAAAGGCTGAATTAAACGACCTCTTAATTTTAATGTTATATACCAAACTGAAATTAAGTAAGAATGTGACAGGCACTACACCTAAAGATACGACAGAGTACATCACTAATTTCAGAGCATAGTTTATATTTTCTCGCGTCTAGCAACATTTCGGAAAGGCTATTCCCAAGTAAATTTTTAGCGAGGAGGTTATAATTTCTCTACATGCGTTTGAAATATGTTTTCAGGATGCATACACGGTTAGGTTAGTTGACGCCATTTGAAGAAGAATACCTAAATGGTGCCACAGAAGCTTCTGGAGTGATACTGTATTTCTCCAAATCCAAGATAATGTTTTTTCTCAGTATCACATATGAAAAATCAAGGGTTGCCATTCATTTGTGGCCTAACAGTAATGAACACCACTGGCAACTACTGCAGTAACCACGCTGCTTATTTTCACCCCCGCACATGCACAAACTGAAAACTCACTGACAAACGACCGCCTCTTTATTAAATATCGCTAGCCGTGACAACCGGTTGTACAATGCCTCTGTGTAAAGTCACTGGATGTCGGGGAAATAGTGAAGATAGAATGACGTTCTATTAGCCTCTACGAAAACTTTTCCCAAATATGCAGAATGACATGAAAACACGCGAGCCTTCGAATTCTTAGAAAGGCCATGGCTACTCAATAGCAGAGTTATAATGTGTCTCCTGTACCTGACACTTAGTAAAATTAAGTTTTATATACATACAATCATTATAGACCGTTATGCCTTTCAACGTTCAGTCTGTGACAGCAGAAATATTTTCGTGATGGCTAATCGTATTGTAAAGATACCTACGTGGAACAGGTATTGCCGGCAAATTTTCAGCAGATTCTCGTCAATACTGAAAATAAAAACCTACACCCTGTTTTCTAGTCATTGATCGAGTCAGGGATGTAATGAATGAAGCACACATAGGCTATTAGTACAATGGGGTCGCCACTCCCAAAGTGATTTATTACTGACTGGAGTTGCTATGAAATGAGAATGGAGTGTGTTACTGGAATGAAAGATGACCGGGAAAACCAGAGTACCCGGAGAAAAACCTGTCCTGCCTCCGTTTTGCCCAGCACAAATCTTACATGGAGTGACCGGGATTTGAAATACGGTATCTAGCAGTGAGAGGCCGATACGCTGCCGTCTGAGCCATGGAGGCACTTCTCGTCGATAATATGCTGCCAATTTTAAGTTAATGGTTATTAAACACTTGGAAATGTAAAATAATTGTGCAGCCGCAAGAAGATACGCCATAGGCTTAACTAATATTCGGCGTCAGCGTGAAGACAAAGATAGCTTAAAATGGTGTACCCTACAAAAAATGCATTCAGTGGCCCGCAACAAGGGTGCTTTAAAAAATTCGATAATGAAATTGTGAGGTATGTGCACGAAAAACGCAAGGGCGGAATGGCCATACCGTGGCGCAATAAACTATTTCGTTGACCTTCAACGTCCGCAATTAGGTCTATACATCGCTAGCCGCTGAATTTGGCTGACCCCGGCAACCAAAACAGGCATGTAGTGGCTGGGTGAAAGTAACAGTTTTATAGTAAGCAAGAATATTTCTTGAGGGATTGTCGTATTGTACAGATGTGTAGAATAGGCATTGCGGGCAAATTTTCAACGGGTTCTCTTCAATATTATGATGCTAACTTTAAGTTAATGGTTATTAAACCTGAGGAAATAAAAAATAAATATGGAGGAAAAAAAACCAACCAAGAACAACAACCAAAACAAAAAAAACCCCGGCGTAACTAAAGCCAATGTCCGGCGACTAAAAATTATATTAAAATGTGCATTGTACAAGAAAGGCATTCATATGATATTACAAAGCACATTTTAAGCCTGATTAAACTTTTTGAAGGAAAAAGTGGGGGTCGTCTTATTTTCGGAGAAATACGGTACTACATTTTGTTCAGAATAAAATTAAATGAACACTTTCACGTAGTATCAGATTTCGAAGAATAACAAACAAGTAATCCGTTGTTTGGATATGGATTTTAATGTGCATGGGGGTTTTCCCGAATTTAAAAAAATCGGATATAACGACAATCCGCTATAGCAAGTAAATGTTTCACTGTTGTGAATTTTTGCAATCACGGATTTCTAATGTATTTGTGTGTGGCAATTACTTGTTTAAACGACTGGGACTGTTATAACCTAAGCTTATTCAGCATTGAGCTGAATTACATTAGTGGTTACACCTATCGTGCAAGCCATATTTCACGCCTGCTTAGCAGCTAAATAAAAAGAACATGAATGCCTCAAACAGGGAGACCTTGAAGTAAACTGCATTGATACGAATTGAGGAATATGGAAGGGATCAACTAACCAGAAAGGAACAAGGCAGGGTTGCAGTTTATACCCATCAATTTTAGTGCTTCAGTACAAAATATCAAAGTGAAATTTGGAAAAGGAAATCAAAGTTCAAGGAGAGGAAATCAGAATTCCAAGACTAGTGGATTGTGCAGAAGATCTGGAGAATGTTATGTATACAGTTTTGGAGAATGAGTACGTGATCCAAAATAAATCTAAAATAGTAGTATTGGAATGAAGTCAAATGAAATCAGGTGATGCAGGAAATTTGAGATACTGCGATTTGAGTTATTGTAAGATTACATATTTCATCCAGCCAAATTGTTGATGGTTTTACTTTGTCCCAGTTTTGCTATATTGTACAGTTTTTCTGTGGTCCCTCCTAAAACTGAGAATGGTTGTTACAACTTAAAATTACCTTGTTATTTATTTCACAAATATTCAAAGCCTAAACTGGTGAATGTTTGTTCTCTCGAATAGCTACAAGCAGAACAACTAGGAGAATCACATCCATGTGATAAGTCCAGCAGAGATCTGTATGGACTCAAACTGAGAAATGCTTGTAGAGTTCAGAATTGATTAAAAAATAATAATTTACCATCCATGAATCATAATTTACTTTAAAAACACATTACAATAAACAGTGAGAAGACTTGTAACCGCTTAGGTGACAACTGTTCACAGAAATCTCAAAAATTAATGTGTCACCAAAGAAAACTTGCCAAAGAGGAAAACGTGTTGCCTCAAGACTAAGAAAGTCAACCCCATATTAAATGAAAATGCGAGGGAGAAGAAGAAAATTACAGTAGAAGTCCTCTATAACGGGTATGGCACATAACGACGGTTTTTGTCTGTCCCTTCAAAATTCCTACATTAAACAGTGTGTTATCCTTCGGTTATTGCGAGAGCCCTATCACTGACGCCTCCGTTATTACAAGGGATTAATCGTGCACGATTTTTTCCATTACCTATATTTGTGCACCCCAGCGATTATGCTGCATGCGATCAATCACCTTCCGTACAGTTTCCTCGCTATGTCCACTAGCAAGCTCTCCCGTCAACATTCGCAGGCGATGTCGGAGACGACTGGTACACCTGTATACTGCTGTTCCGTAAAGTAAAATTGAAATGAAAGAGAACAGATTTTCGTAGTAAATGCGTAAATAACATGGTCGATAGCAGTTGTCAACTCCTTTGAAATAATGCCTAAGTAAACGATCGCTTAATTTTAATACCGACGTTCAATAAGAATCGGATTCACCTCAAGATATGGCAGAGCCCATCACTGATTCCAGAGGTTTGATTACATTTTCTCGCGTCTGGTTACATTTCGGTAAGGCTATTTCCAAGTAAATTTATGGCAAGAAGGTTGTCATTTCACTATGTCCGCTTGAAATAGGTTCTCATGATACATATACGGTTAGGTTACGTGACACCGTTTGAATAAAGGAACTGAAGCGTTTGCCACAAAATGCGACCTTCGGTATTGTTTCCTCTCTATGTTCACTTGTGAGCTCTCTTGTCGACATTCAAAGGCGATGTCGGAGTCTGTTAGTAATGCCCGTCGAGGATAACACGTTTTTGTAATAAATAATGTGGCCAATAGCAGTTGTTAACTCATTAGAAATGAAGCTGAAGTAAACGACTGCTTAATTTTAATGTTCGATACTGATATTAAGGAAGAATGTGATGCACCTCAAGATATGGCAGGGTACGTCACTGATTTCAGAGGATAGTTTACATTTTTTTGCGTCTATTTAAATTTTGGAGAGACTTCCCATGTAAATTTTTAGTGAGGGGGTTATCACGTCTCTACATACAGTTGAAATATGTTTTCATGCAACATGTACGGTTAGGTTAGGTGATCCCACTTGAAGAAGAAAACTGAAATGTTTGCCACAAAAGTCTCTGGAGTGATAGTATAATTTTTTCAGAATGAAATTAAAACACACACTTTCACGTAGTATCGGATTTTGAAAAATAACAAACAAGTAAGCCGTAGTGTGGAGATTATCCACGAAAACGCAAATTTTGAACAAACTGATTGCCGTTTCATACCGATTTTAATGTGTAAGGATGTTTTCCCGACTTTAATGAAAAGTCGGATATAACAATCCGCTATAGCGAGTAAATGTTTCGCTATTATTAATTCTCGCTATAACAGACTTCTACTGTACAACAAACAGCGAGTACCTACTCTAATCAAAATTAAATTACTGTTTTAAAATGTGTGTGTGTGTATATATATATATATATATATACACACACACACACATCACTACAAATTATCATAATTTGCAGAGCTGCCTATGTTGGCTGCACAGCTGTACACTTGAATTCAGGATATCGGCAGCTCACCAGATTGTTTATTTTCACCCAAGCAAATACCAGGTTTGTACTTTCCTATCCCAGCATCACTGACAGCTTCCTCTAGCAAAATCTTATGAATATGTCCACACTTCCGTCTCCCCCAGCACCGCACTTATACTATATGAGAGTAGACAACACTTACCATCGTGTATGACCAGGGTCTGAGGGCTGTGAGCTGCATCCGTTGGTCTGTAAGGAGAAAGTTCTGGCCTACACCAAATAAACAACAACAGTAAGATTAGTGAAAAGAAGATTAAGTTGTGTTAGGAAGAAGATGGAAGTTTTAAGAGAACACAAGCTTTAATTGCATACAAGTCCAACTTATTACATTCCATCGTACAGGTGAAGACCTGACAATAAATCTAGTGAGCCTGTTCAAGACTGGTGTATTCTCATCATTTGGATAAAGTGTTTTGTGTGTGTGTGTTCTCACGCCCTTAGCCTAATCCTGTCAATTAACACTGTCAAGGCTTAACGTCCCCATCCGACAGATGGCGAATGAAATTGTAGAAGGAATCTGCTGTGGCCTATGAATAAGAACTGTTCTGGCATTTGCCTGGAACAGAAAATGGGAAACCACAGAAAACCATACTCAGGACAGCCTTGCCAAACCACCCGTACCCCAAACGCAGGGCTTGGCTCCACAGCTGGAGCGCGTTAACACGAGAGGCCATTCCGCTCAGTCACAGAACTATAGGCGTATGATAACGCAAAATGAAGCAATTTCGATAAGGTGGCACGAATCTGGAAATGTATGTGGGGCATCTGAACAAGAATGCGATAGCAGATCATTTGATTCACAATTAAGTATTTATTTATTTTCCACCACAATGATTGCTTAAGGCAATTTTTAATGGTCAAAAGTGGTACATGTTTCGTATATTATCAACATCTTCAGCCACATAACACCGTTTAGATGAAAAATATATAAATTGACAAAGTAATATATATATATATATATATATATATTTCTCTTGAGTTGTTTGTTTTAATGTTGTCAATCTTATGTTAATTTTAAGGACACCTCCTCTAAAGCATTACTTTGTCAATTTATATATTTTTCATCTAAACAGTGTTATGTGGCTGAGGATGTTGATAACATACGAAACATGTACCACTTTTAACCATTAAAAATTGCCTTAAGCAATCATTGTATCGACTAGGTGGAAAATAAATAAATACTTAATTGTGAATCTATTGAAGTGTGATACGGACCATGAAGCTGATTTTATGTAAGCAGATCATTTATCATGAAAGCAGGATGTCAGTCAGATAACTTCCATTGCTGTCGTACAATACGATATTTTTACCCTCATATGAACTTCTCAAATACTATTCATTTGCATGGCCACGGAAAATATTGTTTTGACACTATCCATATCCAATTAGAATACTGGATTTCTGTATGGTGAATCTGACGATGTAAGTACTTAAAGGGACCAACCCATAAATCCATGTCCTGGCATAATCTTACAAACATTTTGTGCTTTTTCTACCCGAATTGCATCTTCAATTTCCAGAAAGGCACAGTGAATATTACTATCAACAACTTTCTATCTCAAAAACAGTTTATCATATAAATCATCATCTACATTGCCAATTATACCAATACAAAATATAACCCTCTTTTAGTTTGGAAATTTTACAATGATGAAATAATTTTCTTTTAATTCTGTATTCTGAGTTTCCTTCTCTTGTCTGTCGATTATAATGTGGAGCATGCTTCTCTACGCCATAGTTACATAATATGGAGATTCTACTTCACTCTGTCCTTCCACCATTCATCTTCAAACTAGTCTTTAATACCTGTATCCTTCCATCCTGTCTTGCAGTCTCCTAACATTAACTCTCTCACGAAACCTCACTCAGTTGCAGAGATCCCACTTTGCTTCTCTTGGAGGCTGCTGAAGCAAATGTCAATTTCAGTGTGAACCTATCAGCACATCCTTGTTCCATACTCTGCAACTTGTCCAATTTCCATCCTCCGACAATGTACTACCTAAATATTTAAAACTGTCAATCTTCTCCCGATCCTCATGTCACCACTCTTCACTCTATTTCACCTTGTCTTAGTTACTATTATACAGTATTCTGCCTAGTGGCAGATCCATGTCTTCGTACGAAGAATTTCTGATGCCAATATTCCCTGTTTTCAATTTCTTCCTTCAGTCCCTCTTTCATGTCATACAGATGTTCAATTCTTCTTCTTCCACGTCCAGCATTTACTTTGACCTTCCCTTCGGTGACGTTGTGTACGAGCCCCTCGTGTCTAAGTATGTGTCCACTCCAGTTGGCCTTCCTTTGAAGAATTGTATTCAAAATAGTTTTCTTCTCGCCTCCTCTTCTTAGTACATCACCGTTTGTCACCCGATCTGTCCACTTGATCCTCTCTATTTTCTGCCAACATAATATTTCAAAACTATTTAGGTATTTTTCCTCCCTCTTTCTCATGGTCCATGTCTCTGCTATGCTCCAGATGTAGCACTTCACCAGTTTCTTCCTCAGTTCCAAGCTCAACTTGCTGGTTGACGATTTTTGGTTAAGGATCTAAATGACTATAATATTGAGTAAACCACATCCTAACCCACAACCCTTTCAACTTCAAAGGATAAATATTCCACCAGATTCATGGTGCTGCTATGGGCACTATGATGGCTCTATCCTATGCCTGCCAATCTATTCATGGAAAAACTAGAAGGATTTCCTTGCTACTGAACCTCTCCAGCCCCTAAGTAACTACTCAATGAAAATAAGATACGGTGGCCTAACTTCTATCTTGCAGCCACTGGATGTGTGTAATAACAAACTATTTAAAGACCACTTACGTCGATTTTAAAACAAGTGGATAATGAGCGGCGATCAGCTGGAAATATTAGGCGTCCATACTTGGACTTGTTATGCTCGAGGGTAATGAAGAGTTGGGTGGGACCTTATACCACCTGAACTAATCGGCAAGAACTTCAAAAGGACTGGGATTTCAAATGCAATAGGCAGATCCAAAGATGGCACATTGTGGCAGAGACGAAGAACCTTATAGTGGTATGAGAAGCAGCGAGGATAGCACATCAGATTCTGAAACCAGCAATACCTACAAACAACATTTGGAGTAAACTGTTTACCGGTAAGTTCGTATTTCGGAACAATGCAATATTTTGGCAAGTGTAATATTTTAACTTAAATGCCCAAATTAATTTAATTTTTATTATCAGATTGGAAAAATGATTGCTGGAATGTTGCAAATAAATTATGAATTTTGACTAACTATTTTAATTATTTTGATATACAGTATATACGTGAGTATATAAACTTGTATCAAATACAATTTAGTTATAAATTAATTTTTTGGGTAATACAAATTATCATCCTGAATTCCTTCCAGCGAGCTGGGTAGAATGTTTAAGAATGATTTGCCTCTACTTATTACAGTCCTGGTATGCTTCTTTTCTCTCTAGGACATCCCATATTTCTTCTCTCTTCTCTTATTTGATCTAAACACCTTTTTCTAGGGCGTCCAATTGGTCTTCGTCCCGGAACAATCTTTTCCTTGGTGATCAAGTTGCCTGCATCCGCTCAACATGTCCTAGCCTCTTCAGGGTCAAACTGACCTGCAGGTCTCTTCATGTCTGATCGTCGTTTTCCCGTATCCATCGTTCAATTTATTCGGTCCTAAAAATGTTCCACATAAACCAATGTTGAATTCCCCCACATATATAGTTCCTCGAACTATCGTTTTGTCGCATCGATCGTCGAAAAATATTTGTCCTCGGCCACAATTTTGCCGCATGGATTGATCGTATGTAAAAAATGTACACAAAAATTTTTGAATTTAAAGAGACAGCTGAATCCTCTAGCATATAGTAGCGGCAACCTGTTACGTGAGAATGTACAAGCGATTACGAGTTGCTAGTCTTGAGCAAGGATCTTGTAGGCTGGAGTGCTGTGCGCAGGTTATTCACGCGCAACATCACTACGAGCCTCCTGGCACCAACGCTTCTCCTCGACCCACTACCCGGCCCACAGAAGTATTCTTGTTTACAAGAATTAAAACAGAGACACTGTAAAACTCAAATTTGCGACCATTTTCTGTGTTGCTATTGGCTGGCTAGGGTTGCCAACTTCGTTGAAAATGAGAAAAACGTGCAGTTTATAAAATAGTTATGGCGAGCGCCGAGTACGTTTTAATTAGTCACAGGATTATTAATCGCGTCGTACCTTGTGATGTGAGTGGGATGCTCTAGGCCCCTTGACCACTTTGTTGCCCCCTACCCAGTTGTCTTGTTACAAACCGGACCAATAATCTTTTCACTAGCCTGCTCTTGAAACTAACCTCTAAGATGGCAGTATCGCTCAGCCCGCTGTGACATCGTCCGAGCTGCACCATCCAAGTACACAACTGCCATGCTTAAGGATAGTCTTGTGGGATCCAAGATATCATAAATGCTTCTGATGGCTGCCGAAGTTCTCTCTCTTACATGACATTTGAAAGAGATAGCTGAAGGTTGAAGTGTGATACCCAAATACGAGGATCGAGTCATAAGTCATGGCAACTTTTTTTTTTTTTCCTCGCGAACAGGAGACAGCATGGAAAATCTAAGATATGCATTTGGAAATATAGGGCATGTATTTATGCACAGTGCCTGAAGACAAATTCTGACTTCAGGAGATTGTTGTAGGAAAGTTAAAGAACACAGGCCATTAGTAAACATTGTTTTATTATGGAATAGACAGCAAATACACAAGACTACATACAAAGGACAGGTCTCCACTGGTTACAGACCTTCGAAATAATCACCCAAGGTTTCCACCGTGCGTTGCCAGCGGTGGGGCAGGCGCTGAATACCATTCGCTGCATGTGTATCGCTAATGTGTGACACCTCTCTCCGTAATGCTGTTACGATGTCCTCTTTGTTAACAAACCGTTGTCTGCGTAATGGCTTCTTGGCTTTGGGGATTAGATCATAGTCACGTGGGCTCAGATCAGGCGAATAAGGCGGGTGTGGCGTGCATTTCTGCCACGGAGAACTGCTATTTTAATATACGAACGCTGCTCCTGCTTGTTGACTTCCATTTTGTGACGCTCTCACTCACACACTGAACTCGGGGGCATGCTTAGACCCACACTGTTGTCTACATACACCATCTAGTGGCATCATACGCAAGTACATACCGTACGTTTCCAAATCCATATCTTAGATTTTCCGTGTTGTCTCCTGTTCGCGAGAAAAAAAAAAATAGTTGCCATAACTTATGACTCGACCTATGTATTTAAATGAGCTCACGACCTCCAAGTCCTGCTTTCCACACTGCAGTCTGTCATTGGCTGCAATTCTGCCCCTTTTCTAAATACCATCTGGACTGTCTTATTTTTGTTAATTTCCAAGCTGTTTTTAATGACAAAGTCATTACATTGTGTAATTCTTCCTGTTGTTTGACCCTATAATCATGTCGTCAGTGTATAAATACATTGTAACGGAGGTTTCGTGAGTGATCATTGCGAAGTCTGCCAAGGCAATGTTGAATAAGATGGGGCTTAGAGGATCACCTTGGAGTGCTCCATTACTCTGTATTATGATTGCTGAATGTGTCTTGCTGTCATGTACTGTCACTACTATAGTCAGTGGGTTGTCTTTATCATATCGGCTGCTTTTAGAAGGAGCATATCTCTGTTCAGCAGATCAAATGCCTTTCTGAAATCTATGAAGATTACACAGAATTTTCCTTTTGGATGTCTAATGTTGTCCTAAATACTGGCAATGAGATTTTTACTGCATTTAGTTCCTCTTCCTTTCGTAAATCCGAACTGTAGATCAGGGATCATTGTTCCAGCTGCTGCGACAAGTCTGTTCGTTAGTATTTTTACAAAGACCTTGTAGATGTATGAGTCTGGGTCACTTGTATCTCCTTTGCCTTTGTAAATCATCTTTATGGCGGATTGTCACCATCCATCTGGTAATTCTGCTGTTGCATAACATATGTTGAATAAGGTAGTCCATGTGTCAAGCGGTATCACAGGTGTCTTTGGATCTGAGAATAGCAGTTTTTACTTCCTCCTGTTCCATCGGATCTGTTATTGAGGCAACACTTCTTCGTAGTGTGAGAGCAATTTTAAGATTTTGCTTGTTTAGAATTTTTGTCCGGCTTAACGGCTAAATGGTTAGCACGTGTTGGCCTTCAGTTCGAGAGTCACGATTGGGTCGGCGATTTTAACTTTCGTTGATGAATTCCGACAGTTCGGGGGCTGTGAGTGCGCGCAGACTTACACACTAGGATTCATCTTAGGTAGAGCTGCATTTTCATTGTATTGCGACAACTCGAAAGAGCTGCACCTGGCTTCGGAGGCCACATGCCATTATCATAATTACATGACGAAAAATGCCCAAATACAGTACCCATATTTTATTATGCTTTCCCCCTATTTTATATGTCACCCACAATTAGCGTTTTCCTGCATCCATCGTTATTTTCCCCTTGATAAACAATGCATCGAGGTTTTACTGTACACAATGCTTAACTTTTAAGATGTTTGATAAACAAAATTTGCACGTGACAATTATCCGATTAAAATTTTAAAATAAATTTTTGTATTGAAAATAAAGAATGCGACAATTATGCAGTGAAATACGGTACTTGACTCATTCGTCCACTGCTTCAACTCCATTTCACTTGGTAGATCTCCCCCACATCTCTCACTTTCCTTGACATTAACCTTCATCTGCAGGACGGCAGACTCAACACATCTGTACATGTCTAACCACCAACAATCAGCAGTATCTCCATTACAACAGTTTTCACAGTCACACAAAACAATCTATACATTCAGCCTTGCCATCCAGAGCAAACATACTCATTAAGCCTCTAAAGCCAGTGTCTGCGTGTGCCCAACTCAATACATCATCGTCTACCAGCTTCAGTGCAGACTCTGCCCAGTTTTCCACACTGGGTAAAAACTAGCTGCACCTTCTTGTCCCCGTTCACACCATCTAACTTTCCACTCTACTGCACTCAAGAGATTCCGAAGTGGGATGTTAACCAGGGAAACACCCGCCTTTAACATTACATATCCGCTCCTGTTCCGCCACAGAGAGTCTACTTGCCAACAATGACCACTACCACCACCGATGAAGGCTGTCTGCTTCGTGCTCCTTACACGAGCATCCTTTACATTTTCTTGAAAACTATTCATCACCACCACAATGTTAGAATTAAATGTGTTGTAGTCTTTTATAAATTAGCATAGTAATAAAATTTGATACACTGTTGTAAATTCACTAAATTTTAACTAAAAACTGCGATCAAATTTGCACATTAACGGCTTGATTCCATTTGTAAGTTCCTCCCCATTACAGTTTCAACTTTTATAAACAAAATAAATTACATATCTAATTCACTCCATTTTACGAGCTGGAAGCGACCGGCAATAACACATGCAATTGAGAACAAAATATGAATGAATTCATGAATCTGATGCCATCAAAATTAAATAGAATTAATTTCAAATTATTGTTGTGAATCAACTACAGTAAATGGGAGATTTCTTAAGAGATTATCAGATACATCCCACTTTATGGTACATAAAAATGTTTATAGCGAAAGTGAATCTATAATAGATACGATGAGAAAAAGAAGAATATCCTTTTTCTGTCATGGTAATAGGATAATACAACAACTATTTAATTACTTTTGGAAAAGTAAAACAAAAAATAATTGGTTTAAAGAAGTTCAGAATGATTTAGAAGAGCTGAATATTACAATGAAGCAAAATGAAAATAGAGAAGAAAAAAGGATTCTTAAGAACAAACAAATAAGATTGTCATTAAAAACTGTACAACACAAACAATATGTCATATCTGATGAAGAAAGGGCAACCAGGTCAGCCAGAATGAAGATGTTTTGGGAAAGGAAGAAGATGATGCAAGCTAAATCTTCAGTTAATTCTTTGTTAACGTAAATGTATTTGGGTTTGATTTCAGTGCTCCAATGTGGGCGTAAACTATGTAAATAAATAAATAAATAAATAAATAAATAAATAAATAAATAAATAAATAAATAAATAAATAAATAAATAAATAAATAAATAAATAAATAAATAAAGGCCCTATTCATAAACTAGCTTCAACAAAAATTCTCATTTTAAATGACAGTTTGATAGAAATTCCCGATAGAAACGAGTGTCTTGAAATGATATTTACTTCTCTGTGCCACACAAAAGGACGCAACCACATTCATTATTTCAGATTTTCTTCAAGACTGCAGCTCTTTCCAGTATCGTTTCCTTACAACCATCATAATAACTGATTTTCCCCATTATCTTCTGTGAACTATACAGGGAGTCCCAATAAAACACCGACAACGCTTAGTATGATGTGCGGGAAGGCAAATTGATCCGTTTTCAAGAAGAAATCCATAACCAGAAACGCATGCCTTGGGTGCTATAGTACATCGAAGTGTGAGATGGGTGTGCGAAACGCATGTCGTCAGTAAACCCAACATGAGCACAACAGGCTATTTACAAACAGGGTTCAAACTGCGTAGCTCCAACGTCATTGCAGAGCCTCATGCACATGACCCAATAAGCGCACTTGTCTTTGAAGAATTACAATCGCTCCGATGACTTGAGCAATAAGGTCCTCTGCTGCTGTTACAGAAGTGTCATACATCGTACTCTTCATACTACCTACGTGGAACTGCCTGGCTTCTCTTAGTCTCTCAAAGGCCGCGAACGTGGAATGAAGCGGAGTACGCCTGTTTGGAAAACGTTCCGCATACAATCTTGCAGCAGCTCTACATTGCAATCCGCTTTGCCGTATGCAAGCACCATGTCGGTCATTTCCGCAGCTGTATACTGGTACATGTCGCACAACTATTAACTTTACTGCATTGGCAAACTACAGTATACAGGTAACACAGTAGGATGCGCATCAAGGACTGTGTGGAAGAATGGAAGACAAGCGGAGGAATGTTATTAGGCTGAAGTCGCTAATCCGCAGTACACAGATGGCTAAAGGGTTGCATACCTTCCGCATTAAGACACCAAATCAGAACAAATTGTAACAACCGTTCTCAGTTTTCGACGCTCTTCAGAGCCCAAACTGTGCTTTTCTGGATAGGGACTCCTTCAAAACAGATCAGTCCGCCATCTCGCACAACATACAAAGCCTTGTTGGTGCTTTTTGGGGACACTCTGTATATCAACTCTTTTCCAAATCAAATATACAGTACTTCTAATTAAAAAAAAGGGCTTCTCTGTTGAAACCAACTTGTTCTGTTATCCGCTTCTTGTCAACATGAGATACATCAGTCATTATTATATACTTTATCACCACTTCAAAATGAAAGAATAGTAGTTTACTAATCAAATCGTCAAGGATCACTACACATTCCTCACTTGGTACTTGTATGCCATTAAATGTTGTGTCTCCTTCAGTTAAACCTACATTCCAGAATCAAGGCGCGACAGTCTCACCTGGAATGGACATGAATTAAACCTTGATAGTGATGCTTCTACATGCACTACTCCCCCCAAATCTGCTGCAAATACTGTATTTATTAGCATATGAAACCCCCCTCCCCTTCGATTTTTAAAGATAAAAAACTGAACAGAGTTTTAAATTATAACATTTTCAAAGATCAGTTAAATAAAGTAGCAATAGCAAATAATTTATAAACATACTGTACAATAAACTTCAAAATACATTAAAAGACAATTCACTGAATATTCTAGTTAAAGAATATTATAAACCATTACAAATTAACATTTTAAGAGAAAAATCTAACATTTCCTTACCCACTTAAACAGCACATTTTCCTGACTGCACACTGAGGAATGATTTGGAACCTTCTGCAGCCAGCAAATTTTCTTTTTGATTTTGCCAATACTTAATCATATTCAGCTGAACAGCAAATTCACAACTTTTAGCCCACGCACCATTTCTGTCAGCGAACTCAAGAACATTCAATTTTTAATAATAGTGTAAAGCTTGTATATTATCTGAAATTGTGACAGTACACACTATACCGACACACAGGCTCACTGACAATGAAGTAGCAGTATTTCGTTTAGGAGGGTCTAATATGAAAGTAAATACAGTATCTTATGTAATCAATAACGAATGAGAAAGATGTCACCAACACTCAAAACACAGTTATTTTTCTTTTCAAATTAAATGAAAAATATGATTAATACAGTCTGTGAGCCCTTCACAAATCTGCATTCAAGACAAAAGCAAACACATACTAAGTACTTACAGTGGTTTAGGTGGATCGCTGGCCAGCAGGGTGCCATCGTTCCTCACGCGACCTTCCTCCTCCTCGTCCGAATCAGAGTCAGGATCCAGGATCGACGACGTCGATTGCGGTAGAGGGGCTGGAGCCGCGGCCTTGCCGTTCTGTCTCGATCTGGCTGGTGCTTCTGGCTGAGGGCTACTGATGTGGCTCAGTTCATTGAGTTGGGCAGCGATCATGTCCAGGTCCTGCAGACACACGACAGAACACTCCTCACGCGGAACTAAACCAAACTGGGCAATAATCTCAAACCTCTCCAAAAAGAATAACACTACTGGGATGGGCATTACGCACAATCAAAGGGTCGTCGTTGTTCTGTACTTAACATCGTTTCGATATGTGCTGTATGTACTGAACATGACATAATACGCTGAAAGTTCGTTTTGAGTATAAAACTTCACAGTTCCTGATTTCATAACCTTATCCATTTGATGACAGACTTCAGCTTGTCCAAGGTCTAGCAATTCTTAGTTCACGGCAGATCAGATAGTTGTCTGTATCATTAAAAAATCCCCAGGGCCCTGTTTCATAAAACTAACTAATAATATTAGAACTCGTTTGTTCCTAGCAATAGGCTAATGCTTGACTACAACCGACTATTAATCCACATGCTCAAAAGGCTCAGTTGATATTTTCGTTGTAGTGAATTTGATACCTATGAAAATGGATAAAAGTGAAAATAATGTGAGAGAAGAAAGTTTCTTTGCGGAAAGTGATTGAGTTAAAACATCAACTATTCGCAGCCTTTTGCACACTATAACCCTCCTTGTTCCTTTTACTTTTTTATTACATGAGCTCTTAAAAATCTCTATGGACTAGCAAAATCTTTGTTTACTCTCTTTTGGTGGGGGCAGCAGGATAACAGCCATGGTATCCCCTGCCTGTCGTAAGAGGTGATTAAAAGGGGTCCAAGGGCTCTCAACTTGGAAGAGTGTGTTGGCGAACATGGGGCACTGAGATGAGTCCTGCCATTGTTCCAACTTACTTCTGCCAGGCTCATTTTCATCTACCCTTCTGACCTCCCTTGTTCAACTCCTCTTCTTTTCAGACCCTGACAGTATGAGGTTGCGAGGCCGAGAGAGTCTTTCATTTTCACGCCCTTCGTTGCCCTTTCCTTTCTTTAGCCGATAACTTCATTTTTCAAAATGTCGGATCCTTTCCATTTTTATATCTGATTAGTGTTATTATAGACGATGGTTGCCTAGTTGTAGCCTACTTCCTCTTAAAACAATAATCATCACCAGCATCACCTTGGTTTAATTGTGATATAAGCCAAGATTTTAAAGGATACTTGGGAGTGTCCGAGCAGAACTGCATTAGAGAAACACAATGATACTGTGTATCACTACCTACTGGTGGAGAGCAATGTGAAGCTGCTATTTTAAGGTTATGCTTCATACCTTGCAGTGGAACGTTCTATTACCAATCCCATCAAGCAAATACTCAGTAGTTCTGTAATCTAACCTAAATTTCCCATTGTATTCATATGTTTGTTATATGCCAGGACAGGCTGTTTTTGACGTAACATTTATTGAACGGTGAATACCTACACTCGTTCCTTATCACTGTTTGAATCAGAGTCGACCATTTCAGTGATCTTCACGATTTTATGCCAAAATATTAAAATACCGCTCACTTTGGTTTCACTAATAATATGAATTATGAGTCAAAATACACTCGTGGAAATAATCCTAATAATGAGTAACTTTTATTAGTCATGTTGTCTATGAAACAATTTACTAATATTATTAGGAACATTTACTAATAATTTTGACTCAAACTAATAACTAATATTGTTAGCTAATAATTTTATGAAATGTAATACTAATATTATTGGTTTCTTACTAATAATATTAGTGAAATATGTTTTATGAAACAGGGCCCAGAATACAGTATCTGAACATTCGTAACAGATTTTCTGAATTCAAAGACAGCTAAGAAACAATCTAATATGAATCTGATGCCCAGTAGCCTTATGGTTATTTATTTATTTTATTTTTTTTTGCTAGTTGTTCTACGTCGCACTGACACAGATAGGTCTTACGGTGACGATGGGACAGGAAAGGGCTACGAGTGGGAAGGAAGCGGCAGTGGCCTTAAGGTTCAGCCCCAGCATTTGCCTGGTGTGAAAATGGGAAACCACGGAAAACCATTTTCAGGGCTGCCGACAGTGGGGTTCGAACCTACTATTTCCCGAATACTGGATACTGGCCGCACCTAAGCGACTGCAGCTATCGAGCTCGGTGCCTTATGGTTAAGAAGGAATTTACAATAATTGTTAAACCTATAACACACAGCAGTAAAATCTTCTGAATTACATTTAGCCATCACCTATTCATATCCTTCATTTCGATTTCTAATCCTCCCGCTGAGGACAGGCCTATCCTTCGCCCGCATCGAAGCCGTCAATTCTTAACGGTCTGGCAACGTGGTTACCGGTTCAGGTCCCGTTTGTGGAATAAAAATGTCACCAAAAAATGTTGGCCGACAGGGTAGGAGAGGTGGTGGTATTTCCAAACATCTCCGGAGTGTTCATATGGAGCGAGCACATATGACACTGCTGACCGTGATTCATTTACCGGATGGAGACCTTAAGCCTTGAGCAGACCCCCTGATGAGATTCGAAAAGAGTAGGCTACGTCAACATCACCACATCCAGATGTTCAGGTCACCCGTGGGAGTCACATGCCCTATCCTTGCTGCAGATCTTTCATAAAACTTATCTATATCATCTTCATATGGTGAATACATAAAGATAAATTTTGTCATTTGATTACACTGAGAGGACCCTCACTGGCTTTACTTCTAGTTTTTATGGTTTACTGCGTAGTCTGAGATGTCCATGCAACCGGTAACCAAACTCTCAGGCAACTAGGACCATCTCAGTCTTTACGAGAAACACTATGCCAGTTATTTGGCACTTAAAAGCCTGCTGGCAGAGTGACAGCTAGTACTGTCCAATAGTTGAATGCTGAAGAGGGGATGTACGGTCAGTAGCTTAAAACAAATCAGTTCACTGCCAGTGCACCATATGTGTGCCACACTTGGCCACTGAAAATTCTAAACTGAATTTTGCAACAACAAATGGACAAACGCATGAGATTGTTGTCAGTATTCACAGTTTTACAAATAAGGAAGGTGAGGAGGGTAAGAATAAAACACAAGAACAGTACAGAAGAGAGTTGTTGAAAGTACAACAAAGATTAGAAGATGCAACAAAAGTGTTGTAGAGGACGGTCGAGAAAATATAAACGAAATGAGTTGGCCGTATGGTTAGGGTTGTGCAGCTGTGATCTTTCATTCAGGAGATAATGGGTTCGAATCCACCGTCGGCAGCCCTGCAGATGGTTTTCTGTGGTTTCCCATTTTCACACCAGGCAAATGCTGGGGTATCATAATCTATAAGTTTAATTTCCATATTGACTTTGGTATCACTAATAGGAAGTTTTTGAAGCTTCCAATTAATCGATATTATTTTACTATACCAGTTTCGACCTTGTGAAGGTCATCTTCAGCTGACCAACATAACATGTAAATTAAAATATTACTATAAGAATGTCACATAGTATGGGTAAAACATTGTCAATTTACAAATGTTCTTAGTACAATCATCTATGTTAATTGATATGAGAATTAAAACTTCACATTACTATTATGTGCATGGATGTTAAATATACAATATTCTTAAATTATAAATGTCCAATGTTCCACATTAAAACTTATGGGTAGATGAATAAAACATTTTGAAGCACAATTAAATTCATGCGGCATAATGTACTTATGTAACCAAGTTATGACATGCGATCAGCAGTGTTCGTCTACTGATGGTATAATGGTATAAGTTTTTTGAAATAATATGAACACTTATGTTGAAGTCAAGGTTGTTGTCCGGTCGATCTATGTACAGCACTTGCAGTTCACGTTAAAAATAGTTTTTACCATAAAACTGAATAGGATGTGTAATAGCGTTATTCTTGCAACATGCTTCCCTTGGTTTTTACGTTATTTGATTTTGTCAAATGTCATTACGCATTATTTGATCTTATGTTGTATGATTAGCGTGAAAGCTCCTTCCTTCACTTTGTGTTGTTGGACGTATTTTGTATCTGTAAAATAGAAAATGAAGTGTTTGCACCTGCCAAGCTGAAATGTCTATTTAACGTGGAAATAGGTGTGCGGGTACTTACACACCAAGAGTCAACAACAGCAGTAAGTACTATTTGTGATGGTGACTGAACAGACACAGACTGTCATTTTAAGTTTTTAACACAGTGATTTCGTCCCGTTTTTAAATTATAACACACTGTAAGTTTTAGACTAAGAGGTCCACAACCTCATCATAATCACTATTGTTTGTTTCTGTCTTGTTTCATTTTTTTTTCACTGTTTTCTTCATTAGGTTTTAACACTTTTTTAGCATCAATTATGTAAAAAACGTACCTTTTTTCATTAAAGATGTCTAAAACGAGTTGATTTTTACTCCATCTAATGATGGAAATGTGTATATATTGAATTGTTTTTTGTTTCTGTCATGTCTCTTTTGTTTTTCATTCTTTCTTTCTTTTTTATACATCGAGTTGAGCCTCTATGGACTGCGTGGTAACAACCAACTTCATTTTAGTGTCTAGGTCTTGTTCTTGTTCCGGCTTTGACTTCCTGCCAGTGTCTTCTGAGCCCAGCGACGAGTGCCTGTTTATGCTCTTCAGACAAAGATCCTTTCCATCTTCTGGAAGTTGATGCCATTTTGAAACCTTGATAATTGTTCACCAATCTTCTAAATGCGAACCTGTCAGGAATTTCTTGGTCTGAAATACCAATCTGCCTCAGATCTTTTTCGCATTCCTGGAATCATCTCAGCCTTGTTTTTAACACATTTTTTACCATCTATTATGTAAATGATTTTAACCCTTTTTCACTTAAGATGGCTCAAACGAGTTGAAACATGAGGACATCATGTATTTCCTTTGTAAAGTGAAAACCGCCAATACGGAATGATTCTAATATCTTGTAATATCTGTAAATGAGGTAAGAGAGACCGCATTGTTTAGGTTAGGTATGCTATCGAGCACCTGGATTGTGCCGTGAGTTCCATGATGAAAATTACAAAAATAAATAACAGTATAGTTTGCCGCATTTATGTATATCTACAGGTGTGTCGGTAATGTGTTTTATTATCATTATGTTTAATTTTGTACGTTCGTTGTCTCCGTTTTTTAAATTAACACATACCTACTGTATGTTTTGTTTGGCGTCTCCAAAAATCGTTGAAAGCGGGGACATAAAATCAATATTATTATTCTTAGTATGATTACAATGGAACCTCGATATCACCTTGGGAGCTAAATTTTATTTCCAGTTATTGAAATTTTGAGATACAGAGAATACAGTTTTTGAGCATGTATAGTACATAATTGAATCATACGTATCTACAGGCTTATATTGAACACATTACTTTTATCAGTATTTAATGATACTGAAACTATGTTATGGCATCACTACAATTATAAGACAGCAAAACAGTACATACAGTAGTGAAACAAGAAATATACCTTGGGCAAAATCCCATAGTCTCTTCTTTGTTACTGCTAACCTTTCATTCCATTCATGCTGAAATCTCTCATCATACCACCCAGCCAAGATTCGTAAATGGAGCTTGTCATCCGCTACTTCATAGGTTAGTTTCGAACGTGATCGGTAATTAATTCACATGATATGATAAAGATGTTGATTCCCATAGGGAACCTGAAATATTTGTTCCGAATGAGTAAATTTATAATACCAATATATTTGGTCCATTACTGGAGGCGAGGCATTGCCGATTTTCCTATCATTAGAAGTTTTAGTTTATCGCTTCCCGTCTTATTAGCTCCCAGCATCACTGCAACTGTTTCTTTAGGTGTTGACTCCTTCCTCACAAACCACAAATGCCGTATTACACAGTTAATGTGGCACAAAATTCGAGTTACACAGTATCTTTTGCTTCAAGGGAGGAAATGTTTGCTTCGAGAAAACTAGGAATTCCTGCAACTGAATTTTGAGTAATAGAGAAATAAATACATCTGAAGAATAGGACAAACGGCCAGGAAATTTAAGTTACTTCAAGATACAGAAATTTCGAGTAATGGAGGTTAACGATATCGAGGTTCGACTGTATTATTTTTTTAGGTGAGTAAAAAAAAAAGGCAAATGGCTTTCAGTGCCGGGAGTGTTCGAGGACATGTTCGGCTCGCCTAGTGCAGATCTATTGATTTGACGCAAGTAGGCGACCTGCGCGTCGTGATGAGGATGAAATGATAAGATGACACATACACCCAGCCCCAAATTGTTTTAAACTTACTTCTCTCCAAAAAATACTTATATTGGCCCGAGTTATAAGATATTAAATGATCACTTTGTTAGTGATCTCACCTGCTATATCAATAGCAACAACCGGGAATATTTCTCAACTAAAGTAAACTCATTTCCTCATGCCGAGGTGGTGAAGCTCCTTTTAGAAATGACCCCGGTGGCGAGGAGTTGCATGTACCATTTTTACCACATATCAACCTTCCTGCCATTGGTAAATCTCTGGCAGTACAATACCGAGAATCAAACTCTAGACTCCCGAGAACGGCAGTTAATTGTGCTAACCATTATGCTGGCAGACATTCTTAACTACAAAACACAAACATATAGGATGACTGATGCATGCTTGCAATGCGCAGGTCGGACACGAAACTATTCACCTATCTGTGGGACGCCATCAGAGCTGCAGTAGGCCTACACTACGGAGGCGGACATTTCTTAACTACGAAACATAGATGAACCGGATGACTTCGATGTGTGTTTTCATTGCATGGGTCGTACGCACAAAACTACAGTAGAGTCTTATTAATCCGAACTAATTGGGACCGGAGTCTGTTCGGATTACGAAATTCTCAGATTAACCGGAAAATATTTCCTAATAATAACGTTATTATTTTTACGTCCCGCTAACAACTTTTACGGTTTCCGGAGACGGATTTCCTTCCCCAGGAGTTCTTTTACGTGCCAGTAAATCTACTTACACGAGGCTGACGTATTTGAGCACCTTTGAATACCACCGGACTGTACCCAGGATCGAACCTGCCAAGTAGGGGTCAGAAGGCCAGCGCCTCAACCGTCTGAGGAAAATAGTTTCTACAAAACAGTACAGTACATACTGTAATTTGAAATGTCCATTAATAAAATACGGTATAAAATTACAGTAGGGTAGTTAAGAACGGGAGAGCAGTCATCAGGTGATCGTGCCACTGCAGAAGATTACATCAGGTAGCATCAGGAAATTATTCACCGCAACAAGTGTATAATGCCGATGAAACGGGTTTGAATTTCCAAGCCCTTCCCCAGTAAAAGTCTTGCCTCTGCGGATGAGTCTCGTGCACCTGGATTTAAGATGAGTAAGGAACCTGTTACTGTATTAGCCTGTAGTAATGCTGCAAAATTGCCCCTAATGGTTATTGGCAAATCAGCAAAACCAAGGACATTTAAAAACTGTAACATGAACACTCTTCCAGTTTACAACAGAAATCAAAGAAAGGCATGGATGTATGCACAACTTTTCAAGGAATGGTTTGAAAAACAGTTTGTTCCCTCAGTTAAAAGTTTTAGTGTAAAAAGTGGTTTGCCTTCTCGGGCATTGCTCTTAATTGACAATGCTCCATCGCATCCAGTAGTGAGTAAATTAACTTGCGGTGAAATAAGAGCAATTTTCTTCCGTCCTAATGTTACGTCAATATTGCAGCCAATGGACCAGGGCATTCTGCAAAATGTAAAATTTGTGTATAAAAGGAAACTTCTCAGGTACGTGATTGAGAATGACAGTTCACTTACTATTATTCCAAAACTGAAGAACGTGAATGTAAAGGACGTGGTTTACTGGGCAGCAGAGGCATGGGAGGGTGTCGGTTAACAGTTCACGAGGAAAACGTGGAAGAAACTGTGGCCGAGTCTCGCATTCGTTGGGAGTCCACCGGAAGCGTGTGCAAATGTCAATCACCTTGAAATCGTTCAGCAACTTCTTAGGTGTGAGGAAGCCAATGAAAATGACATTAGCGAGTGGACGGAAGCTGACTGTCATCAATTGAAAACAGACCAAGAAATTGTAGCTATGGTGGAGAAAGAATCTGGAGCTGATGAGGAAGAGTGACTACGAAGAAGACCACAATGAACAACTAGCGTCGCATTCAGATGCCGCGGCCGCCTTAGAACTTGCCGTACACTACGTCGAGCAACACTCCGCTGCTGCGCCCAGTGATGTAATGTTTATGAGATGCTGGTTTAACACTGCATCTTCAAGTAGGTTCCAATCACTATGGCAAAAGAAACTAACAGACTTTCTAAAGTGATTGATGGTTTATGACTTGTAATTATGTTTACATTAAGTTATTCTAGTAGTAAAATATGACTAATAAAATGCAAGTAAATCTTCATTCTATAATATGTTCTTTCATTTCAATAAGGAGAATTTTTATTAAAAAATTAAATATTTCAGTTCGGATTAACTAGACTTTCCGGATTAACAGGACTCTAGTGTATTCACAAATTTGTGGTGTCATCACAGCTGCAATAAGACTTGTACCCGCTTTGAAGCGGAATTGTGTTCTTCTCCGACTAATTACATTGTGGGTATCTTGTGTGCGAGATTTATTTTTTTAATTTTCCTCGTCTCTAAAAGCCAGTTAACTGTAAAATAAACTGTAATTAATAGTCGGGCGGCTCGGACCAGTTTTATTTTAAAGTTGCATAAAACACTTCACACGGACAACACAAACAGAACCCATTTTATTAACACAAAATAATACATCTGGATGGTGTTACTGGCACAAAACTGCTGGACTGATCTTCCAACCCAGTTTCATTACAACAGAGATTCACTGCGCAAGTGCCTCACCTCTGCATTCCTCTCAATATGGGCCGTGATATCAACTTTGCATTTATACGTGGATTTTTTCTAAAGAGCAAGTTCCGAACACATATTAATATGAAATGGAAACAACAATAATTGTACAAATAAGAAATAGGGCACTGGACACTTCTCTCCTCCAAAGGCCTTACAGTACTCTTTTCAAAAGATGGGACGACAATATTGTGTGTTAACTACTTCCCCAGTTTATCAGCAGTAGTGAGTAGCAACAAAAACTCTACGTCTTGACCCACGTTCTGAAGGAGCACTGCAAGAAGCATTGCCCATGCATACATACGGTGGCGGCGCCAAGCTTCCGGTCGAAGAGGTACGCAGGTGGCCAGGCGCGGTACTCTGCTCTGCGTGGGGGTTGGGACCTGGATACAGTCGCTGCACTGAGCTTGATATTTTAGCAACAAATATGACAAAGAACTCGATGTGTTGTGAGATTCTTTTAGACAAATACGAACCACACACGAGTATTACTAACCAGAGGGGCATCCTGTATTAGTCTGAAATAAGCTATCAAATACACAAAGCCTAGAAGATCTTGATCTGAGTGCTTTCAATGTCCTTTCAATGAATGAATTTGTAAATTCTGAGTAACTACATATGATGCAGATAAACTCTTACGAAGACAATAAAGAATATGCTGAGCATTAAAAGGAGAAACTTGTAGTGTTGGAGAAACTATGTAGAATATCCGTGAGGAAGGAATATTCCGATCAATTTCATAAGAATATCCAAGTGATTGCTATTTATTATTACGTTCAACTACTTATAAAAAATTAATTACAGTAAAACCTCGTTAATGCAAAGTCGTTGGGACGCAAAAATTGGTCTTCGAATTACGTGATTTCGAATTAAGCGCCAACTCTTAATTCAGAAATGCCAACCCTTGCCGCATCAAAAAATATTCTAAGACCTGTACTGCATGCAATTAACCTTGATTCAAAGTTTAAATCTTTGAAATGCCAGTGAAAAAAAATAATTTCCAAAATGTATCCAACAAAGTGCATTTACAGTATTCAAATTCACAATACAGTATTCACTTGGAAAATAACTCGCTGACAAACATAACCTCACGCAACGAAAGAAAACAAAAGCATAATTCAAAGACGAGGAGAAATCCAAGCTGGCTCCCGTGAGCAAGTCCTTTACTCATTGGATTACTGAACAGAATGCATTTTAGATGTCCTGTACTTGCACGGGAAGTACCCGAAGCCCTTAAAAGATCGTGGTTTATTGAACTTTCCTATGACGAGGGGAGAAAGTGTCTCACTTCCGTCTGCATTCGAATACAGTACAGTGACTCGTCTATCCTTGTATGATTTCCCACCAAGGTACTTATCTCGTAATTCAGAAATGCGAACCCTTGCCACGTTACAAAACCTTTCAAATGCTTTCAAAAAAATCTATTCCCAAAATGTATCCAACAACGTGCATTTATATTATTCAAATAATGCACTTGAATAAATCACTGGCAAACAATCTCACACATCGAAAGAAAAAAAAAAAAGAAGAATGCACGGTTCAAAGACAAGGACAAATTATGCTGGCTCCTTTGTGGAAGTTCTTTATTCATTGTATTACTGTACTGATTGCAGTTTAGATGTCCTGTACTTGCATGGAAAGTGCCCGATGCCCTTAAAACATCATGGTTTATTGCACTTCCCTATGACGAGGGGAAGAAGTGTCTCGCTTCCGTGTGCATTGCAATACAGTGCAATGACCTCCCATGTACGATTTACCGGCTTTTACTTCCCTCCTATAAAATCATAAGTCTGTTTGGGCTCGAAAAAGAAAAAAAAAGAGCAGTTACTTCGGCATTGACAATATTCGTTGCGTACGAATTGATCATATGAGCCGTGCTTTTTTGCCAACTGTCGGCATCGCCGGTGTTCGCGGATTCTGCTTCTCAGCACACTGCCTGCTGAGTGATATTATGGTGTTCCTTAAAACGCAAAAGCAAATGTAGACACACCGAAGTGAGTGAAAATACTGAAATCTACCCCCGCACATTCCGGAATACGTGTTCTATCATGACGTGGATAAATTTCGAATTTAAATTACTCTGAAAAAAAAAAAAAAAAAAAAAAAAAAAAATGGGCAGTTTGAATTAAAAGTCTGAATTTCACTAATGGGACCAACATTATTCTTCAAATTACGAATTAAACAATTTAAATAACATGCAAAACCGTACCTCACGTTTCCGGGAACGACAGCTTCTTTGAATTAACCAATTTTGAATTATCGAGGTTCTACTGTATATCTTTTTTTTAAATGTTCTTTTATTTACTATAATTTCTGTAATGTTTATCATTTCAAGTCGTTCTTTGTTATTACATAATTTATTTATGTAGGCATATATCCCAACTGCAATGAGCTCTTGGGTCAGTCAGTGGATCTTCACCTCGAAATGTCATCAGCCCCATTAACCTTTCAAAGTTATCTCAATCTTCCAGTTTATTTGTGCAAGTAGCCCAGTTTATAGCAGCCTGTTAGCAAATATACCCTGCCTGGTGAGGACAGTAAAATGCTGAGATACCAACTGCCATTAATTAGAGGGATTTGAAATCATCTTCGTCCTGCACCACTTGCATTTCTAATTCCACATCTCCGTTCTATAGGGAACATTGTCTCCTCATTAACTTGTGTCTTGAATTAAAAATTACAAGATACCAAATGTAAATTAAACTTTTAAATAGTTAAATATCCTAATCATAATCGCATTGCTTGGAAACCACAGATGCAGATATTCGGTTAGAAAATGAAACTAACATCCAAGCACATATAAATTATACTGATTAAAAAGAGACTGTACTAAATGTTCTATCTTTGTGAATTTTAGCCAGATTTACACCTAATTTGGTCAGAAAGTTAATTTAGTCTAAATTAGGAAACAATTCAAAATTTGGGTTAAACTGGGCAATTACATTTGGAATTACAGTTCCTTTTTAGAAAAATTTTTTTTATGTTCCTTGTGCACCAATATTTGAAGTTTAGTTGTCAAACCTAGGAAGATCAACTGTAGTATTATTATGTTTTGTCAAAACAACGTTTCTGTTAACTGGCAGCACTGCCTCTTAAAACAGCTTATTCTTCCATGCACTGACTCACGAATGCAACAACAGAGAGATTTGTTTGGAGGATTTTTAATTCTAGAAAACTTACTTTTGGGATTGAGTTAACACAAATAAGACTTCTGGTGTGTAGATGCAGATTTCAAAATGTTACTTGTAAACTCAACGTGGTCATGTTTAAAGCATCAAGATATTTTGTTTTGTGAGGCTGCCACACATTTAACTTCGTAAATATACTCACTGATTAAGAATATTGAGCACCTACTAGGAGAGCAAGAAATGAAATGTAACTTCACGTGTTGAGAGATTTTGTGATTTTATTACAAAATCATGTGAAATATACAATGATGTTGGCAGTACGATCACTCTGCTGGTCCCTTACCCCCACCCTTGGGCCTGGATTCATGCAGTCATTCGGATAGGGTGTTGTATCCTCTCCTGAGGCAACACCTGTAAAAGGGACTCGCACTGGGACAGATCAGGAAATCTTGGTGGCCAAGGGACTACCTCAACATCATGCAGGAAGTTGCCGTGTCCTGCTCAAAGGTGGTACCAGGATACAGTCTCATAAGAGGTGACCCACGAGGACGCAGGATGTCCGTGATGTACCATCAAGCCGTCAAGAGTTCCCTGAATCACGAGAGGTGACTTAAGTCGTATCTGATGGCTCCCCACACCGGGAGTAACACTGGTGTGCCTCTCAGACACATCTCCCCCTGGCAATGTCATACTCGCAGACATTGGTCATCTGAAGTATAGCAGAACTGATGCGATGCCACTCGTCAAGCAGACCACTCTTCCCGGGTGTGGCAAGACTCCATATGCAGCCAAATATGTTGTCGTGTTAACGGCAGCATATGCATGGGACGACGACTGAGTAGTCCGGCAGCTGCTAGTATTCGACGAACGGTGTGGTGTGACACAGGGTCTTGTAATGAGTCCATTACTCATATCCGGATGGCAGGCGAAATATGTGAAAGGGTTACGATGAGCTTGGTTCACAATATGGCGATCCTCCCTCAATGGGGTCAGACTTGGTCGACTGGAACCGTGGCGACGCACGTGCTTTACCCCACGTTGGGCCACTGCCACATATGAATGCCTTGCATACCTGGGTATTGTACGATTAGATCAGCTGGTCATATGAACCCGCAATGAGGCCCCTTTCAAAATCTGTCAAATGCACACGATCCTTCACAGTGTTCACAAAACATCTTATATAACCGATGAGACCTACACAGTCCCGTGATAAACACTAACGCACACTGATGGCCGTTCTAGCTGTTACAGATCATTGCAACTCACCTACACCCACGATGGTATGCATGTATACGAAATCCAACATCGGATCACTCCTTCCAGGTGCTCAACTTCCTTTGTCATTGAGTGTAGTTTGTTTAAGCAAGTCCTCCCATGTCGACTGTTAACGTTACGCCGGAAAGAAGGTAATAAAATTACTCTATAATTTGGATTCAGGAAGCGAGTTAAGGGATTCTAACAATTAGTAGAAAATGCTTCTACTGAAAGTGAAACTGAAGAAGAATGTGGTGTTGAAGATGATGTATGCTGGTGGTGTTGAATGGTGTAATGTAGATGCAGCACCTAATATTCTCCTGTTGCCAAACCAAGAAGCACAATGAACAAACCTACAAAGTCTGGCAATTTTCTGATAAGATTCCATGTTATTTTGTGGGCAGAATGCCGGCAAACAGGTGTAGTAGCAAGCACGTTCTATTTGGCAGCGAGTGTGCAGGTGTAATTTACATCTCAGCGGCTGTTCATGCAAGAAAGGTACCACCACGTGTCGCAAAGTTTGGAGGGTCTACTACTAGTACCTAAATCTCATGCCTAGTCTTTTTGGCCATTTTGTGCTCAAAATCTCAGTACGGCCCCTCTAACATTCTTTGAATACATCAAACCAATAAACAGTTACTGAGTTTCCTATCAAAAATGTGTGATATTGGAAGTCTTACATTAGTGATTGTACATGAAATATTTGTGAACATGTATAAGAGCACACAATGCGGTGACCGAGCCGGTGTCAGTACGACTACATTAAAGCACATATAAGAGTGTAAGGAGAAGATGCAGAGAAAGGGAGTGTAAGAAGAACATACCTCAGGTCGTCGTGGAGGAGGCTTAAATAAAAAACAGAGAAAGAAAACACAGAATTAGGTGCGCAGCAACTAAAATAGAAGAAATAAACAGGACTTCTGCTGGAGAAAGGAAGGTTGAGTGAAGGTATGAGAAAAGGGCAGGAGATTTATTTCCTAGAGGAAGTAATATTGAGTTTTAAAATTCACACTAATATATATCACTTCTTCCATAGCTCACACAGCTGAAAACTACTCATTTTTGTGTGAATTTTTGTTAGAGTGTTGCCCTGCAAAAAGGACCCTACTTGATTTTAGAGTTGTAACAGGATAAACACAATGACAGGTCAAAGTGGGAAGAGGAGATGACAGCAATCGCCACACCTCCAAATAGAAGGGCTCTCTTGATTTAAGGTATGGATCAACTCTCCAGCAGAAGGCACAACATATTTTGAAAAGTTAAGCAGAAAGCACATGCAGTTAATGGGGAGCCAAGAACACAAAGCTGCATGCAACACAACATCAACATGAACAAAATAGAATTTAAAAATACAAGTTTTTTCAGTTTCTCAATAACACTGGTTTCATTACTGTCATTCACCAGTTAATTTCCATTCCAGAGTAAGTCTGAATACATTAGCTAGCAGACTTACACGACTTGAAATTTTGATCATGACCATAGAAGCTCCAAGTTTCAAAGTCCCACATGCATTGACTGCCTACCACATTCCCGCAGAATAAGTAATGGAAGAAGGTGCTTGATGAAGATACAAAAAACAACTGGGAACTGATCATTCAGGAAGAAAGAGATGATTAAAATTATAAATTGAATACATTCATTCAGTATTAGACAAGGCCAGGTGGTGGTGGTGATTATTGTTTTAAGAGGAAGTACAACTAGGGAACCATCCTCTATTAGACAAGGGCAGAAAAACATTGATAGCAGAAGCAGAAATACTGGACATATTCGAAAACTCTGCAAATATTTTCTGAAAAGTTGACCCCAAAAGATTAGGCTTTTAGAAGAAAACTAGCATCGCTCAATGCTTCTGGGTAATTACACAGAAAAGGGTTTATATTTCTTGTAAATACTTACACCAAACATTAAAAAATTAGAATGCCTCCTCCTAGGGTGTCCCGACTATATGCGTTCAAATATAAAGATGAAACTGCTGGTCTAACTGGACCTTTGTTTTAGCAATCAACAAAAGACAATGATCGAGAAAGAGATCCCAGAAGATTGTCAATGACACCTACTTATTACAAGAAAAGGAGATAAGAAGGTATGTAACAATATACAGGCATCACAATCACTTTCAAAGTTTCTTAAAGCAGAAATAAGACTTAAGAAGAAAAAAAAAAAAAAAAAAATGAAATTGAACTTCAATATCAACAACAGAACCCATCTTCATTATTAGATAAAACATGGGAAGACCCCTTGAGGTACCAATATGCAAAAGATAAGACACGATCTGGGTAAAGTCTGCTATAGAAAGAAATAAAATTGGCGCAGGTCAGTTTGTAACAGAAACTGATATGTGATGGATGAAATGGTTTGAAACTATTAAACAAATGAAGAAAGAAGACCAAAACAAGGAAGAGAAGTTGAGAGAAACGAGTATTATGATGAATGAATGAACTTGGCTAAGAACCGTGAAGGAGGGATATTCGCCCACCCACTTTGTGGTGTTATTCCAATACAGAATACAAACAAGGAACATTAGAACATACAACAAAGCATTATTTCAACTTCTCATTAGTGATAATGATAATGGCCCCAGAAGCTGACAAATATGCTATCTTTGGATGGGAAGACCGTGAATGTCTAATGCACACTTTCTTGCCATGTTTTTCACAACTAACAGTAATAAATTTATATTATAATGTATTATTTTTATATTTTCCTTTTGATAATATTTTCTAACTTTATATCAAGAACAAGAAGGATTGGAACAACCTGCAACACTCTGCACAAAAGCTATGGTTATACAAACTTAGCAATTTTTTTTAACATTGTGAGACAGAAAAGGAAATAATTTGTTAACAGGATATATTTACAAGGTATTTTTAAATGTAAGTGTTCAATTACCACAAAATCATGAAGGCTAACTAGAATTTGGAAAGTCTGCCGTTTCTATTTGCCATTGTCTCAGAAACCTTGGCCATGAATATATAAAATTAAAAACAGATACTTATGAAATAAAGACATTCAGGTGGATGCCGAGGATATCATGTACGCAGATAGAAGTCAAGCAATCATTCCTTCATTAATTTGCACACAACCATAAACTTAATCATACAAGGTAAAAATCAATGAACATCCAGACCAGTTAAAGACACTCACTAAGCACAAGATACATTAAGTGCAAAATATCCATGGGATTGATTTTTAATAAATTTTCACAATTCAATTTCTGCCAGGTGATTTAGAAACTTTTTAATATGTCACCATGCTCTTCTTAGAGCAAACGGAATCAACTAAATAAGAATAATGAACTGGCAAAAATACGTATATCATCCTGTTGGGATTATTTTCTCCTTCGTGTATGTCCCAAGGTCCTAATGTTTCACCACCTGCATTTTACTTAAATCTTATGCTTCTTCCTTTTCCAATATTTATCCTGCTTTCTCCTTATCTTGCTCTATCTGCAACAAGATTGAAGGTCTGTCAAGATGGCCCCTGAATGAGTCCTGATGCCTGCCTTGCTAATGAAACGGGGAAGCACAGACAAGTCGTTGGGAGCTAGGAGAGAGATCGTCTCTCTTCCCATACCGACCTGCCATTATGTTCGCCCCATGTGTTCCGTTCCTTGTCCCTATGTGACTTAATTAAGCAAGAAGAAAATTGTATTTGTCAGTTAAACAGAGCCAGTTTACTGTTCCCTCATGTTTCAGAAGTAATGGAGGGGCACACGATGCAAAATCTAGCAATAAATATTACCCCTGCGATTAGTTCCTGTATACAGGAAAATAAAACGGAACACAATGTCAGGTCCTATCTCTATGACATTCTGTTCCTCGCACCTATTTATACTCCACACTGCTTTACGTCTAAATTGACATATTGGTCGATTTTGGCTTTGTCTGGTAGTTATGCGCTGAAACATACACGTGCAGCCAGTCCCAAGATGCCATTCATATCGACTTATATCGGCAGAGTCCTATCTCGAGACCTAGTTGCCAACTCTTATATTTACATCCACCACGTGGTTAACCTATCTCGCTCAGCGTGTATGGTATTCGGTACAGTTAGCGATCCTTTGCATTTTTCTTCAGTATTGAGTGTTTTTCATATTAGTCTTTATCTCTTTAGTAGTGTACTAAGCGGTTTACTATTCCAGATGTGAAAAAACTGTTAGCCGAAGCCGTGGCAGTGCTGATGACTGGAGGAAAGTTGTGCGCCATATACAAAGAATAATGCGTGAGGCATGGGAAAATGAACAGCGCCGAAAGTTTAATCATATCTTAGGGAGCTGGTGATAGTGACAGTAATTCATTGTTGGAGGGATCCAGTGACTCAGATCAGTTGCCCATAATCTCTTACCTGTGCTAGCCCTTACTGGTGAGTGATGTGTTATTTTCTCATTCTCTTTTATTCTGAATAATATATTCTCTTTTTAGTGTTGAATGTTGTTAGTAAGTGTAGTTTTGTGAATTTGTTTTCAATCCAGATTCATCAACTTTTCTGAGAACGGCATTACATTTTACAAGGGCCGTTTGCCGCGATCGTATAGCATTAGCTGTAGCTTGCTGGCAACAGAGGAAAGGCGATGCCGATGTGTTTTGCGAAACATCAATTTAGAAGTAAATCCGTGCGGAGTATATATTCCAACTGCATCAACGTGCCTCAGCTGCGGATAAACGCCTTTGCGTAAGCCTCCTTGCCAATTTTGATCTTCCTTAAACTAGCAGCAGGCAGAGAAACTAGAACTGCCAAGTTTTAATTCATTTTGAAAATGAACACCACCAGAGATATTTATACTTCAAAAATCAATACTTCCTCTGCTGTGTTTGAACCCACAACCTTGCTGCCCAAAGAGATACTCTCTCAACAGAAGTAGTTTTTGCGTACAAAATCAGATGGTGTCAAAACGTCATTAGGCCTTAAAACCAAAGGAGGAACTAGTCTGACTTACGAGGGGGACCACAGCTTAGAAATGTTCTCTGTCATATTGTACAACTTGCTACTTTCCAAAAGTTAACACTGACGTTTCCAATCAAGGATTTATTATTTAATTCTTTATAACTATCTATTAGATTCTTCAGTCTGCCAAAACTAATTCTGAATAAATAAATGTATAAACTACCTGAAACCACACCCGGGTGAATGGAGTGGGACATTGATGATGATGAACTACCAGAAAAAAACAACGTATGATAACAGAATTATACCTGAAAACATGTCTTGTTCTTGCTCGCTTCCTCCACTCTGGCAAATTCTCTTACCATATGTTTTCATTCTTGGGTAGTTAATATATTTATTTACATAAAATTACTTTTGGCAAACTGAAGAGCCCAACAGTTATAAAATGAAGCGAGTCAAAATTGAAAAGACGTGGCTTCAGATATTACAAAAAATGAAAGAACGGGACTGTCTTTAACGAAAAGGACAAACTGCTTCAAAAACACGAAGGATATAGCCCACTTCCACTACATAAGCACTGCAAACATCTCACTTCAACCAGTTACAACCAAGCTTACGAATAGGCTAGTGTGTCAAGGACAAACTCTCCCCTCTACAACCATAGTTCTTACTGCATGGGCCAGTCTGGATGTAGAAGGTGTAGGATACAGAGAAAGATAAATATAAGAAATGCCTTGGAAAAGTGGTGTCTTTCATTTTAAATCTGCTCTCTCCTTATGTATGACTTTATAACGAGAGATAAGGAGGCTAATCTCGGGAACTACTCAGTCAATTTCAGTGATCCTTTCACCATAAGAAACATTATTTCTGGCCGACTTTCTTGGAGTGAATACAATGTATGAACTGTTAGTCTGTTAAAAATGGAAGTTTATTTAGAATTCTATTACCTACACACACAAAAAAAGTTGCTATCCATTTACTGTGTTTCTCTGTGTTCTGGTGCATGCTTTACACTACCAAAAAAAAAAAAAAAATGTAAGTATTGAGCATGCAGGATTTTGTACAACACTGTCCATATGAATTTTCTTCATTAACTCCAACAGTTCACCATAATTACCCGTTAAAAAAGTATTTTGAGCATACGACCCAGAGGTAATACAGCTGGTGGATTAGGGTGGAAAACATAATTGGCATCCATTAGCGATGCATTTAAAGACTTTTACACTCTGTGAGAGAAATTTTGTTAAGGCGGGACTCAATGAAAGAAAATATGGACCAATCCAAAGAAAATGTTTGTCTAGGACTTTCAAGTAATGTCCCACTAATTCATAAGAGAGATGAAACATAAGCTATTATTGGCCTAACAACATTGACTTCAATGTGGTACTGCCTCGTCGTGATGAAGCTTGGAAGAAGAATCGACTGTTAGGAGAAAAACTCTGGATGATATCAGATATCTTCATTGGGGTAATCACATAAATGGGATTGTAAATAAAGGGTACAGATCTCTGCACATGGTTATGAGGGTATTTAGGGGTTGTAGTAAGGATGTAAAGGAGAGTGCATATAAGTAGAGTATGGTTCCAGTGTATGGGACCCTCACCAGGATTACCTGATTCAAGAACTGGAAAACATCCAAAGAAAAGCAGCTCAACTTGTCCTGTGTGATTTCTGACAAAAGAGAGCATTATAAAAATGCTGCAAAGTTTGGGCTGGGAAGACTTGGGAGAAAGAAGACAAGCTGCTCGACTAAGTGGTATCGTTACATGTGATTAAAGCATTTTTGGTTCTATATTGATGATATTTGACTTTATATAATAACAATAAGTTATTTTATTATTTTATCCACCCAATCAATACATTAAATATAAACAATTAGGACCTTGTCCATATTAAATTATTCGTTGACATATTATTAGGAGTTAGGAATTGGAATAACTTCCGAAGGGAGATGTTCAATAAATTTCCAATTTCTTTGAAATCATTTAAAAACAGGCTAGGAAAACAACAGATAGGGAATCTGCCACCTGGGCGACTACCCTAAATGCAGATCAGTAGTGATTGATTGATGATGAGAAGAGGTCCTTGTCTCACACTAGCCTGTCATCCTCTCTATAACATAAAATTCACACACCACAAGAGAATACCATGCGGCTCACTTCCAAAGACAACCAACGCAGTACATGCACTCAACTCACCATGGGTTTGAAGATGTGCGAGTTCCGTTGTTGTTGCTGCTGTTGCTGTGACTGTTGTGATGAGGCATTGGCCGCCGGATGGCTCGAGTTGCCACCCGTTGGAGGAGTGGCAGGCTTCTGCTGGCGGTCTTCCCTTGGTGGAGGCGGCAGAGGTCGAGATGGTGGGTGCGGATCAGGCACCACTGAAACAAATATCGAGTTAAACCTCCAAGGAGATCTGAGAAATTTAAAGGCAGGATATTTAATGTCTTGCTCGTATAATATCCAAATAGTAACATCTACGCAGTTCAATACAAGACCTCATAATAAAAACTGTACAAGAGGATGATGAAAGCCTTTCTCTAAAGACCATTTCAAATGGAAACGACATCTGTTACTACCTATCACTTGTGTTTACCCTGCTTTCTTTCTCCCATTTTGATGAAGTGCACAGGTATATTTAATGTCTGGAGATTTCACCAAGCAAGAAGTTAATATAAAATATCCTAAATTACAAAGCAGTGCGTATTTTCCGCATTTAGATATTACTTTTTATTGCTTTACTGCCATCAGATGACCAACAGCAATCATATTTCACCACGTCACTGCATGTTTCTAGGGGATTAACAAGATCAAGTTGTCACTGTTGTAAACAGTTCGCTGAGCGACGTTGAGCTGGTAGAGATGATGGAAATGAGCAAAAAAATTGAAGTTCATGTGTAGAAATAAAAGGCCCCCTATTTCATGGATTAGACCCAAAGATAATGAAGACATCATTCCACGAGCTTCAGAAACAAATAGTACCAAGAGGTAGGAGACAAAACTTGATCATTACAACTTCCGCTGTGATCCATGTTACAAGAACATCTAGCATTCAAATCAAGTATTTGTCAAGTTGACATCATCGTAACTACATTTCTCAGTATCTCAAATTTGAGATTCTCACTTCTATTTGAAGGATTTAATCAAGATAAGGCAATACTGTAGACACCCAGGGTCTTGGAGAACGTAACATAAGAGGAGACAGACTTGTTCAGTTCTGTATGGAGCACAATCTGTTTATCTCTAACGCATTCTTCAAACTTCCTCCTCGGTGGCTTTACACATGGATATCACCTGCCGATAGCGACGAAAAGACCGTAAGAAATCAAATTGATTTAATTTTGGTAAAGCAACAACTAAAGAAATATGTGATATCCGTGAAGATGTCGCTGATGTAAATAGTAACCACAATACAGTTATAATGGACTTTAAAATGCTACGTTTCAGAAAAATTAAAAGAAATGTTAAACCATCCAAGCATATATGAAGCATGTTTTTTTAAGTAAGTACCGTTTTGATATTCCGCCGATGCAGCGCTGCGGTCGGCATTCTGTGCATGCGCGCTGTGTACCTGCATCTATTAGCAAGGCTGAGACGCCATTGCGGCAATAGTCGCCCTTGTGTACGTTTGTTGGCAAGCATTTGAAATGGCCTCGCCGATCGAGAATCCCGCCGACTGTGAAGTCCGGTCTGTTATTCATTTTCTGAGTGCAAAAGGTTTGAAAGCTATCGATATTCGTCGTGAGATCTGTGCAGCTTACGGACCTAACATTATGAGCGATGGAATGGTTAGGAAATGGGTTCGTGCATTTAAAGGTGGCCGCAAAGATGTGCATGATGAAGAACGGAGTGGGCGACCTTCAGTCATTAGTGAAGATTTGGTGCAGGCAGTTGACCAAGCAGTGAGAGAAAACAGACGCTTTACGATTACATCATTATCCGACGTGTTATCTCATGTGTCAGAACAAAAGGCGCGGCATGCTCAGTAAGGGCGTCATTTTGCTTCATGACAATGCACGCCCAGATTCGGGTCATTGAACTCAAGACCTCATCACATCATTTCGCTGGGAACAACTCTATCACCCTCCATACAGTCCCGATCTTGCGCCTAGCGATTACCACTTGTTCCTGCATTTGAAGAAACATATGGCCGGCAAACGCCACGACGACGATGATGGTGTCAAGATGGCTGTGTTGCAGTGGCTGACAAATCAGGCGGCCAACTTCTATGAGGATGGTATTCAAAAGCTTGTTGTACGATATGACAAGTGCCTCAATATTGGTGGGAATTATGTTGAACAGTAATGTACAGGCTTTCATATAAAAATAAAATTGTTTTTAAAAAAAATCTGTTTTTTGTTTATTTCAAAACGGCACTTGAGAAACATTGAGTCATCAGAAGTAGAATCCACATGGAACTACATTAAAGATAGCGTGATTGAAATCCAGGAAACTGAAATTGGACACTGCAACATCAAAAGACAAGAGCTGGATGACAGATGAAATTCTAGAACTTATGGATGAAAGGAGAAAACAAAAACTACATAAAACTGTACGCGGAAAGTGCAGAGAAGCCCGAGAATTATGAATGTCAGACAGGTGTAACGAAATTGAGATCCTTCAAGAGAAGCAAGACTATTTTAACTTGCATAAGAAAGTGAAAGAACTTGGTGGTTTGCAACGGAGACGATATGGTCAAATTTTGAGAGATGCCAATAACGAAACAACTTGGGTGTGGAAGGGAAACAAACGATGGAAGGAATTATAGAAAATCTCTTCAAGGATGACACCTGACGAGAGAATAAATGAAAATAGCCCTGAAATAACAAAAAGTGAAGTTGTATATGCCGTAAAACTTCAAAAGAATGGTAAAACAACTGGACCAGATGGTGTGTACGCTGAAGTTCTCAAAGTAATAAGAGAACAGGAATATACCGACCTCAATATCTTAACATCATTATTCTATCAAATATATGCCTCAGGAGAAATACCATCAGAATGGCTGAAATCAACTTTCATACCACTACCAAAGAAGCCCAACTCGCCTCAGTGCGATGATTATCGTGTTTGATGTCTCACGTGCTCAAAATATTCTTGCGAATCACTCACACTAGAATATACAAGAAATGTGAATCCCACATGGATCAGAATCAGTTCGGTTTCCGAAATGGCGTTGGTACACGTGAGGCACTCTTCTCGTTAAATGTGTTGTTACAGAGGTGCAGAGATATGAATGTTGATGTTTATCTCTGTTTTATAGACTATAAGAAAGCTTTTGACAGTGTCAGGCACAATAAGCTGATAGAGATTATGAGATCAAAACAGGTATTGACTATGGTTACCTACGTATAATCAGTAACCTGTACTGGAATCAGTTTGCAGATGTCAAAACTTATCAAGGAACTTCAGAAACAGCTTAGATTAGCAAAGGCGTCCACCAGGGTTGTGTACTGTCACCTCTGTTGTTTAACATTTACCCAGAGGCAATCTTTAAAGAAACATTGGAAGACTATGGTGGGATCAGAATTAATGGGAAAATCATCAACCACATCGGGTATGCAAATGATACTGTTGTCATAGCTGATGACATGTCTGACCATCAGTGCATGATAAATTCCTTAGTTCAGCACAGTGAAGATTTTGGATTATATGTTAACCCCTCAAAGACGAAACTGATGGTGTTCTCTAAGAAGACAATTCGGACAAATCTCACAATAAAAGATAAAATAGTTGAGCAAGTGTCTTCCTTCAAATATCTAGATACCATCTTGGACGACCAATGTAACTTGAAACGGGAGATAATATCTAGAATTGAGCAGGCCAGGAAACAATTCATTACCATGAAGAAATTCTTTGTGAGGTCAGATCTCAGTCTCCAGCTACGAATTCGAATGATACGCTGTTATATATTTTCTGTTCTTCTATATGGATGTGCAACCTGGACTATGAATCCAATCGTAGAAAAACGTATTGATGCCTTCGAAATGTACCTGTATCGCCGTCTCTTGCGGATATCTTGCGTCACGAAAATCTCAAATGTCAAGGTCCTTAGTTGGATGAAAAAGCAAAAAGAACTACTGCTCACCATAAAACGAGGAATACACAATACCTAGGACATATCACGAGAGGTAACAGTTATTATTAGGGCTTGGATGTTTAAGACCTAAAAATAGCCCAAATAAGCAAGCAAATATGACCTCAAAAGTTATGAAACATGACCTCAAAGTTTAAATCTAAGAATTTCATTTTTGTCCGTATTGAACTGAGAATGGAAGATAGGAAACTTAAAAGGGTCCACCTTTTCAATACAAAAATGTTATAGTTTATTTACAACATATATTTACACTTGGAACACCCTACACGTAACGCTGCAACAATACACCACAATACTGGCACAGTCAACCTCCAAACTCTCAGAAAACGTATTCCTTAATACCAATTTTATATTCTTGTCGAGCTGAATACCGGACCTGTGAAGATTACAAGATTATTTTGTGCATCTACAGAATGGTAGTGTTAATGAACCTATGTAATATAGAGAGAGACTTTCAAAAGGTGGTTAAATGAAGAAGTTATATCATGTTCAAGATCATGCTTTCACGTCTCTGCACAGTATTTAAAATACAATTTACCGTTGGTCTTTATAGCTATTGTTGAGAGTGAAGGAGAATTTCCTGTTGTGTATGTTTATCAGGAACTCAAGGGAGACTTCATTAGTTAGTCGGAACATAGAAAAAATGATGAACTCTTCTCAGAACTCTTAGGCCCGGTTGTATAAAGATATCTAACTGGAGATCAATTAAGAACTTAGTTCTGAAAATGAACTGAGGTTACGACTTCATCGCGTTGTATAAAACTGAACTCAGTTCACACATGTGAAGTTCAAATGTAACCGGAGTTCAAAAAAGTGGACGTGGCAACACCGCAAGACAAATGAAATACGAAATAACTCGGCCCGTTGGATAATACTTAAATGTTGGGATTGACCTGGCCGTGACTGCTGAAGAGGTAGAAGAAGAAAATATTGTGATCTCGCGAAGTAAACATATTCTCTTCAGTAAACATGGAAGGAACTTCAAAGAAGCGTTCTGTGAATTTCACAGCGAAGGAAAAGGATGATCTGGTTGATATTGTATTATCGAGGTACAAAAATATAATAGAGAATAAAAGAACCGATATGGTGACTTCGAAATTGAAAGAGAAGGCCTGGAAAGAAATTGAAACCGAGTTCAATTCCAGTAGCATGGGTGTCCAGAGGGACTGGAAAAGTCTTAGGTTATGTTATGAGAACATAAAGAAGAGGACCAAGAAATCACTCGCAAATGAAAAGGTAAGTGTCAAGTACTTTTTTTTATTTTGTGGGTAGAGTAGTTTATATTTATAATAATTCATATTCATGTCATCTAATCAACGTACATTAATATGGTACTCATTGTAACAAACTTGTTTTATGTTTTCAGACTGAACTACATAAAACAGGCGGAGGCAGTGCTGTTATTTCCACACTGAGTAGCACGGAAGAAAAGTTAATTGGTGCACTACAGCAGCAGTTTTTACCGTTATCAAATCCTTTTGATGACGACCACAATTTCCATGCTGCGGTAGATGACTCGGGCAGGCAGCAACCTGAAGTGTTAGTAGAGGTGTTAGAGGATGTGGAAGTGGATGAGGAAGCTGTAATAAAGGAAATTCCTGTTGTAAACAGTGCGCTTCCTCCAAAAGAAAGTGTGGCCCGACATGAAGCATCTAGTTCAGCGTCCGGAAGGAAGAGAGGCGACAGCTTGTACCAGTTGAAACAAGAATTTTATGCTAAAAGGTTAAAGTGTCTTGAACGTGAACATGAACTTAAAGTGCGGAATTTAGAAATGGATTATAAAATAAAAGAACTTCAACTTAAAAGTCTTCAGAATTAAGCTTATCAGGTTGTGAAAGAAGTCTTCAAAAGCATTTCAGGTTGTAAAATATGTGAAATTAAAATGTTAAGATTAGTAGCTAATTCCTCAGTTGATATTCATTTACATGATACATATTACGTTGTTGCTCACTTCCACTGTGTTCTATCTGTAGGAGTAGTATTTGCAATTATAGCCGGATTTATTCAATGATATCCTTTATTTACAGGATTGACATTAAACCCATATGATTAAAATTCCAATTTACAACTATATTTGTAGGTGTAAACTTAACGTTCTTTCCCCCAACATTTCTTAGGATTAGCTGGTATAGCACGACGTTACTCTGATTATGCAAATAGTTATACTTCAAAGAAATATTGTTTCAAGATTGATCAACAATCTCAGTTATTGGAATTATTTTCCTTTTTCATTATGTGAGAAGTATTAATTTCAAATTGAACTGTATTATTCCCTATAAACATGGTAAGCTCATGATTTCATCAATTATAGATCCATACCTCGGAAATATGTTTACCAAAAATATAGATCTAATATCTATTCATCTAACAACCAGTATTTTAAATACAGACATCGTTATATAGGTTATTCGCAGTGTGACAAAATGAGACTCAACAAGAATCCAAAAGTTTAAGGCTATTCATAGCATGCAAGTTTATATACAAATGACGAGGATTTCATATTACACATTTTAGCTTCAATTGTAAACGACAAAGAAGTATTGAAAGCCTAATATTTTGAAATATTCATATACTGTGCACATTAGTAAAATGGGTTTGACGAGCAAGACATTCTGTTCATGTTGTCAAAATCTCGTTTTCACTCTTAAGTGCACTGTTTAATGTAACTTTAAAATAGAACTATCGGTGCATTTCTACAGTGCATATGTAAGGTCGATACAGCTGCAAACCACCCAGCTGTTCTTTAGCAATTAATTATAACAATGTCATTGATTTTATGACAAAGTGAATATCAGCAATAAATTTAATACAGGTGGATTGACAATTCATCGAATTTTCATCGAAATCTGTCTGATCCAAACCAAATGTTTCACTTGTAGTATTCGACACAAGTGAGTGGTGGGATGGTTGAGAAAGAACAGCACTCATAGAGGCAGCAAATCATTGGCCGAATAATGTCATTATGCGAATCTGTTAATGTTGTGAAACCAGTTACAGCATATTTTTTTCAAGGGCCCGAGCTGCCGGTTGAAACTTTTAAATAAACTTAGAAACAGTGCTATCGAAAAAAGCATGGGCAGGGAATTTTACGGCACTTGAAGTAAACATAAATGGGATAGCTTACACCAGGACCAAAGATACTCACACATTCGTTCAATACCATTTGGCCAACATGTGATAGAGAGCGATAATTTTCAGACTTGAAGAAATATCCTTCCAGATATCAAAATGTGAATGATAATAATAGGTAATAATGTCATGTGGCTATTTCTAGCCTGGAACCGCCCTTGTAAGGCAGACCCTCCGACGAGGATGGGTGTCATCTGCCGTGTTACTGTAGTGGAGGATAGTGTTGTGTGCGAGTTGCAGGAATGTTAAGGATTTAAAGTTCATATACATTCGAGACATGTCTTAATATTTATGAGACAAGAGATACGTCTCCGGTTCATTCATCACCCATTGGGTTCGAATCCCACTGTCGGCAGCCCTGAAGATGGTTTTCCGTTTCCCACTTTCACACTACGCAAATGCTGGGGCTGTACCTTAATTTTTTTTTTTTTGCTAGTTGCTTTACGTCGCACCGACACAGATAGGTCTTATGGCGACGATGGGACAGGAAAGGGCTGGGAGTAGGAAGGAAGCGGCTGCAGCTATCAAGCTCGGTGTACCTTAATTAAGGCCACAGCCGTTTCCTCCCAACTCCTAGGCCTTTCCTATCCCATCGTCGCCATAAGACCTATCTGTGTCAGTGCGACGTAAAGCCACTAACCGAAAAAATAAAAAATTCAAATTACATCATAAGTCGCATTATTCCAAGATTGTAAAATCATGGCTGGTGGTGCCATGCATTTATTTTGCCACTAGCTGAAGATTTACTCTTTGAAACGTCACTCCCATAATTCAAGACAGTGAGATGTTCTGCCTTGAATTATGGGAACGACATTTCAATGGCGTATTCTTCAACCAATGGCAGAGTCCATGTCCATTTGCCCACATGATTACTATGTTATTTATTCTTTCCATGCTGAGGTGCTCACATTAACTGTGCCATTGTCATGCTGTACATCGCATAATTAATGTCAATAATTTTTGCCGTGTCTCACTCATGGCCTTCTGAGTAAACAATATATTTTAAAAAGAGTAACTACTTAAGTATCATTAAATTGAGGTTGGCCAATCAATTACAATAGGCTTATGAAATCATGTCACTAACCCGTAACAAATGTAAACTTTGCAGGAGGTCACAAAATATAAAAACAAGCACAGTAAATAAACAGCCATCCATATTTTATTTTTCCTTTCCGTGCTGAGGTGCTACACATTATAACCGTGTCATTGTCATGCTGTACAATGCATAATTAACGTCAATAATTTTAGGCTTCTCACTCATGGCCTTCTGAGTAAACAATATATTTTAAAAAGAGTAATCACTTAAGTATCGATGTTCGCCAATTGCAATGGGCTTATGAAATCATGTCACTAACAGGTAACACATGTAAATTTTGCAGAGGTCACAAAATATAAAAACAAGCACGGAAAATATACAGCCATCCATATATTATTATCCTTTCCGTGAAGAGGTGTTACACATTAACTGTGCCATTGTCATGCTATACAACGCATAATTAATGTCAATAATTTTAGGCATTTCTCACTCGTGGCCTTCTGAATGAACAATATTAAAAGAGTAACTACTTAAGTATCGTGAAATCGATGTTGGCCAATTACAATAAGCGTATGAAATAATGTCACTAACCAGTAACACATGTAAACTTTGCAGATCACAAAATATAAAAACGAGCACAGTAAATAAACAGCCATTCATATTTTATGTTTTTCTTTCCGTGCTGAGGAGCTACACATTATAACCGTGTCATTGTCATGCTGTACAACGCATAATTAACGTCAATAATTTTAGGCGTGTCTCACTCATGGCCTGAGTTAAACAATATATTTTAAAAAGAGTAACTACTTAAGTATTGTTACATCAATGTTCGCCAACTACAACAGGCTTATGAAATAATGTCACTAACTGGTAACATGAAACTTTGCAGAGGTCACAAAATACATCAATGTTCGCCAATTACAACAGGCTTATGAAATAATATCACTAACCGGTAACACAAAACTTTGCAGAGGTCACAAAATATAAAAACAAGTACAGTAAATATACAGCCATCCATATGTTATTTATCATTTCCATGCAGAGGTGCTACACATTAACTGTGCCATTGTCATGCTGTGCAACGCATAATTAATGTCAATTTTAGGCATTTCTCACTCATGATCTTCTGAGTAAACAATATATTTTAAAAAGAGTAATCACTTAAGTATCGGTGTTGGCCAATTGCAATAGGCTTATGAAATAATGTCACTAACCGGTAACACATGTAAACTTTGCAGGAGGTCACAAAATATAAAAACAAGCACAGTAAATAAACAGCCGTCCATATGCAGAAGGAACGACTATCAGCTTTCATTCAGCATTCACCGACATAGACTTCGAAAAGAGAATATTTACGGTACCAAAACAATTTTCTGTACACTGTTACAATAAGTTCTGAAGGGAAAATCAACGCTAATAACTCCACGCCAATGGATATACATTTGCTAAATATAACTGAAACTTTATATTTCTCCAACAACTGTGAAATAACATCAAATCCTTTGAGCTGAAAAATGTATGGGATCTTCAGCATTTCAAAATAAAACTTCATTGAAAAAAAAAAAAAGACATCTCCACTCAAAACAATATTAACAAAATGACTATAAAAGTAGATCTGCAGAGAAAATTCCTTCTGAGTAAGTTACTTTGGTGTTTACGTATCAGCAAATCTAGTTCAAATCATGGTATTAATTCAGACCACACAACACAAACAGTGAGTAACCTACGTACATAGTATTACGTGAATAAGTTGTTAATAATTGCAGTTCGCACTGCAGTATTTTCTCCCCTCCGTCCTTCATTTGGAGTCACTTCTGGGAGGTCTATGTAAGGCATTTCCTCTCTTGCAGCATGGTGATCGATATCAGGTAAGTCATCATTTGCACTTATAGCCACATTGCTTAATACAAATGTAGCTACAATAATTGGAGGAACTCGAGGTAGTTTGACTTGAAGCTTCATCCTCAGGCATGGAAATCTTCTCTTAACCATTCCGAAGGCCCTTTCAATTGCAGATCTAGTTCTTCTATGTGCACGGTTGTAAGCACGTTCGGCATCTGTTTCCTCATGTAAAACAGGAGTCAGTAGATAGCGACAACAACTGTATCCACTATCGCCTAACAGTAGGCCCTGTTGAAATTCTCCAACCTCAAACTGTGCACGAATTCTGGAATTCTTAAAAATGTTACTATCATGGGCCGAACCTGGCCATCTCGCAACTACATTCCTGAATCGTAACTTTGAGTCACAGATGGCTTGTACGTTTAGAGAAAACCACCCATGACGATTCCGAAAAATTTCAGCATCATTACCACCAGGAGATATTATGGCCACATGAGTACAGTCTATTGCCCCCAAAATGCAGGGCAAATTGCCGATTTCGTGGAAGTCTCTCATTACCTGAACTGCTTCATGACGTTCTGTAGGCATGGTTATGAATTCTGGTCTCCATGAAGCAATTTGCCTGGTCACTTTATGAATTGTTGTGGAAGCCGTTGACTTGTCAATATTAAAGAGATCTCCAACAACCATTTGAAAACTTCCCGTGGCATAAAACCTAAGAGTTACTAGTAACATACACATGGGTGACAGGGGATAATTTCTTTGAGTAGGTTTTTGTAATGTGTCCCTTAACTTTAATTCCAGTCGTTCCACAACATCTTTCGATAAACGAAATCTCATTTTGAACATTTCATCACCCATTTCAATCATCGGATTCCGTCTGTGCCGAAAGACGCGAGGAGCTCGTCGTAAAATCAATTCTTCTTCATCGGACGAAAAGTCGGAATAATCTGACATCCCTGCTAAAGAAAAGAAATATATATATAAATTGCTTTGTTTTGTAAACTTGAAACATAATTTTAAAAAATTAATTATTGAAGCAGTATCATAAAACTAAGTAATAGCAACGTGTTTGTATTGCAGTAGGCTGTTCACATAACCTCACTTCTGAAAAAAAATCAAGCGATCTTCAGCGCATTATTATTTAACTACTAGCATTCAAATATTTATAACTCACCTCGATATTATTACGGTACGGTATTCTTACGCAGATACGATACAAGGGAACACTTTTCAAGTCTTCAGGTCTAGTTCAATGTTTAATATGAAGGGTAATGAACTGAGTTCAAGGAGATTAACCGACGAATATTCGGCAGTCAAATCTGAACTTAGATCGAGAAGAGATGATCGTAGGTTAGCGTTTATACAACGGAAAATCAAAGTTCAACTTGACTGGCAGCCATTTTTCCTCGTTAAACTCCGATCAAATGTTTTATACAACCGGGCCTTAAGGTTTCACCTTACTTTTTCCCCGCCTGCTGGCTCTTCAGAAGTGTGTGCGCGTGCGTTTTGTATTCAGGAATCATTCAAGGCAAATATTTTCGCACTGCAAGATGTGTGGTTAAGGTTATTTTTAATATGTATAACTTTTGCTTTCTCAACGATTCATTTGTTTCTATATTCGTCCCTGTTTTTATCTCCTCGTAAGATGTGTATTGTTTAATGTAACACCTTGTGTAAAAAATTGGGTTAAATGAAGAAGTTATATCATGTTCAAGATCATGCTTTCACGTCTCTGCACAATATTTAAAATGCAATTTACCGTTGGTCTTTATAGCTATTGTTGAGAGTGAAGGAGAATTTCCTGTTGTGTATGTTTATCAGGAACTCAAGGGAGACTTCATTAGTTAGTCGGAACATAGGAAAAATGATGAACTCTTCTCAGAAGAACTCTTAAGGTTTCACTTTACTTTTTCCTGCCTGCTGGCTCTTCAGAAATGTGTGCGCGTGCGTTTTGTATTCAGGAATCATTCAAGGCAAATATTTTCGCACGGCAAGATGTGTGGTTAAGGTTATTTTTAATATTTATAACTTCTGCTTTCTCAACGATTCATTTGTTTCTATATTCGTCCCTGTTTTTATCTCCTCGTATGATGTGTATTGTTTAATGTAACGCTTTGTGTAATATAAATGTCTACATGCTAGCCTATTTCCCACATTTTGGCTGAAGATGACGCCAAACAGCGTCGAAACTAGTTCCAAGTGTAAATATATGTTGTAAATGAACTATAACATTTTTGTATTGAAAAGGTGGACCCTTTTAAGTTTCCTATCTTCCTGACCTCAAAGTGACAAAATATGACACAAAAATTACAAAATATGGCCCGAAAATGATTAATCTAAATATGGCAATTTTAAAAAAATAAGTTATAAATCGAAACGGCAATTCCTTTGATACATATTTGTTAATTAAATAGTTTATTCTTACTTTCACTTCCTTCAGGCTAGCAACCCGTCGGAAGGACATTTGATTGCTTTCAAGTCTTGCAAAAAGTAAAATGCAAGACCGTAACGGGTCACATGGCCCAATACTTGGAAGGAAGATGATGATGATGATGATGATTCTTACTTTCATATTCATTTTCTGAATATACATGTTTAGCAGTTATTCACATTCTATTATCCTCTATTTACTTATCGAACATTTGTGAATACATACCTATCAAGTACTAAGATGGCTAAGATTATCAGGTCACACAACATTTTAAAAGTCAAAACAAGCTTGCACCATTCATTGGTGGTTTGAAGAAAACCGAAAACTACAAATCAATCTATTCTTTAAAATATTTTAGAAGTTTAAGCCCAGATTACATTAATATTACTCAAATGCGTTAAAGTTTAAATTGAGCACCACAAAACGAATTAAGTAGATGTCTTCCAATACATTATGGTAGGGCGGCAGGGCAAACAGTGCAAACTCTCATAACTTTTTCATTCTTCTCCGCGGGTGGTATTGAAGTGTATGACAAGATTCACCTTCAAAGCATCAGGCGCGAAAGACCTCCCATTACCACGTAACACATTCTTGTAAGAAGAGAAGCTCCTTTCTACGTCACAAGACATTATTGGTGCATATTTAAAGAATATTTAATCACTGCTGTCGAGTATGCACTCATCCTGAAATGTTCTGGTACCTTCTCTTCTAAGAACATCATTTATCTTGCACACACAGTGAAAAGCGTTACTTTGATTAAACACATTTTAAAGTTTCCATTTTACACTGACGCCAACTACTCCATGCGATTGTTGTGCTGAAAGTTCACCATTTCTCACAATTTCAATACCTGCATGAATTTCTAAGCTAGCTGCTTCTAAACGAATAATTGCACTCAATATAATTCCAAAGTTCGACTTAATATATGCCAGACTTTCTGACAAACTGTAGGAAAACAATTCTTGCACAATGTTGATAGAAGAGGCAGAGTATTCCACTTGTATTAACTACAGATGTGATACAGGAAAGCAGTTTTGTGAATATTAGTTCTCATTTGGGAAGTTGACGATGATTTTGCACAGCTATAGCTGTCACCAACCCGTCGAAATATGACCGTAATATGACGTTTCTACGAATATAGCTCAAAATATGACCTTATGACAAAAAAAGCCAAAATATGCATTTATATGACAAATAAAAATCACTTAATTGTGACAATAATCACCTGATTTGCACCAAAATCGAATCAGGTAAGAAAATAGAGACAAAGAAAAAATATGACTTTTCCTAAACATCTGAGCCCTACTTATTACAGTTTATTATCGAAGAAAAGATACAGGGGAAGAGATCTGTTGGGAGAAGAAGAAATTCATGGTTGAAGGACTTTCGAAGATGGCACTGCTGTACTTCAGAAGTGGCATTCCATTCTGCGCTGCCAAGACCAGAGCTCGCCAACCTCCCCTCGGAGATGGCGTCTTAAGAAGAAGGCCTATGTTCTTGTAAACGTTAATATGCCCTTCACATTCAACGAAGTACGGCGTTTTCAAACAGGACATTCTCTTTAAGAGGCACAAATTTTGAAGGATTTTGCTAGTGGTTTTGATATGCTTTAGCACCATTTCATTGAACAACGCCCTTTCATTAACATCACACCCGAATTCACAATTCCCTGTGTGATTTTAAATCGAACACGTACTTATGATGCAACAGAGGATTCATGCACTCATCAGAAAATGTTCATCATGATGTTCATTTTCTTAATACTAGAATTCTTAAAAATGGTCAAATATGTTAATATGCATTGGTTTTAATGTGACATTCCACTTTTTTCAAAAGACAAACCTTGGAATCCACATTAAAGTTCAAAAATTTTAATGTATGTCTTTAATTTATAAGAGAATGATTATTCTTTACCATTAATTATTTGTCAGCTGATGGCTTGAAACACAAGTAAAACAAGCTGTTTGTAACACACACTACCATCACTGCTGTTCACAGTGCACTAATTACATTAATATAAGTTGGCTCACCTATCAGTCGCTGCGGTATTGGAGGCCGTGATGGTGGTCCTGGTTCGGGGATTTCTTCGCGTTCTCCTTTCCGACTATGTTTATTTTCCTTCGACTCGGACTGCGTCAAGGTTCGACCCTCCTGAAATAGCCATTTGAGCTGGTATCAATACCACGGAAAGGTTATGTACTAGATATTCATAGAATTCAGTTCCAACTGAACACACGTACTCACAGCTGGAGAGAAGTAAAGGGACCACAAGCTACCAAACAGTTCTTTGATAAGAAAAAAATACTTTACACAATTTTCATACATTTTGAGAAACTAGCTAAAGACATCATAATGTAAAACTCTGCTAAAATGAAACAATGGTGAAAAAAAAGAACATTTGTGGGGCCAGAACTCAAAATTGAGCTGGCAATGTTGCTTGCTTATCCGTACCCCGACACTCCAGCACACCACTCGTGTTGCAGTACATGGTCACAAGCATTGCAAGAACAAAGTTTTTTAAAATTGCTATTTTCTGAAACAGTGTGTCTAAATACTTCAAATTTAAATAAAGCCTAGTTTGAATTTGAACAATATTGCATGTATGCTGAATTGTTCAAAAACTGGCAGGCTAAAAGATATTTAATTTTATACATTCTCGAAACAAGACATTTGTAAACTGTGGATAACCAGTTACCGAAGATATGATACTTGGAATCCTGCACAATATGTTCAACTATTTCACACAAGAGGATTTTGAAAGGAAGTCATCATCTGCAACTGACAATGTTTGTTCAGCTGAGTGTACATTGTCCATTGTGCTTCCCATAGCCTGTCCAACAACAGGTCTTTTCCGAAATGAATCTGCCCCCTTTAATTTGGTGAAGCATGTGTTACTGTGCAGGTGAAAATGGGCTTAAACAGTTGGAAGGACATTTTGCTCCTATTCGAACAGAAGAGGTTCACCCTTTGCACAAAAAGGGCGATAAAACAGATGTCAATAATTGCAGAGGAATCTCGCTTCTTCCCATCGCATACACTTCAAACTAGAGTGCAGGCCCACCAGGATAAACAGTTGGGGGAATACCAGGCAGGGTTCTGAAAGGGATGTTCATACATAGAACAACTTCTCATCAACTGATCAAGATAAGGATACTGAGGCAGAGAAGTATGATTATGACCCTACTGGATTTCCCTATGATTCAGTGGACCGCGAGACTCTCAGGGCATTCAGAGTCAGTTGTAAATCCCTAGCTATCCATCAGACCCTAACAAACATGAGTTGTTGGAAACATATGAAACAAAAACAGGACTAAGACAGGGCGATGGCTCCCCCCCAGTCCTGTTCACGTGTGTTGGAAATACAAATGATACCCACAGTGTAGTAAGAGTGGGCTGATGATGTAGTGATTCTTGCTGACAAGATCCCATCAGCAGTGAAACAAGTACATGTACTACAAGATCTCATAAAACAGAGCCTATCCAAAAGATGGCACGGTGTACCGAAGTACCTGGCTGAGAACCTTAGTCCCAATGAAAAAGAATCAGGAGAAAGAGCAAAGAGGATGAAAATGGTCTTTAAACTGTGCTGTTATACCTACAGGTCTAGATTGATCTCCTTCCAGGCAAAACTGAGGTACTGGATGCAGCCAAAAGAGACTATCCCACAAGTGAGAAAAAGGAAAGCAAGTTTCTCAGGAAAATTCTAGGAGCCCAGAAAGTGTCTGAGATCCAACAAGGAACTTATTCAGAGAACCACTACAATCAGAAAGAGAAGGCTGCCTAAAGGGAATTAAACTGGATAGACGGGCATATAGAATGTTCGCTCTTCATCCCCACTGGCTTAAAGGAGTACACAAAGATCTGAAGGAAGGAAAGACAGAACCATCCTCAGGAAGAAAGTTCAAGAACTGAGGGAGAATCCAGAGAGACATCCTGCTACACCGCGCAACATCTCACAGTGACAGAAGAGGAGCCTGAGATCGAAGACCCTTTGGCTTCAATGTCAAGAAAAGACAAACAGCAGGAAGCTTGTGTAGCCGTAGCCCATACTTGGCTGTATCACAATGTCTGTAATGCATTGAGACAAACCTGTTGGTTCCAAAATACTTTCACCTCCAAACTTAATCTTTGACTCTGTTTAATATTCTAACATTACTCCCTCAATTTGTTATTAATGAAGTTCTGGTTGTGGAGCCGCTGCTGCAGATTACATCCATTTCATACTATTGCTACATACAGTAAATGGTCAAATCGGGACACTAAACCCAACCAAAACAAATATCCCTCAAAATACATTAGTTTTCTACTGCCAAGAACCATTTACCTCCTAAGTAAAAAAAAATTTTTTACAGGAGAACCTAATATCTTCTCAAGTAATTCATTTTGGCCCAATAAGGTGAATTTGATACTGCTACTGCAACTATACCATAATGTATTTTATTAAGAAATAAATATTTCCACAGGAAAAAAAAAAAATCCTTACGAGGTATCATCACAAATACAGTAGAACCTCGATTATACGTTCCCGGAAACTATGCTCTCCCGTATTATTAATTCAAATTACGTAGTCCCGCAAGCATTCTAATTAAGTCACGTGGTAAAAATCCCGCATTATCTGTTGCTCGAAGAAACAATTTCCTGGATCAAGCGTCCAGAAATTTCAGTCCCATCAACGTTAAATCCTCGATAACGGGTTTTTAAAGAAACTGTATCTCACGAAAGGACGGCTTCGGCATACTTACGGATCTTGGTGTTAACCTCCCATCACTGCGGTAAATTGAGGAAGTAGCCTACCGTACTGTACTGGAAAAGCGATCGGCGATGGACTTGCATACGGGACCATCTTAACATCGCATTCGGGTGGTATTGTTTAGAGAATCATCGGAAATCATAAAGCAGGAGTGTCCACAACAATTGGAAGGAGACAGAGCGCATTTCAGCAGCTTTACTTGAAGACTGAACAAGTTTCATCAAATGTTTGTACTTGCAAAACGTCTACATTATGCCCAGGGTTACATGTTTATTGTTTTTACGTTTTTCAAGTGTATCGCCAAATAGGTTTTAAGCACTTCCCTCAGGGCACTGTATAGTCACTAGGCTATCAGGCAAGAATTGAAACAGCTCCTGAAGTACTGGTAGCAGTAACACAAATTTAGTATTTTTATATTATCGTAAACGATTATGTTATAGAGACCAGAACCTTACATACTGTACATTAAGTCATGGGATGTTTTGGGATTGCCTATTACTGTTTCGGTCCTAATACAAGACTGGGAATTTCACGTTTTGGCGCTAAAATGTTATAAAAATGGCAGTCGGTTTTTTCGCGCACGTTACACTCAAAAACTTTGTAACATTTCGCAGTCGTACCGACGTGTGCAACGAGCACGCATTCCAGCTGAGCCAAGGTCGCGAATAACCGTAATTTCGGAACTGTTAATGATATTTTTTCTCGTTCCACTTTGATTGTGATTAGTGACGGGCAGAATTAAATATCATGCATTTGAGAACTTTAGGATCGATACTTACATTCAAAACCAATATTCTCGAGTTCAAAATAACCTTTAAAAGTCGATGTAGGCCTAATTTACGCGGTACAATATTTCCATAAACTGACTATGAACAGTATACCGGTGACTAAATTACAATGGAAGATTTAAAAAAAAAGGGATTTCGCCATCATGTTGGGCGCTTTTGTAGAGAATTAAAAATTACTTGTGGTTGATTGTTGTTTGGCTTGGCGTTACAGCTGCTAGATTTTTCGAAGAGTATGGTTGATCAAAGTTGCTGAACTGAAAGAAGTTTTCAGAAGAAACTGACGAAGTTTTCCCGGTAAAAGTGAATGAAAAGTTTCGAGATTTTTAAGTCGCATACCAGTAATGAATATTTGAAGCTCGCCCCGCGGTCTAACTTGTCTGCCTCTCACCCGGAGGGCCCGGTTTGATTCCCGACCAGGTCAGGCATTTTTACCTGGATATGAGGGCTGACTGTGATAATATGGAAGTTGCTGGGGTATGTGTGGTGCTGAGTAATGGCATTCGGAGCACAAATAGTGTCCAAACGTAATGAAAGGTGTTGCTCATAGTCAGTCGTGCTGCGGTGGCACATTCTGGCCCAGTGAGGAAAGCAATGGCAAACTACCTCACTCATCATCTTGCCTAGTATGCCTCATCTGGACTCTGCCACTGGTTTTTGCAGTTTCCCTATGACTGCATAACCTTTGGTGGTGCTATTTGAGGATTCAACCAGCCTCTGTGCTGATGACCGAACAGACAGGCATGAGGGCTGGTTATTACCTTTAATTGAGGAGCTATTTAATGGTGAGATGGCGACCGCGGTCTAGAGAGCCAGGAATAACAGCCGAAAGGATTCGTCACACTGACCATGTGTCACCTCATAATATGCAGGCCTTCGGACCGAACAGCGGTCGCTTGGTAGGTGGAAGGCCATTGGGGCTGTAGTTTGGTTTGGTTTAGGGCTGTTTGTAAGATTGTAAGTATATATATTTCATTTTTGTGATGTTTAGCCAAATAGTTGATGGTTCATTCATTCCCCAATTGTCCGTTTTCCCGTGTTGTACGTATTTTCCCCCGGGGTCCCTCCAAAAACAGAGAATCGAGGTTTCACTGTAATATAGCCAAGCATGGAGTTAAGAGGGATTATTAAATACTGCAATACTATCTAGAAATATTAGTTTTCACTAAAGCACTGTAATTGCTTGACATAATATTTGTTTACGAACATGCAAAATCAATTATATAAATGCCCATTCAATTTGTTCTTGAAAATAAATCAACAAACTTGATGTTCCAACTAGTTTTCCTCCAATCTAATGCAGTAAATTATCACAGAAGAAATTTACCTCTTTTGGCAAAATTTCCTTAAGTAGGAGATGATATTTCGAAGTGGAGATTTTCAATCTGCTTTCATACATTTGTCTGTAATATAATTTGAAGAGTTGATCAGAAAAATTAAGTTTGTAGCAAATGATTCTAGAGGGACTGAAATTTAGAATCTTATTTTCTCAGAGTGGAATCAAACAAGGAATCCAGGTTGAAGAGAAGAGTATCTTTAAAGCTCTGGAAATGCGCAGTCCAAAATTAAATCAAATACAAGAAATTTTGCTTCTAAAGGGAAAGGATTCAGTCAGGCCTCTATTGTTACAACTGTATAATCTGATGGAAGGTGAATGTGTCTAATAATTTAATGATATTTGCTTTACGTCCCACTAACTGCTTTTATGGTTTTTGGAGACGCTGAGGTACCGGAATTTTATCACGCAGGAGTTGTTTTATGTGCCAGTAAATCTACGGACACGAGGATGACGTATTTGAGCACCACCGGACTGAGCCAGGATCTAACCTGCCAAGTTGGGGCCAGAAAGCCAGCGCTGCAACAGTCTCAGCCACTCAGCCTGGCCTCAGCCTGGACACATTCGTGTCTAATCCACAGCTTGAGTTTAGTCACAGAGTGGACGGAGTCTACTTCCATTTGAGTGTGACCTACCACCAAATACACTTGTGCTCTATCTCGTTATTTTATTTCACTGCAAACCCGAGCATGCACAAAGTTTCAAAGTCCATAGTTGTTCCAAATCATTACTTTTATGACATTAATTTTAACTCAATAACCAAGCAAGAAGCAAAATTTGACGCAAAAAGCTCACCTTCATCCTCAGCCCATCAGAAAAAAATAGGACTGGAGAAAAAAAAATCATAAAATTGTGTAATTGTGCACACACAGCTTTGTTTTAAAATACAATGAACTAGCCTTTAGGTTCGGACTCAGTCTGAGAAACTATAGTTCCATTGTAAGAAATTTTGTGCCGGGCTGAGTGGCTCAGACGGTTAAGGCGCTGGCCTTCTGACCCCAACTTGGCAGGTTCGATTCTGGCTCAGTCCGGTGGTATTTGAAGGTGCTCAAATACGACAGCCTCGTGTCGGTAGATTTACTGGCACGTAAAAGAACTCCTGCGGGACTAAATTCCGGAACCTCAGCGCCTCCGAAGACCGTGAAAGTAGTTGGGACGTAAATCAAATAACATTAATTATTATTAATTAATTAAAAAGTTTGTATTTTCATCTTCATTTTGAAACAGTTCCTACCTAAACCCTTCTTTTCTCTTCTCTTTTTCATTTCAAAAATATGCATTTTTCATTCGCCTCCCCCTAAATTGCTTGCTTACTAGGTACTGTGTGTTTTAATATGAATTCTATCCATAGAAATCATTGCCCAATTATGAACACACCATTCCTTTAGAGAAAATGTTTGTAGAAACTTAACTCATCATTCAATTTCACAGTACCTAGTCTTGTATCACCTGCTCCACTGATGTACAGTTTCATTTAACCGAGGCTCAATTCTTCCCTGAAATTGGAATGCAACTCCCACTTGGACTCCTCAGGAATGGCATTACAGCAAATACATTTCCACTTTTTAATAATAATAATGTTATTTGCTTTACGTCCCACTAACTACTTTTACGGTCTTCGGAGACGCCGAGGTGCCGGAGTTTAGTCCCGCAGGAGTTCTATTACGTGCCCGTAAATCTACCGACATGAGGCTGACGTATTTTAGCACCTTCAAATATCACCGGACTGAGCCAGGATCGAACCTGCCAAGTTGGCGTTAGAAGGCCAGCGCCTTAAACGTCTGAGCCACTCAGCCCGGCTTTCCACTTTTTACACGATAATTTGGTGCATCTTGGACCAATGTTTCTGGCAGGTTTTGACACACCTCGAATTGATTTGCAGACCATACTTGTGTTTCGCGGGTAGCCAGTGTGCTATTCACCTTTCATGTGGAGCCTCTGACTTGTTTTTCCAACTACAGCAGATTTCTTCCCACATTCCCCCACTTCACTGGCCGATTAATTCAAGACATAGTACACAAAAATCTGTAGATTCAGGTGTACTTTCTTCCTTCTGCCCACAATCAGCAGACGGGAGTAAGTGGAGATAGCTCATCCCTTTCAACTGAGGCGGCCATAGGTAGGACCTCCCCAGGTATGTTAGTTCCGCTATCTGAAATATTATTACAACTAATATCACAAAAAATTAAGCAGGTTATATCATCGCGTGATTACGTATGAGTGTAAATGCTAAGCACACAGTAATGTGAAAAACACTGTTTGTTGAATCAGCTATAACCAACTTCATCTTCATTGCCCAGCTCACTTTTTTGCTAACTCAGTAAGCTTCTGTTCAAATAAATCACTATTTATCCCTGGTCTCATTAACTACAATATTTATTTGCAACAATATGTTTGCAGAACGACAATAATCTCAATTGAAAAGGAGGGTTTAATCAGGTAAACAAACAGGATTACAATGAAAAAACAGAAATGTCCCAGTGTGGCTGAACAATGAGGTTTGTTTCAGAGCTACAGTGAGACAATTCAGATATCTCAGTGTGTCTCTAGAAACTTTATTACGTTACACTTAAAACCACACAGAGATTTTGAAAAATTTTGAAACAATATTGATATTTGAATTATCCCACTGTAGCAATTGAAAGAACGTGTAGTTTTATTATATAACAGCCAAATATCACAAAATGGGATTTTTCTGAGATGTCCCACTGTTGCAATGAGGTACTGGTATTATAGGAAGCAAAAACAAGCCTCTTGCATTAATAACCTTTGTAGACATAGAAATACACACACAGACCTTCAACAATGAAGAAATTTTGGAGGCCACCCAAAATTAAGCACAGAGGTAGAGCTCACCTTCACAAAAACAAAATCTAAAGTCAACTTAAGAGGGGAATTTTCTGAGTCATTCCTCATAAAAACAGGTTTAATGCAGAGAGATTGCCCGTCACCACTGTTCAATTATACAATAAGACAAATGTACAAGGATAACCCGAAGAACATTAAACTTGGAAGATCCAAAGGCATAAGTATCAACTACCTGGGATTTGCTCATGACCTTGCTCTCCTGTCCAAGCTGGACAACAAATTAAATCAGTACAGGAAACAGCACAGAAAATCAGCCTCAGAATATCCTTCAAAAAGACAGAAATCATGTTAACTGACCCACAACTCGTGAAAAAGATCACAACACAACAGGTAATCATAACCGTTGACTAAAGTATTCAGGAGAAATAACAACACATAACCTCGATGAAATGCTGACTTGGCACAACAGAACAAAATGAACTGACCAGAGCACAAAAGCTTCTCAAAGGCCACAAAACAAACCGTTACCGGTATAGAACCAGTAATAACATACGCAAGTGAAACCATTTTCAAAACAAATAACACAGCACAAATAGATTACTCAAGATTGAAAGAAGAAGAATCAGAATGTGCAAAAACAAAAACTAGTTAAAAAACAGAAACTGGCTTCTAATGAAACAGTTTACATGAGATGTTATCAGAACTGGAGGAGCCTCCATACCTGGATCTGTTGGAAATTACGCCGCAGGGTGTCGCCACCAGGAGCCTGCACTATAGAAGATGGTTCTCCCGCCACAGCCGACTCCTCTTCCTCGTTGTCAGAACCGCTGTAGTGGTAGTCTTCCCGTTCTACTAAATAAAAGACGGTTACGCTACAATGATGGCTGGGTTATTTCAACAAATGAAGAACACAAAATCCAATAATATATTACCTTTCTCTTGCTTCCTCTTCTTACATCGGTCAATGTGGTCTTTCAGCTGAATTCTAACTTGACGTTCCGTTGGTTGGTCTCGGATAAAGGGATGCTTCAGAAGCTGTTCCGTGTATGGACGCTGATGGTAGTCCTTCACCAATACAGTCTCGATAAAACCTGCATTTCCAAAGCAAATACGATGAGAGCAAATGCCGAGTGCAATCAACATTCAACATATTAAATTCTTCATCAGACATACCAGTAAGCTGGGTAATCAGGAGGTCGACTCAGGGACAGGATCAGGACGAACAGGTCAGGGAACCTATATGCACATACAAGCTGATTAGTCACAGACGTGAAGAGGGTTGCCACCTTTACACCAAAAGGGTTGGGACTTTGAATCACAAGTGTGTTTCCAGTACACACTCACAATGAAAAAGATCACAACTTTCTTTTCGGAGTGTTATGATAGCATTTCTTTTACTTGTATTAATGTTCTATTTTGTTGTTTCAATTACTTTTGGTCAAAATAAGGCACATAGCCATTTAATTATATTCCCTTACACACACAGTAGAAGTCCGTTATAGCGAGAATTTATAACGGCAAAAAATTTACTCGCTATAATAGGTTGTCATATCAGATTTTTCGTAAAATTCGGGAAAAAACCCATGCACATTAAAATCTGCATGAAACGGCATCAGTTTGTTAAAAACTTGTGTTTTAACGGAAAATCTCCACATTATGGTTTTATTCGTTTGTTATTTTACGAATTCCAATACTATGTGAAAGTGTATGTTTAATTTCATTCTAAAAATTGTACCAGCATTCCAGAGGCCTCGGTGGCAAACATTCTAGTTTTCTTCTTCAAACAGCTTCACCAAACCTAACTATATATGTAACATGAAAATATATTTCAAGCGCACGTAGAGAAATTATAACCCCCTCGCTACAAATTTACATGGGAAATCAGAATATTCTGAAATTTAACTAGATGCAAGAAAATGTAAATTATCCTCTGAATCAGTGATGTACTCTGTCATATCTTGAGGTATATCGTATTCTTACTTAATTTTAGTATATAACATTAAAATTAAGCGATCATTCATTTCAGCCTTTATTTGTGGCGAGTTAACAACTACTATGGGCCACGTTATTTGCACTTTATTACGAAAGTTGTTTTTAGAGAACAGCAGTTGACGGGTATTACTAACCGACTCCAACATCACCTAAAATCAGCTTCATGGTCCGTATCGCACTTCAATAGATTCACAATTAAGTATTTATTTATTTTCCACCTAGTCGATACAATGATTGCTTAAGGCAATTTTTAATGGTCAAAAGTGGTACATGTTTTGTATATTATCAACATCTTCAGCCACATAACACTGTTTAGATGGAAAAGCATTACTTTGTCAATTTTATATATTTTTCATCTGAACAGTGTTATGTGGCTGAAGATGTTGATAATATACGAAACATGTACCACTTTTGACCATTAAAAATTGCCTTAAGCAATCATTGTATCGACTACGTGAAAAAAAAAATTATAAAATAAAAAAATAAATACTTAATTGTGAATCCAACATCACCGTCGAATGTCGACTAGAGAGCTGCAAGTGTACATAGCTAGAAAACGATACCATACGGAAACATGTTCTTCTCTTTCATTTCTAATTTTCTTTAAGGAACAGCAGTTGACGGGTATTACTAATAGACTCCGACATCGCCTTCGAATGTCGATGAGAGCGCTCGCAAGTGCACATAGCGAGAAAACTATGCCGAAGGTCATTTTCTGGCAAACTCTTCAGTTTTCTTATTCAAACAGCATCACCTAACTACTGCGTAAATCAAGCGCCAGTACAGAAGTGATAACTTTCCTACTATACATTTAGATAGGAATAGCCTTACTGAAATTCGTTCAGACGCAAGAAAATATAACCTAACCTCAGAAATCAGTGAGGCACACTGCCATATCTTGAGGTGTATCGCATTCTTACAAAATTTCAGTATATAATATTAAAACTAAGTGATTGTTTACTTAGCCTTTATTTCTAACGAGTTAACAACTGCTATTGACCACGTTATTTACATATCTATTACGAAAACTTGTTCTCCTCTTTCATTTCTGATTTTCATTATGGAACAGCAGTTGACGAGTATTGCTAATAGACTCCAACATATATTTGACTATATCCAACATCGCCTTCGAATGTGGACGAGAGCTCGCAAATACACATAGCGTGAAAACTATACCGTACCGAAGATGATGGATCGCATTTTGTAGCAAATATTTCGGTTTTCTTATTCAAACAGTGTCACATAACCTAACTTAACCGTATTGGTTGTGTGTCATAAATACACATTTCAAGCGCCAGTAGAGAAATATCCTTCTTGCTATAAATTGACATAAATTGACATAAATTTAACTTACACGAGAAAATACAAACTAACGTCTGAAATCAATTATGCACTCTGCCATATCTTAACGTGTATCCCATTTTTACTTAATTGCAGTATAGCAGTATTTAGCATGAAAATTAAGCAACCGTTTACGTCAGCCTTTATTTTAACGAGTTAACAACTGCTATCGGACATGTATTTATGCATTTATTATGAAAACATGTTTTTTCATTTCCATCTTCCTTAACGGGTCAGCAGTCGACGTCGACGGGTATTAGTAATCGACTCCAACATCGCCTTCAAATGTCGACGAGAGAACTCACTAGTGGACATAGTGGGAAACAATACCGAATATGATCGATCGCATGCAATATAATCACCGGGTGCAAAAATATAAGTAAGAGAAAACATCAAGCACACTTAATCGCTCGCAATAACGGATGTCAGTGATAGGGCTCTCACTGTAACCGAAAGATAATACACAGTTTCACATAGGAATTTTGAAGGGACAGACAAAAAAGGTCGTTATAACGGGGTTCTCGTTATAGTCGCTGTAGCGTACTTCTACTGTAATTAATCACATACACAACATTAATACAAAAGTTATCAATAGCATTAATATAGAAGCTGTAAATACATACAACTAGGAAACTTAATACTAAAAGTAAATATGTATCGGTACAGTAAAGCTCAGGAAGGGATGTCTTTGTCCAATTTTTCAGCTATGAAATACAAATAACATGTATTTTATTACAAATATCTTTGTACACACTTTATAATCACTTCCAAGACTCTGAAGTGAAGCTTCCACAGTGTGTAGAATTATTTAGTTCTTCTTCTGGGTTGAACCGTGTTGTTGCTTTCTGTACATTCCATACAATTTGCCAACGTTTTGAATACACTGCCTATTGTTCATCAAGTTGACTGAAATACCCCTACTCGATCAGAGGTAATCAGTCTCCCAAGCAGCAATCACACTACGAGAGTAGTTCCTGACCTCGGCGTTATATTCACTACCCCCTCTGGCTGACGTAAGCCCCCCTGGCTGTCTCATGAGAATTCTGGATACATAATTTCGACTGGATCCAGAAAATGGCCGAGTAAGTCTCTCAACCATATTATTGTTGCTATTGCTCACTTTATAAGGAGAGGCCTCCTTGTTTCCTGACACATATTTCCATATCCTGCGCGTAAAATATTATGGTGTCCTGTTAGGGCGAATATTTTCAGACCATATTTTACGGGGTTATCAGCGATGTATTGTTCAAAAGGATATTTACCACAGAATGCATCCAACACTTCACTGATCGTTTACATATTCATTCTGCCGGGCCGCGTGGCTCAGGGTTAACGTGCTGACCTTCTGACCCCAACTTGGAAGCTTCGATCCTGGCTCAGTCCAGTGGTATTTGAAGGAGCTCAAACACATCAGTTTTGCAGTGGTAGATTTACTGGCACGTAAAAGAACTCCCGTGGAACTAAATTACAGCACCTCGGCGTCTCCGAAAATCGTAAAAGTAATTAGTGGGATCTAGAGTCAATAACATTAGATTATTTACAATATTCACTCAAAGACTTGTTTGTTTTGCAACGGTCGACAAAATCCTTGAATAATTCCGTAATAGTGATGGTCTATCAACACTACCTTTCCCTTCCATCAGTAATGCAGTCAAATCATAAAGCTTGGAGTAAAAACTGAAATCTATTTATACCCATAGCATTGCGGGAAAGCTCACCTGCTTTCTTCTCACGCTCATAAATCTCTCAAGTTCTGATGCAATTACAGCTTTGATTTCGATGATATTTGTGCTTGAAGCACCACTTGGTCAGTTTGTTTTTTGATCCAAACATCTGAATTGCTTGTAAAATCACCCGACTTGAACCCCCAATGAAAATTTGTGGGACATGTTTGAACAGCAGGTAAAATGCCGACTTTAGCATCCCTGCAATCTGGTGAAATTGCAATCAAATCCACAGCGAATGGCTTAACCTGGATGCAATGTACCTCCACAACCTTGTAGACTCACTTCCTAACCAAATCCAGGCGGTTATGAAGTCCAGATGCAGAGTTACATGGTATTAAATGATGCTTGTAATGATATCACTAGGGGCAACTCATTTTTTAAATCCATTAAGCATATTACAATTACATATCTCTTATTCTGTCTAAAAGCTTTTCCATTCAGATGTTCTTCCTGATATCCTCATATCTTGCCTTTCCTTTAATCTCACTGGACTGTACTCTCCAGTCTTTTCCTCCGTGTCCCTGCGCCGGTACACCTTATACTTCACTTTTTGGAGATCAAGTCCCTCACTGATCTCACACGACTGCTTACTTCCCCCAATTCCCTTCTCCTTCTCCAATCACTTAACCTTGAACACACAACCTTCAGCCACCCATCCCAAGTCCCCTTACATTCCGCTCTACCCACAGGGGTCTGGATAGGCTGCAACAATTTTCGTACATTGTTAACACGTTTTCCAAATCCTATCGGCTTCATGACTTTGTTCTGGGGGATGCTATCGTATGTCTGCTAAATCACAGAAAGTCATCAGCATTTGTCATTCCCCATCGCTTTGCCATTACCACTCTCGTACTGAAAAACAATTTAATTTTAATGATTCCATTTAATTTTGCTGTGCTATCAAAATTGTGACAAGATAACAATGATCAGTCCTCTCTTAATATTTTCTATCAGCATTCATACTTAGCTCACTCATCTTGTTTCTTTTCATTTTTGTTAAGTACACACACATTTATGCACGTGTTTACCGTTTGATTGAGCCTTAGCACAACACGCACTGCTTGCCTCATGTCCATTAACACTGCACAAAAGTATCCAGGACCAAGGCTTTAGCTTTCTTAAGATCCTAGCTACATTAACTTTAATGACTACAGGAGGTGGATAGGACAAACCAACTGACCGTGAAACTTCTTGGCCCACTTCTTCGACTTGAGTCGAGGCGGGGGGTTTCTGGGGATGAGGAACAGAGCCCTCATAGGATGGAGGTCACACAGAGGTGGTTGGGATTCCGCCATCTCCAGTGCCGTGATGCCCAGAGACCACAGGTCGCTCCGGTTGTCGTACGTCGCGTCTGGATTTTCGTCGCAGGCTATCACTTCCGGAGCCATCCAGTATGGAGTGCCGATGAACGTGTTGCGTCTTCCGATTGTGCGGTCCAATTGTGCGCTGACACCAAAATCAACTGCAACATTCAACTCAAGAAATTAGTCTGATTAAATAATTTAATTTTCAATATGTGCACCAAAATTCCACATTACAACAGCATTGTAAATTCATCCTAAGTGGCACGTACAGAGAATAAAGAAATTAGTTCCCGAGTTTTCGTAGCAACACATTGTCGCCAATCATACCTTCAGTGATACTTAGAGATGATTGCCAACGTGCATCTGCGTGAAAGTAGAGAAAAGTGTGGCTTCTACATTCTCTGCCGGGTCCTTCAACATCTCCAGTGTGTTTCATCATAGTAAAACTTTTAAAGGACAAACAAGAGATACGTGATACGAGAAGCAAGTAGACTTATCCCAACAATTGTGTGTGGCCAGTCAAATAAGAGTTCTGTCTGTACTTTCGTCAGAATGTTTGTCCAGAATAAGAAGAAAATGCAATTTTTAAATTTCTGTCAAGTACATGCATTACAAGAAAATAGCTGAACAGAATTTAATGAAAAATTGTCAGGGGAAAAGCACTACAATCTAGACTATAACAAATTTTATTCACACTGGGCGAAGGTCTAAAAAGGAATTCTCAAACATCTCCGTTAATACTGATTCTATCAAATTTTAAATACCGTACCAAAAGTTGTAGAAAATAACATGTTCAAAATTATACACAGTACAAATTGATCCAAAGACTAATAATGAAATATTTACGATTTCTGTGCTATGGAGGTGCAGATAGAAACGAGCAGTCCCCACCACCATCTGTGGCCATGTCATTCCAGCACTACTTACAGTTACAGTAGAACCTCGATGATTCGAAATTGGTTAATTCAAAATCTCGCCTAATTCGAAGCAGCTCTCATTCCCCGAAACATTAGGTACAGTTTTGCAGGTTATTTAAATAGTTTAATTCGAAATACGGATAATTCGTAATTCGAGAACAATGTTGGTCCCGTTACTGAAACTCAGACTTTTAATTCAAAATTTCCTTTACATTTTGAAAAAATGAGTATTTTACAGAGGAATTAAAATTCAAAATTTCTCCGTGTCATGAAAGAACGCGTCTTCCGGAACGTGCAGGGGTAACTTTGCGCACTTTCACCTACTTCGGCGTGTCCACAGTGTGCTTCATATCTGCTATGTTTGAGCAGAATTGTAATTATTTTGTATTGGGCGTTTAAGGAACACCACAATATCACGTAGCAGGCAGTGTGCGGAGAGATAGAATCCGCGAACAATGGCGATGCCGACAGCTGGCGAAAAACCGTGGCTTATAGCATATAATCAATTCGTACGCACCAAACAATATTGTCAATGTAACTGCATTGTTTGTTTGTTTTATTTTTTTAAATGCTGAGGCCAACAAATGGACTTATGGTTTTAAAGGAGAGAATTGCCAGCCGCGAACTGTACTGCGTTGCTATGCAGTGCACACGGAAGCGAGAGACTTCCTTCCCCCGTCATAGGGAAGTTCGAAAAGCCACGATGTTTTAAGGGCGTCGGGCACTTTCCATGCCAGCACAAGGCATCTAAAAATGCAGACAGTACAGTAATCCAAAAGATAAAGCATTTGCACAGGGGAGCCGCACAATTTTTCCTCGTCTTTGAATCGTGTTGTTCTTCCTTTCGTTGCTTGAGGTTATATTTTTCCATTGTTTTATACAAGTGCATTATTTGAATACTGTAAATGCACCTTGTTGGATACATTTCTGAAATAGTGTTTTCCATGGCATTTGAAAAGTTTAAACTGAGAATCAAGGTGATTGCGTGCATTAATGGGTCTTAGAAGTGCCATGGCGAGATATCGTACAAGTATAGTCACTGTACTGTTGTTGTAATGTCGACAGAAGCAAGAGACTTTCTAACCTCGTCATAGGGAAGTTCGAAAAGCCACGATGTTTTAAGGGCATCGGGTACTTTCCGTGCAAGCACAAGGCATCTAAAATGCACATAGTACAGTGATCCAGAGAATAAAGCACTTGCACAGGGGAGCCAGTATAGATAAGTATAGATTTTACCTCATCTTTGAATCAGGTTTTCTTTCTTTTAATTTCATTGCGTGAGGTTATGTTTGCCGGCGAGTTATCCAAGTGCATTATTTTAATACTGTAAATGCACCTTGTTGGATACATTTTGGAAATAGTTTTCTTCCATGGCATATGAGAGCTTTAACACTAGGTTTACCACAGCGGTCAAAATGACAGTTTTCAGTTCTCTTTTCTCTATCATTCTCGTTATGCGGTTAGGATATACAAATCCTTTGGTGGCTTTTTAATTATTTTAATTGTACTTTTCGGCATATATCTTCAAATACCCGTAACTCATTTCTAGTTGGTGCTACAAGGTCATATACCTACTTTTACCGGACGGTCATTTTGACCGTTACTGCAGTAGCGATACATCAGTCTTTTGTGGCGGTAAATGGGAGCGGGATATCATTCTAACAAGCTGTAACAGTATACTTTATTAGCGTAGTATCGAATAGAATGAATTTTTGTGTTGCAATGGGGCAGCTGTTGGCTCTTTTCAAACAATGATCCAGGTACACTGACAAGAAAATATAGTCTGTATTTGTTCAGTAATGAAAGGTATGCAATCACAACGAGCAGTCAATTGTCGTGCTCAGCTGTTACAAACATTCAGACTAGATTTCCTGATTATTTGTAATTACTCCGAAGAAACATGTTCTCACGTTGTCTGCTGATTGATGCCGAAATTCTGAATCATTTACATAACATTTCCCCATCATAATCGAGCGATGAAGCAGGGAGTGATTTAGACCTCGATAATTGCGAAGACGTATATAGCTTGGCAAATAGAAATAGTTCGGATAGTGATTCTAGTTGTGATGGTCCTGTAGAAATGCCATGTGAAAATGAAATCACACAGCTGCCTTCAACCACAACGGTTAGGGAATTACCTGCCAAACGGCGGTGCACGCGCACCAATGAAATGGCAGATGACAAAGATAGGCCTATTTGAAATATTTATTTTATATTTTGTATTTACGTAATTCTGTGCACAGTGTAAGTAATTTTGGTTTTATATTTTGCAGGTGAAGCAAACACTAAGAAAGATAATGAAATTACTAGCAAGGGGTGTGATATAAACTGCAGAAGGACGAGCGTATGCTGTGGTAAGACAACATATGGGCGTGGTCAGCACGTGGGGGTCGGCGAGGAAGAGGTTGCTTTGGATGGAACAGTGGGGGCTCGCGTTGATCTACAACGCCTGACAGGCCGTCGAGGGCAGCAAAATATACTGAGGGAAGTCCGAGGTCCCACAGACCATGCAAAACGCCACAATGAAGAAACTTGTCCCTCTACTGCTTGGCGTCTTTTTATTGACGAATCCATGCTGCGTCACATCAAACGATGTACTGAGGTTAGAGCCCGGGAAGTTCTGAACAATCCTGAATGGACGCTTTCTTTCGAAGAATTGGACGCTTTCATTGGTCTTCTATACGCACGCGGAACTTATGGAGTCGACACAAACGTTCTCAATCTGTGGTCACAGAAGTGAGGTCCTGGAATTTTCTCCCAAACTATGGCACGAAACCATTTCCTGGAAATCATGCGGTTTCTTCGATTCGATGAAAAATCTACCCGCAGTTCCTCATTCTCAGTACAGTACATACTGAACAATGAACAACATCCGAAGAAAAAAACCTGAAACAGTCTCTTTCTATAATTCTAACAAATTTGGTGTCGACATCGTAGATTCAATGGGCCGTAAGTACACGGTCGTTGATGAGTCGGCGATGGCCAGTGCATGTCTTCAACATACTAGATCTCGCTGGTATAAATGCATATGCATTGTATAAGGCAACAACCGACAAGCAAATACCGAGAAGAGTATTCCTGAGACAGCTGGCAACCGATCTAGAGCATCCTTACGCGTCTTCTCAGATTAGTAGGCCTCTCAGCACCATCGTTGGCAGCGACAATGAGGCCCTCGCCTCAGAAGAAAGTTCTCATCGCAGACAATGTCAGGTCGCAGTGTGCAAAGGGAACAAGACGAAAGAAAAGTGTGCAATGTGTAGAAAACTGGTCTGTGGTAAGTGCACTTCAAAGGTGACCAAGCAAAGTGTGTGTGTGTACAGTGCGACAAATAAGTTGATTAACAAAAATGACATTCATGCAGATATGTATAAAACGTAAGCCAAAGAGTGCAAGAACATCATTCGGCCTTACTAGTGTATTTATTTATTTACTTATGTATTTACTTATTCATAATAGTGTTTACAAGTCCTACATGATCATTATAAAATTATATAGCGTCTATGATGTTTTTGTACTCAATTTGAACCATCTTCTGACATCAATATCCTCAAGAAATGAATATGTGTTACTATCGGTCAAAATGACCGCTTTGGTAAAAGTGGGTAGAAAGAATGTTTGGTAATCCTAGTGTTAAGTTAACTGTATGCAGTAACAGATCTTAATATATTGTGAAGCCTCAAGGGTTGGCATTTCCGAAGTACGCGTTGGCAGTTAATTCGAAATCACGTAATTCCAGTCCGATTTTTGCATCTCAACGACTTGCAATTAACAAGGTATTACTGTATTTACAATACTCCCACTTTACATTTTACTGACAGACCTGAATCACCTACGGGTTTCCCACCCACCTGGTAGAATGAAACAGGCACATCTTCACCTTCACCCATCTAACTGCTATAGAATACACTCCTGTACTAAGGGTTGGCATCCGACCATGAAATGGGAACATATGTAAAGTCTTTGATTGTGAGCATAATTTGTTCTGCAAATTTAGTTGTAATCCAAAGCAAATTTTCCCATAAGAAATGACTGAAATACAACTGATTAGATACACAACCCAAAAGTATATATTGATAAAAAAATGATCCACATGAGAGCAACTTTCCTACATCTACACGTGGTCGTTGCTTTGATACTCTCAAAACTCATTCTGCGGCATCCAGACCCTTTCGTTTTTCCTTCTTAAATATTTCTTGTGCACACTTTGTGTAAAATCTAATGATATCGGGCACACTCACACCTTGTTCATATTTATTGATTTTCTTCCTAATTTTTATCGTAACTATTCTTCTTCTTCTTCTTCCCTTCAACTTTTTTTCTTTATTACTCCATGCATCCATTTAGCTTCCATAGACTGCACAATTACATATCATGGAACAGTATAGGAATTGCCAAGTGATTTCATAACTTTTAACAATAATCTATGCACAATGATGAACACTTCGTAAATACACAAATATCTCGACATTAGAACAGCACACTTTAATTAATAATACTATGAATTATTAACATTTACAAGAAACAAAATAAAAATCTATAAAGGAGGTATTAACAATAAGCACATAACCAGTGAGACATCAACGTACCTTTTAAAGCTATTTACAAGTTAATAACAGCAACACTTCTTTATGTATTCTTCAGGACTATAGAAACAGTTACCTCAGCAATTTTTTAGCACTGTGGTGAATGAACTGAAGGGACTAATGTCCTTGACCATTACTGTAGTAACGTTACACTTGAAAACAAAATAAAAAATGCTTCATTTAAGCAGACAAGTGACTAGTATGCTACAGAGTATGGATGTTGACAATACGAGCACAGGCAAGTTAACTGAACTTGACCATCAGAAAATATTAACCACAATCTCACTGCATCAGGAAAACGATTGATTCAGTTGTGGTTACGCGGTGCTCAGCAGTGAACCACGCTCCATTAGCATGTTTCTCAAATGCAGTGTTTTACTATGCAATTGAGTTGTGTCGACCTCAGATAAAACTTATGTATTTCCATCGATGCGCTACAGAGCACAGCACTCTGCATGATGTGTATTGATGATCTTTTCTTTTACGAGGCGACTAGGTTTTATCTTTTTGACACATATCGTTGCCTTGCTTAGTTGATATTTTTTAACAATGGAGGCCAGGCGGTCCGGAATTCCCTTTCTCTGTTTTAGGTGGATTTTTAACTTATTTAAATCAGCCTTTACTTCACTCATATCGTAAGTTATGTATGGATATAACAGGTATGTGCTTTTAGTTGTTACTTTCTTATTGCGATGTTTGTAAATCATTCCTCACAATCCTTGATAACTGGTCGATGTGCGTCTTTGTACTTCAGTGCGTGTAATGACCTGTGCAAGTGCCTGTGCTTGTTATTATAATTACTGTTCATCTGGAATTTTGGTCTCCGACTCATCGCATTTTTGGTGCACTTCGTTTTGTTGTACTTCGCCATCTATGAAGCCATGACTTTCGTGTCGACTGAAAGTTTCATTTGGGTCGTACAAAACTCAAGCTTGATGGGCTTTGGTACATGATCCTGCCTGTTTCCCCTGATTATATAAAAATAAATATGTATATATATTGATATTGTGCTCCCATAGTGCACGCTACTTGTTGGAATATGCGGGACCTGGGATTGTGTTAAGGTGAGTCGTGATGTGTATTGGCACCTCGTGTTACGTTTCGAATGAATGCTGGTGTCTGAACGAAGTGAAAGATGGGCTATCGATTAGTTTATTTAAATTTTAAATTTAATTTTTTGATCTTGTTTTTGTACCTTCTTTTCTTTTCTTGGTACAGCTTTGTTTATTTATTTGGCCAGATCTTTACTTTGGGTTCGACCTAGCCACCTGTCGGCCAGGTCTATATTCTTATTTCGCCTTGTTGATATCTTCCTTTGACATTCTTTGGTGTGTGGGAGAGTTCTATTGTTGTTGCGCGGATAGCAAAAGGAAAGATAAGTGGTGTGAATAATGTAATCTCGTAAAAAGTTACTGCTTATATTACCATGCGCACGGCAATTTGATTGGAATGCTAATTGTAACGAAGTTGTTACTGAATCAGTGAGCTGGTAATATATTTTTAGTGTTTCGTTATTATGTTGAGCTCACTCCACGATGTCGAGAAGTACGCTTGAGAAGGTATGTTCATGTTTTGATTTATTGGTTTGTCTTATGCAATTGGCTTCTTTTTCATGCTTCTTGATTTAAATACTACTTTATTAGTAAACCCTGTCCTTATCTTTATTCAGCATTTCATTTATAGTAGTCTTTGTAATCATCCTTGTTCATTAATAACGAGGGCCATCTTCAGTTCAGGGCTGTCTTTCTGCCTTCCCTAATCGGGGTCCGCACCTCAATTCTCCCGATATGCACATTCATTCTCATCGTGTTAGATCAGTTTCTTTGTGTGCGTACTTATTATGTATTTTCACAGTTTTTGGGTGAAATGGCATCGCAAAAATGGATGTGATATAGATACGGTGTCAATATTGGATGATGCAGGCAAAGAAGTGTCGGATTTTAGTGTATGTGACTGAAGATGAAAATTCTTTCTCCATCATATCAGAGACCAACAACTACACTGACAGCAACAGAGCAGATGACAGGACAGACATAAGTAATAGCAATGCTGGACCCATAACTACTATTCCCATTTACATTATTGATCAAGTGCCAATACTGCCATCAAAATTTTGATACTGAAACATACCCTGTAGAATATTTTCATCTATTTTTTTTTTTTTTTACAATGAAATATTTGATATTCTCAGAGAAACTATATTGCATAGGGACAAAAGAAAAAATAAGGCAATACCAACCATAAAAATAAAAGCAAAATGAGAAATTGGCATCACCCAAAATTGAGTCACGTATAAACATCAGTAGCAGTTGGTGCGCAAAGGGCTTTCAGGCGCCACCTTTTCAAAATGACTTAAGGGAATCAGGAAGTGAAAATCCGTCGATATATCAAAAAAATAAATGTTGTTTTAAGTTATACTCCAGTCCTTCCTGAACACAAATATATATGGTTTTTGCATGTTTGCTGCATAGTGATAGGAAGGAGGGAACATTTTCTAAACAATGACACTTATGCCACGCCCTCTCCTGTCGTCTGTAGTGCATTCACGTGTGTTTATCGCGGTCGCAGCAGACTTTCTTTGACTTTGCACTCTTTTATTCTTTGACCAATGCTCTTCATGTTGAGTTACTCCGATGCTATACAAGTGTAGGTAACAGTTGAAGATCATTTCAGCGTTCTGTTTACGTTTTACTCGTAGTCATTTGAAGAAGCTTGAATTGAGAAAGCAATCTTTATGTGTTTATAGTTTTATTCTTATCCATACAGATCCTGAATATGGGCAGAATAAGAAAGTTTAACAGTAAGAATAAATTCAAAGGTAATAGATATACCAGAACCACAAGTGTAATGAACTCTCCTACGGATAATTGTAAGGTTATCCATCATAATCCGCCACATGATCCTACAAGTCTATCTTCTGCTAGTAAGAAGAAGCTGTAGACTCCTGTGAACGTGAGAATCGTAGTAATTGTGATGAGATTGTTGAAGTTAAGAAGATTAGTGGCAATATTATTGTAGACTTAGGAATTATTTCTGAACTAGTAAAAAAGTAATACTAAATGCAAATGGTGTGACAACAGTGACTGTATGGAGGAGATATATGAAAATGTAGGGGCCTCCAGTATTAATTTGTCATGTACAGTTTGTAGTAAAGAAACATCTGTTATGTCTTCTAAGTTAACAAGTAAATGAATGTACAGCATAAATGTGAGGTTGGTATATGGCATGAGGTGTATCGGCAAAGGCAATAAGGCTGCACAGACACTCTGTGGAATGTTAGATTTGACACCTCCACCAAGAAAGTTTAGTTCTTATTTAGAGTTATTGAATGAAAGCCTTTAGAAAGTAAGCTTGACATCAATGAGAACTGCTGTCCAAGAAGCTATTAACAATGAGGGAAAAGACATTATATTGCAGCCTTTGTTGGCACATAGCAAAAAAGGGGACACACTTCTCTCAATTGAGTTGTCAGTGTCACCTCTCTTGAAATGGGGAAAGTTCTGGATTTTGAGTGCTTGTCCAAGTTCTGCCAAGGCTGTGTAAACCCAGGGGAAGGAACACACAGGTGTGTGAAAAATTTTGACGGATACAGTGGAGGAATGGAAGTAGTTGGTGTAGGAAATATGTTCAATTGTTCAGAGGAGAAGCTAGGTGCACGCTATGCCAGATATTTGGGTGATGGTGACAGCAAGGCTTTTGAGCATGTGGTGGAACATAATCCATATCAAGGACTCGACATTGTAAAACATGAATGTGTTGGCCATGTCCAAAAGCGTTTAGATACAAGGTTGAGGAAACTGCATAGGGATCTGAAGTGGAATAAACCTTCTGATGGTAAGGGAATACCAGGACGTGGCAGCCTAACAGATTCAGAAATAGACCTCCTCCAAACATATTATGACTGGCAATAAGGAGAAATACTAACAATTTAGAGGAAATGAGAAAAGCTGTGTGGGCCACCTTCTTTCACAGGATCTCTACAGAAGAGGACCCCTGTCATTGTCTCTGTCCAAAGGGTCCCGAGTCATGGTGTAAATATCAGAGAGCTAGTGTAACCGGTGACGAATATAGACATGATCATCCCCTACCAAGGTCAATAAGAGATGTTATAAAACCTATCTATAGGGACTTATCTAGCAAAAGCTTGCTTGCTAAATGCATCCATGGGAGAACTCAAAATCCTAACGAAAGCTTCAATAACTGTGTGGGAACGGTTGCTTAAAACAGTATTTGTGGGCCTTAGTACCCTGAAAATTGGTGTCATGGATGCGGTGTTGTGTTTCAACGATGGGTCAGTCAGTAGAATGACAGTTTTCAGGGATATGGGCATTGAATTTGGGGTGAACATGAGGAATGCACTTCTGTTAATTCACCAGCTGAGGGTGCGGGTGGCTGAGAAAAGTGCCCTACAAATCACAAAAGAGGCTAGAATTCAAAGGAGGGCCTACAAACGTAAGCTGGAGGGTACAGAAATCCTAATGATGACAGCTATGGACCTGGTAAGTTTTAGGTGTTAATGTAAGTTGAACAGATTGTATCACAAACTTTAAATCCATTTTTCCGAATGTATGAAATTTTCAGTTTTAGGTGCAAGTTTTTTCTGAAACTAGTATATCTATTGCAATGAAACTTGGTACAGTGATTAATAATAGCATTTTCATTAAAGTGTACTAGAATTAAGGAAATCAGACTAAAAATGGGACAAATATTTAACTTTTTATTAAAAAATTGGCATTAATTTAGGTCACATTTTCTTTTATGAATTTCTGCTGTATTAACAACGCTACTGTCATAAAAGTAATACATTTTGAAGAAAACAAATTGTGTATATATTAAGTTTGGTTCAATTTGAACAATTAGTTCTTGAGAAATGTGTACCAACGTTAGTATGGTTAAGTATAGGAAATACGCTCACTTCATGGTCCCCTTAACGTAATTTAACTCCGTAACTAATTACGTAATCAGGCGGAGAAATGTAGTGAGGTCAAACATATAGTGGAGTGCTAATCAGTTATACAATATTATCTTTATTATTTTGGCTGTAAATATTTTGCTTTTCTATTTGCAACGATATGGCAGAGAATTTCAGACCTGGCTGCTATCCAGCAAGCTCGTTTCTCATTAGTCTTGCGGGGCTTGGGCTATGGCCCTCAGTACGTTCCTACAGTTAGCAAGTGGGCGGAGTGCAGGAGGAGCTGGGAAGGACGACTGGGCTTGTCAAGGGAAGAAAGTGTGCAGCAACATCGCCAACCACTTTACAACGTACCGCGGCTATTTTCCCCACAGCTCACATTAATTCCAAAACCTTTTTATAAATCAATGAATTCCATTATACTGACTAGTAAAACAATTCAGTTCTAAAAAGAAGCTAAAATAAGTTTTGAAATGTAACCGTAAAGTGCTGACACCATTTGTAGGTTGGAAAAATTTTTAAATACGTTTTCATGCTTCGAAAAAGATGAGAGAAATTCAGGTATGCACTGTGTTTTCGTAAATGCGGTGCCATTGTAATCGTGATTACAGTAGCTGTTAGCAAGTTAATGTGTGTGTATAAAGCTGTTGTAGTATAGTTAAGTACTGTTGTAGTGCATGTGTTCAGTAGATAAAACTACCATACTAGTTTAAATAACAGTGTAAATTCTCTTTCATGTTAATAACTTCATACATGAGTTTAGTGTTTATCTGCGTATTTGAAAAGTAAATGGTACGGTCTTAATTTAAGAAGACAAAGTAGATTAATTCTTTAAGGAACATTTTAAGTAGTGGCAGAAAGTTAAGTTTTGAACATATGCTAGAATTAAAGAAGTTAAGGCGTCCTTGGCCAAATTTTAATATTTACACGTGAACAGAACAAAAATGCATAAACTAGGATATTCAGTTCACCACGTTATAAGCAAGCTGACTGGCTGTGCGCATGTGAAATAATGAATGCGCTCTTTTGCTACTGTTGTTCTGCAATGAATACCATTGATCCTGCCCAGACATCAGTTGGGCTTTCACACATAAAACACCTTGCGTGAGCGCAAAACACACAAACGCTGGTACTGAATTTGCTATGCTTGGTAGAGCAGATACCTGATGCCAATTAAACAGTGCATACAGTCTTAAAACAACCAAACTAACAGGTTTCTAAGAATCGATACATTCTTAGTACGTTAAATCGCGTGGGCAGTTTGAACTAGCACTCAGGAGGCCACGATGAGACACATACCTCTAACAAACCAGGTATTTTTCAAGGTTTTGCGATATTGTTCTGTCTTGGAAGCAGATTTCTATTCAGCCAGTGTCATCAGATGATGATTATTATTATTATTATTCAACTAAAAATATTGTGGTGCTGGTCAATGAAAAGTGGACCGGTTTGAGAGCAGGAAGAGACGCCGGCACAGCCCTGCCAGAGTAAAATGTCACGAACTGTCCCTGAAAAGCATTAATTGGAGTCATCATCAATACATGGAGCTTCACCCCTTGCCAGATGTCATACTATTTTTCAATGGCCTGGTTTTGACAAATTGCCATTTCTAGTGATGTTTCCTCCTGGGATGAGTTTCTACTAATTTCCTGGAATCTGCACTTTGCCCATGGGGGAAGGAAATTCATCTCTGAACACATCCAGGGTGTTCTAGAGAAAATTAGAAAAAAATGCAGGCTTTTTTCACCAACTAGGTTCTGCAGTTTCTGTGGATGAAAGTACTAAGTTTGAAAGGAGTTTCCTTCAAGATTAATAATCCAAACAAACCTAGAAAATTTGGGTTGAAAGTTTTCGCCCTTACTGACAGTATCAACGGTTACCTGTACCTGTATGATTTAATTCCTTTTATGGGAAAAACTGACCTTGATAACACAAGTATCTTGAAGACAATGCAGGTTGTGAAAAGTTTGCACTCATCCCTCTGTCCTACCCTCAAGTTACCACATCTATGCTGGCCATTATTACACTTCACCAAAGTTAACGATCATGTAAATGGTGCAGAAAGATGTTGCTATTGGTTATTCAAAGCATGTATAGTCAATTCATTTTTGCTGTACACTATGATGCAACACAAAGGTGGTAAACTCATAAGTCAAAAGTATTTAGTAAGAGTCCCTAGTAGAAGAGCGAGAAGTTCTAGCATGTCGATTCCTGCAAGCACAAAGCATACATACTTTGGGTGGTCCCTCCAATGAGAGACCTAAATCAGATACATTTCATGGACCAAAGTGGTGTCAAGTCCCTTGGTTGTATTGTGTGTAGGGCTTGAGGTCAACGCAAGTGAACCACATAATATTGTGAAAATTGAGCTTTAAAAAGCCTTATCTGCATCCAAATAACTGTTTCCCGATATACCATACTCAACAAGTTTGAGGAACGATCTTTTGACTCTCAAATTCAAGGTGTTACTTCTGCAGTGTGACTAATTTTTGACGAACAACACAATATGAAAAACAAAAACATTGAAAGCAGCATTTTGTATATATATTTCACAACAGTGGACGAAAGAACTTCAAAGTTAACCAGTGTCAGGTTGTATCATGGTGTGTTCCTTCTGCAATTCTTCTAGCGAAAAAAATGTGACTATTTATTTCGTCTTCAAACCGTTTGAAAGTAGAATTTCCATTCTTAAACAAGGTTTGTGGTTTATTTAGGTATATTTTCATGGTTTAAGTAAGTTTTCCAAAATTTTGCAAGTATTTTTTATTTTTAAGGGTTAATCCATATTAGTGTCAAAACCAGATAACTGGGAAAAGGCCAGGAAAAATTATTATTACACGAGTCAGTCGATCCTAAGCCCTAGAAGAAATCCGATGTCGATAGGGTCCGAGACTACAGCGTTAGGACCCCATGGGGCAAAAGGGAATCCGGTTCCTATTCCAGAACCCGGCAGCGGAACCGTAACAAGTTGGGCCCCTCGAATGAGTAGGTCGGGGTAACCCAAAAGGACCCAGAGACGCCGTCGGGAGATCGGGGAAGAGTTTTCTTTTCTGCATGAGCGTTCGAGTTCCCTGGAATCCTCCAGCAGGGAGATAGGGTTTGGAACGCGAAGAGCACCACAGTTGCGGCGGTGTCCCGATCTTCCCCTCGGACCTTGAAAATCCGGGAGAGGGCCACATGGAGGTATATTACTACTACTTATTAACTCCTAGGCTTAATTATTGAAGGGAAAATTGATGGTAAAAGAGGATACAATGGCCCCAACTGAGCATGAACAGCAATTAATTTGCTATGTCGTACTCACCCAGCTTGACCTCAGCATTATCCGTGAGCAGTACGTTCTGCCCCTTGATGTCTCTGTGGATCACTTTATTGGTGTGCAGGTAGCTAAGGCCTCTCAGGATTTCTCGACAGATGTAGGCAATCCACTCCTCCTTCAGGCTCTGACCCTTGGTCGCTGCAAGCACACTTCCGTTACGCACTGTCTTACAACAAATAATAAAGAATGTCTCACAGTAAAGAGATACTCACACTTGACAAGATCCGTGACCGAGCCGGCTCCACAGTACTCCATGACAAGCTGTAACAGCACCAACCAACATTACATTATTAAATAACAACTGGCTGGCATCCCTTTTTATGGACATCAAGTGGTGGAAAAAATAGAAAAACTGAAAGAGTTGTGAAAGAAGTATTTTGTGGATCTTCTAAAAACAAGAACCCCCCTCCCCCAGCAAAGACTGGAAAGATACATTTTAATTTTAAGCCAAAGCTTTAATAAGCCACAGATACCATTTATGCAAGGCTTTTATGCTTTGCTTTAAGCACTCAAAGTTCCACAGTTAGCATTTCCATAGTCTGCTTTACTGAGCTAAACATCTCCACAACACTAACATGTTGGTAACAGGAACATGTTTTTATAGGTTACTGCAACGTAAACAGTGAAGGCAGATAAACCTATGATTGAACGTAAACAATCAGACAAAATGTTGTGGAGAAAGTCCAAATGTACATTAAAGGATTTGTTTAATTTAAGTGTGATATAGTACATACAGAGATGGGACTGTTCTTTTAAAAAAAAGTAGAAATATATATTTAAAAATTATGAAAAGATACATGCAGATAAAAAATGTGCACCCACTTTGTAGCTGTAAAGCTGAACACAGCATAACCTCAAAGCCAAGAGTGGCACTAAATGTATTTGAACAGAAGTAGAAGAAGAATAGCAGTAATCAAATATAATGCATACCTGACGTGCAGTTAAGAGCTCACACGACATGAAATTTGGCTGTTCTGTAAAAATGCTCCATTATAACCCTTCGTCTGTGAGTCATGAGAACTTTATAAATCTATCCCTCAACTCAGTGTGTTCAACAATTTTCACAGCTCTGCATACTGTTGATTTCGAGAAGCCAGAAAAATGTCCAACAGTATTAGTCTATTTTTAATATTTAATATTAATTATTTTTACAAAACGATTTTATGTTTAATTGCATCAACAATAAATGCTAGTACTACCGCTGCCAATCTTCTCTTAAATTTATCAGAATCTTTCACAGAATTCTCTGTCATTCTATCCAAGAAAATGATTTGGACCCATTCTAAACTCTGTCCCTTTTTTTTCTATCCTGCATGTAGAGTAAAATAATTTGCATTTCCTCGCACTAATATAGTCTTCCTCAGTTAACATGGTCCAGCTAGAAACACAGTTCGGAACAAAACTGAGAAGGACTTTCTTGAAGTGTGAGGAGGTTAAAGTGGTAAGAAAGATTGGACATTATAATAAGAAAGTGCATAATCTGATGATATAAGAAAATACTGATCACAACAGAACAGATACAGTAACTGCAGAGCCAGTGACACACAAACTTTACAGTAACACATTACGACTAAAGGCACTGCAGCTTTCTTATTGTAACAACTTCAACGAGGGACCCTCACCCAACAATCCAGTGTTGTAGCCAAGATACTCAGGTTTAAAAACGGGTCTGCAACCTAATTAAGAAGCACATACCCATAGCTGATCGTCTTTGCCCGGAGGACTCTTCTTGATGAAGGCTCCATAGTACGTGGCTATATTGCGGTGGTTTGAGTATTTCTTGAGCACATTGATCTCCAGCTTGATCTCTTCCTCCTCATCCTGCAAAGAGCACATCATATTTGACACCTCACCAAGAAAAATAGTTGATGATGATGGTGCTTGTTGTTTAAAGGGGCTTAACATCTAGGTCATCAGCCCCTAATGGTACGAAATGTAATGACAAATTAAAAGTTCAATATCATCCACCGAACAAAATAAAAAAGGTTATGAAAAAGGAATGGATGGATATGAATTTAAAACTATCAGTGCATTCGACCCAAAAACTATCATAAAAAATTGTATTACTGACCTAGGGACCACTTCCAAAGCACAATCCTGAATTGAGGATACTTGTCTAAAGGGGTCCAAAATCCACAAAACAGCCCCTCATAATGGTACTTATCGGTAGTAAAGAAGAACCATGGTATTTGTCATGTTGGAGTACTAATCAAAAGTAGCGGAGACTCACGGTATTCCACAGATGATGGTACAGCTCACAAGTAATGTGCGTCGCAGAGGTAACGCGGACCTATGTTGCTTCTCACATAACGGCGCCGCTCATAGGCAACGCAAACCAATTGTTGTTCCTCACCTACGTGTACTAATCACGCACGGCGGTATTCTGTGGTGTTCCTCATGTAGTGGGTACTAATCACAGGCAACGCCCAGACCCATGGTGTTTCTCACAATGATACTAATCACAGGTACTGGAAACCCATAGTGAACCACTCTCTGCTACTACTAATCACAAACCTATTGTGTACCTAACATAGTGGTACTACCTGCAAGTAAAGGTGACCCATGGTGTTCACCGCGAGATGGTTCTAATGCAATCATCCCTTGGTCGCCCCTTTTAGTTGCCTCTCACTACAGGCAGGGGATACCGTGGGTGTAATTTTTCGTTTACATCCCCACCCACAGGGAGTAGACAGAGAAAAAAGGAAAAAAAAAAAGAGAAGGGATCCATCACTTCAAAAAATGAAGTATTGGACAAAGAAAGCCAAGGGCCACAAAGGGCATGAAAAAGAAAGACTCCCTAGGCCTCGAATGATCTAATACCGTCGGGGTCGGAAAAGAACAAGAGTTGACCAAGGGAGGTTGGACAGGATAGACGAAAGCGAGGAGCCTGGCACAAGTAAGTGGAAGCAATGTCAGGATACAACTAAGGGTCCCATGGTCGCCAACCCACACCCCTTGGACCCCTTTTCGTCGCCTCTTACAACAGGCAGGGGATACCGTGGGTGTATTCTTCATCTGCGTCCCCCACCCACAGGGGGTAGAAAAATAGTTGGTAACAAATGAAAGTAAAGTATAAAAGAAGGAAGAAAGAGGATTTAAAAATGAAACTTAATTAGAAATAAGTGGGAAATGCAGGACAACAGTCTGTTACAGTGCGCTGTGGGATTTGAAACATGCCCACTACATGGATTTGGTAACAGTTATTTGCCTTGCTGTAAGATGGCAGGAAAAGGCAGCTTTCGCCTACATTCAGAGATGTTGCATATCTTAACAGTCAATGTTTTAGAACTCTGCACAAGTTTCGAGTCTGTAAACATGGCACATCCTGGCATAGTCATTGGCGACACAGAAATAGCTAATCTACTTGTCGATAATGGCGCTGAAAGTAATTCAATGCAACAGTTTATTATAACTTCCAGTGAAGATAGCGACGCTGACGATGTAATTCGTGATAATACGACGAGAAATGTGAAGGCATGGGAGGACAACACAAAGTCCCAGTATTGACGTGTAGCTGTTTATAATATTATATAATAATGTAATATGTTATTGAATGTTTTTGATAATCTTTTGCCTGCCCATTTTGAAATTATAACCAAATTCATACAATACTGAGGCCAAAAACATTACTTGCTAGATTTACAATTAAAATACAAAAAACTAAGTCCCACATTTCATACACCTTATACTGGCAAGAACGTCTACAAACAACATAGTCCCTAGATTCTCCTTGTTCATAGTCCTGGACCAATCAACAAAAAATCAATTTTCTTGACCTAACTATCCACTGAACACCAACAGTTGCATCAAAATAGAACAGTATTCTCAGCCAGTGAGGAGGACAAAGGCAGAGATGCCAACTTTCAAGAAAGGCAATTCGTAATGCAGCCGTTCGGTCACGGGGGGGTGTGTGGCCTTAGTCCTTTCCGAGATCTTACTAACTTACATATAGTTGAAAAATCAATGAACAACATACAATTCAACCAGTTATTCAAAAACCGGCATGTAAAGAGTGTATGATTCTTACCTGCTGAAGTAACAGGTGATCTGCAGTACATATCTGACTGAAGGTTGAATGATCATTCCTTTTGTTGAGTATTGTAGTTGCTGTTTGGCGAACGAACAATGGTGGTACGCTTTTTCTTTTGACATCATGTGCATCCTCTGTACTAACAGCACTTAGCAGTTCGGTGTTCATATTAGCTCGGAACTCAATCTGGTTCTTCCTTACCATATGCAACTGAAAAATCGTGGCTACACACACTACAACATGAGATTTAAGGAACGCAGTAAACAGGGCCATTCTTTCGAGTATTCCTCCCTAAATTTTTGAACTATATTTGGTTTATTACTAGCGTCACTAATCACGGTAACGTCACCACACGTATTTTCCTGCACAAGAAATCGCTTCATTATTTCAAACCTTTCGCGTTTTGTAACACACGATTAGCATATATCCTAGAAGAGCAACATATGTCAATTTGGCAACCCAAATCGCAATAAATATTTCTTCAACAGTCACGCACACAGTATCCACAATGAAACGGAGTTTGTCACCACTTTTCCGCAAAATCAAAGAAAAAAGAACTTGCATACTTGCATGGAAGTCATGTGACGAACAAAGACAACAACTCCGCAAGATATATCACTTTCCAGGTGCCTATTTTTTCGGTAATGGAAGCACACACTGCGTTCGGAGCATATAAACTCGAAATATTCTTAAACGAGAGACAGGAAAGGGTTTTAAATTATTACTGAAAAATCTGAAAATAATATTCTGAAAATTCAAGTGTGCTAATGGCATTCTTTGTGTATCCTTTTGAACACTTCATACACTTAGATATTAAAATCAAGAAAAAATCGTAATTTGTGATGTGTGATTCGTAAAGGCGTAATTGTGATGGGTAATTCGTAATTATTGCGATTGAATCGTAATAGTTGGCATCCCTGCAAAGGCATCAGAAAAAAGCCATTCAATGTTAAAACCCTTTCTCTATGCGATATCTCTCTTCAGTTTCGACTGACTGTTAGCTCCTTAGTCTGCCAAAAATAACTTTGAATATGCTGCCATTAATGCTTTCAACCAGGTGTCATTCAGACAGAAATCAAAGTTCCTCCGACTAGCTCAGAAACAGGCGGTCTCTCGCACCAACCTGGATGCTAGTAAAACTGTCGTCAATCTTTCGAAGAAATCCTTGGACGAGAACCAAACGGCACTCCCACTGTTGAGTTAATTATTTCCGTTGAGGCAGCCATCCACAACCTACCTACGGATGAGGCTAAGGAGTTAAGACCGAAATGTGTGAGACTCATAAGGTCCGCTGCTGTACCCGCGCCCAATTTAACAAGAGGCGAAAGGAGAGCTCTGAAGGAACTTAAAAGAGATGATTCTGAACTGACCATTCTCTCAGCTGATAAGCGCAACGCGACAGTGGTTATGGATACTGACGAGTGTAAGAATAAGATCTCTGCTATATTGTCAGAGCCTATTTACAGACTGAGGTCACGTGACGCCACCACTCGTGTGTCCAATACCACCGTGAAGCTCTTAAGGCAATCTTCAATTCCAAAAGAGGAGGCTAAACCAGGGGACGCAGTGCCACCTAAATTATATGGACTGCCTAAGATCCATAAAAATGATGTTCCCCTCAGACCTATTGTTAGTGCAATAGGTTCTCCTACATATGCTCTGGCTAAATACTTAAGCAAATTGTTTCAGCCACACATAGGATGTACTGAATCATATGTCAGGGACTCTCGGTATTTCGTCAACAAGCTGTCAACCATAACCCTTCAACCTAATGCACTTTTGGCGAGTTTCAATGTGGAGTCCTTGTTAACCAAAGTGCCGACAGACTGTCATGTCTCTCATTGAACACCTGTTCCCTGAGGACATTACTAAGCTATTTTACCACTGCATAACTTCCAGCTATTTCTTGTGGGGTGGGAATTTTTACGAACAGAGGGACAGAGAGGCGATGGGAAGTCCACTTTCGCCCTTAGTGGCTAATTTCTTTATGGAGCATTTTGAGGAGGAGGCTATTGCTTCGGTGCCGGCCAAACCTATGATATGGTGGAGGTATGTTGATGATGTGTTTGTGGTCTGGACAGAAGGTCCTGAGAAACTTCATCTATTTCTAAACCACCTAAATCAGCAACATCCTTCAATTAAATTCACTGTGGAGATGGAGTCGGACGGATGCCTTCCTTTCTTGGATGTTCTAGTAAGAAAGAAACGGGACAGCTCCTTAGGACATACCATCTATCATAAGTCTACCCACACAAATTGCTATCGTCATGCAGATTCTCACTACCATCCAGCACAAAAACAAGGCATTCTATCAACACTCGCCAGGAGTAACGTTATTTCTGAGTTTCATGTCCGTAATGACTAATGGATAAGAAAAAAATTCCACCTTATCAATACTGTTTATTGTAAATATAGACTTACATCAGTACCAGTTTCGACCCTAATTTGGCCATCATCAGCTTACAATCATAGTATTACGTCTATCGGCATTAGTTTGTGTTACTTATCTAAAAAGATGTCGTCATCCGTTAGCACATCCGGATGTCTAATGGGGATATGAGTTGGATATTATCGTCATTTCATTTGTGAATCCGTAAAAGTAAAACTGTTTTGAGATTTAAACATGGCAGTAAAAACTTAACCTAAGTTTAAAACTAATTGTACATACAAATTAAACACATTAAAAACACTGTAAACATGTATATAAAACACTTGGTGAATTTAAAAGTTCATGTCTTGCATATTCCTTCTTCAGACTTCCTAGTTATAGTCTCGTGCGCATATATTTATGTTGGTTGATTTTGTGGTCGTAAACAGTGGTGTAGGTTCTTGAGAATGTTCTATTTGACTAAAAGACGTCTTCATGTATGCTTGTAATGATAACACAAATAATTAAATGGTCCAATATTGTGGACAAAGACCATTATGTGGCTCAGCTGTAGACTTGTTCTTAAAAGTTTTGAAGCAGATGATGAAGTCTTGGTTTTATGGATTTGGTTGAATTTGGTGGTAACTTCTTCCTTGTCTATATTTGTGTACCGGTGCTATGGTTACCTGTGGAAGATAAACTAATATGAGTAAAGTGTTGGAAGTTTGAAGGAATGCCTAAGGTTGTGTGCGAGTGAATTTGTACTTACTGCTGTTGTGGTTGGATGACGGTCTGTTTGGGAGTTCGCTGCGTACTGCTACGTGTTCGCCTTTGGCTTGTGTTGGCTGTAGTGAGGGGTATGGATGGAGGGGTAGGGGTGGAGCTGGGATTGTCATTCGGCGGTTTTTTGGAACGTGCTGTGTTCTGTTTATTTACTCTTTTGAGGTAATCAGTTTTTAGGGCGGGAATAACTTTGTTCAAGATGATATTGGTTTTAGCTGTAATGTTATTTATATTTTAGTTAGGAATGGCGTATTGGTCTAGGGAAAGGTAGAAATCTTCAGTTATGTTAAACAGGGGGCCCTTAGAATTTATGTTTAATATTTTCATATCATTCTCGATTTCCGTAAACCCGTGTTTGAATTCTTAGACGTGCTGACCTACTGATGAAAAGTGGTTACGTTTTAGTGCGTTTAAATGTTCGTTGTAGCGGATTATGGAGTTTCTGCCTGTAGGTCCAATATAACTTGTTTTGCAATTGTTGCATTTAATGCGGTAAACTCCTGATTGGTTGTATTTATTGTTCTTGTTGACTGTTGGCGTTATGTATAATATTAGTGCTGTTGTGCGCGGTTTTAAATGCTGTTTTCAAGTTGTACTTTTTAAAAACATTAGTTATGGGACATAAGTGTGTACTGTTAAAGGTAAATAAGGTGTAATCTTTCTTGGGTTTGTCTATTTTTGTTAATTTAGTTTTGGGCTGGAATTTAATTTTTAGAAATGATTTTATTAACCATTTCTTTAGTGTATCCATTGTATTTAGCTATATCGTGGATTAGTTGTAGTCACTGATCTCTATACCTGGATGGCTGGTAGCTTGGGTAGCAGTAAGCCGAATAGAAGATGACTGGCGCAGTAAAATGGCAGTGAGCACACGGTGCAGTAGACCACGAGGAGCGCGCTTGCTTTGTTTATGCTTAGTTCAGTGACGCCAGGCCTCTTGATTGTAGTTCCAGGAGTGTTCTGTGCTTTGTTATTGCAAAGTAAATAGTAGTGTATTTTACGAATTTAGGTTCTTTGCCTTGTTGTATACTTGTGGATTACAAGATTCAATTTAAATAAGTATGTGTTTACCTGAGTCCGCCTCTGTGGTGTAGTGGTTAGCGTGATTAGCTGCCACCCCCGGAGGCCCGGGTTCGATTCCCGGCTCTGCCACGAAATTTGAAAAGTGGTATGAGGGCTGGAACGGGGTCCACTCAGCCTCGGGAGGTCAACTGAGTGGAGGTGGGTTCGATTCCCACCTCAGCCATCCTGGAAGTGGTTTTCCGTGGTTTCCCACTTCTCCTCCAGGCGAATGCCGGGATGGTACCTAACATAAGGCCACAGCCGCTTCCTTCCCTCTTCCTTGCCTATCCCAATCTTCCCATCCCTTCACAAGGCCCCTGTTCAGCATAGCAGGTGAGGTCGCCTGGGCGAGGTACTGGTCATTCTCCCCAGTTGTATCCCCGATCAAGAGTCTGAAGCTCCAGGACACTGCCCTTGAGGCGGTAGAGGTGGGATCTCTCGCTGTGTCCGAGGGAAAAAGCCGACAGATGATGATGTGTTTATCTGAAATATGAATGAAGAAACATTCTACGGGGTATTAACATACCGCAGTATGCAGCTTATGGATGTACAAACAGAACCGATCAATAGAAGGAGAAATCATTTCATCGGGGAGTTTTATACTGTACATAAGAATCTTCCTAGGGTAGTGTTTTGAGTTTTAGGTTTATTGTATCATATTTCGCATATTCCGGGAGCAAAATGGCAATTAATTTTTGTAGGTTTCCTTTCTCGAGACCCGAACATCTAAGATCATCGATTAGGAGTATCAGGCGGGAGAATTGGGAGCCTCCTAAAACAGCTGTTCTCTGCTCGGATCACTTAGAGGAAGACTGTTTTGATAGAAATGGACAAACTGTACACCTTAGAAGTGATGTAGAACCAACTGTTTTCAATTTTACTGAACATTAACTGCAAGTAAAAATTTACTTATATTTTTCTTATTTCTCGTAATTAAACTGACGGTTTCGATTAAATAATTGACGTGACCTTATAACAATCTTAGAAAATGAAGTCTGGGGAATTCTAGACATTATTTACATCAGTAATAATTATGGGTGGGAGAAGGGAAAGTGTGGTGGGTGTTTGGGGCTATCCCATTATACAATTCGTGGTATTTGGGACTCTTAACTGGTGTTACATATATCTGATGATGACTATCAATATCGCTTTGCTAGCTGAATTTAATTAAAGAGGTCTGTAATAGTGAATTAAGCTGCAGGTAATGTGATATATTGACAAGTTTTGAATATTTGCTGGTTTTATAAATGTGTACATTTGCTTAATTTGATAATATGCGCGTTATTTCATGGAAACAGGAAACAGAAATTCATTATCAAGCACCGATTACGATATGTCGAATCTAGGCCTGTATAGTGAGCTACGTTTATAGGTACATCATTTTAAGAATGCATAATTTCGTGGCATACATGTATACAATTTACAGCAATGTTTCCAGAAACTGGTTTTCACTTGTATTGTGTTACCGATCGCTAATTGCATGTATTCAGCACCTAAGTTAATATTTATCGGCCGTCATTATACACTCATGTTTATTGCTATCCCGGAGATTTAGTGACCTCGGAATGACGTGTCAGTGATCCCAATGTCCTTATGCTTTGAGTGAACATGTCTCTATATTTTTAATTATTCCAATGCGCCATTAATTGCGACTTAAAATTGACTATATTATCATTGCTTCCCCATAAGGAGAGCTCTAGGTTGGGTACGCCAACATGGCGAACCGCGCACTCGACTTGGCGTACTTTCTCCTGCAGCGGAGACCTGCCACCAGCGATCCATGTATAGAGATCAGTGGTTGTAGTTCATTATTTAGAACTTTTGTCATCGGTATGCTGAAGGCTCTGTATACCATACTGTAATAAGCTGCTCTTTAGTGTGTTGGGGTGGATGGAATCTATTTTTATGGTATTTGGGGTATGTGTGGGTTTTCTATAGATTTTGTAGGATAAATGGTTTTCGTGTCTGGTTATTGTTAGGTCCAAGTAATTTAAGGTGCAGTTGTTTTCGATCTCTTTAGTGAATTTTATCTGACGGTCCAATGTGTTGAGTTTATCTAATATGGTGTTTGCGTTGGTAGATCTGTTGTCGATGATTACAAAAATATTGTCAACAAATCTACACCAGAAGAATATGTTTTCTATTTTACTGATTGATGTGCATTCTAGGGGATCTATATAAATTTCAGCTAGTATCCCGGAGACAGGAGATCCCATAGGTAGGCACTGTTGCTGGTATATGGTATCATGGAATTTAAAATAATTATTACTGATGGCAAATTCAAGTAGTTTCAAGAATTCTTCTATTTCTAGAGTGCTCAAATTGCTGTAGTATTTTAGGTTGGATTTGATTATTTCTATTGTTTGTATTGTGTATGTCCATTACAAGATATTAGAATCATTCCGTATTGACGGTTTTCACTTTACAAAGGTGAAAAATGAGAGTTCCTCCTAATTCAATACATTATATATTCCGTCATTTTTCACCCTTGTAAAGTTGTGTGTGTCCTCCGCAATCCGCCGCATCACCGATGTTTCCAGAGACTACGAGGTGACTGCACTGCGCCTGGCATGCTCGTCTGTGACGTCAGCCAGCGCTATATAAGGAGCAACGTTCCACACCTCACCAGGACTACCCCAGTGTCCAACGACCAGACCACACCGCAAGTCAGACACGGAGGCATCCTCTTAAAAATGTGTTTTGAATAGGTGGACTGATTTCTGGCCGTGAGGTCTCACCTCTGGACATTGCCTCATTATCCTGAATCCCGTAGCCACGTCGAGCCCCGAGTCAAGCATTCTGCTACTCCCTCAAGTCCTCACCAGTGCTCCGACGATAAATGCTACTGTGGTTATGAACACCGTTGACTACAATAACAAGATTGAGGAACTTCTCAGTGATCCCACCTATAAGGTGCTAAAAAATGATCCTACCAACGCCATTGATAGGAAAACAGCGTCTCTTCTTAAAGCTAGCTCGATTGCGAATGATGTTTCTCGTGGTTTGCGACAGCTGGCTTCCACAATTCCCCGACTTTATGGCCTTCCTAAGATCCATAAAGATGGAGTTCCCCTTAGACCTATTGTTAACAGTATAGGTTCCCCTACATACAACCTGGCCAAATACCTTGGAGAACTTCTCAAGCCGTACATAGGTAATGAGGCATCCATCAGGAATTCATCGCATTTTATTGGCATTTTATCCAATCTGCGTGTTTCTCCTGGTGATATTCTAGTCAGTTTTGATGTAATAATGTTATTTGCTTTACGTCCCACTAACTACTTTTTAAGGTCTTCGGAGATGCCGAGGTGCTGGAATTTAGTCCCGCAGGAGTTCTTTTATGTGCCAGTAAATCTACCGACACGGGGCTGTCGTATTGTCGGACTGAGCCAGGATCGAACCTGCCAAGTTGGGGTTAGAAGGCCAGCGCCTTAACCGTATGAACCACCACTTTTGATGTTGTGTCTCTGTTCACTAGGGTTCCAATCATACACACCTTGTCTCTGTTGGATAAAATATTTCCTGGTGACATTGTTAATCTGTTTCACCTCGTCCTCACTACCACATATTTCAGTTTTCATGGTACAATATACGAACAAATGGATGGTGTTGCCATGGGATCGCCATTGGCACCAGTCATCGCTAATTTCTATATGCAAGATTTTGAAGAGCGTTGTCTTCAATCTTGCATGCTCAAGCCGTCCATCTGGTTGAGATTTGTCGTTGACACATTTGTTATCTGGCCCCATGGTGAACACGAATTATCTATATTTTTGGATCACTTAAACAGCATACATCCAAACATTAAATTTACCATGGAGACTGAACGTGGAGGATGTTTGCCGTTCTTGGATGTTTTGGTTTCTAAGAAATCAGATGGAACTTTAGGTCATTCGGTTTACCGTAAACCTACCCATACTAATAGATACCTTCATGGGTCCTCTCATCACCATCCTTGCCAAAAGCGTGCTATGCTTAACACTCTTATCAGCCGAGAAAGGAAAGTTTGTGAGGAGGATAAATTAAACGGTGAACTTGAGTTCCTATCCAGAACATTTCTGAGCAATGGCTATTCAGGGAAACAGATTGACGAAGTGCTACATCCTAAGCCAAAAGGCAGAGTGTCACGTGATTCTCGTCCTTTGAGTCTGGCCTTCTTGCCATACGTGCAATCTGTCACGGATAGGATTGGCAATATTCTCAGAAAGCACAATATCAAGACAATTTTTAAGCCTAATATCACCATAGGCAATTGTTTGCGATCTGTCAAAGATCGTATTGGTTTAAACTGCGCTGGAATATATATGATTCCTTGCTCCTGTGGATCGGTTTATATCGGCCAAACATGTAGGAAAGTAGCAACAAGGGCTAAAGAACATCGCAGGCACTTACGTCATTGCCAGCCAGAGAAGTCTGCTGTGGCAGAACATGCCATACATAATGACCATCAAATAATTTTTGAGTCAACTTCTGTCACTTGTAAAGAGAAACATTTTATTCCCAGAATCATTCGTGAGGCGATAGAAATTGCTAAACGCCCGAATAATTTTAACAAAGGTGACGGCTATATACTGAGTAGATCATGGCTACCCTCCATAGTTAACTCGTCAACATCTTTCTCCGTGACTCTGGAGGCCCTGGAATGAACTACATTTCTAACAGGGTCTCTTTATCTTGAGTCTCGTTACTATGGAGTGACAGTAGCCATTTTGCTTTGTTGTCGCTCTGAAGACAATCCTGGTCGCAGGATTGAAACACGTCAGCTGGTATTTATTTATTATTACACGACCTAATATCCCCAAATAATTATCATAATGTCATTTAGTGGTCGTGAAAGTCTATGTATTAAAAATACGTAACTTTAAACTCACAGACATTTTAGCTTTTCTTGTTGCTACATATACAGGAACAGAATATGTTATTACATATAATCTGGGCTCTAGCCATCACACAAACTCCATGTGGTTCAGTTTCACTGCCAAAGGTCAATATTGTCAACAGCCTCAGCTGCTCTTGACTGCCAATTTCATGACTTCTGGCGACGAGTGACCTTTGTCTTTCTAACTTTTCTTTCGGTAAAAGAGTGAGTGCTCATTGCTTGATAGCCTTCACAGCCTGGAATAACAAGACATAAGCCGTGTGAAAACTCATCTCCTTCCACATCGCACCTCATGTCTGCTCAAAATCCTTTACTTTTCAACCATATTCGTTTGTGTATATGTTTTAAACACCATAAAAACACAATCTTGTACGGTAAATTAGGTGACTGAACATACTCACCTCTGTGACATCCATGACCTTGATGGCTGCCAGCTGGCCTGTCTTGGTATGGCGGCCCTGCAACATCAATGACTGCATTTATCTCCAATATCCCTTAACAATTTCAATACAACATATCTCAAATTTTGTGCATGATGAGCCACACAAATCAGTTTACAGTTACAAATCATATCGACTAGAAATTTACACTTAGTCAGTGCTCAAGGCATACCATTACTTCTTAAACTACAATACTATCCGAGCACTTTTTAACATATTCTATTTGTTTACCTTTCAAGTTTTTCAGTCTGTCAAACACAAGATACAAATCAGTTCACTGGTTTATTTTCAGGTATGTACTAGAGATGTAAATATGAATATTATATTTGATAAGACTAAAAACAAAGTTGACCCGAACTATGGGTTGCACTTAACAAAATAACTAATCTGTTTGTTTCTAAATTTCTATGGATACTTCTTTTCATATCAATGCTTGCTTAGCAGTCAGCAGAAAAATAAAGAAAATACATTTCAAAATCAATGGTAAGTCTGTTTAAAAATGCCAACCTATGATAAATGTCTGGCACCTTGCTGCTACCTCAGTGATACATGAAGGTGGGAATGGTGCGGGGCGCTTCATAGTGACGATGGGATAGAAGAGCTCTAGGATTGGGAAGGAAGCGGCTGTGGCCTTAAGGTACAGCCCCAGCATTTTCCTGGTGTGGAAATGTAAAACCACAAAAAACATCTTCAAGGCTCTCGACAGTGGGGTTTGAACCCACTATCTCCCGGATACAAGCTCAGAGCTGTGCACCCCTAACTGTCAACTCGCCCGGTCCTTCATAGTAAAAGTGCCGGTACATGAACATTATAATTCATTATTTGTGTTGTGGAGATAAATTTGTTTAGCTGTAAATGGTGTGAATATAATTATTCTGGTTATTAATTTATGTTTAAATGATGTTACCGAATACACTTTAAAATTTCATGTTTTGACATGGGGAATACAAATATAATGAATGGGATTACTTTCGCAATGTGGTTTAAAAATACGAATTCCGTAACTGTTATGGACAATGCCCTTACCACTCTGTGCAACTAAACACAACACCGACAATGAAAGACAGAAAAGATATTCAGTGATTAGTGTGAAATAATGTAGTCGGAATATCCGCAAATATGACAAAGGTGAAGCTACTACAAAATGTAAAACTCCACAAGTCTAGATTTTGCACCTACGAAGTACTCCATCGCTACGGCTCAGAGTCATAGGGTAATTAGGCCTTCCTCCTTACCACTGTCACTTTAATGCAATTGAGCTAATTTGGGCACAAGAGAAAAGATATGTTGCCGAAAATAACAAATCTTCCCGTCTCACTGATGTCGAAAGCTTAGTGCACCAGGCAGTCAAACATGTTTCAGGGGATAAGTGTTGCGAGTCACTCTCCTCGGAAAATCTAGACAAGGCAAAGGAAGCTGATGGAATTGTTGAATGTTGGGTTCCATGGGTAAGGATGACAGGAAGCGACTCCAGTGATACTAGTGATAAGGACAAAGACACCAATATTTATGAGGACTGTGGCATATTCCCCTTGGATTAGTTAACGTGAGTACAGCATTTGTTTCATTTTATTACAATATTTTATTATTTTGGTGCTGCTGTTCTATGAGTGTGAACTATTTCTGATACACCTTCCTTTCACGTTTACAAGCTGTCCTCATTTCATCATTCTACCAAGATGTTCAATTATTCCCATCTTAACACAACTGATTCTATTACAGCATCCCTATATGCCCCTATTTTCTTCCTACATCCTGAATCTGCTTACTGTGCACCACCCTGCCGATTTTACAGGCCACCCAGCTAACATAACCTACATATGTGCTAGTTACATAATATTACTACAGATTTCAGTCATTGGATGTTGCAAATTAAAATCTTAATACTGCAAGACTGTCTATTTAAATGATAAATTTTCACTATTGTCGGCATGACTGCATCGATTACATTGAAGTTAAAATGTTTAGGTTGACTATCACGTAGGGTCGTGCACGAGTGATGCCTGAATTAGCGCGAAAACGATGCAAGCATTCGATTCCACATGACGTCACAAATTCATATGTCACTCCACAGCAACCGAGTGGTAAGACCCAGTGTTACAACTAGTCAGATGTCTACATTAATCATATAGTTATACAAAAAGCATATTTTTTAAAGAACTTCCAAGAAAACATTAATTTTAAAGATTTTATAAGGATAAAAATAACCAGGATCCTGGATATTTTGATTCAATGGGTTAAGAAACATGGCTGATGATGCCCAAACTATGGGTGAAACATGTCCCATAATAGAATCAATAACAATGTAAAATTTTAATGTGGAACAAAAAATATAATGTAATGAAAAAGGTAGTCATTTTAAATAAATTGTAAGTAAATAATATATTGTCGCTCAACAGGACCAAATAATGAGATTCATAACTTGTAATACTTAGATTTTTCATGAATAAAACTTTGAAATACCAGTAACTTTCTCTACTTGTCAGTACTAGTCTTCGTGTGAAATACTTTCACATTATTTCTGAACTTACGACATTGTGTGAACAGAACTAATTTTCACTATTCAGAAACTGAGTTAACAATATTATTCCAAGTCTTTGAACACAATCTTGTAGGTGAACGGGGCTAGTTAACTGTTTGCATTCTAATAGTGTTGTAGATAAATCTAAGGTCCACGTGAACGGGACCAATTTCATGTGATACAGATGTTGATTCCCATAGGGAATCTGAAATATTTGTTCCAAATGAGTAAATGTCCAATAACGGACCATTTATACTGGGACCAATTTCACGCGTCAGGCATTTTACTTCTAACACCAAGTTGAAGTGATTGTGTAAATATTTCTACGTTATCTAGCAGTGTTCATTTCAATGAATAAACTCTCCAAACAATTGTAAATAGAATCAAAGTGATCTTGAAATACTGTAGGACCCGACAAGCATTTGTATCCCCAATTCTCCAAACATTTCGAGCCCTATGCTTTTCGTGTGCTTAATTTCACAAGTGCAAGTTATGTTAGGAAGTGTGTGGACTATTCCATTAACATTCGGCAGCAAAAATCTTGTCTGAGTTCTTTAATTTTTTGTCTTTCAGAGAAAAGTGCAGTTCACTTTAAAGAAGTGTCTCAAGTCTGATTCCATTGACATTCAACACAAAATATCAGCATTTCTTTAATTACTTCATGGAGAACAGTGAAAATCTATTATGAATAGCACGTCTTTGCTTGTCCATCCTACAAGTCAAGGTGACTTATACATGTGCTTGCTCCCCTATTCCAAGTAAGCGAACCCTGCAATTTGAACTACTAGACTTCTGAGATCTTCCAGAACTTTAAGACCATCTGGAGCAGCCCTTAACAGATTGGAACTTGGTTCCATAGTGAGGACGGGAGGAGCGGTGATTCAACGCAGAACAGAGTCAGCAGCAGGGCTGAAGGACATCGTGTCTAACCAGCCTCCAATATTGTACTCAGGTCATATAACATTGACTGTTTAATACATCAGCAGTTTACAAGGACATGGCCTTCATTTGGAGTAAAACCCTCTCACTCTTTGCACCCGCTCCAATCTAATGAGCCGTACGAGCTTGGCGTTCAATCTCATGCTCTTCAAGCTCTAAAGTACAGGCATTTCTTGATACAATATATACACTTTATATTAACTTCGATGTGCTGATCCCAAATCTGAAGTTAGATTTTCTCTATAAGCTACAGTTTTTTTGCAATACAAATTTTTAATATTAACGTAAATTATTCATTATTTTCTACATTCAGTTCAGCATACTGAATTTGGATGTCAACATGGACACAATCCCGGTAAGAATATACACAAAAACATTCAACTGTAAAAGAAATTATTCTGAGCATAAAACTTACACAAAATACAAGTTACTTTTAAGAAAAGTACATGGTTATATGTGCATATAGGTGGAAGAAAATGACAAAATTTTACGCAGATGTTATGCAAAACTCAATCAGGTCCATATCAGGTTAAGAATTTGTGCTTATAGCTCTTGCATTTGTGGACTTGCTTAAGACAATCTTGTTTGATGCTCCATCTGACGGGTTAATGACTGCTTAGTATCAGAAGAAGATCATCACGCAACTCAAAAGCCTTTTGATTACTATGTTAACTGCCTTCGTCCTTAGCATAGACAAAGTTACGGAAAAACCGGAACTGGAATGGTCTCATACTGTGAGATGGCTTGTATTGCTGCGGGACTACTAGGATATGAGGTCGCGTGCTGGTATTACCTGCCAATACCCTTTGCACTGATCAGGCAGAAATAGGTCACCACTGTGGTCTCTGGATTTACAAAACCATGAATATATCAAAAGGCATACCTTTTCGTTTTCCTTCTGTCCATTTATAACATTTTTCAGAGCCAATTTTTTGCCCTGATCTTGTAGGGAAATTTCAAAATACGTTCTATATACATGTCTCAAAAATTAAGCTATATTGGGCCTTTGAACGTTGCGGTGTATAGCAGCCAAAAAACAAAGTATTAGGATTACTTTTATGTTCATGCCTACTAAAAGAGCCCATGATCCTGTCTAATACAGAAAAGGTGCTTTTTAATGACTAACTTTTACACTTAAAAATAACGTTAAAATGGTGTATGTAAACTATTAATTACCCTGCAGTTGTCATTCCCCACTAACTCCAGTGTAAGAACTAATGGGTGCCTTTTATCAGCCAAAATAAAAAAAATACAAGAACATGCAACTCACCCATTGTCCAGTCCCATGTCCAGAATTAGAAAGGAGGAGGGTTTGTTGGTCTGGCACCCAGCTGTAAAACTGCCAACGCCAAGTGTTGGGCGGCGGGAAATAACCTGACTCCCTAAGGGAGCCAATGGCTTCGGGCGAATGAGTCCCTTTAGGTGGGGATGGGGTGAGGGCCCCCACAGTGGAGGAAATGCCACTGGAATCCATTGTGCAACATCTGTTCTTCAGGTTAAGGGCGGCTGCACAAGGCACCTGTACTCCAGAGGAGCGGCCTCATTATCACCTCACTGGATCACATCCAGAGTTGTAATTCAGGACCAAGTCCCACACAGGTGACACCTTGACAGTCAACCATGGAAGGTCTTTTAAGGAATAGTCTACCGGCTGAACCAAGAGTTCAGAGAAGGTAGCATTCGGATACAGTGGGCTGCCACTGAAAAGATGCCGTGAAGTCGGAGGCACGGAAATACCCCAGTACTAGATTCACGAACGAGACAAAATCCAGAATCAACCAAAGCAGATAACCTACTGCTCTACACACAATATAAACTCACTCATGCAAACCGGTAAACTAAATGTGATCACCGACAAAGGACCAACACAAAATTCTTATCATGGGATTACAGAAAATCAGAAACACTGACCAGGATGCCCTAGAATCTCAAGGGTACAGACTTTATAAAGGTATACCCAGGAAGAGAGTGATGAAGATGAAGAATGTCCCACAATTTGGAACAGGATTTTTGGTCAGCCTTACAATAATAAACTCAGTTCCAGAATTCTTTTTTTTTTGCTAGTTTTGCTTTACGTTGCACCGACACACTTAGGTCTTATGGCGACGATGGGACAGGAAAGGGCTAGGAGTAGGAAGGAAGCGGCCGTGGCCTTAATTAAGGTGTGAAAATGGGAAACCACGGAAAACCATCTTCAGGACTGCCGACAGTGGGGTTCGAACCACCTATCTCCTGAATACTGGATACTGGCCGCACTTAAGCGACTGCAGCTATCGAGCTCGGTGTTCCAGAATTCAAATCACAGTTTTCATGACTCTCAACGCTCACCTTAAAGGCACCTAATAAATTCTATAGTATAACAAATGACCATGCTCCCACTAATGATAAAAACAACTCCTCAAAAGACCATGAGGAAACAGACAAATTTTTGGACTTATTTGACCAGACCATAGATATATCCCCAAACACCATGTAAAATTATTAATAGGCGACTTCAACGATCAACTAGGCAGAGAAAGAGAATACCGTGACATCAACAGAAAATGGCCAGCACACAAGAAAACAAATAAAAATGGAGAGAGACTAGTTGACCTGTGTAAAAACCATAATTTAATCTCAAAATCTACATGTTTTAAGAGAGAACCTCAAAAACTCAAAACATGGAAACACCCTGACTACACTAAAGGAGAATGGCAACTGGATCACATCTGCATGGAAAGATACCACTACTAAGACATCTATAATGTCAAAGTCATCTGAGAAATAAACACAGGTTCAGATCACTAAGCTAAAATTAAACTCATTGCCCGGAGGAGACAATAGCAAGCCCCTAAAAACTAAAAGAAAAACAGATCCTACCCAGCTAATCAACAATGAAAATTACCAAAATAATAATAATTATTATTATTACTTTCGTGTGGCTATTTCTAGCCGAGTGCAGCCCTTGTAAGGCAGACCCTCCGACGAGGGTGGGCGGCATCTGCCATGTGTAGGTAACTGCGTGTTATTGTGGTGGAGGATAGTGTTGCGTGTGGTGTGTGAATTGCAGGGATGTTGGGGACAGCACAAACACCCAGCCCCCGAGCCATTGGAATTAACCAATGAAGGTTTAAATCCCCGAACCAGCCGGGAATCGAACCCGGGACCCTCTGGACCGAAGGCAGAACGCTGACCATTTAGCCAACGAGTTGGACAATTATCAAAATAAAAATCACAGATAAACTAGAAGACTTAGTACACAATCTTAAACAAATTGCAGAAGATCTAGCTCCAATTAAACTATGTAAAAACCCACCAACGGTGGAACAGCGAATGTGATGAAAGAGGGGAGAAAAGACATCAGGCACGGCTATTACATCATACCCAAAAATCAGAAATATCCTATTAAAATCTAGTAAAACAGAAAAAAGAAACTACCCAAATCGTAAGAAGAATAAAAAGACAGCATCATAAGGACACACTGCAATTATTTGAAGAATAATTCAATAACATATCAACTTCAAATTGAGATGTGCTTGGCTGCCAGTCCATGTCAGGTTCAACAGCTAGTTATATTGAATTTTTTAATTTGTTTCCAGGGCTGGTCAAAAGCACAAACAACAAACATAGAAACACAAGACAGACACGTGAGACTTTAAAGAAAACAAATAAAATCTGGATAAAAACTGAAATTAATTTTTTTTATCGTAAAAAACAACACTTGAATAATATACTATACCCTTTACATTTGAAAGTATCTCAAGAGCTACCACTTAGCTATTGGGATCACTTCCAACATGTAACGAATGAGAAAATTGAACATCTAGCCATAAAAAAACAGAACGCCCTAGACAAGAAATTAGAAACCTTGAAACGAACTCAGAAAGAAAAACAGGTGACTCACCTTGCAGAATATAATAACTTAGCTCAGTCCACAGGAGATAGAATGCACCAATTTTACCCACCATTAAAAAATCTCACGGATACAATATTCAGTAAAGCAGAGTATGAAATTTTAAGCAAAGGTCCAAAACATAACTGGAATAACGCCTCTATACTACAGAACGTTACCACCGCAATAGCAGAAACAGAATTAGCCATACAGAGAATTCCGCATGAAATACGTGAAGAAGTTAGACATGATATTGTAAAAAAACTCCCGCAGTACATCAACAGAATACAAGAAAACATATCTAATAGCAATAAAATGGACAAAACACACATTAATAGCTTAAAAAAAAAGGTCAAACGTGATAATCTCCTGATAACAAAAGCCGACAAAGGGAACACAACGGTAATTATGAACAAAGATATATACATTCAAAAAACAAAAGAATGTTTCAATAATAACACATTCCGTACAATACGTAAAGACCCCACAATTACAGTACAAAGAAACCTAAAAAACTTGCTTAAGAACACACGTTTTTTACTCACCGAAGCAGAAGCAAATAGCTTAATAATAATGAACCCCCAGTTACCGAATGCTAAAGCTCTTCCCAAAATTCACAAAGAAAATACCCCTATGAGAACCATAGTAAATTATAGATCTAGTCCCACATATAATCTCTCTAAATTTCTTCAGAAATTTCTAAAAAATCACTATTCCTTTCAGGCTAATAAGAGCATACGAAATTCCATAGATTTTTGCAACAAAACAAAGAACTTTAAGTTGGATAAATATCATTCCATAGCCTCCTATGATGTAACAAATATGTATCCAAATATCCCCACTGACAAAACCTTAAACATAATCAGAACTAATCTCAAAACATATAGTAAATTAAGCACATTGGAAATTGAGGAATTTATGATATTACTCAAATTTGCAGTCAATAACAATTTCTTTAAATTTCACGATACAATTTATCAACAAACAGGTCTACCTATGGGATCACCCGCCTCCGGAATAATAGCAGATATATACTTAGACTACTTAGAACATACTGCATTTAGTAAAATTGAAGGAATATCTTTCTGGTGCAGATTTGTGGATGATGTATTCGTCATCATCGACAACAGAACAACCAACGAAAATGCAGTATTGGATAAAATAAATGCCATAGATACATGTATACAATTCACCAAGGAATCTGAGAGTAACGGTCAACTAAATTACCTAGATCTAACGGTTACTAGACACGAAAAACATCTCACCTTCAAAATTTACCGGAAACCTACACATACAATAAACACCATAAAAATAGATTCTAATCACCCTAATCCACATAAAAAAGCAGCATATCAAAGTATGATTTATAGAGCGTTTAATATACCGATGTCAAAAGCAGATCTCAAAGATGAACTACAACTAATTCACGAAATAGCTCAAAAAAATGGTTATAGAAAAGAAATGGTTAATTCCATCATTCGTAAGTTCAAATCACGACCCAACACCACTCTGACGAAAACAGATCAACCCAGAAAAAATTACGCAACTTTCACTTTCAATAATACGGGCGTATATTCACTAACCAATGTTCTGAGGAAACATAACATTAAAATAGCATTTAAGACTACACAAAATAATAGGCATGTCATATATAATAGCAAATCAGTAAATAGTAGTAACAAATATCTTCAATCAGGAGTCTACCGAATGGAATGTAACAACTGTTTAACAAGTTATGTGGGGCGTACAGGCAGGAATTTCACGACTAGATATAATGAGCACGTAAACGCAATTAGGCATAATCATTTCTCGGCAATAGGGCAACATATGCATGAATATAAGCACAATTTTACGGACATAAATAACGATTTAAAAATATTAAATGTAGAACCTAAATGTCCTTTGCTTAATATAAGTGAAGAATTATATATAACACTAGATCAGTATGCAAATCCTAATTATAACATAAATGAGTTATCCGAAAAAACTAATATTTTGTTCAATAAAATCGTTCCTATCTTAAAAAAACTACTACGTCAAAATAGTCAACAGACGACGTCATACACAAGCCACGGCGCAGACAGCGAACCTCAGTGACTCCGCCCATACACACGTAACAACCTCCCCTACTTATCCCTCCGCCCCTCTCACAACAGACAACACTAGAACCATCAGTACGAGGTACATTACTCGTCAAACGGCCAAGAAACTTGCATTTCAAACATCCAGCAGTAAGTAAATTAATTCAGGCTTTACAAATTCACACAATATTACACTTCTATTGAAATCTAACTCACTTCATTCATTTTGGCTTACAGACTTTACCAGCCTTAAAAAAAGGGAAAGGAACCACCACAGTCTTACGGCATTTGATGGGAGAAAACTCCAGAAGTTAGGCCAGAACTGAATCATACATATATTCCATAATTTAACACGTATCAAGCTTATATTGATCCATTTCACAGTTATACAAATGGAACCTATAAAGTTCAACATTCGACATATATAAGAAAAGGCAAATTATGGAAATATAACGCAAGAATCAAGGCCAACACACTGAATATATTACTAGACATTTAAGTGTTTTTAAAACTTCTGTAGTAAATGATAAGCATTCAATTTAATAGACATTTATGTTTTATACAATACATAATCAACATAATATGAAACTTGTAATTTTATGCAAGAAGGAACTGACATTTAATCATTAGGTTTAAAAGCCAACCATACACGGCATATTCAAACATTATCAATATCTGATGTTATACAAGACAAATTGTTATATTTTACCACATAACAACGCAAGATCCAAGCAATAAGTATTTTAGACTTTAAAGTACAATGATTAGACTTTAAAGTACATTAGTGTGTTTATGTAAAAATATTTTATAGAGGTCAACACGCATTTATATTTTGCCTAAAATAATATCACTCCAGCAATAAGGTATAAAGATGTAACATGATATTTTATTATAATTATCACGCAAGCTTTATTTATCAAATTTTACTGATAGTCTATTCACGATTGTACATAAGTATAAAAGGGTTTCGATTCAACAGAATAAGCAATACTTAAGATATGTGCTTAATCAACCCAAGGATGCATTCTGTCAGCCCAAGGGCATGTATATAATAGACAAAGTTTTGTAATTTTAATTTTTAATTTTAACACAACGCTTAGAAATTTGTAAGTTTTTAGATAAGTTTTCACTGAAAAATTATGAAACAATACATCATGAAGGTCTTTCAGAGGTATAAGATAGAAATGCAAATGTGATTCTGATATAGCTGAGGATGACCTATGAAGGGTCGAAACCGGTCCTAGATTGTAATAGTTTACAAGAAAATAAATGTATTGATTAGGTGGAATTTTTCTTTCCTTTTATGAAGATTGGTAAATGTCAATACGGAAAATGAAATTCATAAATCAAGATGGTATTTCATTGGTCAGCCAGTTGACATTTCTCATTATGTTTCAATCAATGTTCAGCAAAGTGAGATTAGATAAACATTAGACATTTAAGTGATAAAATCAGCGTCGCTGCTTGTCATACTTATGCTGATACTCCACTGATAAGATTCAACGTGCGTTGACCACTTGTTGCCCTAGATCAATATTATGGATGTTTTAAGATAAGAACATTTAGTCTCTAAGCTGAAATTCAAGAAAAAGTGTGAATAAACTAGACTTCAGGGTAACAGGAAGAACTATGTCTTTAGCTTACAATTCAATTACGGCAATGATATAACAGAGCATCAGCAACTATAATCATTCTCCACAGGAACAAATGTGAAGGGAAGATAACAACCTAAGAAAACTTTCTCATTAACCCTTCACAAAAGAAGGTTCCAAGACAAACAATTACTGTCCTAACTGCCAGGCACTGAAATGAGATTAACAGTTTGAGTGACAGCAGAACAAAGTAACGTACAGAACATCTTATAAGTCATACTTAGAATTTGTAATAAAAGCTGCTGTACCTTGACAGTGTTCAAAACCATGAGATGTTCAAATTCCTTGAGCCAATCCAGGAGAAGGAAATTTATAGATCATTAATACTTCATAAGTTTTATAAATTGATCAGCCAGAGCAATGGCATATCTTTTTTTTTTTTTTTTTTTGAACATTCTGCATTCTCAAAAGCAATTTGCAACAGTTTTTTTTTTCCTACTTGTTAAGTCACAGTAACACATCTAAGATTTGCTGTGATGAAAGGATGGGAAAGGGCTAAGAGTGGGAAGGTAGCAGCCATGGCCCCAACATTAGCCTGGTGTGAAAATGGGAAACCAAGGAAAACCATCTTCAGGGCTGCCAACAGTGGGATTCGAACCCACTATCTTACGAATGCAAGCTCACAGCTTTGCGACCCTAACCGCACGATTAACCCACTCGGTGCAACATAATTCAACCAGTGATAAGAGTGATATGGGAAAAGTTTGTTGCTTTCATTTTTCGGTCTATCTTATCCTTGGCTTTAACAATAATGAACGTGACAGAGATGCTGAACCATCATTCCTTATACAGCCAGTCTCGCTCATAGGGTTTAATGAGGAAACTACCTCACTCCTCATTTCAGACTCAACATACAACAGTTCCACAATGTGCACTGTAGTTCAACCTTTGTGACAACGGTGTTCACTTACCCTTCTAATCTACCTACAAAGACTGTCAAGTATTGCCTGGCACATGATCCTCCACTAGGATCCCTGACTGGTGAACTTCAAGGCATCAACTCAATTTTGATTTGCTTTATGTCGCACCAACAAAGAGAGGAAGCGACCGTGGCCTTCAGGTACAGCCCCAGCATTTTCCTGGTGTGAAAATTGGAAACTACACAAAACCATCTTCAGAAGGCATCAACCAAGGAGAAATACTAAATAATTATTCCCTTTTAAAAGACTCTGTAGATTTAACTCTGCTGGGGTTGGAAGCTTGATGCAGCACTTCTCAACAGTCACGTTACCCAACTTTAACGCTCAGTCTAGTAGTTTTAAGATATCGAGTAGATATTTTTTTCAATTGCTGAAAGATCTGCAGACTATTCAGAGAAAACCGAGATGGAAACACCACCTGAAGTGCACATTTAACCATTAGAATTGAAGACCCTCTTCCTGAAAAATGGTGTGGTATTTGTCTCTCAGAGAGTGAGTTGTGTAGTCACTCATCAAATGGCATCAATTTCAAATACTGTGGTGGCTGCAAAATGGTTTTGTCTTTCGTTCTGGAAATATCTGAGAAACAAATTAATATTTGTAGGTGGCTAGAGAACTGGATGTCATTTCATCAATTCTGATAGCCAAGAAGCAAAATGGCTGCTACCTCTGTTGATAACTTAATCTGAGGACTTTATTTTCATCGTGAAAAAGAGTGGTATCTAAATTTCGGTAAAAAGCAGAGGATGAGAAAGCAATCTACAAGACTGTTAAAGAAAGAATCAGGAAAAGACAAGATACTGACATCATACCAGTGATATACAAGAAAGTGAGAAGGAACCAGTGGAAGACCCAATTTGAAGAACTTTAAATTCCAATGAAAGAGAAGAATTCGGATTGTCCAAAGAGTGGATGAACCTGGGGAGAGAACACTAAGTGTGGTGAAACTGCAGGGCCTTTCCTTAATGAGTGACAACTGAAATTATCAGAGCATAGTGAGGGGTAGAAAGAGGTATATGAAATTATTTATTTAGCGTTTGGCTGTAGATATCAACATTAGTCAAAATACGTATTTACATTATTTACAGTTTGACTTTCAAGTTGTTAATAAAGTCTATTACAGCTGGACCTGCCTCCACAAAGTCACTGAAGTTGCCACTATAGGAATACGTCGGGCAGTCATTCACTATGTGCCGTATGGTCTCTCTGGGACCACCATAACTGCATTCTGGCGAAGGTATATGTCCCCACTTGTAGAGAAGATCTGCACATCTGCCATGGTTTGTTCTTATCCTATTCAGCGTTGACCACGTTTTCCGGCGTAGGTGAAAGCCACTTGATGGTGTTGTGGTGCTTGTGATGTCTTGCAGCTGACATGGAATGTTTTTTTTACCAATTCATCCTTCCAGGTTTGCAAGAGTTGAAATTATTGTTCACCAGGCGTCTCGCAGTCTACATGGAGGGGTTCCACGAACGTAAACGTCTGGCTTCAGCAGCAATGATGTCCTGGTGTATTGGTAGCTGGTCGTTTGCATTTATCTTTTTATACTCCAGGAGTAAGGCGTGTTTGCGTTTGAGTTCCGCTGGTGGAATGTGACTCTGTGCTGGTAACCAGAATGTAGGTGTTGATTTTACTGTGCCAGATACAATTCTCGTTGCCTGATTCAATTGGGCATCGACAAGTTTGGTATAGCTGCTATTGAGCCACACTGGAGAACAGTACTCAGCTGTTGAGTAGACCAGACTGAGGGCGGTGGTGCGTAAAGTGTCAGCTGATGAACCCCATGTAGTGCCACACAGTTTCTGAAGTATATTGTTTCTAGACTTCAGTTTTTCAGCCGTTTTCTTCAGGTGTTTCTTGAAGGAGAGGGTTCTATCTAATGTGATCCCCACAGTTTGCTTCATTGGTGTCGGTCAAGCGATTTTTACCCAGGTACACTTCTAGTTCATGATTAGCTAGCTTATTGCATAAGTGAAAACATGTCGCTGTAGTTTTGTTTGGATTTGGCTTCAGCCTCCATTTTTGGAAGTATTCTTCAAGAATGCATAAATCAGTAGTTAGGGTATGTTCTGTATTTTCGATCTGTTTGTCCTGAATAGCAATTGCCCAGTCATCTGCATAGCCAAACTTTCTTGATATGGTTGCAGGCATATCAGAGATATAGAGGCTGAAGAGAAGTGGGGCCAAGACAGAGGCTTGAGGCAGCCCATTATCAAGTTTCTTCTTATTACTGATGGTGTTTCCCAAAATTACTTGGAATCTGCGATTCGTTAACATGTTATCCACAAGTCTGGCTATTCTTCTACAAGGTATTGTGCGTAGGAGTTTATAGATCAATGCCATGCCTCCAAACAGTGTCGTAAGCAGATGTCAGGTCAATTAATGCAACTGATGTCTTAAGTCTTTTCTGGAATCCGGCTTCAATGTGGGTGGTCAGTGATAGTACTTGATCAACACAACTGCGATTCGGTCGAAATCCAGCTTGTTCCATAGGTACTTGTTCAAGAATTACAGAGCTTATCCTGTTGTACAGAAGTCTTTCCAGTAGCTTATATACTGTGCCGAGTAGTGCAATAGGTCTGTAACTTTGAGGTACGTCATTTGGTTTGCCTGGTTTCAATATGGCAATAACCTTTGTTCTTTTAAGTGCAGGAGGTACGTTCCCTGTTTGCAGGATATCACAGAAAAAGCGTGCAAGCCATACTTTTGCATATTTTCCATAATGGAGCAGGAATTCCGGGTGGATACCATCAAAGCCTGGAGCTTTACCTTGTTTAACATCTTTTAGTACCTTTGAAATGTCCTCTGATGTGAATGGACAAGATACTTCATTATCCTCATGACACTTTGCTCTTAAGACTTTAAGCTCTCGTTTAATCTTGAAGGTGTAATCTCTTTGCTTGGGTGCTTTTGATATTGACACCATGTGTGAGGCTATAGTATCTGGACTGATGGTGCTGTTATCACGTAATATTTTGTTTCCACCTCCCAGTTTTCAAAGAAGGGACCATGCTTTCCTGCTTGAGTGTTTGAAGTCTATATTTTCGACGGTTTCAATCCATTTCTGTCTTCTTGAGGTATCAGGGCTGTGCAGTAGTTCATATGATATTTCATGGTCACCAGTTGTGAGGAACTCTTCATATAATTTTTCGCTGACTTTATTCCAACCAGGAATATACTCCTTCCTAATACCTCTTTTTTACTATACTGGTCACTGCGCCCACAAATCTCTCATAATTTTCACTAACATATGGAATCCAACCCAGACATTTGTCAAGGTTCTCAGAAAATTCAGGCCAGTTTGCCTTTTGGAAATTCCATCACGGTCGTGGAGTAGAAGTGATGATGGGCACTTTCACACTTGTTTCAATAATGACTGGTCTGTGTTGACTGTGAGGAAAGGCACGTAGGCCCAGGTGACCAGAGCCTCACCATTGTCGTCATTAACACTATATTTCCATTCGGTGTGATGACTATTGAAATCACCAAGATAAACAGATGTATGTGGGTAAATTGGGACTACAGAAGGAGGCCACTGAACGGCAGGTGGTTTATAAACATTTATGACTTTCGTCCCACTTAGATCTATAACAACGGTGTGGATGTCGTCGTCGGTGTTAGTAGAAATCAAATAGGCATTCTCTATAGTATTGTGAACATATGTAGCCATACCATACACCTTATGATATGTTGCCCCTATGAGATCATATCCTGGAATATTTCCTCGTGAGTTAAGTTGGCCTATATCTTCTGTATGCGTTTCTTGAATGGCAATTACGTCAATGTTGTTTTCTAGAGCAATTTTAGACAAGTATTCTATTCTCCCTTTGCTCTGCTTATGCCTTCCACATTGATCTGTAACATATGGATACCAGGTCCAATTCTTCTGAAGTATGAGTCCTTAAAAGGACTATTTGTGTTAATTTCCTCATGCTACTGATACGTAAATTGGCCCGGAGATCACTAAGATTGTTTGGCCGCCAAAAGGCTGTTGCTCGCTTAGCACCACCCAGGGGACACGTGTAGGGTATCTTTGGAAGGAAAAATCCCAGGAGACTCGAAAAGAAGCATCATGATACCCACCTACAAACTCTGGAATGTGAAAATTACTGAGGAACCAAATCAAGATAGAGGAGTGCCTTATGAAAATGCTGAAAAGAGTATAAGACAAGAGACTGAGAACTCTGATGATAATAATAAATAAAATTAAAGTTCAGATTTATGAAGAAAAAGGCTATAGTGGATGCTATTTTTATTGGGAGACTAGAAAGAAACAGGAAACTGCCTTCATTGATCTGAAGATGATGTATGACAGTGTCAAGGGAGCTAATATACTGGTGCCTGAGGAAAAAAGGGAGCAACAGAACCGACAGCGAGGAATCCACTCCATTTGGAAGAACAGAACAATCTGAGGTGAAGGTAGGGTTACATCAAGGATTGTCACGTAACATTTCTCTTTGTCTTAATCCTCGTGACGACGTGAAAGAGTTGAGGCTGGTTGGATTAAGTGGAGGGAGGGTGGATAAAAGATCTTTAAGATAACCCATGCAATAATAATACATTGGGCAGAGACATGGGCTTTAAGGAAGAAGGAAGAGTAGCTGTTGGATAGGACAGAAATGAGAATGATGATGTTCTTCGCCTCCAATATCCCTCATTTGGGATTGTGTGCCATGACCAATCTCTTCCACCGTGTCCTGTTTGGTCAGTCCTTGGACGAAAGGAGAAGAAACAACAATATCAGAAAGATGGCAGAACTGGAGACAATAACACAGATTCTGAGACAGTACAGAATGACACGAATGTATCAATCAAGAAGAATTCCAAAGTACCAGATCTAGGAGAAGGTAAGATGTTCTACAAAGTGACATGTTGGCTAAAGGACTCACCGAAGATAATGCACAACCCCAAATGAGGGATAATGGGTGCAAAGAAGACAGACAGAGACATTATTAATTAATGTGTGTTAACTGTTACAAGGACTTTGATGAAGTTATAGGAAAATGCATTAATAAGACAAAATTTGAAACCTTTCATAAATACAATTGAAAACAAACATTATCCCAAAACTTGTATTCTGAGCACAATTTTTTTCTACAAGTTGCTTTACGTTGCACTAACAGATAGGTCTTATGGCTAAATAAATTTTTATGTACTGAACTTTTATTAAAATAATTTTATCATCATTTTAGTTACTTTTAGACGACAGTTTGACAGTTAACGTACAAGTTAGATGTGCTTCTGTAAACTTTAGTTAGCCACATCACTCCAACAGTATCTTTGTTCTTCTCTTCCTACACACAATAACAGCTTGTTGTCCACTAACGAGTTCTGATTGAGTTCTCTCAGCTGGAATGTCTAGTGCACTTTCCACCTTTCTTAGAACATAATGTCAGTTAAGACTGTTAAGGATAGACAGAGGCTTGTGCCTCACAATTTTTCCATGATAGTGACTCTGATAAACAAAACACCAACACAGAGAGAAACTTACTACATGTTTAGGAACACAGTGGGAAGAGTAAGTAAGGACAAACTCTACAACAATAGCAGCAGTAAATCCATTTCTTGATGAGCTCTTGTCTGCCTCCCAGCTTCACTCACTGAGCCTTGCTTGTCCTTATCTCCTCTACCCACACTGTCATGTCATCATGTTTGTATCTTTCTACACCGGTATATGACTTGATACTGCCCAGCAAAGCAGGCCTGGTTATTCTGCTGGCTGCAATCAAACTGTAGGACCTGGTGTGCTGGCACAGGTCAGAGGAATACAAGCATCAAAGAAAGAGTAATCTAGGAATTTCCTCTCAATCAAAGCAGAACTTCATTGCAACACACAACTGCAAAGCTGAGGACACTTCTATAATTCCGAAGTGCAAACACTGCCTACTAATATGCAAGGAAAAAAAGAGAATAGTTTGACATGTTCCTACACTTTTAGGCAATGAATGATAACTTCTCCCAAAGTGAGAACACCCACACAGGATACTGTGTGGTTGAAAAAAAGTTAAAATAATTACACAACCTACCAACAAGAGAAATGCCCACTGCAACTAACGTTCAAGTAAAATTCACAAGTTGATTGGTGATGAAGACTTCACAATTAAACTCACAAAATCCAAATTTTGAATTAGTTTTTAGTAACAACAGCAGTGGCAAAAAACTATTCTACATAGGGTTATAAAGTAATATGTTCTCATTGGAAAACACAAGCACTACCCTGTCCTGAGATTCCCAAGAGAGCAGAGAACTGATAGGATGCCATAGTTTTATAAGTTGAAACCTGCTACAAAAACCACCAGAAATTCTAAAAAAAACCTAGCTTCAAGACAGAAAGCTTAAAGCACTCAAAACCGTTATTAGCTAGTGGTTTAAACATTTCACTAAGACATCGAAGGTTTTCAGTGATGCAAGGATGGCAAGTTCAGCAGCAGTGGGCTGCATTAAGTTGAGATTCCCACACGATCCAAACCGCACAGCCAACACGCTCAGTAGCTAGAAAACTGAGTCGGACAGGAAAGGCCGATACAACACGCCAGCAAATAACATCAGGTTAGAAGATATGCCAATGAAATAACCAGAAGAAATGTTGCCAATCATCTTTTCCCCACGACATAATGCTCGTTAACTTCCTCTGGACAGCACCCATTTCCATTACTCCAATGTCCATTTATTCTTAAGCTTTGCACAACATGATTCAACTTCTGTAAACTGCAGATATCAACAAAATAGCAAGCTCAAACTATTATTTTAGTATAAGCCTGGGAATGTGACAAAACCAGGTAGTCAAAACACAGATCTGTGATCCTCCAATGAACTCCAGCTTGTTCTCTCTCATAAATCCTGCATCTGATCTGTTCACCACTTCCAACAACCCCTAATTACCTAATGTACCCAAAAGTCCAGTGATTTCAAATGACACTAACTACCTTCACCCTCCCTACCTCGGTCCTCAACGAAAACATCTTGTGTTGAACATACCGGTATGTATGCCCCTTGGTCCTATGTACTGAAACAGGGTCAGGGATGAGGCGAGATATGGCATGTTTTTACAGCCAGATGCCCTTCCTGACATTAACCTGAGTTGAGCTAATGAAGATGAAATGAATGATGGCAAATTAGGTAAGGAAGTGTGCCCTAGCATTTATCTGGAAGTGAAAATGGGGGAGTGGATTTCAATAACTTAGCATTCTAAAGAAAAGTGTTCTTTGTGGGCATAGAAACAAGGAAGCTTTGTAGCATTGTTCAAAAAAGAAAATAGGAAGAAATGCGAAAATTATAGAGGTATATATCACATGGGCTTAAAAAATGGAGAAAGTCATTGACAAAGGACTGAGGGATATAATAGAAACACAGAGGAAGAACAACATGGCTTTAGACCAAAATGATCAACAACAGAGTTGATATTTACAGTGCGAATGATAATGGAAAACATCTAGAAAGGAACAAGGATGTCATCTTTGTATTTTTGGATTTGATAAATGCCTATATTGTCTTGAGGAATGTGGAGCTTTGTGAACATTTTACAACACAAAAGAGGTCTGGTAAGTGTAACTTTCTCCCTTCAACCTCTTGGATGACCATTCATTCAAAGAAATCACAAATGTAATGATATAATTATGTGACAGTGATGTACCATGTCTTTTATTTTGTGTTCACTTCGTATACTTCTAATTCAAGGTACAGTATATAAAATTCAAAAATGGTCAAACAGGAAGAGAAAAGGAACACACAATAGGATGAACACAATGGTGGGAACAACAGAAAGATGAGACAGCCTCCAACAGCTATCAACACTCACTGAGGGGCATCTTGACAGTCTTGTTGCAGGAAGTATAAGATAAGAAGAATGCAGGACAAACACAAAAGGAGGAAAGGATTATGGCAGGGAAGAATATGTTCATATCTCTTTCTCTACGACTTTAGGTTCCGGGATACAGATACTGAACAATGTCACCACTGCTCGGGCTCGTGCAAGGTGAACATAGCAACATGCAATTAGGCAGGATTTCCGGCTAAATATGTGCATTTACAAAAAGTAGACCGACATGCTCTGTAGTCATTTGCCTCACGTTCCAAGCCAAGATACAGGTCACTGCAAACATCTGATAATTTTTTATCATGTGGAACAATCTCACGAGGTATGCTGGTACAATTACCTTCCACCCCAGACATTATTTGATTAATGTACAGTCACAAGGGCCAAGCCAGAAAATGTCAAAATTATTCCTTAATATTAACTGTATCAAAAACAGAACATACCAAGTGTAGTATAATACTACATTATGCAACAAGCCCTTAATGGCAATAATTACGACACGAGTACGTGTATCTTAATTACCATTATAGGCGAGTTGCATACGACTGTTTATGCTCAACGATAATTATCACTATTTTTTATATATTCATATATTTCTGTAGAGATGTCGCTTGACAGTTGAGTTTACTGAACAGAGCACATGCGCTGGGTTATTGATTTTCTGTGAGTGGAACAGAGACCTTCACAATGTCATACATTTTCAAAGCTTTGATAGAAGTTTATCATAACCTAGCTTTATTTCAAATACAAATTGTTTATTTTACAGTTGGTGAAGTGAATTTGCGGGAATGTGCGAGGTGGTTGTGGAATTTCGGAAGCAAAAGGTGCATTGATGTTAATATGTGTGTCCGACATCTTTGATTTTGGAAACAAGTGCAAAGCTAGTGCGTTGCGTGCAGGTGCGATGCTATCCTTGACTATTTCGTCAAATAGTTGCATCATTATGAAAATCTGAACTCTGATTGGTGGAGAATCTGTATCATAATGAAACTTGTGAGCCTCATTAAGATTCAGTTTTTTGGCATATAATATTTATATTTCGGCATTGTCGAGCATAAAATATATTTTCCTATTCTTTATGTTTTTACCGTAAGAATAATAATGGAGATATTTGTAATTATTGCATTTATAACAAACTTGTAGGTATCTCCATAAATATCAACTTTCTAAAATGTGTATATAACTACAATATGATTTCCAATCATTTATATATGATACATTTTAATGGTAAAAACTGCAAGAATGGAGATGACTATCAAAATAAGAGGAGAAATCTGATGGAACAATCAATCGAATTATGGGAAAAGGAGACTTAAGGGAAAGCTGAAAAAAAAAAAAAAAAAACCTACAATCAACATCATTACACTGAGTGTACAGCCACTTCTCTCCATTAGATGGTAATATTCCTGCTATTTAAGCAACTAACACCACATAGGTTATTTTTTAATGTCTTTTTTTGTATTTCCTTAATTTTTAGGTCACAGAAATCTGCCCCAACACTTAACATACTCAAAAATCAGAGACTATTTGTTCCGTTTGGTACACATGACTGCTCAATCCTTCCCTTCCTGCGTGCAATGCGCTCTGTTGAGAGTTGTAATCATCTTATTGGTTTCATATCCCACTAACAGGCAGATTAGAGCAGATGTAGGATGCAATAGTTACATAGAAATGAAAAGGTTAGCACAGGATAGGGTGGCATGGAGGGCTGCATCAAACCAGTCTATGGATTGATGACTCAAACAACAACATCCCACTAACTACTATTTTTGGTTTTTGGAGTCACTGAGGTGCTGGAATTTTATCTGCACGAGTTCTTTTATGTGCAGTAAATCTACGGACACGAGGCCGGCGTATTTGAGCAACTTCCAGGTTGGGCTCGGAAGAAGAGCGCTCTACCACCTGACCTACTCAGCCTGGCTTTGAAAGTTGCACACCAACATCAACAATTTACTGCAAGCTTAACTGTTGCTAGGGCAAGACAACCTTCAGTTGTAGGAATAGCCCAAAGATTGAGTGTTCTCTACCGACAGACTTCATGACAAACATTTTAGTAATTTAATGAGGTATTTGCAAGGAGAAACTGGGAAATTGTCCACCTGAAAGAGTTAGAGTGGTGGTGGTACGTTTTGTTTTAAGAAGAAGTACAGCTAGGTAATGTAACTATCCTCTCAGAACAAATTCAGTGGAAACAAAAATGAAAATAATTTATTGAATGATTTTGAAAAATAAGTAGGAAATAAAACAAAAATTATTTAAAGGTGAAACTGTCACAAACACATGAAAAGGGGAACACAAGTAAGGGCTGGTTTACACGGGTAGAGTAGCGAGGTGAGTAGAGTGGGTTTCCGCTGTGGTAAAGTAACTCTACCACTATCCTGCTCCCTCCACCGGAACCGAGCTCCGAGAGCTGGTGCAGAAGGCCAAGGACGCTCGATTTTTCAGTTGGCGCGTCATTCGCCTATTCCATGCGTGTACTGACGGTATTCCGCTGAGTAAACTGAGCATTTTTGTGCGTTTATTTGGTGGCAAAATCAAGTGTACGGAAGAAGAATATGTAAATTTGTAGAACTGACAGTGAAAAAAGAATGTTTATGGAACATAAACAGCATTATTGACAGAAACTAAAATATGAGACGGGCGGTGGAAGAGGACTTGATTACGAAAATGGGTAAAGAGGGTTTTGGTTTTATGGAACTTAAACAGAATTATTTTTTTTTAATACGATGTACCTACAACCAAGAACTGATGAAAATTCGTAAATCCAAGAAGTCTGGAGGTGGTGCCGCCGACATCTACACTCCCTCTCTTAAGTGGTTTAGTAAAGTATAATATGCAAGGTAATATTGAAAGCCGTCCGCTTCTGTGGTGTGGTTAGTGTGATTAGCTGCCACCCCCGGAGGTCCGGGCTTGATTCCCGACTCTGCCACGAAATTTGAAAAGTAGTACGAGGGCTGGAACGGGGTCCACTCAGCCTCGGGAGGTCAACTCAGTAGAGGTGGGTTCGATTCCCACCTCAGCCATCCTGGAAGTGGCTTTCCGAGGTTTCCCGTTTCTCCTCCAGGCAAATGCCGAGATGGTACCTAACTTAAGGCCACGGCCTCTTCCTTGTCTATCCCTTCCAATCTTCCCATCTCCCACCAGGGCCCCTGTTCAGCATAGCAGGTGACACCGCCTGGGCGAGGTACTAGTCATCCTCACCATTTGTATCCCCCGATCCAATGTCTCATGCTCCAGGACACTGCCCTTGAGGCGGTAGAGGTGGGTCCCTCGCTGAGTCCGAGGGAAAAATCAACCTTGGAGGGTGAGCAGATTAATAAAGAAAGAAGAATATTAAAAGCCACAACATAACATTATAGCTCAGTGATATTAAGGGGAGGTGCACCTTTGGAGGTCAAACAAATGCAGGTGTATTGTCCTATAATGGAGAACAGACCTCCCTCATTTCAATGGAAGAAGGATTTAAAAAATACCTAAACCTATAATAGTTTCGAAGATGCAACAACAAATATAAAGTGTCAGCTGGATTGTCCCTTTAGATGAAGGTTTCTCAAGTTTCAGTGTTACACAGCGTGTTCATCATGTGTCTTGACGTGTTTAAGTTAGACAATGATGCAGGACTGTGTACTTGAATCATATTAATAACATACATAGGGATCTTCTACCTCTTATCACTTGACAATGCCATTAATTTTAAGCAATAACAGTAATGTCCACAAAAAATAGAATAATTTTCATCTTTTGTTTAGAATATCCAAAATAATTATTGTTTACAGTACGTCAGGTCTTGAAACTTAATCTCTACACCTGGGCCGTACAAGCAACGAACAAACGAATTATATAAATAGATCAGTAATTGGGGTATTTATGGCAAAGAAGCTACTACAAATTAGGCCTACGCCGCGTGATTTACAGTGTACTGATAGCTATTATCATTGGCCAAGAACTTCAGACACCTCAAGCTTAAATCTCGGCGTTATTGCATTTCTCATCACTGTGTTGTGTCTTTGAATTTGCGGTGTTATAGCATCTAACAGTGTCTGAAAGTTACCAGGCTCGATCTCATACACTTTCTGTATTCTTCTTTATACTCTGTCGCAAGTTCTCTCAGAATTAATGTTGATGCCCGGAGAGTATCTCTCCTAAGCCAGCCTCTTACCCATTCCCTTCTTTCCTCATTTGCTTCTTCTAATGCTTCACTAACCTCTTGCATTAATATGTTTGCAAATGTCTTTAAACTCTTCGTTACGATGTGCTTGCATTTTGACAGGGTGCTACTACTCTACTGTATGACTCTACTCCCGTATGAACGATACAAGTGTCAACTACCAGACAGTGGTAGAGTAGAGTAACGTGGCTACTCTACTATCTACTCTACTCGCTACTCTATCCGTGTAAACCAGCCCTAACAGAGTATTTGAAATTTATATGCTCTTGATTAATCCACTCTCGCACATAAAGCATATTAATCTTATCAGCAATAACTTATAGTCCACCTGGTCAATACTTATTAATATCTTTTACTGGCTGAATGCTGTACATGTTTCTTCAGCAGCTGTATAATCTACCAAGCATTCCCAGGACTTGTTAACATCATTATTTTATCTTACCTTACAAATAAATTATAAATCATTTGTCATTCTAAATAAAATATTATAAACTAAGTCTAAGAAATAAAAAATTTTTATGCCAACTTAAATAAAAATTATTGGAAGTTATTATATGGCCTAGTGTTCCAATTTTCAGTCTCAATGAAACAAGGTACAAACTGTAGAGCTCCGCTATGGTGCTGACATCAGAACGAACAGGCATCCACCATTCTCTCTTATCTTAGAACAAGTCGCGCGCCCGGATACTGGTGAATGAAGTTGTGGAAATACCTCCAAGCGGAGGACTGGAGTAGATCTAGCCATATATCTGGTCGTGGAATTAGCCACTAGCGGTCCACTCGAGACAACAGCCATTGGCCACGTCCAATCAAATGGAATCCCAACCGGCGGTCGAGTGGCATTCAGCCCATTTTCATACCTCTGGTGGTATTATATATCAAAGAGGCATAGACAGCTCGGATGTTGAATTTTGGCAGCATAAATGAGGAGTATCTGCTGACGTCCTTTTGGTAAAGGTGGAAATCCTGATTTGGCTGGGCATTAGGCTAGGTTCAACACAGTTCTTGATGCTGAACCATACGCCACACTACCGTAATCCAAGAACTGGATCTGTGTACAAACGTAGCAGCACCCCACAAAGTGGCGTTGAGAAACTTAAGGCTCTTCATGCAGGCAACCTTCGTGAGGCTGCCATGTCATCTCTTTATCAAAATGGAAACTCAAAAATCTGCAGGCCCCATTTGTCAAATAAGTTAACAGCTGACGTAACTGTGTCAGCAACTATCTTTACAGAGCTAAATTGTCTACAAACTGCGACGAAACAACTGCGGCCCCAACAGCAGCAACTGTGCCGCTCATGGCAAATGCGAACAGTGTGAGACACTGTACAGATCCCTGTGGTACTAAATTTTCTTAAATGTAATACTGAGAATATGCCCACCCTACTCAGACTCTGAGTACGCCAGAGGGACGTGAAGATCTCAATAAAACTTTAGCAAATTTCCTCTAAATTCCTACTGGAGTAGACTGGAGATAAATCCCATACCGTAAGCCTTCCCCAGGTCAAAAAGAGATGACGATTAAGTGTTCCTTCCAAAGACAGGCCTCTGAATGATGCTGCCCAGTCTAACCAGAGGATCGGTGGAAGCCCCACACTGATAGAAGACCTCCCTCTTCCAAGGCCCACACAACTTGTCAGTTTATCATGCTTTCAAAAAGGTGACAGATGCCATTTGTTATACATACTGGTTGTTAACTATCCAGACGCTTTGGATCTTTCCCTGGCTTGGGAATTGGTAATACAACTTTCTCACGTCATGGAGACAAACTCTCCCTAACAACAGAAGTCCCTGGACATGAATTATCTTTCAAAGAGAAAATATCATAAGGATAAAACCCCTCATGTGGAGATTCATAATTTGGGTTCTTGCAAATCCAAAGGGAAAACTTAATAGTTAAGAAAAGATTAAACCTACAAATTATGACATTTTTCTGGATAATCAAAATAGTAAAAGCCTAACATTTTGAAAAATTAACATGCATTCGATTATGTAAGAGTATAATTTGTACTGAAATATAAATAATAAAAACTCCACAAGTCACTTGTTTGTTTCTCTCTATTACATCATGTATATTTTGATAATGTACATTTACAAATATGTGCAGAATTCAACAGATCCATGTGTGAGAAGGAATAGTCAAAAAACTTAATGAACAAAGGTTCTAAAATTTTGAAAGAAAAAAAAACTAAACCATGAAGACTGAAAGTAACTGCAACATTTGTGTTGTCCAAGTAAAAATTGTGAATCCAATGAAACTGGTTGAGTAAGTTATATATATGTCCGCCTCTGTGGTGATTAGCTGCCACCCCCAGAAGCCCGGGTTCGATTCCCGGCTCTGCCACGAAATTTGAAAAGTGGTATGTGGGCTGGAACGGGGTCCACTCGGCCTCGGGAGGTCAACTGAGTGGGGGGGGGGGGGGTTCGATTCCCACCTCAACCATCCTGGAAGTGGTTTTCTGTGGTTTCCCACTTCTCCTACAGGAAAATGCCGGGATGGTACCTCCCTCTTTCTTGTCCATCCCCACCCCCGCAAGGCGCCTATTCAGCATAGCAGGTGAGGCCGTCTGGGCGAGGTACTGGTCATCCTCGCAGTTGTATCCCCCGACCCAGGGTCTGAAGCTCCAGGACACTGCCCTTGAGGCGGTAGAGGTGGGATTCCTTGCTGTGTCCAAGGGAAAATCCGACCCTAGAGGGTAAACAGATGAAGAAGAAGAAGAAGTTTTATATATCTATGTAAAGTCCTCAGCCCAAAGGTTGGTTGACAGCTCCACAGTCCACAGATGGTCAAGGCATCAATGAAGAAGCATACTAGGGAAATGAGGAGCAAGGTAGTTTCCCATTTCTTTCCTCACCGTAGTTACACAGAAAAAAACCTTCACACAATTCATCGCAGATGTTCTCACAGCTCAAGCAAAGTCAAGAAGTAACCCACGCAAGAAATGGATTTGGCCAAGAAAGACAAACAGAATGAACAAATAACAGCTGACAGAGCAGAAAGGATTTGTTCTGAATATACAGTTGTGATCAGGCAAAACTGCCAAACATTTCTAAACCCGGATACATGCTCTATACAGGTAATGTTTCATGCCAAAATAGATCTTCTCCCAAGTCTCTCTATCATATTTTTAAGTGATGGTGGTGATGGAGGTAACTGAAGAGTGTGGCCGAACAACGGAACAAGCACCAACTTGAGCTAAGCTGGGTTTTTCAATGGAACATCGAGATTGTGGCCTCGCCTATTGTGATTTGTAGTGTTTTTTTTTCTAGTTGTTTTACGTTGCACCGACACAGATAGGTCTTACAGCGACGATGGGACAGGAAAGGGCTAGAAGTGGAAAGGAAGCGGCCGTGGCTTAAATTAAGGTACAGCCCCAGCATTTGCCTGGTGTGAAAATGGGAAACCACGGAAAACCATTTTCAGGGCTGCCGACAGTGGGGTTCGAACTTACTATCTCCCGAATACTGGACGCACTTAAGCGACTGCAGCTATCGAGCTTGGTGATTTGTAGTCTTTCTGGCAGCAAGAATTAGAGCGAAACAACAGGAAACGTGCACAGTCTGTCCTAGGTGGACGCAGCATGAACTGCAGTGTTTTCAGCCTCTCTTTCACATTTGCTCAGTGGCGCTTGTCCTGTTGTTCAATTACTGTACAACTGGAACAATTATCTCTTAACACTTACAATAAAAAGTGGAAAAGTTCTGACCCTTTGAGAAACAAGGGATCAGCAAAAGGTAGGGAAGGGCTAGGAAGGGCTTGAAGGTAAAAGGTCTCGCAAATCTAACACAGTCATGACCGGGGTAAGTCAGATCACTCCCAACAAACTCACCTACTACTACCTATGTTCAATGGATCGGTCGAAACTGACTAAGAAAATCGCCAGAAGCTGAATCCAGGTCTCTCAGACTTGGAAACAGAGTGAAAGAGGCATGTCCCAGAAATAATAACAAAATAATGCAGATCAAGGGTTATTTAAAAATCACAAACAGGGAAGAAATCAGTCCAAGACTGGCATAAAGGAACAAATACATAGGGATATGGGAAGTCAGTTACTCATGTACATGATGTTCAACAACGGTCCACAATGTTACACAATCTCATATTTCTGTGTATATTTCTAGAAAGCAAGGTAGAGGAATCAATATTACTCTCACCACACAGCGAGCACAACGCCTAAGATCAGACTCCAAAGCATTTCCCACTCAAAATAGGAAAAATAAACTTATTTATATTAACAATCCCCACGCAGATTAAATCCCCAATAAAATCAAAGATGCCAGCAAAAATAAGACTGGCATAAAAGAACAAACATGGAACACAAAAGAGTAAATGGGAAGGGTTTCCAACAGCAACAAGAACAGAGGTGCCAACCTTTGAAGTGGATTATAAGTAATCACCCTCCACCCCCAAGAAAAATTTAGAATCAAGTCCAAAGCATGCTCCTTCCTTCTCGATAATGACATCCCTTTTGCCCTTTCCTCTAGCAACCTATTCGAAAGTATATCGTATTACACAATAACATTTGCACACAACCTGTTAGTTCTGTGATAAAAGATTCCTTGAAGCTTGTTTCTCATGCAGCAGCTGCTTTTCAGAGTAGTTTTTCTTGAAGCATCCATCCCACTATGATGACATTTTCGTCTTCTGAACCATAAGCGATTCCATTGCAGATGTGCTTAATGTAGGCCTCAGTTCTTTCTCACTCTTCCTGTCAACTGTCACGTACACTTAACACAGCAAATACAACATTATTGAAGGATTTATAGTGGAGAAGTGCAGCGCCTGAGCTCCTTCATTCACAATGAATTTTACAACGCTTATGGATATCAAAAGGAAATCATGATTGAATAAGTATCGTTGCCAACTCACAAGCATCAAACAAGGACGATTTAGGAGAAAGGCTCAAAAGGACTGAACATTTTTCCTTTATATTTTTCCATAGAAAATTATTTTTTGTGATAATGTCAGCTCTTCAGTAATAATTTTCCCCCTGACTGTAACTCCGTATTCATTAGCAGAAATCCGTAATAATTACGGACAATCCATAATAGTTGGCACCTCTGCAAGAAATAAACACACGGCAAAAAGGCGTAAAAATGAGGTTAAAATCCAAAATAAACAGATAAAATGGCAAGGAAGGCCAGAAATGAAAGCAAGACAAAATGGGAACAATGAATGATAATAAATAAATAAATAATAAAGTAGCACAGGTCTGGTAATCACACCACAGTCACACACACACACACACACACACACACACACACACACACACACATAGAGACCAGCATACGAAATATAAAGTAAAATAGTACAGTGACACGAGACACGACAAGAATCGTGCAGCATAAAATGCTTCTGTCAACGGCTCATGAGTTTGATCTGAAAGCACAGATCAGAAACCTGGATTGCCGCAAAAAGGGCATGGCACACCCAGTCCAAACACACAACGTACTCGTTCCATAACAAGTATTTATACTGTGCAGAAAGACGAACATGAATCATACAGCATCAGCGACAAAACACAGAGAGCATGAACTCGAGCCTAGACATCGAAGATCGAAGAAAAATTAAAGGTTTCCAACCAAACACAACAAGTAAACCCATCGGGCTGATGCCTCCTTTCGCTCTTAGCCGAAATGAGCACACATAAGAAGACATGTAAAGCGAGGGAGGCAATGGAAAATAAGTCTGTAACAAGATATAACTTAACGAGAGACCTCCTTATAAACGGGCTTACTACCTATTACCTATGGCAAACTCTGACACCAAACTCTGAGAGTCGTACAGTATAACGTTTTGAAACGTTTATAATACCTTCTGTAAGAGACGAAAGCCACATCACGAAACACCGTCTCCATCTCATAGTTCTTTCTCTCCGTCCGACTCTCAAAGAACACGAAACATGCAGATAAGATAGAAAGAAATGCTTTGGCGATCATCATAGCATGAGCTGCTATCTGTCTAAATAGGGATAAATTACACATTGGGCACGGCATACATGATGCGAAACAGCCACGACAGACAGACATAAGACATCACACAAAATGCGGTATCTGAAGAATTTGAAAACAAGACAAGTAGGTTACGAGGTGTGGCTCAACTCTCAGAGGCATGTGTATACTGCAGTAGCAAGAAAAGGAAGTATCCAAAACTCTCAGAATTGTAAAAATTGGGATATTTTCAAGCGCACTGTATTGAAGAATGTCAAAAATGTAAGAGAAGGAGTGTGTGTCTTAGTGTACATAGCATAGTTCTCCCTGATGTACCAACTGATGGGCCAAGGACACAAGTGTCTATATTAATGACACAAAATTTCATTAAAATGTTTCACTGACTTGCAAGTCATGGATAAGTGGCCATCAAGACATGCAATTTAGCCATACTGTCCGACTCCCTGACTGAACGATCACCATAGTGCCCTTCGGTTCAATTCCCAGCCGATAATTCCTCTAGCTTACGTTCATCTTCATTTACAAACACTAACAACCACCACAAAAACACGCCCTCCACATCCAGCCGACCCCAACGAACTGGGAACATTCAATGTAAAATTAGAGAGTTTTCATTTCTTTAATCCTAGACACTTGCCTAATTATAAATAAGACACAAAGCAGGCAGATACACGTGCTAAAACTTGCTGGTTGCACTCCGAGGTATTTAACACAGCTACTTTCTAATGAGTATCTGAAGTCAATTATCCAACACAGATAGGTCTTATGGTGACGATGGGATATGAAAGGGCTAGAAATGGGAAGGAAGCAGCCATGGCCTTCTGACACAACAAAATCTTCCTTTCAGCATTGGAAGAAACAATAAAAAAAACATTTTTAGTGCATTCTGAGTTAGGCTGACAGATATTCTCTTATACTGAAATACACATTAACTTACGAGTTGTCACACATTATCTTCACGATTAACACCACAAGTCAACTAAGGATGAAAGAATCCTACCTTTAGCTGAAGAGGTTCCGTATTTTAGGAACAAAATATGTACTAATCTTTTAGTTAAGTAGTTCAAAGACTTTAAGCTGGTTTACGTCTTTATTTTCGAGAACTAGCCATAAAAACGTTAATGATTGAAATGCGGGATTCTTTGAGCTAATAACAATACGGAATAAAAACAGTGATATTTATAACTTGTAACACCACAAGTGCCAGGGAGAGACTTTAATGATTAATGAAGCGCCTTATTGTTTTGGGTTATGGCACACATTAGTATCGGTAAAATTTTATAAAGAATAAAACAAGAGCCCTCCAGCAACAGTAGGAGCAATTAACAAATTATGGGCGAAAGTCTACAACATGCCCTAATACAATGTTGTAAGTTTTCTTATTCAGGATATCTGTCCTATGTTCTTCTACACATGCCTATAAGTTTAGCAAGAAGTGATTAACAAAACCGAAGAACTTCACAAGAGCTACACAATCTAGACAAAAGACATGCTAGCTATACTCCGCACGGCCTTACTTCTAAATTGAAGTTTCGCAAAACAAATGAGCATCGCCTTTCCTCTGTTGCCAGCGCGCTACGCCCGCGAGAACAACTGATGCAATATGACCGCGGTAAACAGCCCTTGTAAAATGTAATACCGTACTCAGAAAAACTAATGAATATGGATTGAAAACAAATTCACAAAAACTACACTTACTAACAACATCTGACACTAATAAGAGAATATATTAATAAGAATAAATGAGAATGAGGAAATAAAACATCACTCACCGCTAATGGCTGGCACAGAAAGGAGGTTATGGCCTACAAAGGGAACACTCCACTGATCTCAGTCACTAGAACCCTCCAGCAATATGAAAAACACACTAATTACTGAAGGAAAATGCAAAAGATCGCGAAGCATACCAAATACCATACACGCTGAGCGAGATAGGTTGCCTTGTCTTGATCATTTGATGGGCTTCCTTTGCTGGCAGGATGTAGTGTTTACAGTGCACTATGTCTTCTGGTATGGGCTAGAATAAATTTGTTACTTTCATTGACCTGTCTCAGTCTCATCCTTGGCTTTGACAATATGAAAGTGACCGAGGTATGAGCGATGCCAGTAATGCCATTCCTTATGCAGCCAGTCCCTGTTATGAATGGTATGAAAATATCACTCATAGGGTTGGTTAATGCATGCATTTCAGTGGGCTTGGCAGACTGATATGCAATAGCAACTTCTGGCTCAGTGAGGAAAGCAACGGGAAACTACCTCACTCCTCACTTTCCTAGTATGCCTCTTCAGCGACACCTAGGCTATCTATGACAGCTGTTGGTGGAACTGTAGAGGATCAAACCGGCCTTCGGGCTGAAAACCCAACATACACATACATTGCGTGAGATAGGTTAACCACGTGGCGAATGTAAATATTAGAGTTGGCAACTGGGTTTCGAGATCGTGCTCTGCCGATATAAATCGATATGAATGGCAGATTGGGATTGGTTGGATGCCTATGCTTCAGTGCATAATCACCAGACGGAGCCAAAATCTGCCAAAACGTCAATTTAGAAGTAGAGCCGTGTGGAGTATAATGGTCTCCAAGCAATGCAAGATGACTCATATTTAACGCTATAAAGCTCAATATTTCTCCTAGAATCAGAAAAATTTAGGTCTGTAAGTTCATACATTTCATTGTGTAATAATTCTAACAGATATTTAAAATTTTACCAATACTAATGTGTGCCATAATGCTACGACATCAAAACAAAACTGGAAGTGGCAAAACTTCAGGAGAGATCCTTAGCTAAAAATACACAAGTCAGGAAGTTGAATGTTATAAATTTTACCCTAGGAGAGGTACAAGTGTTCAGTGCAACTGCCAGGGCTCCACCAACCCACTCCGAGAAGTATTTTCACATTTATTGTAAAGTACCACAAAGAGATCAACATTTTCCAAAATACGCAGCTGAAGGAACACTCCTACTGGCGGATAATTCAATATGGCATCACTCCCATAAGTCAATACAGATATATACATAGATTGCTGTCATTACCAATTACGGAACAATAAAAAATCTATACAAATTGTAATAAATTAATACACACACCCACACCTAAAAGTCTAAACCGTTATACTGCAAATAAACCAATAGTGATACATTTTCTAACCCATTATGCTGTAAAGAAACCTACAGTGAAAAGTTATCTCCATTTGGCAAACTGTGTTCATGTCAACTGTTGGTAACATTGTCCGGTGATCCCAGTAGGCTGCAATGAACAACAGAGCATCGTTCTACATCCTGTTGCAGCACTCTCACATGGAACCAAGGAAATATGTAGACTTGAAATTTTGGAACCCATGAACTTAGAAGATGACAGCGACAGCAATACTGATGACAATGATCATGAGGAGCCATGCCTCTGAAACAGCCATCTGGCGGTGACATTCACTCAAGTGTCCTCACCCTCCTTTCCCCTTGTGCAGTTCCTACTGCGTAGAGGCATTTATTGCACTTCACCTCCCTCTCTGTCCAGCTCCATGGTTAAATGATTAGCGTGCTGGCCTTTGGTCACAGGGGTCCCAGGTTCAATTCCCGGCAGAGTCGGGAATTTTTAACCATCACTGGTTACTTTCTCTGGCACGGGGGCTGGGTGTACGTGTCGTCTTCATCATCATTTCATCCTCATCACGACACGCAGATCGCCTACGGGCGTCAAATCGAAAGACCTGCTCCTGGCGAGCCGAACCCGTCCTGGGATCTCCCGGCACTAAAAGCCATATGCCATTTCATTTACCTCCCTCTCTCCTTCCATCATTTTATCCCAGTCCAAGTTTCTTTTTTCGTGAATCGATCCACCTTGTTCTGAGTCTCCCTCCCTCGAACTTCATCTCCATCATCCACTTTGGTATTCTTTTCTCCTCCATCCTACTTACATGTCCAAATCACTTTAGTTTATTCCTACAATTCTACGTTTTTCTTTATATTAAGAGCTTGAAGTTGTTACTCATCAGCTTTAGAAAAACAATTAGATATTGGAACATGTTTTCTGATACAACTGTTTCTTTAAACGAAAGAAAAACTACTTTATTTAAGCACGTGCACTACAAATTTCGAGGCTGCATAAACCCGGAAACTGATTACTGCTAATTTCTTTATCAAACTATAAAATGCAAACCACTCAATGTAATTTTTTTTACAATCTGCTTTACGACACTGGTAGGTCATATGGCGAAGATGGGAGAAGAAAGGACTAGGAGTGGGAAGGAAGCAGCCATGGCCTTTTTGAGCTTCAGCTCCACCATTTACCTGGTGTGAAAACCATTTTCAGGGCTGCTGACAGTGGGGTTCGAACCTACTATCTCCCGGATGCAAACTGACTAGCTACATGCCCCGAAACATGCGGCCTCTTGCTCAGTATACTTGTTTTTAGTTGGGACAGCCTCTACATCCAGCGCAATGCAGCTCTACTCTGTGCTGTACCCTGGTTGTGTAACATGCAATCAGAGGTTTGAGCTCTGCTTTAATAAGCTACACTGTATGGGATTCTACATTTTCGAATTTGAGTACTTAAAACGTGCAGTGTGAAGAGGAAGGATGCAAAGAACTTGTGTACCCCAAGTGTAGAGGAATGGAGGGCAGTTTTACTATCCAGCCCAATACCTACAGGCACCACTTAAAGTGCACGCATCTAGCTATGGCATGACTGTCTTAATTTCTTTCGGATGATGTAATAGCACACACTACAATTCTGCTAACTTAGGAACTAGTGAAAGGACCATTGGTCTGGATTGGTTAGGTCCGGCTACTGACAAAACTCATCATCTTCATTTCCCAACTCCAGTTTCCCAGGTGTGGTGTACAATCGCTCGCCATCTCCTTCTTTCTTCATACATCTTCTGTTCCACTACAGCCTCCCATTTGTATCCTCTCTCCTCCACATCTGATCTTACAGTCTCTATCCAACATTTTCTTGGTCTTCCTTGTGGTCTTCTTCCTACTAGATTAAGGTCAAAATATTTTCTGGCAGGTCTTTCCCTCTTCATTCTCATTGTGCCCATACCACTGAAGTCTGCATTTCTTTATGACACTGGTAATAGGAACCTCGATACCAGCTACTTTCCTATTCACTTCATTTCTGATCTTGTCCTTTCTGGTACTTTGGTTCATGGTTCTAATGAACCTCATTTCAGTTGCTTGGATTCTACTGAGGTCTTTGTTTAGTAGGGTACATGTCTCTAAACTGTATGCAAGGTTTGGTACGAAGTGTGGTACAAGATTGTTTTTGCTTTTTGTGGTATTTTGCAGTCCCAGAGAAGATTTCTGACTTGACTGTAGAAGTTTGATGCTTTCTGTGTCCTGCTGAGTATTTCCTGCCTAACAGTGTTGTCTTTCGAGATTGTGCTTCCGAAGTACTTGAAGTGGGAAGCTGATTCGATTTTTGCTCCTTCCAGAAATATATTTGAGCTTGTTCCTTCCCTGTTGATGGTCATTTCCACTGTCTTTGTTTTTCTCATCTTCAGACCAAAATTTTTGAATGTATTGTTCCATTCGTTAAGTTTCTTCTGAACTTCAGCTTCTTCTCTCCGCATAAAAGCACATCATCAGCAAATACCAGGGTGTTTGGTTCATTGCCCATTTTCTTGATAGATCTGATGACCTTGTCCATTACTATTATGAATAGAAGTGGTGACAGAGCACTTCCTCGTTGGACATCTCTCTTAGTTTCAAACCATTTTGAACGTCCGTTGCAAATCTGGACACAGCTGTAGCACTTCAGGTATAGCATCTTGACTTTGTCAATTAAGTACTTTGGCACCTTTAGGTCTTCCAGACATTCCCATATCTTTTTCGAGGAACACTATCATATGCTTTTTCAATGTCAACAAATGCAATCACAAGGTTTCTTCCATATTCCCAGTACTTTTCCGTCAGCATTTTTACTGCAAAGATAAGATCCACAGTACTTCGACCTTTCCTGAACCCATGTTGTTCTTCTTCAAGCAAAGGTTCCACTATCTTCCTAAGTCTCATTTCTATGATCTTTTCCAGCAGCTTCAGAGTGTGTGACAACAGCGTGATGGCTCTGTAATTTCCACATTTCTGTCGGTTGCCCTTTTTAAACAGTGGGATGATGACCCTTTACTCCAATCTTCTGGGATTTTGTTTCTTCCCCAAATCACTGATAACACTCTATATAGGCAATTTAAGCCCGGTATTCCAGCTGCCTTTATCATGTCTGAGCTGAGGTCATCAAAGACTAGGGACTTCCCATTTTGCATGCTCCTTAGTGCTGTTTCTACCTCAAGCCATGTTAATGGGTATTTGTTGTTTTTGACAGTACAAACCTAGTGTACTCTCTCCAACTTATATCACATAACTTCACAAAGAAATATATATGAATTATACCTCAAAATCCTTGTAAAAGAGAGATGTGTTCATTACCAATGCCAGGGGCCCGCCCAACCCGCCCAAAAAGGTACATTTACTTTTATAGCGTAATGAAAGATTTCACGCGCCATTGACCATTGGCCAGCCAGCTATGAGCACAGCCTTTCGCCGACATGATGTCATTCCCAAAATTCCTAACTGGCTGCTTCCGTTACCAACCAGCGCAAAATAAAAACGCGGCAAAAGGCTCTCTTAGTAATGTAATTTAGTAGCTGTACCCTATCTTTGCAAATCCAGGCCAAGCTCTGTCATGAGAACAGTGGCTCCCTTTGGGGGCCACACTCCCTTCAAGAGGCTCTTAACTGTCGCCGCGGTGCATACTGCCAGCATGGCAAGAAAAAAGTTAATTTAGTGGTTATAACCAATCGTCACATTTCGTTGCAGGCGTCCATGTACAGCGAGCGGAGTGAGTACACTAGACTTCTGCCAATTAATTCAATGCCTCAAGATTCTTGCATATTCACTATTGTTTTCTTTACAGTTTTGTTTTTTTCTTACAGGTGTGTGCACCTCCTGACACTTTTTTTTCCTCTGTGTGGGTTGGTAAAGAAATCTGTATGTTAATTTCTGGGAATTACATCTTATCTCATTAGGCTATATCTCGGCCAATGGCAGTGGTAATAGCTGCTGAACTTGTGGACAATGGCACGTGAATCATATTATAAGGTTAAAAAAAAAAAAAAGTAAATGCACTTCTGGGTGTGGGTTCCTGATAAAATCGTAATTAATATATCTCTCCTCTAAAAGCAATTCCAGGGGTAAGATGGACAAGATCTGCATCATTTAACTTTTATTACAATGTTATTAATTACGGTTGAGGGCCGGATAATAAGATGTTACCGAATAGAAGCAGCCTACGCATAACTGTGCTCAACAAGAAACAAACCACAAGCCATACCTGCCCTCTGACATCTTTTAATGTCAACAATTACATTAAACTTACTCGTCTGTATTCATTATTTAAATGTATATTTTCAACTAAACTAAATTGAGGTGAAATTTATAAACCAAATTTTAATCAGTTGTGCTTATCTATTTAATATTCAATGACATCAATTAGTAAATATTTTATGAATATTCACATAATAAAGGATTTAAAACACAGGAAGAAATGAATAAGCTATCTAACGAATACTGATTATCCACTATACATGAGCCGTTTGCAGATCTAAGACGTTAACATCTTTCCTAATCACTGATTACTTGTAGAAATGATTCAGTAATGATTCACCGGAAATTTTTGTTGACAATATGCCTTCAGATAAAATTTTCCTTATTCTGTGCAAGTAAAGGTAGGTCTTTCATTTTTTCTTAAAACTAATTTATAGCACAGATCCTAATCATCAAAACTCAAATTTACCCCACGGATATAAAGAATAGAAAATTCATGACAATAGTGTTCCTATCCCATCAAATGACAAAACTCACTTTTTGTAGGGGTTTAAAAGAATGTCCTAGCATCATACGCTTCTAATGCCTTCCAATCCCATACGAAGTCATCGAGACGAGATGATAACAAGAATCATACGTTCAAAAACGGGGGGGAACATGTGCTCTTACCTTATACACTTGTCCGTAAGTTCCATTTCCCACGACTTCGATTAGTTCAAAAATCCCAGCAGGATCCTGAAATAACAAATAACACACTTGTTTGAATCCTTGTTATATATTTGGAGCAAAAGAATAAAGCAGAGAGTCCAAAAAATGGTATTACGAGGTAACACGAAGATAAAGAAAAGGCATATCCTAAGAATCACACCCATGGGGCCAAGGAAATCATGTGAAACATCCCAAGTAGGCGATTTAATTTATATTAGAACTACTAGCAACAGAAGGTTGTCAGTGGACACATGTGAATTGTAACGCGTGGCAGGTTACAAAAAGTATTCATATGAAATATAAACTTACTTTTAATGCATTCAAATCAATGTCATCTAATGAACAGTTTACGCTAGGAGCTAAATTATGCGCCATCTTGAAAGTGTCTTTGAATACAAAACACTCGGACTTGGCTAACAAAAAGCCAGGATGAAACCGCACCACACAAGTTACTAACGTCTGGGATTTCGGAAACCCTACACTTCTCCGCTACCTGCATAAAAAGTACATTTTTGTTGAATGTTAATATTAACCACTATCTGCCCATTTCACACACAGTCCACACCTATATCTTCTATTCCTTCACACCACAACGCTCGAACCATGACGTCACTCCACTGACACCAGCGAGAGATTCCATCCACAGCCACCAAAATTGATGCTCCTTCCGTTCTTTACGGATTTCTTCAAAACGTAAATGAATTTTGGAATGTCGGCGATTACCGCTGTGGAGCTGACCTCGTTGTGTAGAGAATTTGACCCTTGGTAATGGGAAGTGAAAGAAATATTGTCAGTCATTTTTATTCACATCGTTATTTTGCGGATATTCGTTTTTATGTTGTGCAATAGGAGTCGCATTATTTTCGCTACCGAAGAAAATTCTTGATAGCCAACTGTCAAAATTAGAAATCGGATCTGTATCTTTTGGTTAAATAGTTGAAAATAAAATGCGTTACGATAAGACAGTCTCTTATAATACATATCCTCCGAACAGGCCTTTGTGTAGTGTTTCCCAGCTGCGTCAGAAATATAAATGCCTTAATTTATTATGATTCGACGTTCCTTTTCCCGGGTTGAGTAGCTCCTTCCTGGCCTCCTTGCACTGCACAAGATTCACAGCAGGTGAACGGAGAGCGGTCAATTTGCAGTTGAACCCTTAACAATGGACATAGATCATATGAGGTTTCAGTGGTCACTTGATATTATCCTGGAGGATAAAATATGGTCTGATGGTCCTTTGCCTACCGAGTGACTGCTGCTCAGCGCGAGGCAACACATAGTTAACGCGAAGGACCTCCTCGGCCGACATTCTTGGCTTCCTAGACCAGAACCTGAGTTGTTCTCACTTAGGCTGAGAGGACCATGAACTAGCCCTCAGATCCTGACAGTGAATTGAACTTGGAGGTGTTCTACCACCAGACCGTCAAGCTCAATCAATCAATACTGATCTGCATTTAGGGCAGTCGCCCAGGAGGCAGATTCTCTATCTGTAGTTTTCCTACCCTTTCCTTAAATGATTTCAAAGAAATTGGCATCATCAGCCTCAAACTCAAATCTGTAAGGTGAATAATCAGGATCCTGATTGTTCTTACAAATCGTAAAAAGAGGATATCAATGTAGGTGTTTGTCTAACATAAAATTATAAGAATGTCCTTCGTTAAAACCGTAGTATCAAGCTGCACGTCACAAGTTCACAAGATGACACTCTCCGGAGCATCCAAAACCCATTGAGGGTGGAGCGATAAACAGCTCAATCTTTATAATGAAGTGGAAAAGTGCTTCCTTGAATACTCCTATTGGGGGATGTCTGTTAGGTCATCAGCCCAGAGGCTGGTTGGATCCTCAAATACCACCACCAAAGGTTATGCGGTTATAAGGAAACCGCAAAAACCAATAGCAGCACCAAAATAAGGCGTACAAGGCAAGACGAGGAGTGAGGTAGTTCGCCATTGCTTTCCTCACTGGGTCAGAAAGTGCTATTGCAGCACGACTGACCCTATGAGCAACACCCTTCATAACACTCAGACGCACTAGTCATGCTCTGAATGTCATTACTCAGCACCACCCATACCCCAGCAGCTTCCATATTGTCACAGCCATGGATGAGACTGGGACTTTGGTGGAAGCTACACTTTACTCTGGCCTGTGCTAAGAGATGGATACAAAAGTACTGTATCCATCAAGAAATGGCAGCAGGCAATATTGGAGGATTAAAAAAAAAAAAAAGTAAAGTTGCTAGACTATTAAAAATGTTATTTTGTATGTTAAGATATCAGTCTTCTTTAAGTAGCTGTGGAGCAAGGAAAGGTATTCGGCTGTCTATAGTCGTACTTATCTTGTTTGAAGGAGAGAAAGTCGAAGGTATATTGATAGTGATTAGTGCTTTTCGTGTAAAGTCTGTAACAAGAGGAGAGTGAATGCTTAGAAAAATATTTTTGAAAAGAAAAAATGGAGAATGTATAATCACTTACCCTTTCGTCTGTAATGATGTAAATCAGTTGAAGATAACAACGTTATGTGTATGTTCATTTATCTCCTTGACCGTTATGGTTCTTTACAGACCTTTTTCTATACGACGCAGGATCTTGCCGCATTTGACATCTATTTGCTGACCTTACCTTTGAGAGGTCCCCTATCTCCCATAATCATTAAAACTTCACCTGGATTTTAGCACGAAGAATTTTTAATGCAAAAAGTGCTATACATAGTGTGTACTCTCTTCAACCACAAGATTACGGACAAACTTTCTTAAACGGAAAATAGACCAATGTAAAATCCCATCTGTTTTTTCAGTGGACGAATATGATTTTATTGTAGCTATTGCATGTTTTTTTCTTTTTTTTCTTATATTTGTTCATTTTTATCTCTAGCCAGGCTACGGCTGAAGATGTCCTATACTTCAGGACGAAACATGTCCCGTATGTTAAAGTGACTTAATAAACAAATCAATAAAGTGTATTTTGTATTGAGTAGGTGGACTCTCAAAGGCTCTTAAATTCTTCATAATTATTGAGTCTCAATATGGATCAAATAATGAATTTTGTAATATGAAATATACCACTTAGTCGAGCAGCTCGTCTCCTTTCTCCCAAGTCTTCCCAGCCCAAAATGTTTGCAACATTTTGTAAACCCTACTATTTTGTCAGAAATCACCCTGAACAAATCGAGTTATTTTTCTTTGTATATTTTCCAGTTCTTGAATCAGGTGATCCTGGTGAGGGTCCTATACACTGGAACCATACTCTAGTTGGGGTCTTACCAGGGACTTACATGCCCTCTCCTATACATCCTTTCTACAACCCCTAAATACCCTCATAACCATGTGCAGAGATCTGTACCCTTTATTTACAATCATATTTATGTGATTACCCCAATGAAGATCTTTCCTTATATTAACACCTAGGTATTTAAATGATCCCTAAAAGGATCTTTCACCCCATCAACGCAGTAATTAAAATTGAGAGGACTTTTCCTATTTGTGAAACATACAACCTGAATTTTAACCCCTTTTATCAACATACCATTGCCTGCTGTCCATCTCACAACATTTTTGAGGTCACGTTGCAGTTGCTCACAATCTTGTAACTTATTTATTACTCTATGCAGAATAACATCATCCGCCAAAAGCCTCATCTCTGATTCCACTTCTTCACTCGTATCATTAATATACATAAGAAAATATAAAGGTCTAATAATAATACCTTGAGGAATTCCCCTCTAATTATTACAGAGATAGATAAAGCTTCGCCTGCTCTAATTCTCTGAGTTCTATTTTCTAGAAACCGAGCCACCCATTCAGTCACTCTTTTGTCTAGTCCAATTGCAGTCATTTTTGTCAGTAGTTTCCCATGATCCACCCTATCAAATGCTTTCACTCTACTGTAATTGAATGTAAATTCTACAATGAGAAGTCACGATAAGACCTTAGAGTTAAAGTGGCTCTAAACTAACTAAATTTTTTTTTAAATGCTTTAGACAGGTCAATCGCAATGCAGTCCATTTGACCTCCTGAATCTAAGATATCTGTTATATCTTGCTGGAATCCTACAAGTTGGTCTTCAGTGGAATAATCTTTCCTAAACCCGAACTGCCTTCTATCGAACCAATTATTAATTTTGCAAACATGTCTAATATAATCAGAAAGATTGCTTTCCTAAAGCTTGCATGCAATGCATGTCACACTGACTGGCCTGTCATTTTCAGCTTTATGTCTATCACCCTTTCCTTTATACTCAGGGGCACAGGGGCTACTATAGCAACTCTCCATTCATCTGGTATAGCTCCTTCAACCAAACAATAATCAAATAAGTACTTCAGATATGGTACTATATCCCAACCCATTGTCTTTAGTATATCCGTAGAAATTATATCAATTCCAGCTGCTTTTCTAGTTTTCAACTTTTGTATCTTATTGTAAATGTTGTCGTTATCATAGGTAAATTTTAATACTTCTTTAGAATTAGTCACCTCCCGTATCTGGACATTTATCCAGGAATTAGGTTGAAGCAGATGTTGAGGAAAGTAGAAGAGAGGGAGGAGAGGAAAGAGAACGTGGTAGTGTTTCACGTTGGTACCAACAACGTAAGGCAAGCTGATATAAGTACCAACATAGTTGGAGATGTGTGGGATCTGGTAAACGCAGCACGGGTGAATGTTAAGAAAGCGGAGATTGTTATTAGTGGGATACTGTGTAGAAGTGATACTGTGTAGGAGGGATACTGACTGGAGGGTGATTGGGGATTTAAATGAGACTATGGAGTGGGTATGTGGGAAACTGGGAGTAAAATTTCTAGATCCTAATGGGTGGGTAGGAGATAGGGATCTGCGCTCAGATGGCCTTCACTTAAACTGCAGTGGTACATATAAGTTAGGAAATTTGTTTGGAAGGGTAATAGGGAGGTACATTCAGGGAAACGGAGTTGCCTAGGGAGTGGAGATAAGGGAACAGGGAACTGGAAATCAAGTAGGGATGACATAAAGTTGTTATTGTTGAACTGTAGAAGTATTGTAAAGAAAGGAATAATATTACGTAATTTAATAGATATATATTTACCAGATATTGTAATAGGAGTTGAATCATGGCTGAGAAATGATATAATGAATGCAGAAATTTTCTCACAGAACTGGAGTGTGTATCGTAGAGATAGGATAGCAATGGTGGGAGGCGGAGTATTCATTCTGGTGAAAGAAGAATTTGTAAGCTACGAAAAAGTTAAAGATGAGACACATCAAATTCTAGGTGTAAGGCTCATTTCTAAAGATAATAGGCAACTTGATATATTTGGAGTGTACAGACCGGGAAAGGGTAGCACTGACACGGATTCAGAATTATTTGATAAGATAATCAGCTATGTAGGAAATGACAAGAAAAGAAATGTGATTGTAGCGGGAGATCTGAACTTACCAGATGTCAATTGGGAAGGAAATGCGAACGACAGAAAACATGACCAACAAGTGGCAAATAAGTTAATATGGGAAGGACAGCTGATTCAGAAAGTGATGGAACCAACCAGAGGGAAAAATATCCTGGCTGCGGTGCTGATAAAACCAGATGAGCTCTATAGAGAAACTGAAGTAATAGATGGTATTAGTGATCATGAAGCTGTTTTTGTTGTACATGTTAAGTAAATACAAAAACTTATTTACTTTACTTTACGTGTAATCTTAACTCAATACGGAACCAACTATGATGTTTATAATCTTAAATGTTTTTGTCGTAGTTAAAAATAAATGTGATAGAAAGGAAGATCTTAAAAGTAGGACTATTAGGCAGTACCATTTGGCTGATAAAGCAGGCATGAGGCAGTTTCTAAAAAGTAACTATGATCGGTGGAAATCGGTTAATAAAAATGTAAACAGACTCTGGGATGGGTTTAAAGAAATTGTTGAGGAATGCGAAAACAGGTTTGTACCTTTAAGGGTGGTAAGGAATGGTAAAGACCCACGCTATTATAATAGAAGAATAAAGAGATTAAGAAGTAGGTGCAGACTGGAAAGAAATAGAGTTAGAAATGGCTGTGGAAGTAAGGAGAAATTGAAGGAACTTACTAGAAAATTGAATCTAGCAAAGAAGGCAGCTAAGGATATCATGATGGCAAGCATAATTGGCAGTCATACAAATTTTAGTGAAAAATGGAAGGTTATGTATAGGTATTTTAAGGCAGAAACAGGTTCCAAGAAGGACATTCCAGGAATAATTAATGAACAAGGGGAGTGTGTATGTGAGGATCTTCAAAAGGCAGAAGTATTCAGTCAGCAGTATGTAAAGATTGTTGGTTACAAGGATAATGTCCAGATCAAGGGCGCCCATACCCGGGGGCAAGGTGGGGCCGCGGTCCCCCTCTAGCTTTCAGGGAAAGGCAAAAATCTAATGTAGTCAGGTGTTTTCCTTTCAAGAAAATGATTTAAAAGTCAGTATTACGTAGAAGTGGTAGTGCCATCCCCCACCAACAGGCAGAGGATACGTGTTATTCTACCCCAGAATACAAGTCGCCATTTATCTTCCAAAATATTAAAAATACTACAAAAGGAACTTGCACCCCATCAATGCAGTAATTAAAACTGAGAAGACTTTTCCTATTTGTGAAACTCACAACCTGACTTTTAACCCCATTTATCAACATACCATTGCCTGCTGTCCATCTCACAACATTTTCAAGGTCACATTGCAGTTGCTCACAATCTTGTAACTTATTTATTACTCTGCACAGAATAACATCATCCGCAAAACGCCTTACCTCTGATTATACTTGTTTACTCATATCATTTATATATATATATATATATATATAAGAAAACATAAAGGTCCGATAATACTGCCTTGAGGAATTCCCCTCTTAATTATTACAGGGTCAGATAACGCTTCACCTACTCTAATTCTCTGAGATCTATTTTCTAGAAATATAGCAAACTATTCAGTCACTTTTTTGTCCAGTCCAATTGCACTCATTTTTGCCAGTAGTCTCCCATGATCCACCCTATCAAATGCTTTAAACAGGTCAATCACGATACAGTCCATTTAACCTCCAGAATGCAAGGTATCTGCTATATCTTGCTGGAATCCTACAAGTTGAGCTTCAGTGGAATAACCTTTCCTAAACCCGAACTGCCTTCTATCGAACCAGTTATTAATTTTGCAAACATGTCTAATATAATCAGAAAGAATGCCTTTCCAAAGCTTACATACAATGCATGTCAAACTTACTGGCCTGCAATTTTCAGCTTTATGTCTATCACACTTTCCTTATACACAGGGCTACTATAGCAACTCTCCATTCTTCTGGTACAGCTCCTCCGACCAAACAATAATCAAATAAGTACCTCAGATATGGTACTATATCCCAACCCATTGTCTTTAGTATATCCCCAGAAATCTTATCAATTCCAGCCGCTCTTCTAGTTTTCAACTTTTGTATCTTATTGTAAATGTCATTGTTATCATATGTAAATTTTAATACTTCTTTAGCCGTGCGCGTAGAGGCGCGCGGCTGTGAGCTTGCATCTGGGAGATAGTAGGTTCGAATCCCACTATCGGCAGCCCTGAAGATGGTTTTCCGTGGTTTCCCATTTTCACACCAGGAAAATGCTGGGGCTGTACCTTAATTAAGGCCACGGACGCTTCCTTCCAACTCCTAGGCCTTTCCTATCCCATCGTCGCCATAATACCTAGCTGTGTCGGTGCGACGTAAAGCCCCTAGCAAAAAAAAAAAAAAAAAAAAAAAAAGGAAAAAAACTTCTTTAGCCTTAGTCTCCTCCTCTATCTGGACATTATCCTTGTAACCAACAATCTTTACATAATGCTGACTGAATACTCTGCCTTTTGAAGATCCTCACATACACACTCCCCTTGTTCATTAATTATTCCTAGAATGCCCTTTTTGGAACCTGTTTCTGCCTTAAAATACCTATACATACCCTTCCATTTTTCACTAAAATTTGTATGACTGCCAATTATGCTTGCCATTATGTTATCCTTAGCTGCCTTCTTTGCTAGATTCAATTTTCCAGTAAGTTCCTTCAATTTCTCCTTACTTCCACAGCCATTTCTAACTCTATTTCTTTCCAGTCTGCACCTCCTTCTTAGTCTCTTTACTTCTCTATTATAATAAGGTGGGTCTTTACCATTCCCTACCTCCCTTAAAGGTACAAACCTGTTTTTGCATTCCTTAACAATTTCATTAACCCCAACCCAGAGTCTGTTTACATTTTTATTTACCGTTTTCCACCGATCAAAGTTACTTTTTAGAAACTGCCTCATGCCTGCTTTATCAGCCAAATGGTACTGTCTAATAGTCCTACTTTTAAGACCTTCCTTTCTATCACATTTATTTTTAACTACGACAAAAACGGCTTCATGATCACTAATACCATCTATTACTTCAGTTTCTCTATAGAGCTCATCTGGTTTTTTCAGCACCACATCCAGGATATTTTTCCCTCAAGTTGGTTCCATCACTTTCTGAATCAGCTGTCCTTCCCATATTAACTTATTTGCCACTTGTTGGTCATGCTTCCTGTCGTTCGCTTTTCCTTCGCAATTTACATCTGGTACCTGTCTAAACCATTTGATAGGGTGGATCATGGGAGACTACTGGCAAAAATGAGTGCAATTGGACTAGACAAAAGAGTGACTGAATGGGTTGCTATATTTCTAGAAAATAGATCTCAGAGAATTAGAGTAGACGAAGCTTTATCTGACCCTGTAATAATTAAAAGACCAATTCCTCAAGGCAGTATTATCGGACCTTTATATGTTTTCTTATATATATAAATGATATGAGTAAAGGAGTGGAATCGGAGGTAAGGCTTTTTGCGGATGATGTTATTCTCTATAGAGTAATAAATAAGTTACAAGATTGTGAGCAACTGCAGCGTGACCTCGAAAATGTTGTGAGATGGACAGCAGGCAATGGTATGATGATAAACAGGGTTAAAAGTCAGGTTGTGAGTTTCACAAATAGGAAAAGTCCTCAAATAGGAAAAGTCCTCTCAGTTTTAATTACTGCGGTGATGGGGTGAAAGTTCCTTTTGGGATCATTGTAAGTATCTACGTGTTAATGTAAGGAAAGACCTTCATTGGGGTAATCAAATAAATGGGATTGTAAATAAAGGGTACAGATCTCTGCGCATGGTGATGAGGGTGTTTAGGGGTTGTAGTATGGATGTAAAGTAGACGGCATATAAGTCTGTGGTAAGACCCCAACTAGAGTATGGATTACCAGATTCAAGAACTGGAAAAAATCCAAAGAAAAGCAGCTCAATTTGTTCTGTGTGATTTCCGACAAAAGAGTAGTGTTACAAAAATGTTGCCAAGTTTGGGTTGGGAAGAATTGAGAGAAAGAAGAAGAGCTGCTCGACTAAGTGGTATGTAAGTCCCAACTGACGAGCCCAAGTTAGCGCACGAGGGCGAAACGCAGGCAACCAAGAATGAGTTAGCTGGAAAATTTATAATGTCCAATAAAGGACCATTAGAGTATATTGGTATTATAAATTTAATCATTCAGGACAAATATTTTAAGTTCCCTATGGGAATCAACATCTATATCATAAGTGGTATGTTCCGAGCTGTCAGTGGAGAGATGGCGTTGAATGACATTAGTAGACGAATAAATTTGAGTGGCGTTTATAAAAGTTGGAAAGATCACAATATGAAGATAAAGTTGGAATTCAAGAGGACAAATTAAGGCAAATATTCATTTATAGGAAGGGGAGTTAGGGATTGGAATAACTTACCAAGGGAGACGTTCAATAAATTTCCAATTTCTTTGAAATCATTTAGGAAAAGGCTAGGAAAACAACAGATAGGGAATCTGCCACCTGGCCGACTGCCCTAAATGCAGATCAGTATTGACTGATTGGTAAATTCTGATCTCCCGCTACAATCACATTTCTTTCCTTGTAGTTTCGTACATAGCTGATTATCTTATCAAATAATTCTGAATCTGTGTCAGTGCTACCCTTTCCCGGTCTGTACACTCCAACTACCCGGTATATCTATTATCTTTACAAATGAGCCTTACACCTAGAATTTCATGTGTCTCATCTTTCTCGGTACCTGATCCCAATCACCTTCAGAATCTTAAATAGCTTGGTCCAATCAACATTATCGAATGCCTTTTCTAGATCTACGAATGCCATGTACGTGGGCTTGTCCTCCTTGATTCGATCCTCTAAGATCAGACGTAAAGTCAGGATTGCTTCACGTGTTCCTACATTTCTTCTGAAGCCAAATTGATCTACTTCCAACTCAGCTTCAACTTGTCTTTCCATTCTTCTGTAAATAATACGTGTTAAAATTTTGCAGGCATGAGATACTAAACTAATGGTGCGGTAGTTTTCATACCTGTCAGCACCGGCTTTCTTGGGAATAGGTATAACAACATTCTGCCGAAAATCGGATGGGACTTCTCCTGTCTCATACATCTTGCACACTAAATGAAATAACCTTGCCATGCTGGTTTCTCCTAAGGCAGTCAGTAATTCAGAGGGACTGTCATCAATTCCAGGTGCCTTGTTCCTATTCAGGTCACTCACAGCTCTGTCAAACTCTGACCTCAAAATTGGGTCTCCCATTTCATCAGCATCAACAGCCTCTTCTTGTTCCAGAACGAAATTATCTACATCTTTACCTTGATACAACTGTTGGATATGTTCCTGCCGTCTTTCTGCTTTGTCTTCTTTCCCTAGAAGTGGCTTTCCATCTGAGCTCTTAATATTCATACCTAGATTTCCTGTCTCCAAAGGTTTCCTTGATTTTCCTGTATGCAGCATCTACCTTTCCCAGGACCATACAACCCTCGACATCCTTGCACTTCTCCTTCAGCCAGTCTTCCTTAGCTACCTTGCACTTTCTATCCACTTGATTCTTTAATCGCCTGTATTCTTTTCTGCCCCTTCATTTCTACCATTCTTGTATTTTCGTCGTTCATCAATCAGGTCTAGTATCTCCTGAGTTATCCACTGATTCTTAGTTGATCTTTTCTTCCTTCCTAACATTTCTTCAGCAGCCCTACTTACTTCATTTTTCATGACTCTCCACTCTTCCTCTATTGTTTTTCCTTCAGCCTTTTCATTTAGCCCTTGTGCAACATATTCCTTGAAACAATTCCTCACACTCTTTTCTTTCAACTTGTCTAGATTCCATCTCCTTGCATTCCTTCCTTTCTTCAATTTCTTCAACTTCAGATGGCATTTCATGACCAACAAGTTATGGTCACAGTCCACGTCTGCTCCTGGGAAAGTTTTGCAATCCAACACCTGGTTTCTGAATCTCTGCCTAATCATAATGAAGTTTTTTTGATACCTTCAAGTGTCTCCAGGTCCCGTCCACATATACAGCCATCGTTTTTGGTGTTTGAAACAAGTATTGGCAAGGTTTAAATTATGATCGGTGCAGAATTCAACCAGCTGACTTCCTCTTTCATTCCTTTGTCCCAATTTGAATTCTCCTACTGTATTACCTTCTCTTCCTTGGCCTACCACTGCATTCCAGTCTCCCATCACAGTTAGATTCTCGTCACCTTTTACATATTGTATTAAATCTTCTATCTCTTCATATATTCTTTCGATTTCCTCATCATCTGCTGAACTAGTAGGCGTATAGAACTGCACTATTGTGGTGGGCATTGGTTTGGTGGCTATCTTGACGACAATAATTCTTTCACTATGCTGGTCGTAGTAGCTTAGCCGCTGCCCTATTTTCTTATTCATTATTAAACCAACTCCTGCATTACCCCTGTTTGATTTTGTGTTGATAATTCGGTAGTCGCCTGACCAGAAATACTGTTCCTCCTTCCAATGTACTTCACTTATACCAACTACATCTAACTTTAGTCTATCCATCTCTCTTTTCATATTCTGTAACCTACCACAACAATTCAAACTTCTAACATTCCACGCTCCAACTCGCAGAATGTCAGTATCCATCTTCCTGATGATCGCCCCCTCTCGTGTAGTCCCCACCCAGACATCCGAATGGGGGACTAGTTTACCTCCGGAATATTTTACCCGAGAGGAAGCCATCATCAGTACATTATTCATACAGAGAGAGCTGCATGTCCTCAGGAGTTAGTTACGGCTGTAGTTTCCCGTTGCTTTCAGCCGTGTCGCAGTATCAACAGAACTAAGCCCTGTTGAGTGTTATTACAAGGCCATATCAGTCAATCATCTAGACTGCCGCCCTTGCAACTTCGGAAAGGCTGCTACCCCCCTTTCGATGAACCATTCCTTAGTCTGGTCTCTCAACAGATACCCATCCGGTATGGTTGCACCTGCGGCTCGGCTATCTGCTTCATTGGGACATGCAAGCCTCCCCACCGCGGCAAAGTCAAATGGTTCGCAGGGGAGGTATTATTATTATTATAATTTTATTATTATTATTATGATCATCATCATTCATCTAAAAGTATCTTGGTGCTGGTCAGTGAGAACTCGACCAATTGTGGTGGGGAAAGAGACTGCGGCACAGCCCTGCCAGAGTAAAATGTCACAAAACGCCACTGGATCTTTCCTACTTTCAAAAGCTTCTTCGTTCCACACTATCACCGGGCCAGCAGCCAGCAGCTTCCATACTGTCACAGTGAGGGCTCGGTCAGCACATAAAGCAAAACACTTTGAACTTTTATGAGAAATTATTCAATGATATCTAACCTTGCAGTATTGGTGAGGTTGTTACCATCCGCCTCGTGCTGCTCAATACTCCTCTGATTATTTTATTTTTTGTTCTGTTTGTACAAATGATTCATATATTGTAATACAGCATCATATTCAGCTTTCAGTGATTAAATGTTATATCTTCTCAGTCAATATGTCATGTCACGGACTACTTTCCAATAGCGCCTTTTATTTCTCATCATAAGGTCCCATTTTCTGCCATCCTCATGCGTCGTTGAAGTGGAGCATTTAAAATGTGTTTGGAACTCTATCCTGGCTACAACTATCCCCTAAAATCATATTTTTTCTAGGCCATCTTTCCTTATAATGTATTCGAAGAACTTGGCAGCATACTTGCAACTGATTAGTTCCCATATCAGTTGATGAGGTCCAGCAGTCTGATGTGTACAGAGAGCACTTGGGTCAGTGCATCATCAACCTCTCTAAGCTTCGCTTTTACTGGTACTTTTTCTTTGATTACTGACATCTTCAACTCTGTATCTGTTTAGTAAATTCAATATTTTCCCCTCTGAGGAACCAAGTAATGTGGAGTCATCTGCTCCAGTCTTGATGGCTCCATTGCTTCTTCATTATCCACTCACAGCCTTGTTGTATGCCTTTCCTTGTCTAAATAGGGTCCTTAAATAAAGGATTCAAATTCTCCATCAGTTCATGGCTAACTTTCACTTTTCCTTTGTTTCTGTCACAGTGAGGTCTGACTAGGCTTAACACATGGTGTGATACTCTTATTTCAAGAAATATTGTCCTCATGTTCTAATAATAATAATGCTATATGTTTTATGTCTCACTAACTACTTTTATGGTTTTCGGAGACGCCGAGGTGCCGGAATTTTGTCCCGCATGAGTTCTTTTATGTGCCAGTAAATCTACCGACATGAGGCTGACGTATTTGAGCACCTTCAAATACCACCGCACTGAGCCAGGATCAAACCTTCCAGGTTAGGGTCAGAAGGCCAGCGCCTCAACCGTCTGAGCCACTCAGCGCGGGCCTCATATTCTGTCATTGGATGAAGTCATATGTTTCACTCCAATGAAACATATAAATGCTGTGATACTGAATTCTCTGTAACTTTTCAATTATCTGATATATACTCAAGATCTGTTCATGAATCCCTCCTGTTCTTGAGATATTTGTGGCAGCAAGTACAACTTACAACATTACTTTGCTGGGTAGGGTAGGAATGCAGACTGCCATTGTATAGAAGGCAGTAACTGCACAGTTGGGATTGTGAAAGTGTGCCCTTCACTCCCCTATTTTAGTTGTTTAGTAAGAGTTGTGCCCCTCAGCAGGATTGTAGTGAACTTCCTCTAACAACTACGGGACAGTATAAATGAGGAGAACCTGGGTGATTGTAATGCCGAAGTAAGACTAGGTACAAGTGGATACGAAGGAATTATGGGGTCTTTCAGATATGGGACATAGAATATGCTTTCTTCTTTTTCTTTTTTTTCTTTTCTTTTTTTTGTTAGTTGCTTTACGTTGCACCGACACAGATAGGTCTTATGGCGACTATGGGACAGGAAAGTCCTAGGAGTGGGAAGGAAGCGGCCGTGGCTTTAATTAAGATACAGCCCCAGCATTTGCCTGGTGTGAAAGTGAGAAACCACGGAAAACCATCTTCAGGGCTGCCGACAGTAGGGCTCGAACCCACGATCTCCCAGATGCAAGCCCACAGCTGCGCGCCTCTACTCGCATGGCCAACTTGCTCGGTACATGGAATATGAAAGGAGAACTTCTACTTGATTTGTGCTTAAGTAATAACTTACTGATAAAGAACACATGGTTCCAGAAGAAAGTAGAGTGACTAGCAGTTTCAACTTCTACAACCTCAAAAGACATCTGCTTCGGGATAACAAAGATAACTCTGTATAAGTTATACTTTGTGCCCATTCTCACATATAAAAACAGTACATTGAAAGTATTGAATTACAAAAACCAATGAACATAAATTTATTCTGGAAGTTTATAAAAAAAGACAAAAGAAGAAACTGGAATAAAAGTACAGTGAAGAAGTTAGATGGTAGAGTATGCAATAATAATGAAAGTATTGGGAATTGTGATGCAGAATATTTTTCTAAAGTGAACTCATAAAATACTGCATCATACAATCAGTTCTGTTCAAATGGTAACTCAAACGCTCAGTTAGATATGCTTTACTTGAGTAAAAGAACTGTCTTTGAGATCAAGAAATCAATAACAAAACTCAAGCCTGGGAAATTGACAGGACCAGATGGTATTCCTCCATTTATTTTCAAGGGATGCAAAGATCAGTTACTGTAGCCATTGGCAAAATTGTTCAATATGATTGTTAGGTCTTTCATTTTTCCTAATGCCTCAAAATATTAGAAAACTAGCTGATGTACCCCTGTTTCGCAACGGGATTCTCAGAAAGACTGACTTTGTGCTTTTCGTAACTGAAGTCAACATAGGTCATTACAGAAACGTCAGTAGGAATGTAGCGATTCAAAGCCACGTTATCATTTAAACACTCAATCAAATTAAAAACTGCACATTTTTTCACTTTTAACAAACAGTACTACGGTGCCAATCTAACAGTCCAAAGTTCTAGAACTGGAATGACCAGGTTGCAGTCAGCCGTTAACACTGCTCTGCCATTATTCCATTAAATATGCACATTTCTCATTCCAATCAGTGCCTCAGAGTAGGGACTGAATAGCTCAAATGCTATGATGAATCAGGGTGTTATGTACCAGTAGTATCGGAAAATTTATGAAACAGAGGAATAGCATGCTAAAGAAGAGAGTTTCCTAACTCCCCAGCTACTTCACACCAATATTCAGGCAGGCTGTTACATACGGTAGGACTGAGCGAGTTGGTCGTATGGTTAGGGGCGCGCAACTGTGAGCTTGCATTCGGAAGATAGTGGATTCGCACCCCACTGTCAGCAGCCCTGAAGATGTTATTCCGTGGTTTCCCATTTTCACACCAGGCAAAAGCTGGGGCTGTACCTTAATTAAGGCCGAGGCCGCTTCCTTCACAATCATAGCCGTTTCCTATCCCATAGTCGCCATAAGACCTAACAGTGTTGGTGCGACGTTAGCCAAATTTTAAAAAAATTCTTGGTACGCAGCTGTAATCCTATCTATCGGAGATGAGTGGCAACAGAAGACAAAGCACATCACAACAAACAATGGTCAATGTAATGTTATTGTTGATCAATTTTATGAGCTTTCTAAACTGTAGGCCTTCACATTTAGTTTTCTTTTGACTCTGTGATATTGGGGCATGTAATGAAAATATTTATAGCATAGACTGTAGTTCCTTATTCTACGCCTTTACATACCGATTTTCATTAAATCCTGTTTACCCATTTCCTTGTGACTCGGCGCTGATAAGGACTTAGTAATAAAAATCCAAATTATGAATATCTCTGATCATAGCCGTATGGTAACAATGTGTAAGACATAAATGATCAGAAATATAATACTATATAACTTTAGTTATGTAGTATTTATCGATATGACCACTAATAACGTAAATATTTGAGAATTCCATTGTATGCCTTCCCATGAACTACCATTTCACTCAGCGTGAGTAAAATGATTTATGGCCTAGATCATAGCGACTTATTCCCTGACTTTGCATACCGATTTTCATAGTATTCTCTTCTGCCGTTTTCTCGTGATGCGTGTACATACATACATACAGACAGACAGAAATTACAGAAAAGTAAAAAGTGAATTACCTTGTTACTGTGGGCATGACTGATACAGAAATACCATCCTTTTTAAATTCTGAGCAATGTACAGAAGAAACTCTTATTTTATATATATAGATTATTCCTATTCCCAAAACGTGATCTTGGCTTAATCAGTAACTATATGGTCAACTCCTCCTGCAAAGCTCTTTGAAAGTAATCTTTTTGAACGTATAATGGTTCATGATTTTTCAACATGATTTCATGCATTCTACCACCACAAATTGGTCCCATAGAAATAACCATTGGCTCTGCATACCTCCCATATGACTCAACTAATCTGCCCCCATCAGAAGAGGTTGAGAACCTGATTTGCAATGCAAAGATGAAAGAAACCTAGTCCTTGAAGCAGATGCAGATTCACACCACACGGCATGGGGCAGCATGAACTGCAATGCAAGAGGTGAATCTTTACTAGAGTTTATTACTGGAACTGAGTTGACGATAACTAAACCTAGGAAACAAGCCTACATTTATGAATAAAAATCGTAGGGAGGTAATAGACATTACACTAAGCACTACTCATATTGCAAACTTTATTAAAGACTGGAAGATCTGGAGGAACCATCATTGGCAAACCACCAGCACATCCAATTTGCAATAGATGCGAGACTATGTGGAATTGAGATGTACAGAGACCTGAAAAGAACTAACTGAGAGAAGTTTTAGGGAAGGCTGTACAAAATATTCCAACTAACGTGAGAGAACAGAAAGAATTGGATGAGGATGGATACTCGTTAATGCCCTGACGAACCTCTTCAGAACAAGTCTAGTTTTAGGGTACATGCCAAAATCATGGTCTGAAGCTAAAGCAGTATTCATACCTAAGCCTGGAAGGGCAAACTATGCCCAAGCCAAAGCATACAGACCATTATGTTTAACCTCCTTCATGCTGAAAGCAATGGAGAAAATTCTGGATAAATATATCAGAAGAACGGTGCAACTGAACTCAACGTTACATGAAAATCAGTTTGCATATAAATCTGGCATATCCACTGAAGTAGCACTCCACCAGTTGGTTTGTAAACTAGAGGAAAGCCTAGAATATAAAGAAATTACACTGGCAGCATTTCTAGACATAGAAGGAGCCTTCAGCAATACAGCCTATGACTCTATGATCAAGGCATTGGAAAAGAACAGAGAGAGTAAAACCGTCATCAAATGGATTAAATCCACGTTAGACGGAAGGAAGATAAAAGCAACCCTGTTTGAAGAAATGCTGACGGTTAGGGCCACCCGAGGCTGTGCTCAGGGAGGAGTTCTTTCACCTCTGTTGGTGAACAAAATCGTAGCTATGCTCAACGAACAGGGTTTCTTTACACAAGGATATGCAGATGACCTAATGATTGTGGTACAAGGTAAGGTGATGAGTGAGGACCTGATGCAAAGATCACTCAACCGTGTGGAGAACTGGTGTCGGGAAGAACAACTATCAATCAACCCGAACAAGAGAACTCTGGTCCCTTTTACAAGCAGGAGGAAATTAGAGGGAAAGAGATCACTGAAGCTCTTTGGGCAAGATATATATGTGGAAGAACAGGCACTGCACCTAGGTGTAGTGTTAGATAAAAATCTAACCTGCAATCCACATATAGAAAGGAACATAACCTGGGCCAATAACTTGCTGTATGCATGTACAAGAGCTGTTGGGAAGACCATCAATGGTAATGTGGATATACACAATGATCATTAGACAGTTGTCCGACTCGTTGGCTGAATGGTCAGCGTACTGGCCTTCGGTTCAGAGGGTCCCGGGTTCGATTCCCGGCCGGGTCGGGGATTTTAACCTTCATTGGTTAATTCCAATGGCCCGGGGGCTGGGTGTTTGTGCTGTTTCCAACATCCCTGAAATTCACACACCACACATAACACTGTCCTCCACCACAATAACACGCAGTTACCTACACATGGCAGATGCCGCCCACCCTCATCGGAGGGTCTGCCTTACAAGGGCTGCACTCGGCTAGAAATAGCCACACGAAATTAATTAGACAGTTGATGGCCTATGCTGCAATCATCTGGTGGCAGAAAGTAAGTTAAGGAAAAGTCAGCAGTAGATTGGATAGCCTACAGAGGATGGCATGTATAGCCATAACTGGGGCTATGAGAACTACGCTGACAGAAGCCTTGATGATGATGATGATGATGATGATGATGATGCTTGTTGTTTAAAGGGGCCTAACATCCAAGGTCATCGGCCCGACAGAAGCTTGAATACTTTATTAGACCTCCCATCACTAAGAAATTTCATAAAAGGATAGGCTAGAAGGAGTTCGTATAGATTGGCACGGTCAAAGTGCTGGAATGCACAAAGACTCAATCTTGGACACTGTAAAATTAACAGAGTAATAACAGAGGAAGTTCTACACATGCCTTCTGATTACTGTATATGATACCAAAGTACAACTTTGAAAAACCGTTTGAGACCCAGATAATAAAAAAAAAGAAGACTGGGATATCAACAAATGGAATACTGAAAAAGAAGCTATAGTGTGGTGGACTGATGGTTCAAAGACTGTGGATAGCACTGTAGGAGGGATCAACGGGGGAAGACCTGAGAGATCAATCCAGATGAGCCTGGGCAAACACACTACAGTCTTTCAAGCTGAAATGATAGCTATCACAACATATCTTGAAGAAAATCTGAAAATGAACCATAGGAATTAGAACATTTTCACTTTTACGGACAGCCAAGTGGCCATTAAGGCACTAGAAGCAGTCCGGATAATATCCAGAATTGTCTGGTATTGCCATTCACTTCTTCTGAAGCTCTCAAAGTACAACATTGTCAAAATAATATGAGTACCAGGGCATGCAGGTATAGAAGGAAATGAAAAAGCAGATAAACTGGCCAGAAAAGAGGCAGAAACACATTTTGCAGGCCCAGAACCTGTATGCGGGGTTTCCTATGGACAAGCCCGACACTACAAAGGAAAATGGGTACAAAAGAAACAAATGGGGAACTGGAAAAACACTCCAGGATGCAGGCTTGCAAAGGAACTGATAAAAGGATCAAACAAGAAGCATACTAAAGAACTGTTGAAACTCAGCAGAGAAAATATAAGATGGGTAGTAGGATTGTTGACAGGACACTGCCATCTGAACAAACACCTACATAGAATTCGAGTAATAAGAGACAATATATGTAGGAGTATCCAGCAGAATAGCTCGACTGGTTCTGAATGTGTCGAAAAGGTACAGAGTGCAAATTGTACAAGTTTATGCTTCCACTTTAAGCCATACAGATGAAGAAGTTGAGTCCTTTTATGAGAGCCTTGAAATAATGTGTGAAAAAGGAAGGGATTGTCATTTCCAACTGATTATTGGTGATTTTAATGCAAAAGTCGGCACCTATAAACTTGGCGACTCAGTGGTGGGCAACTACGGGATTGATGACAGGAACGACCGAGGGGAGAAACTAGTCCAATTTGCAGAATATACCAACATGCCAATAATGAAGACGTTCTTCAGTTTTCCTTCTGGCTTGCCACAGGAATAAAACAAATTTCCAGATTTTAAGAGGAGACAGTCTTCTCCTTTCCAACGTATTTCACTTAGACCAACAATACTCCAGTTGATCTTCCCAAGTTGTTCTTCAATCTCTTCTAGTCTGTCACTACCTAGCAATGAGCAACAGTTATAGGTACAGACATTCAATATTTGAGGTTTCTTTGTAATAGGTCTTTGTTTCTGAGACATCAAAGCTGCTCCCACCCGGAGATCCGATTGTGGGAATATTTTAACTCCGGAGAATTTATTAACATAGTGAGACAAGGTCTTTCATAGTGCATTGGCACTGCCGGTGGGTACATTTAGCCTACGCAGTGGCCTCCACGCCATGCGTCTTGGTAGGTGTGCTAGGTACCAACTGACGAGCCCAGCCTAGCACACTGGGGCGAAACACTGGCAACCAGGAGTGAGTTAGCTGGAAAATTTATAATGTCCAATATCAGACCAACTATATTGGTATTAGCTCCGTGTTTGGCCGTTGCCTACGAGATACTTCCGCCAAGTGCCGCTAGAGTTCTCTTTACTGAGCTGTCTTGCCCGCTCATTGCAACACGTTCCAGTACGAAAACGTAAGAAATTTCATTAAAACTAGCAATTTCAGAAGACATGAAACAGATGTGGGATAAAAATATAGACAAAGAGCAGTTGTATCACTTACTTTCTACAAGGTATTTCTTACACTTTGCTTAAACGAAATGAGTAATTCATGAAAGAAGCAGAGAAGTCTATGAGCGAGTTTGTCACTTCTTCCCGTTTTCGCTAATTCTTTCTCAGTGTATCTGATAAAGTGATCGAGATTGCGGTTTAAAATAACTTTGGGTTTAATCACCATCTTATAAATTATCAACTATCCTACCTTTTCCTCCACACATCTGATGTTGCGACATTCGTATTGAAGCCGCTGTTTGGAGAGCAATGTTATGCCCGTTTTGCCATAAGTATATAATTTTTCAGCATCTCCTGATGTGGTACAGTACAAGGATATCAAATATGTAGCCGGTAGGTGCTTTCCTATGCTAGAAGACGCAAATATTTAGCATCGTTTCTCCGTATTTCACTTTTTCTTCCCGTAAGATTCAGTTTGTTCTAACAGGAATAAAGCTCCTAAATGATCATTTGTACCATTATTATTTCTATTTGGTTTACTTTTTGCTCAAGTTCAGATACCTTCAATCATTTTTCTGATTTCATTACCGTATCCTCCTTCTCAATATAAAGACTGGTTTCCGTAATCTGGCATTTGAAATCTCATCAATATATATTTAGATTTAACAGAGATACTCGTAGCCTTTCCTTGACATAGAAACGAGACTTGTAGGTACTTCTTTGTTGTTTGTGAGTGACGTGGATCAATTATATGCTGAAGACCGAGCTCAATAGCTGCAGTCGCTTAAGTGCGGCCAGTATCCAGTATTCAGGAGATAGTAGGTTCGAACCCCACTGTCGGCAGCCCTGAAAATGGTTTTCCGTGGTTTCCCATTTTCACACCAGGCAAATGCTGGGGCTGTACCTTAATTAAGGCTATGGCCGCTTCCTTCTCACTCCTAGCCCTTTTCTGTCCCATCATCGCCGTAAGACCTATCTGTGTCGGTGCAACGTAAAACAATTAGCAAAACAAATATATGCTGAAGATATGGTATGTTCATCGTTACCTGAATCAGAAAATTTACTAAATTTTGATGGCAATACCGGTACGTCATTTCTTGGAGCTGGAGCCTTCCTGCATTTGACATTTTTTCTGTTGTGAACAGGATATACACTAAAAACAGAAGGAACTTCGTTGGGGAGAATTCGCTTGATTGATATGCTTAAGGCCGGTCTCCACTGATTAACGTTTAACAGCAACATGTTAAATTTAACATGTTACAATTGACATGTATATTGTGTTTGTGTCTTCCAATTGACTTTGCATGTTAACTCAGAATGTTGAGGTTAACACTTTTAATATGTTGGCGTGTTTTTCGCTCCAAGTGGAAAACATGTCAAGTCAATTCGTTGTTCTTGAGATGTTGGCACAGCCTCGGCAACTTCCTTGCCGTTTCCATGTCAACAGATAGCCAAACGGCGCAAACGATGTTCTTCTCGAGTAGTAGGACTATAGTTACAACACTCCGCAACACTCATTCTCTTTGTTATAAGCTACAAATACAGTACCGGTACGCACACGTGTGTCGTTCTCCTGCACTATACTGAAATGTATAGTATAGTCAGAAATGGAGTGGAGCAATTTTACTTTGGACTTAATTAATGATGTAAAAGAAAGGCCTTGTTTGTGGTATGTCTCATCAAAGGAATGCAGAGATAAAGCAAAGAAAGCCGACAGTTTCCAGGAACTCTAAATTATCTATAATTGTTCCCGGGAGTGGATTGAAAAAAAAACTAGCTTCCCTCCGCTCCCAGTACAGTCGAGTATTGCAAAAATATCAGAAGTCGGGTGCGAGAGCGGACGAAGATTATACTTCAAAGTGGTTTGCTTTTTTAACAATGAGCAGGATGAGGGGAGGACATGTGTCTAATAAAACTGCATTTCTAAGTCATAACAAGAAGCAACAGTGGCACTAACAAAGTGCCAAATCCTCTTCACCTGAGTCCATTGTCCTTATTTGAAAATACTAGACACCACCTAAATGTATTATCACAAATTGATATGATGAACTACTTAGGTCCTATATATAAACAAAGAAAGTCAAGTTTAACATGTTTATTAAGTGTGGACACAATGTTAAATGAAACAGTATTCAACATGTTGATGGTGTCACCAGTTAACATTTAACAATTATAACATTTAACATGTTGTTGTTAAATGTTAATCAGTGGAGACCGGCCTTTACACTGAAATTGAATGTATTAAAATGCAAGCTACATACTCGTGCCTCGAAATAGCTTGCCTGCATTTCTCTCTTAAACTGCACTCGGAACGAAAATTATGGAACGTCACATTTTCTTGCTTTTTAGTGGTATCCGAAGTACATAGAGGTACACAACAGTGCACCTTCTTCTTGACCTCACAGACACTCACCGACAAAAACAATACTCACAATAAATTGCATAAAATACTGACTTTCCCATCCGATGCAAACACATTGTCTTTACTTTCATCGGTAAATACTACTGCTTTGCGGTGCCGTAAAATGGGGTGAATAGGAACATGGGGGTGAAAGGGAACACATAGTAGGGAATTTATTTTATGGAAGGTTTTCACCGTATGTAAAGCAGTTCAGTGGGACTTTTTTCACCCATATGTTTCCTATCCTTATTTCCCGCCATTTCAATGTGCTCTGAAAGGATAACAATAACTTGTAGCAACAATAGTGCGCAATAATGTATCCTTGTATTTTTTGGAGCTATTAAAGACCATAGAATCTTCTTCTGGATTAGAAAATAGTGTGGACCTAAGTGCTTTTAATGTCTAGAATAAGTAACTATGCCATTTTGTGATACAGTTAAATATAATTTTTCCATGACATATAACCACACTTTTCTATGTAAACACTATGGCAGAATTAGTAAACAACATCATTGAAAAATGGGGTGAATGGGAACACATAGATGATATGTAAAATGAAGGTTAAATGTGAATATTGTCTTCATATAAATTCTATCCCTTATTTTATCTGTATTCCAGTTGAACAAGAAAGATGCCAAGGCAATACACACAAGATCAGAGGGGCAAAATCCACAAGAAACACCCTCCGGAAACAATTTCTGTTGCATTAGAGGATATTAAAAGAGGATTATCATCCAGAAAATGTTCAGAGAAATATGGCATTCCTACAACAGTGTTTTACAGACATATTAAATGTAGTAAAAGTGAAGGAAGAATAGAAATGAAGCCAAAAGGTGGACAGACATTGTTTGGTGTTGATACTGAAAAGCATTTGGTTGATCAGCTGGTGACGTGTTCTTCCTCTGGTTATCCATTTGATGCATACGACCTCGGATGTATTGTTAAGGCTTGCCCTGATAGAAGGGGAGTCGCTGTGAAGAGGTTCACAAACAATATGCCAGGTGATGACTTTGCACACAATTTCCTTAACCATCACCGAAATGTTTTATCTCAATGAATGTGTCAAAAGAGAACAGAGACCGTATTTTAAGTCGCTTGTCCCGCTCATCAGCAGAAGAAACAGTGGACGATGTTGAAGGAAACAATGGTATCACTGATGACTGCATTGTTTCTGTACTCAATGATATGAGGTTCAATCCTGGGGCAGTAAGAATTAGAAAGAGAAAGCTAAACATTCCTCCTGGTCAGAGCGTGTAAGCTGACGACTTGGAAAATGATACCGGGAAGGGCATCTGTCAGATGATTACCAGCAGCACAAGGAGATCTCAAAAGAAAATGATGTTCCCACTGATAAACATGCCAGTAAAAGAAAGTTGTCCATCCCAACCAAAGAACGCCAGAATCAGAACTCTAAATCACACCTAAGGCAGGACTGCAACAGTGAACCACATCTGGATGAAGAAATAATGAGAGGTGTGTATGTAAAGAAAGCATGAATTGAAGAAGGTGACTGCGTTATGGTAGATTTTTCTTCTCCATCCACATCATAATCAAATCACCAAAGTTCTACTAAGCAATCCTATTTCATTGAATCAGTCATCAGCGTTGACAATGCATGCTTCACAGTAAAGATTCTGAAGTATGTGCCAACTAAAGTTGATAGCGGACACATTTTTATGTGGCCCAAACATGAAAATATCTGTGAAACTGATAAGTGAAGTGTTGTTGTCGTGGTAAACCACCCTAAGCTTTTGATAAGAGGACTCATCAAATTCGATGTAATTTCCATGAATGGCAAATTTTTGTAACACGTTTTAGGATGACAATTACCTTATTGTATTATTTTTAAATGTTTATGCATTTTTCAGATCTTAAATAACATTTTTTAAAGGTTTTCAGTGTCCTTTTCACCCCAGTATGAGGTGAATAGGTTTAGATGGTACACTTAAATATCTGTTCCTATTGACCCCATATTTGGGGTGATTGGGAACACTAATTTTTCAGTCAATATCACATAACTCATTGTACCAAACTGTTCATTTCATGTACCATAACTACCTGTCTGACCTTGTCAACACTGCCACATACAGAAATGTATCAAATGATCTAAATGAAGAAAACAGCGACAGAAAATACTATAAAACCATTCCCATTCAACCCAGTAGTCAAAAGATTTATCAACGTGATCTGTGACAAACTGGAACCTAATACGTTTGTTGTTCTTGCTGATGCATGGTTTATTGCGCAATACTCGAACAATGAAATCCTCTCTACACGGTTTCTGGACAGGCTGTTTACTTCAATAGAACTTCTGATTCCTTGGCAAGTTTTGGTGCATTTAACGTGGGACTCTTCTTTATTTGAAGTCGAATCCATCGCTCGTCTTATGCAGTGAATATTTTTCTCGCCGGGCTGAGTGGCTCAGATGGTTGAGGCGCTGGCCTTCTGGCCCCAATTTGGCAGCTTCGACACTGGCTCAGTCCGGTGGTATTTGAAGGTTCTCAGATACGGTACTGGCATGTTAAAGAACTCCTGCGGGTCAACATTCCGGCACATATGCGGTTAAGTGGGACGTAAAAACGTTATTATTAACAATATTTTTCTTGAACTACAGTAGTCTTTGTTCTCTATTGTGCTGTAATTATATTTTGCACAGTAGAATGACATGACTCACAATTTTGCCGATCTGAAGCAGAGATATAACCACATGGTTCTGAATGTGAGAGCTTGCCTGGTACTCCAATGGGGGGCATGTATTGGACACTGTACCACTTTCCCTGCGCATTCGATTTGCACTTGTTTCAGTGTTTTCCATTTTATGCAAATATATTCATAGAAATTGTATGTACTTTTATAGTTCCTGAAGTTGGATACGTAATGGAGTAATTTTCATTTGGAGGAAAATGTCAGTTTGTACAGGTGTACCAGTTTCATAGCAAGTTACTGTATGACTTTAATTGTAACCAATTGACCCCTTTTAGCTGTTAATTGTAGTAACACTAATGCCGTTCGTAACTATATTTTTTCATTACCGTACTGTATTTTTCTACTTTGAATTATTTTAGAATTGGGAGAACTGAAGAAAAAAAAAGGATAATGAGAATATGCAGGTTAGTTCTTTGTCTCTATGAATCAAAGAAGATGACGGCCTCAGTTCCTGGAAGCCAGCAGTCTGCAACCTGCTGAATTAATGAGTTCTAAGTGATCCTTATTTAGTGTCGAGAGGTTGTCAAACCACTCTCTTCAGTCTTTACCCTTTCTCCGTGTCGAGTGCAGTAGACGATTTGGCAACTCCAGCTACAGTAGACGTAGTAAATCCTTTAAGCCGCTAATAGACACCGGGCTTCCGTTGAAGAGTGGTGGTGTGAGGTGAGGTCGTCATATTTTGCCCCAGTAGTCTACTGTAAAATGGGTTACCATCGGCCACTTAAAGAAAAAAAAAAATTGAATGTGAGGATACCATAAATTAGGAGACTATTCTCAGTGTTTTGTTATACATAATCCCATGAAAAGATAACTTTCATGCAACATTTTGTTTGCTATATCATTTTTATTTAAATAGAAAAGCGCACAATGTGCATGTTACATATTATTACAATTTTTAAACTGTCATTCACTGCAAAGTTGCTGTATTGAAAATAATAGTCCTTTTATTACACGCCTGTTTGCTATATTAAATTCGTAATTGGCCAAAGTTTTCAAAGATGTCCAAGCTTCAGATCAACAAAATGTTAAAATACAAAATCACATATGCGTGTCTACTTCGGCCAATTCAAAATGTATAGGAATATCTGTAAATTGTTTTGGGTTTAAGGTTTTATTACAAAATTAAACAAATAAATGATTTCATTGCTAAATTTATTGAAATACCCTAGTAAGTTACAACAAAATCATTTAAACATCGTATAATGTGGATACAGTTCTGTTTGTTGTAAGATTATCAATGAAATTCATCATCATCATCATTTCTTCGTTCCAGCAAGCCAGGTGCGGTTGTGTACGAGCCTTTCTTTCCTGTCCATCCACAGATGTTGTTCGTGTATATGACGCCAGGTTACATCTCTAATTTCAAGGTCCTTGAAATTCTGCTTCTCTCAGCCATCACGAGGTCTCTTCCCAGGAACACTGCGGTCAAAGTATGCTCGACGAGTCCTGTGGTCATCCATTCTTTTCTTGTGACCATGCCATTGTATTCTCTTGACTTCGAGGTTCTCCAGCAATCTTCTTTCCAATCCAGGCTGCTGTTGGATATCCACATTCCTTGTTTTATCCATTTTTGTTTTTTGTAGACCAGTACAGAGGAACTTCATTTCTTGCCTGAAGATGACTGTTGACCCAGGAAGTCTTGCTACTTCTGTAGCATATGTCAATATAGGTACCAGATATATTTTGTACAAGCTGATCTTGGAAACTAACAGAAATGCTCATCCCAAAGTATTTGACTACAGCGTGATGGAATGTGAAAACTTTCTCTATTCTGTTGCTAATCTCTTGATGTATGGTATTGTTTGAGGACAGAACACTACCTAAATACTGGAAGTTGTCTATAATAACCATCCCCAATTCTTAGATGAACATTTGGAGAGTTTCTACTCATCACCAAGCCAAATGTCTTGCTTTTGCTGATTTTAAGAACTAAGGTTATTAAAGCTTCGTGCCACAGATCTAGTCTAGCTTGTACTTCCTAAAAACAATACAGATAGGAATGCACTTCAGGCCCTCAAACTGTCATTTATGCTTTTGAAAATGAATATTCCATGTCTTATGGCGAGCAGCATCTGTATTTGCCCATCCTCAACATCAGGAAAGACAAAGAGATTTTCACCCGCTTTTTTCCCTCATTTAATAACACAAATGTTCGCAGCTTCTAAAACCTCGGTTGCACAGAACTTCTGGTTCTTATCAGGATCATTGACAAGAACAAATTACTGTACTTGATATTATTCTGGAAGTGCAGTGGAGGTCTACCGAACTACAAGTCTCCTCAGTTTCATTCAACTCATCCACTTCATCTGAGGTACCACTAGAAGTGGCTCCACTTCAGTTTGAATGATCTCTTTAACAGACAGACTCCTTCCAGGTTTTACGTTGATTGCCTTGCCCTTAGATTTTGTATTTTTCTTCTCTCCCATACATGCAGTTTTGAGGAGTTCGATGAATGAGTCACTCCAGGATTCATCTAAGCTGTCATTCTTTTGGGAACTGGGAAGTTTTTTCAGCACAGCCTCGCTCTTTACAGGAGAGCTTCCTGTTGATAGGAACCCAGATTTCAAGTTATTTCCAATGTTTTCAGGACCATTACCTTCAGTTACTGTCTTCAGTATAATAGGAAATTCAGTTTTAGGCAAAGTACCATGGTTTTTCATTTTCCACTCAGTGGGAGCCCAAACTTTGCAACATTTTTGTAACGCTATTCCTTTGTTGGAAATCACCCAGAACAAATTGAGCTGCTTTTTTGTGTGTATGTTTTTCAGTTCTTGGATCGAGTAATCCTGGTGAGGGTCCCATACACTGGAACCATACTTTAGTTGGGGTCTTACCAGAGACTTATATGCCCTCTCCTTTACATCCTTACTACAGCCCCTAAACACCCTCATAACTATGTGCAGAGATCTGTACCCTTTATTTACAATCCAATTTATGTGATTACCCCAATGAAGATCTTTCCTTATATGAACACCTAGATACTTACATGATCACCAAAAGGAACTTTCACCCCATCAACACAGTAATTAAAACTGAGAGGACTTTTCCTATTTGTGAAACTCACAACCTGACTTTTAACCCCGTTTATCATCATACCATTGCCTGCTGTCCATCTCACAATATTATCAAGGTCATTTTGCAGTTATTCACAATCTTGTGACTTATTACTCTGTACAGAATAACATCATCCGCAAAAAGCCTCATCTCTGATTCCACTTCTCTACACATATCATTGATATATATAAGAAAACATAAAGGTTCAATAATACTGCCTTCAGGAATTCCACTCTTAATTATTACTGGGTCAGATAAAGTTTCACCTACTCTAATTCTCTGAGTTCTATTTTCTAGAAACACAGCCACCCATTCAGTCACTATTTTTTCTAGTCCAATTGCTCTCATTTTTGCCAGTAGTCTCCCATGATCCACCCTATCTAGTGCTTTAGACAGGTCAATCGCGATACAGTCCAATTGACCTCCTGAATCCAGGATATCTGCTATATCTTGCTGGAATCCTACAAGTTGAGATTCAGTGGAATAACCTTTCCTAAACCCAAACTGCCTTCTGTCAAACCAGTTATTAATTTCACAAATATGTCTAATGTAATCAGAAATAATGCTTTCCTAAAGCTTACATGCAATTCATGTCAAACTGACTGGCCTGTAATTTTCAGCTTTATGTCTATCACCTTTTCCTTTATACACAGGGGCTACAATAGCAACTCTCCATTCATCTGGTATAGCTCATTCAACCAAACAATAATCAAATACATAGGTCGTGTCATAAGTCATGGCAACTATTTTTTTTCTCGCGAACAGGAGACAACACAGAAAATCTAAGATATGCATTTGGAAACGTACGTTATGTACTTGCATATGATGCCACTAGATGGCATATGTAAACAATAGTGTGCGTCTAAGCATGCCTCCAAGTTCAGTGTGTGAGTGAGAGCATCACAAAATGGAAGTCGACAAGCAGGGGCAACGATCGTGTATTAAAATAGCAGTTCTCGGCGGCAGAAATGCACGCCAATGCCATTGCAGAGCTGCGGGAAGCATTAAGTGTGCATGCCATGCCCTATAGAACAGTGGCAAGGTGGCGTTAGCGATACACATGCAGCGAATGGTATTCAGCACCTGCCCCACCGCTGGCAACGCACAGTGGAAACCATGGATGACTATTTTGAAGGTCTGTAACCAGTGGAGATCTGTCCTTTCTACGTAGTCTTGGGTATTTGCTGTCTTTAGCATTAAAATAATGTTTAGCAATGACCTGTTTTCTGTCACTTTCCTGCGAGAATCTCCTAAAGTCAGAATTTGTCTTCAGGCACTATGCATAAGTACATGCCGTATATTTCCAAATGCATATCTTAGATTTTCCGTGTTGTCTCCTGTTTGCGAGAAAAAGTAGTTGCTATTACATATGACTTGACACTCGTAGGTATTTCAGATATGGTACTATATCCCAACCCATTGTCTTTAGTATATCCCCAGAAATCTTATCAATTCCAGCCGTTTTTCTAGTTTTCAACTTTCGTATTTCACTGTAAATGTGATTGCTGTCATAGGTAAATTTTAATACTTCTTTAGTATTAGTCACCTCCTCTATCTGGACATTATCCTTGTAACCAACAATCTTTACATACTGCTGACTGAATACTTCTGCCTTTTGAAGATCCTCACATACACACTCCCCTTGTTCATTAATTATTCCTGGAATGTCCTTCTTGGAACCTGTTTCTGCCTTAAAATACCTATACATACCCTTCCATTTTTCACTAAAATTTGTATGACTGCCAATTATGCTTGCCATCATGTTATCCTTAGCTGCCTTCTTTGCTAGATTCAATTTTCTAGTAAGTTCCTTCAATTTCTCCTTACTTCCACAGCCATTTCTAACTCTATTTCTTTCCAGTCTGCACCTCCTTCTTAGTCTCTTTATTTCTCTATTATAATAAGGTGGGTCTTTACCATTCCTTACCACCCTTAAAGGTACAAACCTGTTTCCACATTCCTCAACAATTGCTTTAAACCCATTCTAGAGTTTGTTTACATTTTTATTTACCATTTTCCACTGATCATAGTTACTTTTTAAAAACTCCCTCATGCCTGTTTTATCAGCCGTATTGTACTGCTTAATAGTTCTAATTTTAATACCTTCTTTTCTTTCACATTTATTTTTAACTACCACAAAAACAGCTTTGTGATACTAATACCATCTATTATTTCGGTTTCTCTATAGAGCTCATCTGGTTTTACCAGCACCACATCCAAAATATTCTTCCGTCTAATTGGTTCCATCACTTTCTGAATCAGGTGCCCTTCCCATATTAACTTATTTGCCATTTGTTGGTCATGTTTTCTGTCGTTCGCATTTACTTCCCAATTGACATTTTAAAAATTCCAATCTTCCGCTACAATCACATTCCTTTCCATGTCGTTTCGCACATAGCTGATTATCTGATCAAATAATTCTGAATCAGCGTCAGCACTACCCTTTCCCGGTGTGTACATTCCAAAGACATCAAGTTGCTTATTATCTTTAGAGATGAGCCTTACCCCTAGAATTTCATGTTTATCATCTTTAACTTTTTCGTAGCTTACAAATTTTTGTTCCACTAGAATGATTACTCCCCCTCCCGCCATTCCTATCCTGTCTCTACGATACACCCTGCAGTTCTGTGAGAAAATTTCTGCATCCATTATATCATTTCTCAGCCATGATTCAACTTCTATTACAGCTTTACCAGTGACCTGGATTTTGGATCCATTTAGATAATGAGTATCGTCCCAGTACATAAGGCATTGTGAATATGATCCACTGATTGTTTTTTGTTTCATGATCATTTTTCATCATATTTTTAGACTGTTGTCAATGGGTATATTTTGAAGTTTTAATTTTCATTTCATTTACCTTGTAGCATTAAGGGTTGATGACCTAGTTGTTAGGCTCCTTTAAACAACAAACATCATCATACGGCTAGGTCTGAGGCCCAACGCGACCGTTTTAGGGTTAATTGGCGCAGCACATTCCCGATAGTGGGAAGTGTTGAGACTCGGCTGTTCATGAAGTGTGTGGAGAGGTGTTGCAGAAGTGTCTGCTCTTGGTGCAGGCATCACACAAGGTGACAGTCAATTGGTTAAGAGCTGGTGCTGAATTTTCTTCCAAACTTTTGACAGTTGAGAGACCAGCGATGTTTCTGTAAGGTGGCAAGGACTGGGATTGAGCTGGGCTGTAGAGTAAAAGTCTAGTAAGTTTATTGATGGCTTTATTTAAAGGGGTGGTGTTGGAGCGGTGCTTGTGGTCATTGGAGCCTTTGTTGTGTGGCTTTCGCTGCCGGTGAGCGTGCCACTGAACTGGATCAAGATTACCTCGTAAGTGACGATGGCTCCAGCTACCTACAACAGACACAATACCACGGCATTTACAGTGATGTGATGATAGCCATTATCTGGTGAGGAAACAAAATACCACGGCACACTCGAGTGTTAAAGTCTTATTTGCATTTCTCATTTTGTTTCATATTACTTGTATCTTTCTTTATTAAGACCATGTCCTCATATATGCTATTAATAACTTAAAATTTTGTTGATAAAACCAATTACATCGTGACAGTGGGACGGTGTGAAAATGGGAAACCCTGGAAAACCGTGTTCAGGGCTGCCGACGACCCCACTGATAGCTACGTGACTCAAACGAGGCAGCCACTTGCTCAGTTTGGTGTAAGGTTCATAAAACCTGAGAACTTCTCGTATTTGTTTCTTAACACACTTTAAAACTTATTTTCTGCTTACAGAAATTTAACAGCCTAAGGTATTTCTTTATGATATTGGTAGAACTGCAGAAACATTCTCCTTATTACACTCTGGGAAAATTAATTGATCAAAGTCTTATTTTTAGGTAAAATCTTTAAACTTTCCAGAGTAGAGAGTAGTTAACTTTCCCACTCAGCATACTGTCATTGTATTCAGACCCAACGTTTTGACGGCTTATTGTGTGGTATTTTAACTCACAAAATTAAGAGCTGGACAGTAAAAGAAAGCGAACGAGTGCTGTGTTTGGCCTGCGATCACCTGATGGTAGAGAAACACTTGAGCTGCCGTGCCGTTATAACCGCAACATGGCAGGTAAACGCTACCGTTGACCAACTTGCCGTCGTACATTAGAAAGACGGGTACATCTCGTGATACAGATAAATCTTCCCATGCAGAATGAGATTCCTGCTAAGAGATGAATCTGTTTTGCTTGAGATGTAAAACATCAAGAAAGTCCAAATACCAACTGATAAAAGGTCATGCAGCTGTGAGCTTGCCTTCAGGAGGGGGCAACACCAAGCTGTACATTACTGAAGGGTACAGTCACCTCCTTCCCATTCCTAGTCCTGTTTGAATCCCATCATCACCGTGAGACCTGGGGCTACAAAAACCCAATAGCAAATCTTTCTTCTGAACAAAAAAAATTTAACACTGTTTTGGGAGGCTAAACAGACAGACACTTACTCTGTCTCAGTAATATTTGGCACTCTACTCTTTTCTGACAGGAAACTCAACTGAACATCCAACATTTCATCTCTTGTAGATTCTCTCCCCAAGTATTAAAGTAAGTGGAGAAACTCGGTAAATTCCCTTGGCTTTTGCACATTCCTACACCTCGCACTTAATACTGTCCACACTGTAGTAGCCACACACAAATGATTAAGAAATCAGTAACAAATATTTAGCACACCTTCTTTCATTAGTCTACACACATGTAAACTACACTCACCGGCATGAAAAACACAGTGCTAAAGAAATGATTTGCTATTATGTATTTAATCAAAGCTTGGCAGTTCATCCTAGTTTTTTAGAGCCAGCAGTGAAATGCAGATTGTTTATTGTACTAGCCTTCTCGTGCAACGTGGATGTGAGGCTCTTCAGCCACTTAGTGTGGTACTGAACCCCTCTTCATCACATGCGTTTGCAAGATGTTTCTCTCATCATAATCAGTTTTCTGGAGTAAACACCCTGCTGTTGCTCTGGTGGAAGACGATCATAGCATTCAATACTTCTACACCTTCCACGATTTACATGACCATAAAAGGTACAGCAAAACTGGAGACTATTCAAGGAGGGCAAGAGATGTTGCTGATGTTGCTTCAAATTCTCCAAAACCATCTGAAATATGAAATCATTTCTACAAAGTTTAAGGGGTCAATGTTAGAGTGAGAAGCATCGCAAGAAGACTGGAAGAAGGTAATCTTCAGTGAAGAAGATCACCAAACACCATCGTGCAGCTGGACTGTGTTCCGCAAGGGAACATTGCAGCTCAACAATGGGAGGAGGTACAGTCCCCTGGCAGTAGAGAACGAGTCTGGGGTCATTCTGCCAACATGACTGGAGCATGGTAGCCTTAGAGCACATCAGAATGGGGAGGAAATCCTTCTGGAGCAATTTTAACTTTGTTTTTGTTAAATTTTAACTTCATAGATACTGTATATTAATTGATAATGAATGTTAAGAATGTACTTAATTGGGTGTCAAACCTGTGTAATTTCAGATAAATAAATAAATAAAAAATGTGATGCCTACTGCTCCATTTAATGCAGCACATTGCAACTCCGCATGTTGCGAGATGTGAGCAACAGTTCTTGGATAAGTGACCCACTCAAAGCCCTGAACTGAATCCTATTGAGCTTGGGAGAAGGGTCCGTCAGCACCATCCAGACACCCCACATGACCCATGGGAGTCCTTCCTGGAAGAATGGGAGATGATTCCTAAAGAAAAGAAGTTCGTGAAGAGACATGTGAAGTGTAGAAAACCGAAAGAGAGGTGAATTAACTTCGTGAGCATATTTCTGGCTTATTACAAAATAGTAAATTAGTACCATAAAAGTGACTGGAATTTAAAATAAATTTAAGTGTTAGGTTTTTCATGCCGGTGAGGTCAACAATAAACTTACATTAAAAAGCAACTCTACGGAATGTGTACAAATGAAACAACAGAACTACTGCTGGCTTGGTACATGAAATGTGCAGTTCCTTGAAGTAACTAAAGCTAAAGTGGTTTGTGTTGCAGTGGAAACAGTCAATACATCGTAGATCAAGGAGGTTCAATGGAATCTTAATATGAAGATAAAGTTGGAATTCAAGAGGATAAATTGGAGCAAATATTTGTTTATATGAAGAAGAATTAGGGATTGAAATAATTTACCAACAGAGATGTTTGATAAATTTCAAAATTCTTTGAAATGATTTCTTACAGATATGTGATTGTGTTCTATGAGAGACTTCAAAACCAACACTGATGTGGGCTGAAGCTGGTACTGTATGTAGCTGATCAGGAATTGAGATCTAATTTAAGTGAATTTAAACAGATTTACTAATGTTGAGGTAAAATAAGGATTGTGATATCCATGGAGATTGCATGAACCCAACGTGTAGGAGCGCGTCCACACTCTCCTCTTCATTTTGGAATATATGGTCATTGTTTGGATATTATAAACAGCCTGGTATTGATGTCGAGGTCCTCTGGAATAGAATTATTTGTGCATATTTCTCCAGCGCCGCATGTCACTTCTCTTCAAGAGTGCATGTTTCTACTGCATAGATGAATACCCCTATTCTCATGTTTAGTTTTATGGTGATGAAGCAGCCCTTCAAAAAATGGAATAATGGCATCATAGTGTTCAGTGTTGCAGTTCCCCTCGCTTGGGAAAACTGAACCAAAGCACGACATTTCTGCAACGGGCTCTATTTCTCGGAACACCGGCATTCTGATGAACAGATCAGCCCTGTCAGATGACTCCTGTGTGTGGGGCAAGTACTTGGATCATCTACATCGTCCTGAACACCTGCACCTTTACAGTCCTTTTTCTTCTGCAGTTGTCTTTGTGATTCCAAATTTAACAAAGCACTTGGAGATTCACTGTCGCAGGCTGACCAAATGTACTACAGTACAGTGCAACATAGAGTAGGCGTTTCCTGCAACCACACGCTGTACCAGTACCTTCATGGTGGCTATTGACCAGTGCCATCTGCTGCAAGAAAGTTTGAGCTGGGATCCACAGGGCAGTTCTCTAACAGGAGCCAGATCTTCCCATTTTATTTTTTTTTTTAATTTTTTTAATGATGCATTCTCTTGTTCAATTTTTCCGCATATGCGGTGAAAGTTACGTTGCTCATCCAGGCTTTGTTATTGCCTTCGTATTATACACCTTTCAGATGGTGAGGTTTGGCTGATTTTCCAGTGACCAACGGAAGGAGCATATCAGTTCCGTATGCATTTGTTGTAAGATGTATTGTTAGGTGCTCTTTGCTCCTTTTGGCTCCGTGACAGTTTTTTCTGGTAGGAAGCTGAAAAATATCGTTGTTTCATCGAAATTAAAGATGTCAGTAGAATCGTAATGTTCTGGGAATTTTATATTCTTTCCAATGACTGATTACATTGTCATCTACACTGTTGGCGTCTCTACAAATCAAGCTTGCCAGGCTGAGTGGCTCGGACGGTTGAGACGCTGGCCCTCCGATACCAACTTGGCAGGTTCGATGTTGGCTCAGTCTGGTCGTATTTAAAGGTGCTCAAATAGGTCATCTTTGTGTCGGTAGATTTACTGGCACATAAAAGATCTTCTGCAGGACTAAATTCTGGCACCTCGGCATCTCTGAAAACTGTAAAAGTAGTTAGTGGGGCATAAAGCCAATAACATTATTATTACAAATTAGCGGACAGTTTTATCATATCTCTTCTTAAACTTCTGCTAAGCTGTTTAGTGAAATCCAATGCCAATGACTATAAACAAATCGGCAGCGCGTCGTTTCTGTACTCTTATCTACAGTTTCACGGCTTGAATGACCTTGATGCATTTTTCTGTATTTTGTCCGCATCTTTTATTAGCGTTGTCAGTGGTGAATACAGCAGGCCTAGACGCTCAGTGATGTTCATTTTTTGTTTCATTAGGTTTGTTTTTAACCTCATCTGTTACTTTTAACTTTTCCGTAAGATTTAAGGCTTGTCTGGGTTTTTTGTTTTCCTGTTACTAGGCACACATGTTTTTTCTTCGTGACTCCGAACGTTTATTGAAATGCAAACCTACAACGAGACCTCGGCCGACTGTATTGTCGACACATGCACTGCAATTCATAAATACACAGAGCGTCGGTATTTACTGTCTCCTTGCATGACACATTGTCCGAGGCAATGCTTTGATCCACAGATTGTGTCAAAAAAGGTTATTTAAAAAGTCTGCTTATTGAATTCAGTGGGATGAGATGTCAATTTTCTCTCTTTGTGGCTCTCATATCCTTAACTGTATAAGTGACTAAGTTCTGTTCGTGGGGACCAGATGTGACGTATTGATGAGAAAACTTATAACTGGGCTAAATATTAATGGACAAAGTCGGGTGCCTAAAGAATTTACTGTATAACTGTGAAAAGCATAGAGTTAATGAGGGTCAGTGGCATGTAAGGGTACAACCTTACTCTTTCGGCTCTGTTAATACTGAAGGTTGAGTTTGATTCAGTGTCACTAATCCTGCACGTTGGTACTACGGTATATAGTCATGGTTTTCGAGAGTTATGTACTACTCCTGCCGTATTGTGAAAATCACTGGTGTTCTTACCCAAGACTGTCCATACCATTCAGCAGTTTCTCCAAATCTTTTGCAGAGTCAGATAAAACATCATCAGCAAATCTCAGGGTTTTGATTGCCTTTCCAAATTCCTCTTTGATTTCCTTTACTGCCTGTTCTATATAAACCTTGAAAGGGAGTGGGGGACAAACAACAGCGTTGCCCTGCCTTCTGTTTGATGTAGAAGTAAAAGGCACAAGAACCAGCAGATTAAGAAGGTGTTGGGGCAGGAGTAGTGGAAGGGTAGAAGCAAGCGGAAGCCATTGATCCGCAACCTGACCCAAAACTATGTGAAAAACGGAAAGAAGAAGAATTTCTATGGAACAATTCACTACTTTCAAAATGACGTCCCAACAAACTACACAAACAGTTAAAATGTCTTTCTGTGTACCCACGTGTCAGGTGGACGAGAGGATTGGCCAGATGAAGGCGACTAGAGCCGACGTACTCACCGCCAGTAAGAAGCTACGATTGATGGAGAAGAAGCGCATCCCTGTCAACGACAGCTCGTCATCTGTCAGCTGATACTGTAACCTCTGCACCTGTGAAAAGAAATAATGTCCATTGCTGCAAGCACAGAAACAAGTGACACCTCATGACAGGAGAGAGAGTCAAGTAACGATATTGATGTTCGCTGTTCTTCATAATGATGTGCAACTTACGACTTGCTATACTAATATTACAAAGAGGCTGACCTTAAACGATTTCAATAATTCTTACAACAAACAAATTCATCCTTTGGTCCGTATTTGAAATAATGTTTATATTGGTATGTCATTCGTCTACTTTTGGTTTATTTCATAGAGTCTCCGTGGCTCTGGCGGCAGCGCACCGGCCCCTCACCGCTGAGTTCCATGGTTCTAATCCTGGTCACTCCATGTGAGATTTCTGCTGGACAAAGCTGAGGTGGGACAGGTTTTTCTCTGGGTACTCTGGTTTTCCCTGTCGTTTTTCATTCCAGCAACACTCTCCACTATCATTTCATTTTATCCGTTAGTCCTTAATCATTGGCCCAGAGGAGTGCGAAAGGCTTCGGCAGCCGGCACAATTCCTATCTTCCCTTCCTGACCCAGTTGCATGACTGGAAACAGGTTGTGGATTTTCATTCTTTCATCTTATTTTTATGTCTTTAAATTTTCTGTTTTGTTTTGCAAATTGTCCAGAGTTATTTCTAGTTCTTCATCTTCCTTAATCCATTCTACTTGTTCCTTTAGATTGCAGAATTTCTCTATGCTTTTTCTTGTTAATCTGGTTTCTGGTGTTATAAAATCCTTAGTATGTGGGTAGGAGATAGGGATCTGCGCTCAGATGGCCTTCACTTAAACTGCAGTGGTACGTATAAGTTAGGAAATTTGTTTGGAAGGGTAATAGGGAGGTACATTCAGGGAAATAGGGTGGCTTAGGGGGTGGTGATAAGGGAACAGGGAACTGGAAATCAAGTGGGGGATGACATGAAATTGTTAGTGTTGAACTGTATAAGTATTGTAAAGAAACGAATAGAATTAAGTAATTTAATAGATATATATTTACCAGATATAATGGATGCAGAAATTTTCTCACGGCACTGGAGTGTGTATCGTAGAGATCGGATAGGAATGGTGGGAGGGGGAGTATTCATTCTGGTGAAAGAAGAATTTTGTAAGCTACGAAAAAGTTAAAGATGAGACACATGAAATTCTAGGTGTAAGGCTCATTTCTAAAGATAATAGGCAACTTGATATATTTGGAGTGTCCAGACCGGGAAAGCGTAGCACTGACGCGGATTCGGAATTATTTGATAGGATAGTCAGCTATGCGGGAAACGACATGGAAAGAAATGTGATTGTAGCGAGAGATCTGAATTTGCCAGATGTCAATTGGAAAGGAAATGCAAACGACAGGAAGCATGACCAACAAACGGCAAATAAGTTAATATGGGAAGGACAGCTGATTCAGAAAGTGATGGAACCAACCAGAGGGAAAAAATATCCTGGATGTGGTGCTGATAAAACCAGATGAGCTCTATAGGGAAACTGAAGTAATAGATGGTATTAGTGATCATGAAGCTGTTTTTGTCGTAGTCAAAAATAAATGTGATAGAAAGGAAGGTCTTTAAAGTAGGACTATTAGGCAGTATCCTATTGCTGATAAAGCAGGCATGAGGCAGTTTCTAAAAAGTAATTATGATCGGTGGAAAACGGTAAATAAAAATGTAAACAGACTCTGGGATGGGTTTAAAGAAATTGTTGAGGAATGCAAAAACAGGTTTGTACCTTTAAGGGAGGTAAGAAATGGTAAAGACCCACCTTATTATAACAGAGAAATAAAGAGACTAAGAAGGAGGTGCAGACTGGAAAGAAATAGAGTTAGAAATGGCTGTGGAAGAAAGGAGAAATTGAAGGAACTTACTAGAAAATTGAATCTAGCAAAAAAGGCAGCTAAGGATACATGATGGCAAGCATAATTCGCAGTCATACAAATTTTAGTGAAAAATGGAAGACTATGTATAGGTATTTTAAGGCAGAAACAGGTTCCAAAAAGGACATTCCAGGAATAATTAATGAACAAGGGAAGTGTGTATGTGAGGAACTTCAAAAGGCAGAATTATTCAGTCAGCAGTATGTAAAGATTGTTGGTTACAAGGATAATGTCCAGATAGAGGAGGAGACTAAGGCTAAAGAAGTATTAAAATTAACATATGATAACAATGACATTTACAATAAGATACAAAAGTTGAAAATTAGAAAAGCGGCTGGAATTGATCAGATTTCTGAGGATATACTAAAGACAGTGGGTTGGGATATAGTACCATATCTGAAGTACTTATTTGATTATTATTTGGTCGGAGGAGCTATACTAGATGAATGGAGAGTTGCTATTGTAGCCCCTGTGTATAAAGGAAAGGGTGATAGACATAAAGCTGAAAATTACAGGCCAGTAAGCTTGACATGCATTGTATGTAAGCTTTGGGAAGGCATTATTTCTGATTATATTAGACATGTTTGTGAAATTAATAACTGGTTCGATAGAAGGCAGTTCGGTTTTAGGAAAGGTTGTTCCACTGAAGCTCAACTTGTAGGATTCCAGCAAGATATAGCAGATATCCTGGATTCAGGAGGTCAAATGGACTGTATTGCGATTGACCTGTCTAAAGCATTTGATAGGGTGGATCATGGGAGACTACTGGCAAAAATGAGTGCAATGGGTTGCTATATTTCTAGAAAATAGATCTCAGAGAATTAGAGTAGGTGAAGCTTTATCTGACCCTGTAATAATTAAGAGGGGAATTCCTCAAGGCAGTATTATCCGACTTTTATGTTTTCTTATATATATAAATGATATGAGTAAATGAGTGGAATCGGAGGTAAGGCATTTTGTGGATGATGTTATTCTGTATATAGTAATAAATAATTTACAAGATTCTGAGCAACTGCAACGTGACCTCAATAATGTTGTGAGATGGACAGCAGGCAACGGTATGTTGATAAACGGTGTTAAAAGTCAGGTTGTGAGTTTCACAAATAGAAAAAGTCCTCAGTTTTAATTACTGCGTTGATGGGGTGAAAGTTCCTGTTGGGGATCATTGTAAGTATCTAGGTGTTCATATAAGGAAAGACCTTCATTGGGGTAATCACATAAATGGGATTGTAAATAAAGGGTACAGATCTCTGCACATGGTTATGAGGGTGTTTAGAGGTTGTAGTAAGGATGTAAAGGAGAGGGCATATAAGTCTCTGGTAAGACCCAACAAGAGTATGGTTCCAGTGTATGGGACCCTCACCAGGATTTCCTGATCAAGAATTCGAAAAAATCCAAAGAAAAGCAGCTCGATTTGTTCTGGGTGATTTCCGACAAAAGAGTAGCGTTACAAAAATGTTGCAATGTTTGGGTTGGGAAGAATTGAGAGAGAGAGAAGAAGAGCTGCTCGGCTAAGTGGTATGTGATACAATTCCTTTAGTTTTGCCAATTGCCACCTTTTCAATACAATAAAAATATGTTGCAAACTTACATATTTATTATGATGTTTACATGGTACATGTTTCGCTCCTTTTCGTGAGCATCATCAGCCAAACTATCATTAATCTAAGATTGTGTAAGATCATAAAACAATTCCTTGGTTCAAAATTACTCTTATAAAACTAATTGACAATCTTATAATATTTTAAGTCATACTACAAAAAATTATGTCTTAAGTTAACACTTTTTGTCTAAAATATTCTTCAGTCTAAACATTTTATCGCCGAAACTTATCCGGTGAACATCTTTTAAAATTGTTTAAAATGAGAATAAAATAAAAATAAAAAACTTTGAAATCTGGCTAGTTGTGTTGATTCCCATTGCTTAAAACTTCATAACAGTATTGAATTTCTTCTGCAGTTGTTAATTGTCATTATGGATAATAGACTTGTTCTCGTTGCTGGAGTAACATTTATAAAATTTATTGGTATTAACTTTATCAATGGGGTAAAATCAAAACACATCAAAAAGTGTTTTATTAACAAGTTTGTTCACGAACAATTTTACCCCATTGATAATCAAAGTTAATACCAATAAATTTTATAAATGTTACTCCAGCAACGAGAACAAGTCTATTATCCATAATGACAATTATCAACTGCAGAAGAAATTCAATACTGTTATTAAGTTTTAAGCAACGGGAATCAACACAACTAGCCAGATTTCAAAGTTTTTTATTTTTATTTTATTATTTTAAACAATTTTAAAAGATGTTCACCGGATAAGTTTCGGCGATAAAATGTTTAGACTGAAGAAGATTTTAGACAAAAAGTGTTAACTTAAGAGGCGGCCGTAGTCAGCTCAAGATCCATCTTTTATTTCAAAATATCGCCACTAGTCTCGTTGATGTCGACAACTGACTCCACTGATAGTTACATCGCGGGTGCATAGATGGCAGTAAGAAAGGCCGAGGCTGAACGAGCGATTCCCCTCTCACCCTCCAGCGTCACATAGTCTGTCACCAGGAAGTTGTGATACAGTACTTGCAAGGAGCTGAGGGTGTTGACATTTGTACGGAATGTGGAACATTCCAGGAAATTATTGAGCATGGGTTGGTGCTGAGCAAAGCAGTCAAAATAAGGTACTGTTTCCGACAAAAATAAATGAAATGGCGTATGGCTTTTAGTGCCGGGAGTGTCCGAAAACAAGTTCGGCTCGCCAGATGCAGATCTTTTGATTTAAATTCCGTAGGCGACGACCTGCGCGTCGTGATGAGGATGAGATGATGATGGAGACGACACATACACCCAGCCCCCATGCCAGAGAAACTGACCAATTATGGTTAAAATTCCCGACCCTGCCGGGAATCGAACCCGGGACCCTTGTTACCAACGGCCAGCACGCCGGACACTATTTCCGATGTTGAAATGAAGTAGTGCATCAACCCCGTCCCCGCCTCATGTCTTTCCCTGTACCGGCCAGTAAGTGATACATAATATAATTCTATCCAATGAAAATACAAACTGATATAACAGAAGAATTCATTTATGCATTTTTTAGTCACACAGTGATACTTTGGACATACGGTAAAGATTGTAACGCGACCAAGAACGGAATTTTACAACAACCCTGAGTAAAAACAAGCCTTACAAATTTATAACAGTTCTTTTCCCTTGGAAACAAACAGTTCTGAAATATATAAACAATGTATAAAACATCCCACTGCATATTGTGTTAAAATTTGAATTCGATAAAATAACTTGTTTTCGGAGACGTAGAGGTGGCGGAATGTTGTCCCGCAAGAGTTCTTTAACGTGTCGACCTTCCAATACCACCGCACTGAGCCAGGATCGAACCTGCCAAGGGACAGAAGGCCTGCGTTCCGACATTCGAGCCGTTGTGATAGTCTCTTTGTCTTTACAAAGACGGATATGAAGTCGTATGTTTTCGTATAAGTTTTAAATAATAAATGTTACAGCATCTAAATATCGATTAGTTCTGTATTTCATGACTTGAGTGGAACGTAATTAGAGTAACTACTAAGCTCAAAAGAATACCACTTCATTCTCGCTTTCGGTGACGTCAGACGCTTTAGCCAATAGCAACGCTGCTCACCGGAATGACCTATCTGACCTGTGAGTTATTCTAGTTACGTTGGAAAACCCCATTTCCAAGAAATACAAGGATTGTAAACGAGGGTTTTGTATACCTACCCGTTATGAAACTGTGAAATGGTGCTGGTAAAGAACGCCACAGCTGAGGGGACTGCAACTTCCCTCTGTAGGTGGGGGTAGTAAAATAACACCCACAGTATCACCTGCCTGTCGTAAGAGGCGACTAAAGCGGGCCCCATGGGCTCTGAACTTGGGAGTCTGGGTTGGCGACCACGGAGCCCTTAGCTGAGTCCTAGCTTTATTTCCACTTACTTGTGCCGGGCTCCTCACTTTGATATATCCCTCTTCTTCAAGTGTCATTTTTTTTTTTTTTTTTGCTAGTTGCTTTACGTCGCACCGACACAGATAGGTCTTATGGCGACGATGGGACAGGAAAGGGCTAGGAGTGGGAAGGAAGCGGCCGTGGCCTTAATTAAGGTACAGCCTGGTGAGAAAATGGGAAACCACGGAAAACCATTTTGAGGGCTGCCGACAGTGGGGTTTGAACCTACTATCTCCCGAATACTGGATACTGGCCGCACTTAAGCGACTGCAGCTATCGAGCTCGGTGTTAAAATGTATAATAAAGTTTAATGTCTTATTACAAATCAAGCATTTTGCCATTCCATTGCACTCGGTAAAAAATATAACATGCTATTGAAAGTTCATACCACAACTAGCGAGTAACGAAGTATTGTCAGCGTGTCCACTGCCGCTTGTTATGAAGCAAGGGCGAGGAAGCAACTGATAGCAGCTGAAGATCTCACTCACCACATCCCTGCATGGGTAAGAGCTAATCTGTCATCATCTCTCTTCAGGGACAAGGCTTTGTGACGCTGCGGCATCTGACGGAAACTGGCTGAACTACCAGCACTAGAATTCGGCCGACACTCGGAAGTCAATAAGCAGAGCTTTATACAAATCACGATTAAATATATAAACAATCCCTAATTTTGAAATATGTTAAAGTAGCCGCTTAGATAAAAAAAATAACTTCCCTACGGTATAATTTGCTTCTAATTTGAACACCATCTTGACTTAAAACAAGTTTAGGAAAACCGCGGTTCAGAGCTCAATTTCATATGGAGATTCGTTATTTTAACTACCATTTTATAACTATGCTTGCATTTCTTTTTAAAATGCTTTTACACTAATGAGAAGTGTATCAGACTACTGTACGCTATAAAAACAAAATAATTTTACCTTGTTCCGTTTCCTTATAGAAACTCTTACAAACTTTTGACCCATGTTACAACAACTACCGAGCTGGTGGCCGGCCGTTCCAGCTCCGGCCGCCTCTTAAGACATAATTTTATTGTAGTGTGACTTTTAAAATATTATAAGATTGTCAATTAGTTTTATAAGAGTAATTTTGAACCAAGGAATTGTTTTATGATCTTACACAATCTTAGATTAATGATAGTTTGGCTGATGATGCTCACGAAAAGGAGCGAAACATGTACCATGTAAACATCATAATAAATGTGTAAGTTTGTAACATATTTTTATTGTATTGAAAAGGTGGCAATTAGCAAAACTAAAGGAATTGTATCACAAGTAGATTTTCAATACGAACGAGGAAAATGAAGTTTATAACCTGCAATAAGTGGTATGTTCCGAGCTGTCAGCGGAAAGATGGTGTGGAGTGACATTAGTAGACGAATAAGTTTGAGTGGCGTTTATATATAAGTAGGAAAGATCACAATATGAAGATAAAGTTTGAATTCAAGAGGACAAACTGGGGCAAATACTCATTTATAGGAAGGGGAGTTAGGGATTGGAATAACTTACCAAGGGAGATGTTCAATAGATTTCCAATTTCTTTGAAATCATTTAGGAAAAGACTAGGAAAACAACAGATAGGGAATCTGCCACCTGGGCGACTGCTCTAAATGTAGATCAGTATTGATTGATTGATTGATTGATTGATTGATTGATTGATTGATTGATTGATTGATTGATTGATTGATTGATTGATTGATTGATTGATTGATTGATTGATTGATTGATTGATTGATTGATTGATTGATTGATTGTATATAGTTAGAGACATCTTCAGCTGATGATGTCCAATATTTAAAGACACAAGTTGACCATCTCCAGTTGCCCGGCTGTGGTGTTCCATGTTTTCTGTCCATGAACCACTGCTCTCTCGTAACCTTCTCCCAATCTTGTCCTCTCTCCTAGACATCTTTCTTCACCAGATCAGTCCATTTTCCTTTGGGTCTTTTTTCTTTTACTTCTTTTTCTGTTCTTGCACTTGTCCTGCTTTCTGGGTCCTCTGTAGTGGGGGACCTCCTCTTAGTCCTTCCTCTATCATGGTGCGTAGGAACTTCACTTCTGCAGCTTGGAGTTTCAGTTGTCTTGTCTCGGTAACGTGGTCATTTCCAAGCTGTTCGTGATTTATATAATGTCATCTTAGCTTTCAGTAGTCTTACTTGATGGCAAAATTGACTTGCCTTGGCCCCTCATGTTTTGATACTATACTACACAAGTTGGTCAGAGGAAGTATAAAATGAGGCATGCACAATAATACAAAAACTTTTCTAGTCCTTTTTTGTCAGACCCAACTATACAGATCAACTGTATTATAAAATGATTGACAATGTTCATTAAAATAAGGCTGAGCAAAACACACAAAAAATAGTCTTGAGGTCTCCTGATACAAAGAGTCATTTAAGCGTAATGATTTCTTTGGCAGTTGAATATTACATTAAATGTAAAGTCAGTAAACATAGGGGAACTCCTTTTCCTAAAAACAAGGTCACTAGTTCGTGTCTCACTAAGTGTTGAATTGGTAATGAGCGGAAATAGCGTAGAAAACAACTTGAAGATAACTCAAAAGATGCTATGGAAGGAGTCTGGAAAGAAAAAATTAGAACAAAAGTTGTAGAATGGGAAAGAATAGAGAAAGAAATACAATTGAAAGAAGCACTTTCTTCCCTGCTGGACCCCCCCCCCCCCATCCTCTACTGGCTGAGTGAAATCTGTTATAGACGGAGCCGAGCTGTGGGAAGAGCAGACCTTTGAGTTTGTTGCGATCTTTTATTTCATTAGATAAAAGGATAAATTTTATTAATCCTTCAAAAAAGGCTGTTAAGGTTATCTTTTGTTTCCTTGAGTTTGAAATTGGGATTGAACCTTTGTTCCAAACAGCTGAAAATTTTCTCATGTATTCTTTCTGACTGTTACAGGCTGGGAACAGGTAGTTCTTAAAAAACGAAGAGCAAGCTGGAGAAATTGTTTGTCTGTGACACTGAAAAAAAAGGCTGATCAGTTAGAACTCGGCAAGTGTCCGTCGAATTCAATTTTCTACAAAATATTCTTATGCATTTTCTTCCAAACTCTAGTAGTTTTGCAAAAAAAAAAAAACATTTTCCTTGTTTTCTTTATCCGATAAAATCCAAAATAACCAGTAAATTGGTAGTCTTAGAAACAAAAGGAGTCTACATATAGAACTAATTAATTTCCCTATAAAATGTGTGCGTGTGTGTGTGTGTGTGTGTGTGTGTGTGTGTGCGCCCATGCATTTCCCTGGAAATTGCCCTTGTATGTGTTAAGGAACATTTAGATCATACGGTGAAGTAAAAAACAGCTGCTTGTCTCTGTTGGCACCGAAAATGTTAACAAAGTCTGAACCGAATGCGGGGGCAGTGCCAAAGTCTTGACACAGAACATTATCCGTTAGAAATACAGGTTCTGGCAACATACAGATTGACGTTGAAATCGTTTAAGAAAAGGCTAGGAAAACAACAGATAGGGTTTCTGCCACCTGGGCAACTGTCCTAAATGCAGATCAGTGATTGATTGATTGATTGATTATTAATTTCACAAACATGTCTAATATAATCAGAAAGAATGCCTTCCCAAAGCTTACATACAATGCATGTCAAGCTTAAAGTACCTCAGATATGGTACTATATCCCAACCCATTGTCTTTAGTATATCCCCAGAAATGTCAATGTAAATGTCATTGTTATCATATGTAAATTTTAATACTTCTTTAACATTCGTCACCTCCTCTATCTGGACATTATCCTTGTAACCAACAATCTTTACATACTGCTGACTGAATACTTCTGCCTTTTGAAGATCCTCACATACACACTCCCCTTGTTCATTAATTATTCCTGGAACGTCCTTCTTGGAACCTGTTTCTGCCTTAAAATACCTATACATACCCTTCCATTTTTCACTAAAATTCGTATGACTGCCAATTATGCTTGCCATAATGTTATCCTTAGCTAACTTGTTTGCTAGATTCAATTTCCTAGTAGGTTCCTTCAATATCTCCTTACTTTCACAGCCATTTCTAACTCTACCATATTTCTTTCTAATCTACACCTCCTTCTTAGTATCTTTATTTCTCTATTATAATATGGTGGGTCTTTACCATTCCTTACCACCTTTAAAGGTACAAACGTCTTGTCACATTCATCAACAATTGCTTTAAAGCCATCCCAGAGTCTGTTTACATTTTTATTTACCGTTTTCCACCAATAATAATTACTTCTTAAAAAACTGCCTCATGCCTGCTTTATCAGCCATATGGTACTGCCTAATAGTCCTACTTTTAAGACCTTCCTTTCTATCACATTTATTCTTAAATATGGCAAAAACAGCTTCGTGATCACTAATACCATCTATTACTTCAGTTTCTCTATAGAGCTCATCTGGTTTTACCAGCACCACGCCCAGGATATTTTTCTCTCTAGTAGGTTCCATCACTTTCTGAATTAGCTGTCCTTCCCATATTAGCTTATTTGCTATTTGTTGGTCATGCTTCCTGTCGTTCGCATTTCCTTTCCAATTGACATCTGGCAAATTCAGATCTGCTACAATCATGTTGTTTCCCACATAGCTGATTATCTTACCAAATAATTCTGAATCTGTGTCTGCGCTACCCTTTCCCAGTCTGTACACTCCAAAGACATCAAGTTGCCTAGAGTTTCATGTTTGTTGTCTTTAACTTTTTCGTAGCTTACAAATTCTTTTACCAGAATGAATACTCCCCCTCCCACCATTCCTATTTGATCTCTACGATACTCCAGTTCCGTGAGGAATATTTCTGTATCCATTCTATCATTTCTCAGCCATGATTCAACTCCTATTACAATATCTGGTAAGTATATATCTATGAAATCACTTCATTGTATTCCTTTGTTTACAATACTTCTACAGTTCAACACTAACATTTTTTTGTCATCCCTACTTGACTTCCAGATCTCTGTACCCTTATCACCGCTCCCTAGACCACCCCATTTCCCTGAATGTACGTCCCTATTACCCTTCCAAACAAATTTCCTAACTTATACGTACCACTGCAGTTTAAGTGAAGGCCATCTGAGCGCAGATCCGTTCTCCTACCCACCCATTAGGATCTAGAAATCTCACTCCGTTTCCAGAATACCCACTCCATAGTCTCATTTAAATCCCCAATCACCTTCCAGTCAGTATCCCTCCTACACAGAGATGCCAACTTTCAAGAAAGGCAATTCGTAATGCAGCTGTTAGGGCACGGGGTTGGGCGGCAGCGGCTGGAGAATTTTTTTTCCCGAGATGTTACTAACTTACATATCATTGAAAAATCCATGAACAACATACAATTCAACCTGATGTAACATATTCAAAGACTGGCATATAAAGAGAGTATGATTCTTACCTGCTAAAGTAACAGGTAATCTGCAGTGCATATCTGAGTGAGGTTGAAAGATCATTTCTTTTGTCGAGTACTGTAGTTGCTCCCTTAGCAGCTTGTAGTTTCTGTTTGGTAAATGAAATGGCATATGGCTTTTAGTGCCAGGAGTGTCCGAGGACATGTTCGGCTCGCCAGGTGCAGGTCTTTTTATTTGACACCCGTAGGCGACCTGCGCTTCGTGATGAAGATGAAATGATGAAGATGACACATACACCCAGCCCCCATGCCAGCGATTAACCAATGACGGTTAAAATTCCCGACCCTGCTGGGAATCAAACCCGGGACCCCTGTGACCAAAGGCCAGCACGCTAACGATTTAGCCATGGAGCCAGACTCCTGTTTGGTAAACGTACAGTACACTGGTGACATGCTTTTTCTTTTGATATCATGTGCATCCTCTGCACTAACAGAAGTCCTTAACAGTTCGGTGTTCATATTAGCACGGAATTCAGTCTTGTTCTTCCTCATGCGCATCTGAATAATCGTGGCTACACACACTACGAAACACGTGTGAATGAGATTTTGAGGAACGCAGCAAACAGGGCCATTCTTTTGAGTGTTCCTCCCTAAATTTTTGAACTATTTTTGGTTTATTACTTGCGTCACTAGTCACGGTAACGTCATCAAACGTATTTTCTTGCACAAGAAATCGCTTCATTATTTCACAAAACCTTTTGCTTTTCGTAACACGATTAGCATATATCCTAGAAGAGCAATTTATGTAAATTTGGCAACCAAAATCGCAATAAATAATTCTTCAACAGTCATGTACACAGTATTCACAATGAAACAGTTTGTTATATATTGGTGTTCTGTGGTTTGTCACCACTTTGCCACCAAAACAAAGACAAAAGAACTCGCATACTTGCATGGAAGTCTGATCATATGACGAACAAAGGCAACAATTCCTCAAGACATACCACTTCACAGGTGCCTATTTTTCCGGTACTGAAAGCACATACTGTTTTGGCGCGTGAAAACTCGAAATATTCTTAAATGTGGGACAGGAAAGGGGTATAAATTATTACTGAGAAATCCTAAAATAATATTCTGAGAATTCAAGCTGTAATGGCATTCCTTGTGTATCCTTTTGAACACTCCGTACACTTACTGTAGATTTAAAAATCAACAAAAATTCGTAATTTGTGGTGTGTGATTCGTAAAGGCGTAATTATGATGGGTAATTTGTAATTATTACGATTGAATCGTAATAGTTGGCATATCTGCCTATGCAGTATTCCACTGATAAAAATCTCCGCTTCCTTAAAGTCTACCCGTGTTGCATTTACCAGATCCCACACATCCCCAACTATGTTGGTACTTATACCTGCTTGTCTTACGTTGTTGGTACCAACGTGAAACACTACCACCTTCTCCTTTCCCTCCTCCTTCTCTTCTGCTTTCCTCAACATCTGCGTCAACCTAATTCCTGGATAACACTCTACCCTTGTTCCCTTTCCTCCACACATTTTCCCCACATGTCTAACAATGGAATCCCCCATGACCAGAGCCTCAACCCTACCCACCTCATTAGATCCCCTCCCATCCTGGTCAGCCCTATCTTTCCTAATAGTTGCAGAAGCTACTTCCTCCCCCTTTTCTCCTTCCCATGACCCTGTTCCACCTGTCTTTTCCTATCCTTTACTGTACATTTCTCTTTTCTACTTTTTCCCTTCGTCCTACTTCTACACATCTCAGCAAAAGTTCCCTGTCCCCATCTTTCCTCTGTTCTACCTGGAGTGACTCGTACCAATTTCTCACAGATACCTGTCCTGAATAGGGCCCTTAGTCTGCATCTCCTTCCCCTTAGAACATTAGACCACCTGTCTTCTACAATTCCCCCCTTTCCTTCCCCTCCCTCTTTTACACCTGCTGTAACCTGTATATTGTTTGAGGGAGGCCTACTTTCCTTCCTGTCTTCTGTGAGAATCCTAATTATCTCCCTCAAACTCTCCATACCCCTCAATGTCTCGCCACACCCACAGTTCCTACACTTGCACTCCTTAGCCATTCTTTACGGAAAAATGAAAAGAAAAGGAAAAATAAAATAACTTGTTATGTGCAAAGAAATGAACGGAAAGAAATATTGTCTAGGATAGATCACAAAACAATAAGGCAATTAATATACTACTACACTACTACTTTGTTGTAGTCTTTTTATCCTACAACGCCCTAACAGGATAAAAACTGCTGTTAATTACTGAATACCAAAAGGAATACACAAGAATTATACAATTCTAAACTGCAGTTAAGCCTATCGTAATTACAACAGAATTCTAGTAAAAGATTTTCTACGGATACCTCTACTATACTACAGAAATATTTTACAATAATAAAATAAGCACGCTAATTTATAATAAGATATTACTCATACACTACTGTATAGTACACTACAGTAATAATTTTTTTTTTGCTAGGGGCTTTACGTTGCGCTGACACAGATAGGTCTTATGGCGACGATGGGATAGGAAAGGCCTAGGAGTTGGAAGGAAGCGGCCGTGGCCTTAATTAAGGTACAGCCCCAGCATTTGCCTGGTGTGAAAATGGGAAACCACGGAAAACCATTTTCAAGGCTGCCGATAGTGGGATTCGAACCTACTATCTCCCGGATGCAAGCTCACAGCCGCGCGCCTCTACGCGCACGGCCAACTCGCCCGGTCTACAATAATTTTAAACTACGTTCAGACGTATCCTAATTACAATACCAGTACCATATGTCGCTATTAAGCACAAACAGAAAAACGCTTAGACAGATTATTATTAGTACTATGCTCTAATAGATACACACGAATATAGCAGGCAAGATACGGTACTATCTAAATATACCATATCGACACTACAATTCTCAACTGAAAATGTGGTTATATGATTTTTACCGCAGGTGGATTACCGTTATTTCCCTACTATGCGGAACAGATAATAAAAGTGTCCTTAAATGCTGAAAAATAAGAGGTTGTCTACAAAAAAATACTGTCAAAACTACGCCAGGGGCTTGAACTGGAATATTATTGGGATATAGGATTTGATTATTAACTTTTACTCAAAGAATAAACGAAGGTGCAAGTTAAAAGTATGCCGGGAACTTAGACTACAAATTATCGGAATAAAGTAATCAGCTGATTTTGTATTTGTTTACGCAACTACCATGTGCACGTAGCCTACTCTTTGATCTCGTCGGCAAGGGGGCCCCCCGCCCCTTAGCTCTCAAGGAAAGGCAAAAATCTAATGTAGTCAGGTGTTTTTCTTTCAAGAAAATTATTTAAAAGTCAATATAATGTAGAAGTGGTAGTATCGCCCCCCCGCCAGCAGGCAGGGGATACCGTGGCTGTTATTCCACTGCAGAATACAAGTTGCCATTCATCTTCCAAAATATTACAAATACTACATACACCCAGGTCTAGCCACCCCACCCCCACCCTCCTACAAAGTGTCATATGGGCACCCGCTCGCCGATATGCAGCAACAATCCAAAACCTGTTGTGTACTGTAATTATCATGTATTCTCTTTAACTTCTTTCTAAATCGAAGTTTACAGGCGCATCGTGTTATTTAATTTAATAAATTATTACCTTAATGATAGTTTGAACGGATATCTATACGAAATTCGGGAAAAGTTGCGGCGGAAGTTACGGTACTATTCCTTATGCTAATCTTCCTTTGTAAGTATTTTACCAACAAACCTAAGTACCAACTGATGAGCCCAACTTAGCACACGGGGGTGAAACGCTGGCAACCAGGAATGGGTTAGATGGAAAATTTATAATGTCCAATAACGGACCATTTATATTGGTATTATAAATTTATTCACTCAAGACAAATATTTCAGGTTTCCTATGGGAATCAACATCTATATCATCTGATGGCCAGGCAGGCATCAATTTTTGGTAGTGTGACAAAGTCTCTCGGGTGCTTTGGCACTGCTTGTGGCTCCAAGTAGCCTACGCAGTGACCTCCATGGTATGCACTAGCCATGCTTGTTGGTAGGTGTGTTAGGTACCAACTGATGAGCCCAACTTAGCACACAAGGGCAAAACGCTGGCAACCAGGCAACAGTAGTTCTGAGGCGGACAGTTGTAGAGCACGGGCAGTGCCACTCTGCTCTCGTCGTGCACTTGGGCTGCAAACAATGTCACCATGATGGTCCGTGCCAGCAGGAAGATGAACGAGCCAAAGAAGTAGATGTAGTCCAGTGCGCTTGTTGACTTGGGGCTGCAAGAGAGATCAACTCTTTTACTGGGACATTTCATTTACTACTCAGCAGCTGTTATGCAGATCACAGAGTTTTAGTGCCTCTCTCTCAGAATGGAGCGAGCTTGCGTCTCGTGCATCCCACTATCCACGGCAAATATTAGCCAGAATTGCTTCCTAGCCCTGCGCTTGTATGGTGTGAAATATACAATGTCATGTAGCTTCTCAGTTTGTAGTTTTATGTGTCAGTTGATGTTGCGATGATAGCCACAGCAAGGTGGCTGCTTGCCAAGCACTGGAAGCTATGTGACAGTTGTTTCAGCAGGAAAGAAGAGTGGACCATAGACCAGTACTTGAGAATGTCAATGTACTCTACTGTGTTGGACGTCGGAGAAGTGCAACATATGCTCTGGACAGGCCAACATGGAGAAGTCACACTATCCGAAGACTCCCTTGCAAGAGAGAGGCACCACTCACTGCTATGCCTGTATGAGGGGTGGTGAACAGCTTAAACCAATTTAAAGAGGAAGGACATCACTGAGGAAATACTCTCTACAGATCAGAAGAGCTGACTCTGAATGGCCACACTGCAGGCCAGGGAGAAGAAGAAAGAAAAGAAATAGCTGGGAGAGATCTCACTAAATAAAGGAGTATTTCAGTGTCACTACTGAAATCTGGTGGTATTTCAAGCTTGTTAAACTGGAAAACACAAACTTGCTTGAGCTCTGGATACCTGCTCAGTTCAGATCGGTTCAACATCAATGTAACCGCGATTTGGGCTTGACTTTCTTGACTTGACTTCATTCTTCTCGTTCCCACTGGAACGTAGGGCATCCGTGAAACGTCTCCATTGTGGTCATCGACTTGCCAATGCTTTAACTTCCTTCCAAGTCTTCCCTGCTTCAAGAGCCTCCTCCTCTACAGTCCTCTTCCACGTCTTCCTAGTACGACCTCTCCTCCATGCCCCTTGCAGACTCCTTTCCAATGCTGTGCGTTCTATAGATCCCACTGGCTTTCTCATAGTATGACCTATCCATTTCCATTTCCTCCTCTTGATATCCACTGCGACTGGAACTTGGTTTGTTGTTCTCCATAGCTAATCATTGGATATAATTTCAGGCCATCTGATGTTTATGATGCGGCGTAAGCAACGGTTTATAAATGCCTGCAAGAGATTGTGATAGTTTGTGTAACCTTCGAACTTCCACAAGCATACAGAAGGACTGATTTAACATTTGTATTGAAAATATTTATTTTCATTTTCCTTGAAATGTTGTTATTCTTCCATACTGTATACAGCTGTAGGAAGGCTCCATTACCTTTCCTTATTCTGGCTCTCACATCCTCTTCCACCCCTCCTTCTCTTGTCACTACACTTCCCAAGTAGGTAGATATATTAACCTCTTCAATCTCTTCTCCTGCCACAAACAATCTTTCATCAATTTTAGTATTTACTCTCATTTCCTTGGTCTTAACAACATTTATATTGAGTCCTGCAGCATCTTCTTCCTTCTGTTATCTTTCTAACTTGTGTTTCATATCACTAATTCTTGAAGACAAAAGACAAATATCATCTGCAAATCCTAAATCTTCCATTCTTTCCCCCATTCCCCATTGTATTCCTCTTTTCCTTCCACCCAACATATTTCTCATAACATTATCGAGCCCACTAAAAAGACTGTTGGTTAAAAAAATTGTTGGTAAAAGAACGCATCCCTGGCGAACTCCACTTGTGACATTCACATAATCTGAGAGTTTTCCCTCATGTACTACTTTACATCTACACCCTTCATACATTGCCTTCATGAGATTCAAGATCTTATCCGGTACTCCATATTTCATCAAGGTCTTCCACATTACAGGCCTATTTAGTGATTGGGGCTTAAATAAAACATTTTTTTTTAATTTGGAACATTAAAGAAAACTTAGAATTGTTAAAACCATATCATAAAATCAAAATTAAACAAGGTAAAATGCACGGAAACTAACGGCAGGATGTGGACAGCGGAAGGAACCCTACGACTGAAGGACTTTTATGGCTGAAACTTCAACAAAGAATAACACTTAGTTAATACGTGTTTATTATTAAAAACACCAAAGAAAAGGAAATAAGGTAGCATAAGCACAAAATAGAAATACAAACCCAGATGAAATGAAGTTGCAGTCTTACAATCTTATCGATACCAGTCTTCATTTTACAAAGGAAAGAGGTTTATTACGTCGTATTCAATCCATCGATGGATATACATGTATTGAATAGGAGGACGTGGACGTAATAAATCTCCTTCCTTTGTAAAGTGAAAACCAACGATGATTCTAATATCTTGTAACCAGTCTTCATGGAAAGTACTTGTAATGTGAAGCGACCACCTTCACCAAAAATATAAAATACAGCTCAAAGGAAAATAATTTCAAATGAAGCAGACTTACTGAGGCCAAACTTATGAGAAATTTAACTTAAATTACAAACCTGTTAGAAAAAGCTTGCCTCGTGCCAACGTGAAGATGGATTTAAGAAGTCCTTACACCATCATAAATTGCAATTGATTTCTGATAGAAGGATCGATCGGTCTGGTGACAAATTAAAAATTGAAATAATATAAAATTAAGGTACATCAGGAAGTTTTTAAGATTTGCTTACGCCAAAGAGAAGGCAAAGCTCCCGGACAACACGTCCAATGTACATGATGCCAAAGACAGAACTGAATCATCCTGCAATGTGTTTCCCAAAAGTAGCCTGCGCAGGGTGGTGCAATAGGAAGTGGCACGGCAAAATGAATGACCAATGACTGTACAAAAGTTACCTTTTGATTAATTTAAACCAATCAAATATTTAATTTCAGGCTTGTTGTTTTGTCCTTGGAAACATCTCGAAGCTTCTATCTTTTGCAAGTCCCCAAAAAATTGACACGTGCGGTACAGGCCGTTCTACAAATTTTGACAATACATTTTAATACAGTTTTAAATGATCCAAAATATACTTGAAAAAGGCCAAAGAGAGCACAGTCTACAAGACATGACTGAGCAGCTGACTGACCTGAGCCCGTTGAGCAGATGTAGGCAGATGAAGTAGAGGTTGCTGACTGACCTGAGCCCGTTGAGCAGATGTAGGCAGATGAAGTAGAGGTTGCTGACTGACCTGAGCCCTTTGAGCAGCTGTAGGCAGATGAAGTAGAGGTTGCTGACTGACCTGAGCCCGTTGAGCAGATGTAGGCAGATGAAGTAGAGGTTGCTGACTGACCTGAGCATATTGAGCAGCGGTAGGCAGATGAAGTAGAGGTTGCTGACTGACCTGAGCCCGTTGAGCAGATGTAGGCAGATGAAGTAGAGGTTGCTGACTGACCTGAGCCCTTTGAGCAGCTGTAGGCAGATGAAGTAGAGGTTGCTGACTGACCTGAGCCCGTTGAGCAGCTGTAGGCAGATGAAGTAGAGGTTGCTGACTGACCTGAGCCCGTTGAGCAGCGGTAGGCAGATGAAGTAGAGGTTGCTGACTGACCTGAGCCCGTTGAGCAGATGTAGGCAGATGAAGTAGAGGTTGCTGACTGACCTGAGCATATTGAGCAGCTGTAGGCAGATGAAGTAGAGGTTGCTGACTGACCTGAGCCCGTTGTGCAGCGGTAGGCAGATGAAGTAGAGGTTGCTGACTGACCTGAGCCCGTTGAGCAGCTGTAGGCAGATGAAGTAGAGGTTGCTGACTGACCTGAGCATATTGAGCAGCTGTAGGCAGATGAAGTAGAGGTTGCTGACTGACCTGAGCATATTGAGCAGCTGTAGGCAGATGAAGTAGAGGTTGCTGACTGACCTGAGCCCGTTGAGCAGCGGTAGGCAGATGAAGTAGAGGTTGCTGACTGACCTGAGCCCGTTGAGCAGATGTAGGCAGATGAAGTAGAGGTTGCTGACTGACCTGAGCATATTGAGCAGCTGTAGGCAGATGAAGTAGAGGTTGCTGACTGACCTGAGCCCGTTGTGCAGCGGTAGGCAGATGAAGTAGAGGTTGCTGACTGACCTGAGCCCGTTGAGCAGATGTAGGCAGATGAAGTAGAGGTTGCTGACTGACCTGAGCATATTGAGCAGCTGTAGGCAGATGAAGTAGAGGTTGCTGACTGACCTGAGCCCGTTGAGCAGATGAAGTAGAGGTTGCTGACTGACCTGAGCATATTGAGCAGCTGTAGGCAGATGAAGTAGAGGTTGCTGACTGACCTGAGCCCGTTGAGCAGATGTAGGCAGATGAAGTAGAGGTTGCTGACTGACCTGAGCATATTGAGCAGCTGTAGGCAGATGAAGTAGAGGTTGCTGACTGACCTGAGCATATTGAGCAGCTGTAGGCAGATGAAGTAGAGGTGCTGACTGACCTGAGCATATTGAGCAGCTGTAGGCAGATGAAGTAGAGGTTGCTGACTGACCTGAGCCCGTTGAGCAGATGTAGGCAGATGAAGTAGAGGTTGCTGACTGACCTGAGCCCGTTGAGCAGCGGTAGGCAGATGAAGTAGAGGTTGCTGACTGACCTGAGCATATTGAGCAGCGGTAGGCAGATGAAGTAGAGGTTGCTGACTGACCTGAGCCCGTTGAGCAGATGTAGGCAGATGAAGTAGAGGTTGCTGACTGACCTGAGCCCTTTGAGCAGCTGTAGGCAGATGAAGTAGAGGTTGCTGACTGACCTGAGCCCGTTGAGCAGCTGTAGGCAGATGAAGTAGAGATTGCTGACTGACCTGAGCCCGTTGAGCAGATGTAGGCAGATGAAGTAGAGGTTGCTGACTGACCTGAGCCCGTTGTGCAGCGGTAGGCAGATGAAGTAGAGGTTGCTGACTGACCTGAGCCCGTTGTGCAGCGGTAGGCAGATGAAGTAGAGGTTGCTGACTGACCTGAGCCCGTTGAGCAGATGTAGGCAGATGAAGTAGAGGTTGCTGACTGACCTGAGCATATTGAGCAGCTGTAGGCAGATGAAGTAGAGGTTGCTGACTGACCTGAGCATATTGAGCAGCTGTAGGCAGATGAAGTAGAGGTTGCTGACTGACCTGAGCCCGTTGAGCAGCGGTAGGCAGATGAAGTAGAGGTTGCTGACTGACCTGAGCCCGTTGAGCAGCTGTAGGCAGATGAAGTCGAGGTTGCTGACTGACCTGAGCATATTGAGCAGCGGTAGGCAGATGAAGTAGAGGTTGCTGACTGACCTGAGCATATTGAGCAGCTGTAGGCAGATGAAGTAGAGGTTGCTGACTGACCTGAGCCCGTTGTGCAGCGGTAGGCAGATGAAGTAGAGGTTGCTGACTGACCTGAGCCCGTTGAGCAGATGTAGGCAGATGAAGTAGAGGTTGCTGACTGACCTGAGCCCGTTGTGCAGCGGTAGGCAGATGAAGTAGAGGTTGCTGACTGACCTGAGCCCGTTGTGCAGCGGTAGGCAGATGAAGTAGAGGTTGCTGACTGACCTGAGCCCGTTGAGCAGATGTAGGCAGATGAAGTAGAGGTTGCTGACTGACCTGAGCATATTGAGCAGCTGTAGGCAGATGAAGTAGAGGTTGCTGACTGACCTGAGCATATTGAGCAGCTGTAGGCAGATGAAGTAGAGGTTGCTGACTGACCTGAGCCCGTTGAGCAGCGGTAGGCAGATGAAGTAGAGGTTGCTGACTGACCTGAGCCCTTTGAGCAGATGTAGGCAGATGAAGTAGAGGTTGCTGACTGACCTGAGCCCGTTGAGCAGCTGTAGGCAGATGAAGTCGAGGTTGCTGACTGACCTGAGCCCGTTGAGCAGATGTAGGCAGATGAAGTAGAGGTTGCTGACTGACCTGAGCCCGTTGTGCAGCGGTAGGCAGATGAAGTAGAGGTTGCTGACTGACCTGAGCCCGTTGAGCAGATGTAGGCAGATGAAGTAGAGGTTGCTGACTGACCTGAGCCCGTTGTGCAGCTGTAGGCAGATGAAGTAGAGGTTGCTGACTGACCTGAGCCCGTTGAGCAGCTGTAGGCAGATGAAGTAGAGGTTGCTGACTGACCTGAGCCCGTTGAGCAGATGTAGGCAGATGAAGTAGAGGTTGCTGACTGACCTGAGCCCGTTGTGCAGCGGTAGGCAGATGAAGTAGAGGTTGCTGACTGACCTGAGCCCGTTGAGCAGATGTAGGCAGATGAAGTAGAGGTTGCTGACTGACCTGAGCCCGTTGTGCAGCGGTAGGCAGATGAAGTAGAGGTTGCTGACTGACCTGAGCATATTGAGCAGCTGTAGGCAGATGAAGTAGAGGTTGCTGACTGACCTGAGCCCGTTGAGCAGCGGTAGGCAGATGAAGTAGAGGTTGCTGACTGACCTGAGCCCGTTGTGCAGCGGTAGGCAGATGAAGTAGAGGTTGCTGACTGACCTGAGCCCGTTGAGCAGATGTAGGCAGATGAAGTAGAGGTTGCTGACTGACCTGAGCCCGTTGAGCAGATGTAGGCAGATGAAGTAGAGGTTGCTGACTGACCTGAGCATATTGAGCAGCTGTAGGCAGATGAAGTAGAGGTTGCTGACTGACCTGAGCCCGTTGTGCAGCGGTAGGCAGATGAAGTAGAGGTTGCTGACTGACCTGAGCAGCTGTAGGCAGATGAAGTAGAGGTTGCTGACTGACCTGAGCATATTGAGCAGCTGTAGGCAGATGAAGTAGAGGTTGCTGACTGACCTGAGCCCGTTGAGCAGATGAAGTAGAGGTTGCTGACTGACCTGAGCATATTGAGCAGCTGTAGGCAGATGAAGTAGAGGTTGCTGACTGACCTGAGCCCGTTGAGCAGATGTAGGCAGATGAAGTAGAGGTTGCTGACTGACCTGAGCATATTGAGCAGCTGTAGGCAGATGAAGTAGAGGTTGCTGACTGACCTGAGCCCGTTGTGCAGCTGTAGGCAGATGAAGTAGAGGTTGCTGACTGACCTGAGCCCGTTGAGCAGATGTAGGCAGATGAAGTAGAGGTTGCTGACTGACCTGAGCATACTGAGCAGCGGTAGGCAGATGAAGTAGAGGTTGCTGACTGACCTGAGCATACTGAGCAGCGGTAGGCAGATGAAGTAGAGGTTGCTGACTGACCTGAGCCCGTTGAGCAGATGTAGGCAGATGAAGTAGAGGTTGCTGACTGACCTGAGCCCGTTGTGCAGCGGTAGGCAGATGAAGTAGAGGTTGCTGGAGAAGGACAAGAGGATGATCGGCGACACATTCTCGTCCACCATCTTGACGAGGTTAGACATGGCAGCGTAGTGGGAACGGAACACTCCCCACTGCGTCCGGCTCGTCAGCTGGCGGGAGAACAATCTCGTTAACATGGTACTGCTAATGTGTGCAGCATTATGAGAGTAGAGTAGATCTATCTTACAACATCGTACAACATGGACTACATCCCCATGATCTTGGGACAGTCTACACGAGGGCAACGTAGGACACTCCCAAATATACACGTCATGTGTTTTTAGACATAGATCAGTAATATAAGCCTCCTCATTTCATTGACGTATGATGTACGTTGGACTCTGCAAATAACCTCAGCCTTTGTGGATGGGGTTAACTCCCAATAAGTAACCAGGGAACCTGACCTCTACAGAGGCGGATAGCGGGTCCCTACAGTACGTAGGGCCGATTTAACCTGCGGCCAACAGGTAGCCCAATTACTGGGGGCTTTATAATACTGGGACACCCTCTCTCCAGGGGTCATAAATATGGAGGGCCTTTGCCCTGGGTTATGAGTGAAGACCTCAACGCCATCTACGGCGGAGAAGATGGACTTCGGTATGGTGGAGATGGAGGAAGGGGCAAACCCGTAGCATCTGTACTCCAGAGGAGCGGCTATAAAAGGCGTCTGACTCCATGTTAGGGGCAGCCTAATTTGAACATGGCAGAAGGTAATAATGCCTTTGGGAGTGGCGAACCCATTGTACAAACAGGCTAAAGAATGAGTGCGAGTGAATTGAGGCCTCGGAAAATGCTAGGGTGTCGCCTTGAAGTGACACACAGTTCCCGGTGCTCTGGGGGAACTGTGAGAAGTGGGCTACCAGGCATCACACAAATCGGTATCATCAGTGTCGTGACTTTGAACGGTAAGGTAGAAGAACTGGTAGAGTATATGGAGAAGAAAGACATAGCAATGATGGGAATGAGTGAGACAAAATGGAAGGGGAAAGGTCAAAAAGAATTGAAGAAAGGGTATAGATTATATTGGAGGGAGGGAAAGATGACAACAAATGGTGCTGGTGTTATATTGAGGGAAGATCCACCGCAATATGTGGATAAAATTGACCAGATCAGTGACAGGACAATAAGACTTGGACTCGAGAGTGGAATCAAGGATTTTATACAGGTGAATTCATGCCAGTCGGGGAATGCAGATGAATGTTTAGAAGTGTTTCTAGAAGAACTGGAAAGTTGTATTGGAGTCAAAGAGGTTGTAATAATGGGAGACATGAATGCACATGTTGGAACAGACAGACAGGGAAAAGAAGAGATAATTGGCCCCTATAGTTATGGAAGCCAAGATGAAGAAGGAGATGTGCTAATAGATTTTTGTAGAAGGAATGGATTAACTGTTGGTAATACGTGGTTTAGAAAAAAGAACTCCCAAAAAATATAACTAGATATGGTTGGGGAGATACAGAGACAATGATTGATCTTACTCTGGTGAAGAAGGAGAAACGTAGACAATCGGAAGATGTGACAGCAATGCCAAGAGCAGATTTCGAAGAAGACGATAAAGTGGTGGTAGCCAAATTAAGACTTGGTAAAATAACAAAATTAATAGAAAAAAGGGAAAGAAAAATAAAGGGATGGAAGTTAAAAGAGAAAGAAATAAGGGAAAATTTTCAAGAGGATCTGAAGAAAGAAATTCCCAAAGATGAGGAATGGACATATTTCAGAAATGGTTTTGTAAAGTGTGCAGTAAACACGTGCGGAAGACTATCAGGGAGGAAAAAGGAAAAGGAGACTCCTTGGTTGAACAGCAGGATAAAGGAAGCAGTTAAAGAGAAACAAATGGCTTGGAGAAAGTGGATAGGCAGAAACAGTACAGAAATATAAAGAAGCCAAAAAGGTATGTAAGAAAATAGTACAGGAAGAGAAAAGAAAGAGCTGGGAAAGTTTCACAGAAACTTTAGAGGAGGATGAAAAGAGAAGTAAAAATGTTTTGCATGGTTTGGTGAAGAACAGTTTACAGAATAGGGAAGATACAAAATTTGTAATAACTGAAACAGGGCAGATATTGACACAAAGAGATGACAAACTAAAAAGATGGGAAGAATACTTCTCAGAATTGCTGAATATTAAATACAGTGAACTGGTATATGAGCAGGAGCAAGAAGAAACAATGGGGAAAGAAGAAAATCAAGAAAAGGAGATATCGATGTTAGAAATAGAGGAAGCCATACAAAAGATGAAGAGCGGTAAAGCAGCAGCTGTGGATGAGGTAACTATGGAAATGATAAAAGCAGCAGGACAAATAGTGCTACAGTGGCTGTGTAGATTATTTAGAATAATCTGGGGAAGAAAGAGATCCCAGAAGAGTGGGGAAAGAGTTTAATTATTCCGATATTTAAAAAAGGTGATAAAAAGGAATGTAATAACTACAGAGGGATCACCCTTAGTGCCCATGTAGGTATTTGAGAGAGTATTGGAAGGAAGACTGAGGAGGAAGCTAGAAGGAGAAATAGAAGAAGAATAGTATGGTTTTGGAAAGACCTGATCTTCACATTAAAACATCTCTCTTTTAGTCCAATCCTTTGTAAGGTTGTAGTGGCATCATGCGACAATCCTTTTGGTGATCTTCCTCCAGGAGTCTCTGCTTTGGGCATGGTGACTTGCTTGCTGTAAGCTCATCCTTGAGACTATGATGGAGAAAAGATGGGAGTTTGGAAAAGACATAGTGATGACATTCATTGACATTGAGAAGGCTTAAGACAGTGTGCCCAGACAGTTGGTATGGGACACGTTAAGGAAAAAACAAGTTAACAGAGTGGAAGTGCAAATGATGAAAGCTAAACTAAATAAATCAGCCTTTATGCTGTTTTATGTTGTAAGTTATGCTCAACCAAACACATTTAAGAGTTTCAGTCTTTACAAGTTAAATGGTTTAGCTGCCAGTGAAGAAATTGTTGTATATCAGTTTGTCAGCTTGGAAACAAGCTCATTCTGCTTCCCAGTAGTGATGGGACATTCGATTCATTTTACTGAATCGATTCATTTGATTCCGTTCACGTTACTGAATCGATACAGTGATCCGATTCACGGCTCATTGGTCACCTCTCCTACTGCATCTGTGTAGTATGTGCTGGTAAAACAGCAGCAACAGCGTTCAGTGCTCGCAGCTGCCATCTGGTCTTCATACTATGAACTCCTTTCTTAATAATAATAATAATAATAATAATAATAATAATAATAATAACAATAATGCTATTTGCTTTACGTCCCACTAACTACTTTTACGGTCTTAGGAGATGCCAAGGTGCCGGAATTTAGTCCTGCAGGAGTTTTTTTACGTGCCAGTAAATCTACCGACACGGGGGCTGTCATATTTGAGCACCTTCAAATACCACCGGACTGAGCCAGGATCGAACCTGCCAAGTTGGGGTTAGAAGGCCAGCGCCTTAACCGTCTGAGCCACTCAGCCCGGCGAACTCCTTTCTTAGAAAAAATGCTAGTTACTCTAATACATCGAAGGTTTCCGGCGACGCAGGGTGGGAAAGGTTAGGATTAGGAAGGTAGCAGCCATGGCCTGAATTAAGGTACAGTCCCAGCATTTCCTGGTGTGAAGATGGGGAAACTACGGAAACCATCTTAACGGCTGCCGACGGTGGGATTCGAACCCACCATCCCCCGAATGCAAGCGCATAGCCACGCGATATTAACCACACGACTACTCGCTCAGTCATTTTCGAAAATATGTATTTTTCTATCAGCTGAGGATTTTTTTAAATCGTCATATTTTGTATAGGCTACCCGATATGTACAGTAGCCCGCTGGTTTTCTGATTCAACATACTGTTATTGCGTCTGTCCACATATGATTGAAGTCTTGTGCAACGATGTGACATATGAACTGAGAGAATACTGAGCCGTTCTTCCCAATATAAAACAGGTACTTTTGAGTGGTCATGAGCATGACTCATAGTCATAGGGCAGGCTAGAGTCGAGTTTAATTGTCAAATGTCAACTAAGTTATAATACTAAGATTCATTAAACTAATAAATAGTATAACCTAATAGCCTACCTACTTCAGAATTATGTTGTGACTACCTTTTTAACACTGCAAATAAATCCATCTATTATTTAAACCTCCCTGTAAGAAGAGGACAGTGAATGCAAATGGGTAATATTTTCAAATGAGCTGAGCTCGAGAGTCCATTATAGCATACGATTCTTTCAGTGTAGCATGGCTCACTGTATGTCTCGCTGCAGTGAGCCGACAAGGAGCCGTGCGTATCTCGTGTCTCACTGAGCCGCACTCGTTCACGATTCTTTCCGTGTGCCATGGTTCACTATATGTCTCGCTGCAGCGGAAGCTCGGCTCTCCACGTGTCCAGTGAGCCGATAAGGAGCCGTGTGTATCATGTGTCTCACTGAGCCGCGCTCGTTCACGATTCTTTCGATGTGCCATGATTCACTGTCTCGCTGCAGCAGAAGCTCGGCTCCCCGTCAACGTCCAGTGAGTGCACCACTCAGCACTGTCCGCTGAATCGTGTGCCGTGAGCTCGCTGTTCCTGTGAATCGATTCACTCGGACACTTGAATGAATCGATACACTGCTTCGAATCATGCATTCAGTAGCCAACACTACTTCCCAGCCTCATCAGGAGAGCAGACATCAACACTCATCAACAGATCTTCAGTCTTGATATGGGGGAGCCTAGGAAGGACATTAGAGAAGCTGGATTGGATGTGGCAGAAGTAATGGAGCAGGAAAAGTGGAAGGACAGAAAGGAGTGGAGGAGGCTTGTTAACCACACCTGGGCGACTGGAGTGGGACATTGATGATCATTTTACTGAGAACTGTTTCCGGTATAAAGTTCATCATAAGAATTACACATCTTTTGATCTTCTACTGATGAACTTAACCATAACAAGCAGTGGCATATACTGAGGGCTACCAGTGTATCACTGAAGCCCAAATCTCAATTGAGAATGATGGAAGTCTAAAACACATTATAATGTAAGCATCTGAAACATTGTTCCATTTACAAAACTTTAAAGCAGTGAGAAAAAACATCGCACATATTTCTGAGAGCAAGACATCGGAGACTGATATTGCAGCCCAGACTCTCGCCCCTCTCCCCTCGACTTGCCACACGTGGCTTGCTGCTGTATACCGGATAGGAGCGGGGACTGGTGGAGGATAGGTGTGCTAGGCTTCGTTCCGTCAGATTGCCACTGTTAACTATCAACCGTGCGTTACTCATCGTATATACTACCTCACCTCATACTTCTGACTTAATGATATACCTCCTCTGCGAACCATGTGACCTTGCCACGGTGGGGAGGCTTGCGTGTCCCAATGATGCAGATAGCCGAGCCGCAGGTGCAACCATATCGGATGGGTATCTGTTGAGAGACGAGACTAACGAATGGTTCATCGAAAGGGGGGTAGCAGCCTTTCGGTAGTTGCAAGGGCGGCAGTCTAGATGATTGACTGATACGGCCTTGTAATAATACTCAACATGGCTTAGCTGTGTTGATACTGCTACACGGCTGAAAGCAACGGGAAACTACAGCCGTAACTAACTCCCGAGGACATGCAGCTCTCTCTGTATGATTGATGTACTGATGATGGCTTCCTCCCGAGTAAAATATTCCGGAGGTAAACTAGTCCCCCATTCGGATCTCCGGGTGGGGACTACACGAGAGGGGGCGATCATCAGGAAGATGGATACTGACATTCTGCGAGTCGGAGCGTGGAATGTTAGAAGTTTGAATCGTTGTGGTAGGTTAGAGAATCTGAAAAGGGAGATGGATAGACTAAAGTTAGATGTAGTTGGTGTAAGTGAAGTACGTTGGCAGGAAGAACAAGATTTTTGGTCAGGCAACTACCGAATTATCAACACAAAATCAAACAGGGGAAATACAGGAGTTGGTTTAATAATGAATAAGAAAATAGGGCAGCGGGTAAGCTACTACGACCAGCATAGTGAAAGAATTATTGTCGTCAAGATAGACACCAAACCAATGTCCACCACAATAGTGCAGGTCTATATGGCTACTAGTTCAGCGGATGATGAAGAAATCGAAAGAATATATGAAGAGATAGAAGATTTAATACAATATGTAAAAGGTGACGAGAATCTAATTGTGATGTCAGACTGGAATACAGTGGTAGGCTAAATTCAAAGGAATCATTTGGGAAGGAGAGAAGAGATTTGTACCTGTTAAGAAGGGTAAAATGACCTCAGACCCTGTTTATTATACAAGGGAAATAAGAAAATTAAAAAGAAAATGTAGAATAGTAAACAGAAAAATCAAAGAAGGTAGGGAGAGTAGAGAAACTAGAAAACAGCTAATGAGGGAACTGAATAGAGTGAAAAAGGAAGCAAAAGAGAATTATATGAATGGCATTCTTCAAGAGCGTAATGACCACAAAGGGAAATGGAAAAAGCTGTATTCATATATCAGGAATCAAAAAGGAAAAGGAATCCAAATTCCTACAATGGTGGGAGAAGGGGGTAAACACTTTAACAGATACTGAGAAAGCAAACCTCTTTAGTAAGGAATTCAGATATTCAGTAGATGATTGTCAGGAGTTGGAAACCGAAACAGAAGATACAGAAGGAGGGACACAGAGGGAAACAAGAAGCTTCTCATTCACAAATGAAGATATTTTCAGAGAAATCCAACTGCTTCAGCAAGGAAAAGCAGCAGGAAGTGATCAAATTACTGGGGAGGTATTAAAGACAATGGGGTGGTACATAGTGCCTTATTTAAAATTTCTCTTTGACTATGTCATAAATAATAGTGTAATACCAAAGGAATGGAAGGAATCTATAATAATACCAGTTTATAAAGGAAAGGGTGATAAAAGGAAACCAGAGAACTACAGACCAATCAGCCTGACCAGTATAGTTTGTAAAATACTGGAGAGTTTAATATCAAAGTACATCAGAGGGATATGTGATGATAAAAATTGGTTCATGAGGAGCCAGCATGGATTTAGAAAGAAATTTTATTGTGAGGCACAACTGGTGGGATTTCAGCAGGACATATCAGATGAATTGGATTCAGGAGGCCAGTTAGATTGCATAGCCATAGATCTTTCCAAAGCCTTTGATAGAGTGGAACATGGAATATTATTAAAGAAATTGGAGGGAATAGGACTGGACGTAAGGGTTACACGTTGGGTGAAAACATTTCTAAATTCAAGGGTTCAGAAAGTCAAAGTAGGAAATAATGTATCTCAGGAAGAGAAAGTTTGGAAGGGAATTGCACAGGGTAGTATAATCGGTCCGTTACTTTTCTTAATATACGCAAATGATTTAGGGAACAATATTACATCAAAAATAAGATTGTATGCAGATGACATAATTGTTTATAGGGAAATAAATACAATTGAGGATTGTTCAGAATTACAAAGGGACCTTGAGAGTATCCAACAATGGGTTGAAGAGAATAATATGAAGGTTAATGGAGGCAAATCAACTGTTACAATATTTACAAACAGGAGTTATAAAACTGAATTTGAATATACTTTGGATGGGGTAGTTATCCCAAAAGATGGCAAGTGCAAATACTTAGGTGTAAAATTTGAAAGTAATTTGCACTGGAAGGGTCATGTGGATGACATTGTTGGGAAAGCATACATGTCATAATGAGGCTACTTAAAGGATGCAACAAAGAATTAAAAGAGAAAAGTTACCTAAGTATGGTTCGTCCATTATTGGAATATGCAAACACTGTTTGGGATCCTCACCAAGAATACCTAATAAAAGAAATAGACAGTGTGCAGAGGAAAGCAGCAAGGTTTGTAACAGGGGATTTCAGGAGAAAGAGTAGTGTATCAGAAATGTTAAAGGAACTAGGGTGGGAAACTTTAAGTAAGAGAAGGGAAAACACTAGACTTATAGGGTTATATAGAGCCTATGAAGGAGAAGCAGCATGGGAGATATCTGTGAGAGGCTTCAGTTGGAAAATAATTATATCGGCAGGACTGACCACAAATGTAAAATTAAAAGAAATTTTAGTAGAAGCGATTGGGGTAAATATTCATTCATTGGGAAGGGTGTAAAGGAATGGAATAGTTTACCAGGGGTAGTGTTTGATCCTTTTGCAAAATCTGTACAGATATTCAAGAAGAGAATAAACAGCAACAGAGAAAATAAATGAAATGTTAGAGGGCATTCGACCAGTGCAGGTTAATGTAAATAAAAAATGTGTGTGAATAAATTAATTCCATCCCCTAGTCTAAGGAGTTTGGACAGCCAAAGTAGGGGACTGCCTGTAGGGGTGAAGTACAGTGGGGACTTCGAGGGCCCTGGGACCGCTACGGTAGCTGTGAAGGCCCTTCAGGAACTCTGAAAAGTGGTGGCAAAAGGGGCTCTGGTTAAGACGCACCAGGTCGTTATGCTACTTAGGTTCCAGAATGGGTAAAGAAAAAAAGAAAAAAGTAAATAAATGCAATGTAAATTTTAATCTTATACCAGTTGTACAGTATCATTTGAAGTAATTCCACATAAAGTATATCAGTTGACTATATTTGTAAGAAGTTCAGGAGATATTATTAGTAGAATTTTGTAAACAATATAAATTTACTAAGGATGAGCTGTGTGTTTAATAGAAAAAATTGTTAGCGTAAATTGTATAATATTGTATTATAGGAAAATTTTGTTCTCTTGTTAATTTAATATTTAGTGCTTGACAATAATGTATTTTAGTGTACCATTTGCCACCAAGGTAGGCACCTAATTTGCAAATAAATAGATTTTGATTTTGAAGTACAGTAGGAGAATATGGATTGGGACAAAGGAACGAAAGAGGAAGTCGGCTGGTTGAATTCTGCACTGATCATAATTTAGTCCTTGCCAATACTTGGTTCAAACACCACAAACGACGGCTGTATACATGGATGAGACCTGGAGACACAGGAAGGTGTCAAATAGACTTCATTATGATTAGGCAGAGATTCAGAAACCAGGTGTTCAATTGCAAAACTTTCCCAGGAGCAGACGTGGACTCTGACCACAACTTGTTGGTCATGAAATGCCATCTGAAGTTGAAGAAATTGAAGAAAGGAAAGAATGCAAAAAGATGGGATCTAGAGAAGTTGAAAGAAAAGAGTGTGAGGGATTGTTTCAAGGAACATGTTGCACAAGAACTAAATGAAAAGGCTGAATGAAACACAATAGAGGAAGAGTGGAGAGTCATGAAAAATGAAGTCAGTAGGGCTGCTGAAGAAATGTTAGGAAGGAAGAAAAGATCAACTAAGAATCAGTGGATAACTCAGGAGATACTAGACCTGATTGTTGAACGACGAAAATACAAGAATGCTAGAAATGAAGAGGGCAGAAAAAATTACAGGCGATTAAAGAATGAAGTGGATAGAAAGTGCAAGGTAGCTAAGGAAGAATGGCTGAGGGAGAAGTGCAAGGATGTTGAAGGCTGTATGGTCCTGGGTAAGGTAGATGCTGCATACAGGTAAATCAAGGAAACCTTTGGAGAGAGGAAATCTAGGTGTATGAATATTAAGAGCTCAGATGGAAAGCCACTTTTAGAGAAAGAAGACAAAGCAGAAAGATGGCAGGAGCATATCCAACAGTTGTATCAAGGTAAAGATGTGGATAATTTGGTTCTGGAACATGAAGAGGCTGTTGATCCCGATGAAATGGGAGACCCAATTTTGAGGTCAGAGCTGTGAGCTGGGAGTGACCTCAATATAAACAAGGCACCTGGAATTGATGACATTCCCTCTGAATTACTGACTGCATTAGGAGAAACCAGCATGGCAAGGCTATTCCATTTAGTGTGTAAGATGTGCGAGACAAGAGAAGTCCCATCCGATTTTCGGAAGAAAGTTGTTGTACCTATTCCCAAGAAAGCCGGTGCTGACAGGTGTGAAAACTACCGCACCATTAGTTTAGTATCTCATGCCTGCAAAATTTTAACACGTATCATTTACAGAAGAATGGAAAAACAAGTTGAAGCTGAGTTGGAAGTAAATCAATTTGGCTTCAGAAGAAATGTAGGAACACGTGAAGCAATCCTGACTTTACGTCTGATCTTAGAGGATCGACTCAAGAAGGACAAGCCCACGTACATGACATTCGTAGATCTAGAAAAGGCATTCGATAATGTTGATTGGACCAAGCTATTTAAGATTCTGAAGGTGATTGGGATCAGGTACCGAGAACGAAGAATTATCTACAATCTGTATAAAAATCAGTCTGCAGTGATAAGAATCGAGGGCTTTGAAAAAGAAGCAGCAATCCAGAAAGGAGTGAGGCAAGGCTGCAGTTTGTCCCCTCTCCTTTTCAATGTTAACATAGAGCAGGCAGTAAAGGAAATCAAAGAGAAATTTGGAAAGGGAATCACATTCCAAGGAGAGGAAATCAAAACCTTGAGATTTGCCGATGATATTGTTATTTTATCTGAGACTGCACAAGATCTCGAGAAGTTGCTGAATGGTATGGATGAAGTCTTGGGTAAGGAGTACAAGATGAAAATAAATAAGTCCAAAACAAAAGTAATGGAGTGCAGTCGAACAAAGGCAGGTGATGTAGGAAATATTAGATTAGGAAATGAAGTCTTAACTAAGTAGATGAATATTGTTACTTGGGTAGTAAAATAACTAACGATGGCAGAAGTAAGGAGGACATAAAATGCAGACTAGCACAAGCAAGGAAGAGCTTTCTTAAGAAAAGAAATTTGCTCACTTGAAACATTGATATCGGAATTAGAAAGATGTTTTTGAAGACTTTCGTGTGGAGCGTGGCATTGTATGGAAGTGAAACATGGACGATAACTAACTCAGAAAGAAAGAGAATAGAAGCTTTTGAAATGTGGTGTTACAGAAGAATGCTGAAGGTGAGATGGATAGATCGAATCACGAATGAAGAGATACTGAATCGAATTGGTGAGAGGAGATCGATTTGGCTAAATTTGACGAGAAGAAGAGATAGAATGATAGGACACATCTTAAGACACCCAGGACTTGTTCAGTTGGTTTTCGAAGGAAGTGTAGGTGGTAAGAACGGTAGGGGTAGACCAAGGTATGAATATGACAAGCAGATGTAGGATGCAATAGTTACGTAGAAATGAAAAGGTTAGCACAGGATAGGGTGGCATGGAGAGCTGCATCGAACCAGTCTATGGACTGATGACTCAAACAACACAATGATATAGATAAGAGAATGTGGGTATTCCTCAGTCCCGTTTACTTCTACATCCTTGTAGGAAGAGACTGCAGGGCTCCTGTTAGAGGAGCAATATACTGTAGTTTTATTTTTATTGGTAGATCTGCTGAAATGAAATGCCAGCTATCGGGTTTAGTGTTTTCTTTTGTTGGTTGAAATCGAACCCGTGATCATGGGTCGGACACCACACTGATCTCCCGAGGAAGCTAATTAAGCAGTGAATGATCGGTACGACCGCTGTAAAATAATAATAATAATAATAATAATAATGGGGCATGGCATCTATATAGGCTTGGTGTTGACCTAATGGGGATAAAATGAATGGCGATGACGCCACAAATACCCAGTCCCCAAGCCAGGGGAATTAACAGTATGACGGGGTTGATTCTGGAAACTGAACCAGGGCTATCGGACCAAAGGCAAACGTCCTATCCATTTAGCCACAAGGCCGGACTTTCATTTGAGCATAGGGAGTAGCAGAGGATGGGGCAGTAGCCTGTAAAGCAGTCTTGACAACACAGCAGGCTTCTCCGTTGGCTATTGGCTGCAGCTCAAAACACTGAAGGCTTGACGTTCACTAAACCAACCATTGAAAAGAGGTAACGTAAGTCTAGTGGTAACCCATGTCTTGATCCCAGCATACGCCACTGCATAATAGGTACTGTATTTGTATTTGTTCCTGTATTGACTTGTCTAAAACTATTCATTATTTTGAGACCCGTGTGTTTGGATACTGTGCTTTGAAAACCATGTGGTAAGCCCTCATTACAAATTCATTGACACAATTTTCCCCTTTCATTTGAGTACAGACTTTTTGCACTTTGGTGGTTGCATCTTCTGCAAAAGGGGCTACCTGGCTGAGGTGGTAAAGACATGCTCGGTTCGCCTGGAAGGATGTGGATTCAAATCCCCATCAGGAAGTTGTAAAATTTAAGAAACCAGATTTCCACTTCCGGAGGTACGTATGGCCCTTGATTAATAAATTCCCCTCACGACAACAGACACTAATACCACAAGTTCACGATATAGTACACGCCAAGCCGCCAAGCGATACACTTCCCAATCATCTCACGACAATAGTTAGCAAGTATCATAGACCGAAAAAGAACCACCTACAACAACAGCTTTCATAACTCCAGCAGCACATTCATCTTCAATCTGTATATTCAACAAGACAATCTAAATTCATAGTGATTGGACTTTAAGCAAATAGTGGCCAATAGTGCCCATTTGAACTTGGCATGTACACGTGAAGAACAGTACTTCATATGAAGTTTTACAAATTTGCAGGACTGCCTCTTACTTTTTAACTTATATTGAAATGTACCATTGTTTTATGTTGAATTTATTGTATTTTACACAGTATATATTTGAAGAGGTCATTCAATACAGGTTTTAATTACCTGGCATTTCATTTCTCAACGCAATCTCAAAATTCATTCTCACATTACTTAATTTGACAAAGTTTATATAAAGTACATTACTCCATTTGAAATTGACACATACGCATGAGGAAAGAACATTACTTCATATGAATTTCACAAAACGTATATGATTGTTTTATACCTTTCAACTTTTATATATTGAAGTGTGCTAATGTCTTCTTTGCATGAAATGTATTTCAAATAGTATATAATTGCAGGAGTTATTCAACAGAGGTTACAATTACCTAGATCACTATTAATTCAAACGCACTTCACTTTGTTTTTGTAATTTCATCTTTGAATTCACATTACTCATTTGACAAAGTCTAAGCCTAATAAGAAGTATCTGTATAAGCACATGCGGCTACATTTAAGCATATTTAGTCGACTAAAAACAATGCAATAAAAAAGTCCTTTTAAAGAACTATTATTAGTAAAACTCGAACGATAATGCTATATTCAAGGTTAGGTGTAAACAACAAATTTTATCATGTGTTGTAATTTTTTAATGTGTTAAAGATAGATATCTTTTTAATATTCTTGATACTTTAAACCTAGATGTAAGAAGCAGAATTTCACTTCTAGACATATTACCTAATGTCTATCAAACAAGACATGTTTATTTGTAAGATACAACTGTTTGATTATGTATTCTAATGTGTATGTAAATGACAGCTGAAGATGACTTGTAATAAGTCGAAACCGGTCCTGTTTTAAATAACAACATTACATTTAGTATTGATAAGGTGGATCTCTTTCTTTCTATGACGTACGTATGGCCCTGCGGTTCACTCAGCCTACACCAAAAATGAGTACCAGGTTAACTCCTGGGGGCGTAGAGCTAACCACTCTACACCATAAAATGGCCAGGTTACGGGTAGTGGAAGCCTTTACCTTCTACGCCTCCAACGGCCTTCATGGCCTGTACGGGGATGACTTTGCATCTTCTGCAAAAGCACCTGCAGTGGTTGTTGTCACGAGGTGTTGCGCAACACTGCATTCCTTGGCTTCGATGACTGTAGTTTCTTTGGGACTTCTCCCGGTAGGAGGCGGTGTGCTCACCATCCTACCACCACTGCGTTGCACGCTGTCACTCTTTGTAGTGGTCCCAAGAGTGCGCTGGCGATCATCAGGCTTCGGCTATTTTCCGAGGTTATCTTCCTTTATCATTATTTGCATAAAACTCGGTCTAGTTTTATAACTACTACCAGGTTTGAGTGATATGTAGATCATGAATCCTATGCAACACCGTGCAAAGAGTGCAGGTTACGTCAAACACAGTAAACAGACAATTCGTACTGTGTAACGTAGGCGGCATCATGGAGAGAGTGTAGAGTTCCTGTTTTCTTTGTGATTTCTATGAGAGTGATGCAAATTGAAATATGATGTTGGACACTTACAGCAAGATTGTAAACAAATAAATCAAGTACTGCTCTTCTTAGTATTATCTATTACTTCACTGAAACCATAAATGAAGCGTAATTGTTCCAGATCTATGTTTTATGCACCAAACCTATGCATGAAAAAGAAATTATTGTTCACCTAGTCTTTTCTTATACGTTTTCAGAGAACCTGGTAATTTATTAAACATTTCCCTTGATAAATTATTCCAACCCCTAATTCCTCTTATAAATGAATATTTGTCCTCTTGAATTCCAACTTTATCTTCATATTGTGATCTTTCCTACTTTTAAAAACACCACTCAAGCTTATTCATCTACGAATGTCATTCCTCACTCTCATCTCCCAAGTCTTCCCCAGTTTCTTTGAGGTACAAGTTAATGTACAGAATGAGAATAAGCAGAGTGTTCGAAAACAGTAATTATGACAAGAGGAAGGCAGAAGAAAACCAATAAAAGTTTCAAATACTCAGGAAGGATAATGACAGAGGAGACTGGAGTATAAGAGGTCCAGTGCTCACACTTCGATGCTATGGTACATGCCTCTGTTGCTTCATCGTTGTAACAAACGTGTTCTACACATTGTGTTTTCATCGAGTGGAGGTGATGGTAGTGATTATTGTTTTAAGAAGAAGTGCAACTGGGCAACCATCCTCTATTCACCCTAATCAGAAAGAAAAGGAAAGAAGTGTGACACTTTGAGAACTAGGCTATCGGCAAAACAAAGAGAAGGGCCACGAAGGGTGTGGAAATGAGACTCTGTAGGCCTCAAAAACCTAATACTGTCAGGTTGGAAAAGAACAAGAGTTGACCAAGGGACGTCAGACAGGATAGATGAAAGCGAGGGGCCTGACACAAGTAATGTCAAACTCAGCGAGGGGAACAGTGGTCGCAAGTTGAGAACTCGTACTCGTCTCTTACAACAGGCAGCTGATACCAGGGATGTTATTATTCTGCCCCGCCCCCACAAGGGGGTAAGCTTGGAGTAGAAGAACTTGGTAAGGCACCTAGGTTTTAAATGTCCATGGTAACTTATAATACGAGATCATTTTTTATCATGTCCCTATTTTTGCAAAATGTCCCACGTTTTAAAAATAAAGAGATTGGAAATGTCCTGTTTTATAAAAATTACTTCATGGCAGCCCCAACGTAGTCTCTCTGTGACCACTGTTAGAATGTTACCAGACCCAGAGACCTACATCATAATGTAGTTATTGAGGCTAATGTCGATAAAGCAGGTTTCGGTCGTTATGTGAATGAAGTTAAGCATTATTGCCGCTAGATGGGGATGTGTTGCTCGAGAGCGACGCAGACCAAGGTGACGTCAACGTGTGGAATGGCGCACGGTTTGACCCAGACGAGTCGCATTCAACTGTTCTCGGCCGAGCCAGTCGCTGTGTGGTATTGGTGCAGTGCAGGTTGTCCGTCTGTGCAAAGACAACAAATATTATCAAACATTACCTGAATATCCTCAATTAGGATGCGTTTCGTACCTGTAATAGTCTTTTGGTGTCTGTGCTTCGTTCTGACTCTCACAAGTAAGCCTGCGTTGGCAAATGCCGTGACGACGGCGAGGACTGCAGAAAATGTGACATCATGTGAAGGAGTTAAGCCGATCTTCGAAATGAAGAATGTGTCTTCTGATATTCCGGACGTCCCCGTCAGCGGTAAGATGAATGTCGAGCACGTGTGCACATGACGTAATCTTTGGTTATTTATTATCTTGCATTCTTCTTGCTCGTTCTTTAGCATGAGCTAAATCCATAGCAGTAAGTCTGTGCTACCTACTCACATGTCACTGTAATGCAAGTAAACTATTAGTAATATTCAGTAAGCTGCAGCTTACTAACGTCATGACATATGTGATGTTTGTTGGTTGGCACGATTGCATCCTTCGAGACTTGGGTCAATGCTCGAACGAAGGTCTTTTTTTATTTGTCTAATGTTTTATTTTTGCGCTGTCTGTATTTTTGTGGTTTATCGCAGTGAATTGCATTTAGTGGTGAAGAATTTTTTCTCTCCTGACTTTTTTCTTATTGTTTGTTTGCAAGACCTTGGCGATAAGCGTTTCGCTGAACAAACTAAACCTTGTTAGGATAGATGGATTTCAAGAGAGCTTTACTTATTCACACGTGATAATTGTGTATTAATCCGTTAAGCTTTGTGTCTGAATTATCTTGCACGTCAGATCTGTTCACCCGCAGCATGCTGTCGATAGTGTATTTATGCTTCATTGAAGGACCCTATCTGCATCATCGATTGCTGTGTTTCTGGATACGAAAGCCACAGTTGTGATGCATTCCCTGTAATTGCCCAGTTTTAAAAATGTGATAATACTGCTAGTCTGGGAAATCATAAATGTAATTTACAAAATTTCCTAGTTAAGTACAGTAGCTTTTCTCAATATAGTTTCAGAATGCATTGTCCTTGGGAACTGGTTGACATTTTATTTGTAGTTGAATAACTTACTTAAACGATGTTGATTAATAAGAATGTTTTAGTTAGCGGAGGTTTTTGATTAGCCCGTTTCATTAATAATATGGTTGGTTATTCACTGGACCAAAGTTTGTGTGTGGAATAGACCTACGGAATGGTTATCTAATACGGAAATAGCCTACTTGCATAAGAATGTAAAGGACTCGGCTTTGTATGTGAAATACAAGGTAATGATGAGACGATGATTTAGAAAGTTTGTGTATACTGTTCCTAACCTTGACCGCCCATGATTTGTCGCTCAATCAATAGAGGTGCATGCTCTGAATAACTGTGACAGAGAGTCGCAAAGATGCGCGACGAAAGAGCTGGAAGAAAAGGGAATAGACAGTTCAGATACCCTGAAAATGAACTGGAATTATGTTTGTAGCTTTCGAGTTTATTGTGGGTCGGCTAAGAACATCCAATTAGGATAATTTCTGTACCATATTGAACAGCAACATGGGATGTTCTACGTTGTATTTGCTTTAAAAAGATTAAGAGTAATGCTCATTCCTGGAAACGTTTCGGCAGCTACGTTGTTTCGTGAACTTTGTATCGACTAAATGTGGTTGTTTTTGTATAGGTTTTGTTATGACGACGGGTCCGTATGCTATCTTTGCGGTCTAAATAAGTCGGTCGTACGACATTTGGACTACAAAAAATATAGGGCAGGTCATGACTGTCTGCTTCTCCTAGATTCGTTCTAGTTTGCGAACTAGTGAGCTTCGTCCCTTATCCCTGGCAGCACAGCCTACTTCTCTGTGCTCTCGTGGGAATGTTTATCTCTTGCTAATCATGAAGCCTGTCTGGGCACAGTCTTATCATTAGTTGTTATTGTTATCATACATTATTTTTGTGATATAGTGAAAATCAGGTAATATGTTCTGGACGTACACCGGTTCTGGTTTACAAACGTGATTTTCAAGGCCGAAGAGGATAGCAACTTTTGGAAGATATGTTTTTGCAACAAGTCACTTATATTCAAGACTTGTATGTGCCGCCTAACCGAGACGTTAAGACGCACGCAGTACCTATGCTCGAAGGCTAGTTGGATCCTCAAGAGATCAGCTAGGGAAATGAGTCAGGTCAGTCCTGTGAGTGGCACTTTCAAACTGGTTACTAATATTGCTGATGCCAAGGATGAGACCAGAGATGTCTTGGGAAGCTCAGATTTTAACCGCCGAACAGTGCAAGTCTTTACTATTCACTTTCATGGTCTATACGGAGTGTGTGGTCCTTCCTCAGGTCCGTCATGTTGTTTCGATATATGTAACTGGCCAATTGAGTTGATATCCTCCCACCGAGCTCGATAGCTGCAGTCGCTTAAGTGCGGCCAGTATCCACTATTCGGGAGATAGTAGGTTCGAATCCCACTGTCGGCAACCCTGAAAATGGTTTTCCGTGGTTTCCCATTTTCACACCAGGCAAATGCTGGGGCTGTACCTTAATTAAGGCCACGAGCGCTTCCTTCCCACTCCTAGCCCTTCCCTGTCCCATCGTCGCCATGAGACCTATCTGTGTCGGTGCGACGTAAAGCAACTAGCAACAAAAAAAAAAAAAAAAAAAAAGATATCCTCCCACACTTCGACGGTATCTATTTTCAGGCGATTTCGCTCGTCGGTCCACAGTGTAGCGCAATCGCACGTTCCACTGATGCATTGGTGCCGATAACGCGAGGTCGGCTTCTGCTTTGAGAGAACCAGTACAAATCTCGACTTCTTCTGCACCAAATTTCTCATTTCTTAACATTGATTTTTGGTAAATATCTCAGAGATTGGAAGAAACTCGTCCGATGCCGTGTTCTCCCTTTCGGATTTCTTTGTACAGGTATTTACTTATAAGTTTTGAATGAGTAATGGCAAACTTTTGCAATCTGTTTTGAATTACAGAGTAACTGTGGGAGATTCGTCCGAGCTATTGTTCCGCACCTCTGACATGTCCTCGAACTTCTACACAATCTATATATATAAAATAAAAGTTTTGTCTGTACATTGCTCAGAATTTGAAAAGAATGGTATTTCTGTATCGGTCATGTCCACAGTAACAAGAAAATGCATTTTTTACTTTTCCGTAATGTATGTATGTATGTATGTATGCATGTATGTACACGTATCACGAGAAAACGGCTGAAGAGAATTTAATGAAAATCTACAATCTAGGCTATAAATTATTTAAATCACGCTGAGTAAAATGGTAGTTTAGGGGAAGGCCTGAAATTTAATTCTCATATATTTATGTTATTATTGGTCGTGTCTTAATGAGAATCGCTAGACAAAGATGGGAAATAAGTCTCTACAATATAGGCTATACACGCTGAGAAAAATGGTAGTTTAGGGGATGGCCTAAAATTTTGTTGTTAAATATTTATTTTATTAGTGGTCGTATCTTCACGAAAATTGGTATGCAAAGTCGGGGAATAGGTCGCTATAATCTGAGCTATCAATAATGTTATTCGCACTGAGGGAAATGGTAGTTTAGGGGAAGGCCTGAAATGTAATTTATATATATAAAAGAGTTTCGTCTGTACATTGCTCAGAATTTGAAAAGAATGGTATTTCTGTATCGGTCATGTCCACAGTAACAAGGAAATGCATTTTTTTACTTTTCCGTAATGTCTGTCTGTCTGTATGTACGTACGTACACGCATCAATAGAAGACGGCTGAAGAGAATTTAATGAAAATCGGTATGTAATGTCGGTGATGAACCTCTGCAATCTAGGCTACAAATTATTTTATTCACGTTGAGTGAAATGGTAGTTTAGGGGAAGGCCTGAAATGTAATTCTCAAATAAGTTATTTATGTTATTAGTGGTCGTATCGATAAATACTACATAACTAACATAACTTTAGTTATGTCGTAATCGGGAGATAGCGGGTTCGAACCCCACTGTCAGCAGCCCTGAAGGTGGTTTTCCGTGGTTTCCCATTTTCACACCAGGCAAATGCTGGGGCTGTACCTTAATTAAGGCCTCGGCCGCTTCCATCCCATCGTCGCCATAAGACGTATCTGTGTCGGTGCGACGTAAAGCAAATGGCAAAAAAAGAAAAAAAAGTTATGTCGTAAGTTAGTAGTAGGCCTAGTTATGTAAGAAGTTATTCAATTTCCGATCACTTATGTCTTATACATTGTTACCATGCCGCATATAATCAGAGATATTCATGAATTTGGATTTTTGTTACTAAGTCCATATCAGCGCCGACTCACGAGAAAATGGGTAAACAGAATTTAGTGAAAATCGGTATGTAAAGTCTGAGAATAAGGAACTACAGTCTACGATATAAATAATTTTGGAAGACACCCTAATATCACAGAGTCGAAAGAAAACCAATGTGAAGGCCTGCAATATAGAAAGGTCATAAACTTTATTAACAATAACATTACATTGACCATTGTTTGTTTTGATGTGCTTTTTGTCTTCTGTTTCCTCTCATCCCCGATAGATAGGCTTATTGCAGCGTACCTAGGTTTTTTTAAATTTGCTTTACGTCGCACCGACACAGGTAGGTCTTATGGCGACGATGGGATAGGAAATGAATGGTGGTGTGAAGGAAGCGGCCTTGGCTTTAAGGTACAGCCTAGCGTGACTGGTGTGAAAATGGGAAACCACGGAATACCATCTTCAGGGTTGCCGGCAGTGGGGTTCGAATCCACCATCTCCCGGATGCAAGCTCACAGCTGCACGCCGCTAACCACACGGGCAACTCGCCCGGTCGTACCGAGTGTAACAGCCTGCCTGTATATTGGTGGGAAGTAGCTGGGGAGTTAGATAACTTTCTTCTTTAGCATGCCCTTCCTCTGGTTCATACATTTTCTGATATATCTGGTACGTAACACACTGGTTCATCATAGCATTCGAGCTATTCAATCCCTACTCTGAGGCAGTGATTGGAATGAGTAGTGCGCATATTTAACGGAACAATGACAGAGGAGAGTTCATGGCAGTCCACGACCTGGTTATTCCAGCTCTGGAACTTTGGACTCTTAGATCGGCACCGTAGTCCTTTTCGTTGAAAGTGTGCGGTTTTTCATTTGATCGAGTATTTTATATGACAACATTGCTTTCAATCGCTACATTCCTACTGACGTTTTTGTAACGACCTATGTTGACTTCAGTTAGGAAAACCACCAAGTCAGTCTTTCTGAGAATGCCGTAGGGAAGCACGGGTACATCGGCTAGTTTTGACTAATTCCAGGTCTGTGTTTTCCACTCTTGCAGACGAGCGAGCAACTTATCATCGATAAAATTGCTGGCCTGGTTAGGATTTTTAGCACACCGAATTCTCTTCAAAATGCCCGTTATGTTTCAATCAAGGAATTTGTCTTCATACTGTCGAAGGGAGTGATGGTGATTATTGTTTTAAGAGGAAGTACAACTGGGCAACCATCCTCTATTAACGTTATTCAGAGGGGAGAAATGGAAGGGGTCCGACACTTCAAAAAATGAAGGTATCCAACAAAGACACGAAGGTCACGATTGCTCTAATACCGTAGGTCGGAAAAGAACAATAGTTGACCAAGGGAGGTCGGGTAGGATATATGAAAGTTAGAAGCCTCGCGCAAGTGAAACAATCCCAGGATTCAGCTAAGGGCCCTGTGGTCGCCAACATATGATCCCAAGTTAAGAGCTCCTGGTGCCCCTTTTAGTCGCCTCTTACGACATATAGGGGATAACGTGAATGCTCTTCTACCTTCTCCACCCACAGGGGGATGAACAGGGGAGGTCGGATAGGATATGTGAAAATTAAGAGCCTGACGCAAGTGAAACAATGACAGGACTCAGTTAAGGGCCCCGAAGAGGCTACCGTGTATTCGTGTTATGACTGCGAACTAATTAATAATTTTGTAGTCAATAATGGATGGTATCCAGCGAGATCATTAGACTCAATTTCAAGTTTACACTGTGTAGCGTCCAGAGGGAAATTATAACTTATCACAATTCTAAAGATGTATATGGGTCATCCTGTACAATTACTATACACTTTCATGACTGCAAAGGCTTAGAAGCCACGCAAGGGAGGAAGAGAGAGAGAGTTGATGTTTTAAAATCTAAACTGTTTACGACACGCATTTTGAGAAATAATGTACCGGTATCATTTTAATCCAAGGAACACGGAAAGTTCGGCGGCTAGGTTTAATTACGCCTATCTCGTTTTCAAACGCCAAATAATTTGTAATAATGTTATTGGCTTTCCGTCGCACTAGCTACTCTTACGGTTTTCAGAGAGGCTGAGGTGCCGGAATTTAGTCCCGCAGGAGTTCATTTACGTGCCACTCAATCTACCGACACGAGGCTTACGTATTTGAGCACGTTCAAATACCACCGGACTGAGCCAGGATCGAACCTGCTAAGTTGGGGTCTGAGCCACTCAGCCCGGCCCGGTGGTGAAGTGCTCTGTAAGGAGGTCCGGCACTTGGAACAATGAAGGTGTCGCCACGGAGGAGAAGAGTTGACCCAGTGAGGGCTCTGAATGTACTCGACATGTGCATACTTCGCAAGTTTGTGTCGTCTACTGAGCTATATTATAATCTGTGAAGATGAAACGCATTTAGTTGTTAATCATTCATATATGAATGGATGTTCTCTGCGTAGAAGTTGATCACGATAATCACACAAATTCTTCAATACACAGAGTGTCCATTTTGTGATCTTGCTTTATCCGTTCCAGCTTCTTGAGTCTAGTGCATTGGCTGTGATGATGGCTGGTTTGCGATCTCATTGCCTCTGAGTTACACCTGTGGAAGTATTCCTACGTCATTTGCCCTCACTCTATATGAGCACTACGTAGAGGTTTTACTCTTGTGGTTAGGAATTGGATGATGGTTAAAACTCTTTTGACCAACAGGAGTCGAAACCGCTAACCACGATGCCACAACATAAAGATTTGATGCCTTAATATCTAATTGGGTATCCCTGAGCTGCACCTGACGTCACGAGTGGTGTGGAAAATGTGTGCTGAATGCCGAGGCTATGAATAAAGTAGTTCCAGAAATAAGGGGACAGGCCAGGCAAGAGAGCGCGAGCTGGGACAGTCGGAATGAAAGTGAAAACATCTGCGAGGCAAGCATTCGATGCTACGAACAAGGAGGATATCGGAAAATAAGTCTCGCAAACGTAATAACGTGGGGGGTCGGATCGCTTCCACAGTGGAACAAAATTGTATATAGTTTTGCCGGCAGGTTCCCTTCTTCCTCCAAGTTATTCTTGTTCGTTGACAACATTGAGGCTAGCAAGTTGACATGCAAACAGATTAGATTTCTCGATGGCGACATATGCATGGAATGCGGCAAACTGACAGCTGGATATTGTAAGGTCAAGCACCCTGGCGCCTCCAGTGGCAACCAGAGGACCAAAGTTTGCTCTTTCTGTTAGTAACTAAAAGCTCTTCTCAGCAGTCGTGTGTACTGAGGGCTACCAAGGCTATCGGTGAAGTCCAAGCCTCAATTGAGAATACATTATAATGTAAGCACCTGACACATTGTTCCATTTACAAAACTTAAAAGCAATGAGAAAAAACGTCGCACATATTTCTGAGAGCAAGGCATCGGAGACTGATGTCGCAGCCCAGACTCTCCCCCCACTTCACGCGGCTTGCTGACGTATGTCCGAAAGGTGCTGGGACCGGGGTGAATGCTTCGTTTCGCCAGATCGCCACTACTGTCAACCATGCGTTACTCATCGACTCATACTTCCTCACCTCCATATGTCTGGCGTAATTGTATAGATAACAGAGTGCTGGTATTTCACTCCCGTTTACTTCTACAGCCTTGTAGGAAGAAACTGCAGGGCTCCTGTTACAGGAGTAATATCGTCCCTGCTCTGGCAAACTAGCGAAACTGACAAACTAAGGAATCTGTAGTTCTGAAGTTCTGGTCTAGATTTTGTTATTTATATATTGTCTACCCTCTGACAAAGTCTCACATCTCCAGCTCATTATGTATGCCTAACACATAAAACCAATAATTAAACATAAAAATTGATTTGACATGAGTAATCACAACTTCTTTCAGCTCTCCTAACCTTTTGACAATTTTCAGATTCGTTAGTTTGCCAGAGCAGGGACGATACAGTTTTATTTTTATAGATAGATCTGCTAAAATGAAATGCATTCTCTCAGGTTTAGTGTTCTCTTTTGTTGGTTGGCATCGAACCTGTGATCATGGGTCGGACACCACCACTGATCTCCCGAGGAAGCTAATTAACCAGTGGGTACGGCCGCTGTAAAATTCAGCATCTTTATTTAATATAATAATACTAATAATGGTGCATGGAATCTGTTTAGGCTTAGGATAAAATGAATGGCGAACACATCATAAACACCCAGTCCCCAAGCCAGGGGAATTAATAGTGTGAGGGGGTTGATTCTGAAAACTGAACCGGGGCCATCGGACCAAAGGCAAGCAATCTGTCCACCTAGCCACAAAACTTGACTTTAATTTGCTAAACATTAGGCTTGCATCTCCACTGATGAGGTGTTGAGTATTGCCTTCACAACACAACAGGCTACTCCATTGCCTATTGGCTGAAGGCTTCACGTTTACTAAACCAACTATCAAAAAGGGGTAACCTAAGTCTAGTAGTAGCCCAGCATACGCCACTGCTTCTCTTGCTGTTAGGTTTGCGAGTTCTTCAACCTCGCCCCCAGAGGGCTGTTAATCTCGTACCACTATCAGTTGTTTACCTGGTATTGTCATAAGGAAACTAATCGAACGTTTCGTCCTCTTGAATACCAACTTTATTTTCATAATAATACGATCTTTTCTGTCTTTAAAACTACACTGAAGCGTATTCGTCATTCCACGCCATCTGCTTACTCCCAAGTCTTCCCTAGCACAACATACCCTTAACAGAACTCTGTCGGAAATCATCGTTGTCGTACATCAGGGCCTCTCAAACGTCCAAAACTGAGGCGCAGAGTTCCGACTCGGCTCGGCTCGGACCAACGCTTCGTCTCTGGGGTACTCGCCTAAGCTCGGCTCAACTAGGCTCGGATTTGGAGCGCTACGGAGCAAATGAGGAAGAGGGAGACAGGCGTGGGGAAAGAGAGAGACAGCGCTATTACTCCAAATCGAGGATTGGGGGTCTGCGAAGTCGTCTTTTGCACCGTACACAGCGCAATGCACCCTGAGAGGTGGTGATTATTGTTTTAAGAGAAGTACAACTGGGCAACTATTCGCAATTAACACTAATGAAAGAAAAAGTGTGCCATTTCGAAAAATGAACGTATTGGCCAAAGAAAGAGAAGGGCGTGAAAATTAAAGACCTAGTACCGTCGGGGTCGGAAAAGAACAAGGGTTGACCAAGGGAGGTCGCATAGGAGCCTGGCACAAGTAAGTGAAAGCAGTATCGAACTCAGTTAGGGGAACCGTGGTCTCGCCCTCAGCACGGAGAGCGACGACAAGGTCCGTGGAGTCTCTAACGCGAGTATCGTTATCTACATTGTGTAGGAGTGGAATCATGGCCGACAAGTGCCGGCAGTGTCCGAGGACACGTTCAGCTGCAGGCTGCACGTCGTGATGAGGATGACACACCCAGCCTCCGTGCCAGCGAAATTAACCACTGGCCGTTACAATTCCTGACCCTACCGCGAATCGAACCGGGGACCTCTGTGACTAGCACGATAACCATTTAGCCAGGTCATGTTCGCCCGGAACTGCAGTGTTTATCGAAGTTTCAAACCCGGCGGAGGTAGTCTAATTTTTGAAGGGTGGAAAAATGTCCAGCGGCGTGGGGATGCAAAGGATCTCTGTTTACCCGACAAATTACTCTAGTAGACCAAGAGTAAAACGGACCATCGAAATTGACTTGATGGCCTCGATATCTGAGGCCATACGATCATAATTATTACCGTAGAGAGAGGGTGTAGTCGATGGGGCCGCTACGGTAGCTGTGAAGGCCCCTCGGGAACTCTGAAAAGCGGTGGCAGAAAGTTAAGACGTAGCAGATCGTTATGCACGTTACGTACGAAAATGGTTAAAAAAAAGCCATCAAATTTCAATCCTATAGCAGTAGTATAGTATTATTTGAAGTGATTCCGCATGCTGTATATGAGTTCATTATGTGTACAGAAGATATTACGAGCAGAATTTTGTAAGTAATATAATTTTTTTAAGGATGAGCTTCGTGTTTAATAGAAAAATATTTAGTGTAAATTGTATAATACTGTATTTTTTAAATGTCTTCTTTTCTTTTTAATTTCAAATGTAGTGCTTGATGGTGTACTTTTGTGTATCATTTGCCACCGAGGTAGACACCTCATTTGCAAATAAAGTGATTTTGATTTGATTTAGGATGAGTATTCATACTGCTCAAACGATCAAACAACGTTAAGGACGAGAAACATCAACTATAACGATAATAGGCTACTTCATGCTTTTGGGGAGCGGATCTTTCTTAAATACACTTGAGTTACCACTAGTTAAGCTCTTCGCTTGTAACAACATTCCAGCTGAACTTAGGATTGAAACTAGCAGTCACAGAACATGATGCGATGACGAGCATACCTTTTATGTACTTTTTGTGCTTAGTGGCGGGAGGGTCCGACGAGAAGCGACCTGCGCCACTGAATGTGTACTGGGTGAAACACAACCTACTCCTGTCGAATAATATAAAAGGGTTTGTTCAAGGCGACGGACGAATCACCATCAACAGCGCCATGAGCCCACACTGCGAAGAGGTTTCGAATTCAGTGCAGGTTTTTGGCACGGAATCTTGTCATTAGAAATTGTATACCACCACCTACCTTGCCGGCCTCATTCTCATCGTGAAGCTTTATTCCACCGGTGGGACCACGGCTACCATACGGTATTTTACAAAAGATCTTGGTCACTTATTGACTTGAATGTGACATCGTTTTGATTGTGTTGGGCGCATGAATTGGACCTGGAACAATAACTTGATGTCGATACTTTCTTTGACATTATCACTCGAGTGATTTATTGACGCCGCGCGAGCTGGAAACTGCAATATAGCGCCAGTATTTATCTTGGCCGGGCAGGACAAACATTCCGTATAGGGAAAGTTCCCGTCAAGTATTGAAACGTGCTTTATGAAGAAACTTTTTCAGCTAATAACAACAACCGCAGAAGGAATGAAGTTGTCGATATACATCACTAAACTTGCCGCTGTAATTCCCGCGTTGCTCTTGCATGTGTTTCCATTGAGTTTGTTATGGGAGGCTGGGTATCTGCTTGGATCCTCAAACCCCATGGCGGCGTACTAGGCGAGATGAAGAGCCGCACTTCTGTCACCTGCTTCGCATCGTCTGCCCTTTGCTTTTTAAAAGAAACTCACAATATTTCCAACAGTAGAGTAAAAACGAACACTTTAAAGCGGAGAATTTCTTGTTGTGGTCATGAGATTAACAAGTACACATCTATAGATTTCTGAAATTTGGCGTTCAGTTTGAACACTATGCCCACGAGTAGCTCTCGGGCCCGAATGTTAGTTGCCCCTTCCTGTTTCGTGTCATAACAGTGGGTCAGTCCAGCGCGTGTGGTTTGCCCAGCATTGATCTGCCTGCCTGCCGTCCCGTGTTCGCTCCCCTGCTAGCATCAAGATGTGCTTTACCTAAACAGCTGACTTTCCGAAATTAAAATAAAGCCTAATGCCAATGTTGAGTTGACATTCCTTGTAAGGAGATTAATTTCAGGAACGAAGTCACAATGGGTGAATATATGAATATTGTAGACACATGAAAGGCTACGGACTTGTAGTGATTATATCGTTTTAAGAGGAAGTATAACTAGATAACCGTCCTCTTAATACTAATCAGAGGGAAAAACATGGAAGGGATCCGTCACTTGAAAAATGAAGGTATCGGACAGAGAAAGACAAGGGCTACAAAGCCTTCGTGACCTAACACCGCCGCGGTCGGAAAAGAACAAGACTCAGGGAGGTCGGATGGGATAGATGAAAGTGACGAGCGCGGCACAAGTAGGTGGAAGCAATGCCAGGGCTCAGCTAAGGGCCCCGTGGTCGCCAACCCACGCTCCCAAGTTACGAGCCCCTGCCTGTTATGACAATCAGGGATTACCGCTCCCACCCGCAGGGGGGGGGGGAAGAGAACGACAGTTAACCAAGGGAGGTCAGACAGGCAGGGGATACTGTGAGGCCACACGCTATTGAGCTGACGATGCCGTGCAGGGTGACAGATATTGGCCAGTAGATTCTGCACACGAAAAAGGCGTCAGGTAGGGTATCCAGCCTTAAATTGAGGCCTGTGCAAGGCAGAAGATGAGACAACTCCGCTAGTGGTGAACAGCTGAAATACAGGCAGGTTTGGCACGGTTTGAAAAGACGCACATCGCATTCTGAATTATTCAACTGACCTGGAGTTCCCACTGCTGTACATTGAGGACTTTTCAAATGCTATTGATCTCTGTACTTCAGTAATTAAGGTATTTTCCACCAGTTCTTCTGTCACTGGGAGAAAATTCCATCGCAACATCTCCATAACCGAGCCCAAGTAACGAAACCCTGCTACCGTCTTGATGGCATCACCTCACAATTTCCTTCTTTTGCTCTACAGTATATACTTCATGCCCTTTCTTCCAGCTTGCGTACTGCCTCTTATCTTGATTTACTGCACTTCCCAAATACACATGGTCGTAACATTTTAATTCAATATTTTTAAAACTCTGCTAGCTATCAGGAGACAGTTTTGAACGTGTCTGAGAACTTGATTCCTTGGGTCGCAATTTGTTCGTGTATGTGGTAAGCAAGTGCACTTTTGACTGTTTTCCAGCAGTACGTTTCATACGAGGGATATTATCAAGAGTTTGTTGTTGTCATCTGCGAAATTCCTTTATACTGTACCCCTCCAATGTAATCACCAGCAAAGTCGGGACTTTCTGCCAGATGTGTGGCAGCCGTACTCCGTGAGCGAGGTGGTTTGATGGAGTATCATTTAACCTGATGTCTCGGAGAGAAGAAATCGAAGTAACTAGGACTCATGTCCGGGTAATATGGTGGATGTTCCAAGACTTCCTAACACCAGTTGCCATACGGCATCGCGCATTGTCATATAAGGTGGATTATCCCTCAAGAAATGTGAAAGTTTCCGCCGCATAGCTTAACGCTGGGTTGACAGTTCCTCCTCGAGGCTTCTGTCAAATTTTATTTGGACGCTACAATCCTGTGTGGCACCGGCTACAGCGTATCGGTGCCATTTCTGAGGATTCGAGAGCACGTGCCTCCCATCATGCATCAATTCGATACCATATGCTTCACGTAAGTCTTGATGTCATTTTTGCCACGGCCACCTGTATTTTGCTAAATGATCGCGGGTTAGAACATTTGCTAATGGATGTGCGCTGCTGTCCGTTGTATGCATGCTCCAGTCTCACTCAAAACGAATGCGAGATTGATAACTCTGGATAATACTTGAAAAAGAAAACATTTCTTTCTTTCTTAATCATCCAGGGATGGTTTTTCCCTCGGACTCAGCGAGGGATCCCACCTCTACCGCCTCAAGGGTAGTGTCCTGGAGCTTTAGACTCTGGGTCAGGGGATACAACTGGGGAGAATGACCAGTACCTCGCCCAGACGGCTCACCTGCTATGCTGAACAGGGTCCTTGCGGGGGGATAGGAAGATTGGAAAGGATAGGGAAGGAAGCGGCCGTGGCCTTAAGTTAGGTACCATCCCGGCATTTGCCTGGAGGAGAAGTGGGAAACCACGGAAAACCACTTCCAGGATGGCTGAGGTGGGAATCGAACCCACCTCTATTCAGTTGACCTCCCGAGGCTGAGTGGACCCCGTTCCAGCCCTCGTACCACTTTTCAAATTTCATAGCAGAGCCGGGAATCGAACCCGGGCCTCCGAGGGTGCCAGCTAATCACACAAACCACTACACCACAGAGGCGGCCAATTAATTAATTAAATCAGTTATTTTGTAGTTTCATTAGATTAGTTCCGACAGTTTGCAAAAGTTATATACTGTATAAATGAAATCGGAACTGTAAAGAAAATAACTTCTACTTAACATGAGGGTGATCACCCGTCTCGAATTTTGGAGGGCAGTTTCCTATTTACTCAAATATGCTCTTAGTTAATTGCAATTTATTATTTTCGTGTGTCTATTTATTTCGAAGGTGGTCAATAATAATAATAATAATAATAATAATACGTTGCCCGTTCTGCCATCCACGTTAGGAAATTGACCAGCTCCGTGCCATATATCACAGGTCAATATTATGGTCAGATCTTAGAAACAGGCTTCATATGAACACACATCAACCAAAGCTTCAAGTGAAAATAAACTTGAATATGGTGTGTAAAGACTCTTTCAACACTGTACCCATTGTTAAAGATATTTCGTAAGTGCAAGAAGTACAGATGTAAACAGAACTAATAAAATTTATTGTGCGATTCTGTGTTAGTCGATCAGCACCACTGATCTGCATTTAGGGCAGTCAGCCAGGTGGTAGATTCCCTGTCTGTTGTTTTCCTAGTTTTTTTTTTTTAATAATTCCAAATAATTTGGAAACTTATTGAAAGTCTCGGAAAGTTATTCCAATCCCTAACTTCCCTTCCTAGAAACGAACATTTGCTCCAATTTGTCCTCTTGAATTCCAGCTTTATCTTCATATTGTGTTCTGTCCTACTTTTTAAAGACACCAGACAAACGTATTCGTCTACTAATGTCATTCCACCCATCTCTCCACTATATTCCTCTGTGGATCAGTGGTAGAGTGTCGGCCTCTGGATCCCAAGATAGCGGGTTCAAACCCGGCAGAGGTAGTCCGATTTTTGAAGGGCGGAAAAATGTCCATTCGACACTCCATGCCGTACGATGTCGCCATGTAAAAGATCTCTGGTGACACATTTGGTGTTCACTCGGCAAGCTTCATTAAAACTGAGTCACCGACGCCCAAGAGAGTTTCGGTTTACTCGGTCTGCCATCTAGTAGGCCTAGAGTAAAACGAAACGTCGAAATTGACGAGCAGACAGCCAGATGGCGTCAAATTGAAATGACTGCACACCGTGCTGAGGCCATACGATCATAATTCGCTGGGACCATCAAGGACCACGTTAAGCTTGTTGTATTTGACACTGAACTTGGCCTTCTTTAGAGCCCAAATTTCCCTCATTCTTTGTGAGTGGGCCTGCTTACGCTCCTCTGTCCAAGGGGCACCAGGTCTTCTCTTCGGTTGCTCGTCTCGGTTTAGGCCGTTCGTCAATATTTTCTTGCGGAAGCGATCTCTGTTAAGGGCGTCTTCAGCTGAGATATGTAGCATTTGCAGGTCTTCTTTGGTATTTCTAAACCAGGGAATTGTGGTTTTGGGGTTTGAATCAAAAAGTGAAAGATTTCTTTAGTTAACTTTATTGCGTTCATTCTTTTCAGATGATCGTAAAATCGTGCCCGTCTTTTTCTGAATGTGTCGGTAATTTTCTTTATTTTGCTGTAGACTTCCTCGTTGGATCTCTTTTGATGGATTCCATTTCTGTACTTTGATCCCAAGATTCCTCTCACAATTTTGCGCTCTTTTTTCTCCAGTTCTTCAAGGAGTCCTTTGTTGGCATTTAGAGACAGGGTTTCGGCTGCATATAGAACTACTGGCTTCAGAACTGTTTCATACTGACGTATCTTGGTGTTTTGGGTAAGGCATTTTTTGTTGTAGATTGTGCGGGATGTTTGGTAAGCTATTTCCAGTTTGCGTACTCGCTCTTGAAGTGCTTCTTTGTCCAGTCCATTTTTCATGATGATCTCACCCAGGTATTTGTATTTGTCTACTCGGGTGATGTCCCCGTATTTTGTATGGAGTTTTGGTGGAGCCTCTTTGATGTTAGTCATTCTGTTTTCTCAAACGATATCTGCAAACCAGTTTGTTCGGCAATTTCCTTTAAAATTTCAACTTGAGCTCTAGCGGTTTCTATGTCGTTTGAGAGAACAGCAATATCATCGGCAAATGCTAAGCAGTCTGTTGTGATCCCCTTGGATTTGGTTCCTATTCTCAATGGACTGTAGTTGGTTTCCTGTAATCTCACCCGCCAGGTTCTGATGATATTTTCAAGAACGCAGTTGAAGAGTATCGGGGATAGCCCATAACCTTGTCGGACTCCTGTTTTGATGTCAAAGGAATGCGAGAGACATCCGTGGAACTTCACCTTGGATTTTGTATCGGTCAGGGTGGCTCTAATTAATGCCAGCAGTTTCAAATACATTCCAAATTCATTTAAGATGTTTAGCAGGACTTCCCGGTCAATGGAGTCGTACGCTTTCTTGAAGTCCACAAAGACAGACACATACTGCTTGGACCTTAGTGTACAATATCTGATGATCGTTTTGAAATTTTGGATCTGTTGGGCTGTTGAGCGACCTTTTCTGAACCCTCCTTGGTATTCACCTATTTGATGTTCGACTTGTGCTTCCAAACGCTCCAGGATGGCAAGTGATAGAATTTTGTAAGTCGCGGGTAGCAAAGATATTCCTCTGTAGTTGTTGATGTTCTTCATGCTGACTTTTTTGTGTAATGGCTGAATCAAAGCTATTTTCCAATCTTCGGGTAGGGTCTCCTTGTTCCAAATTTCTTCTATTTGCTTTTGCAAAATATCAAGTGATTCCTCTGGGGCATAATTCCATAGTTCTGCTACTACTGAGTCTTCCCCCAGCGCTTTGTTATTTTTGAAACAGGCAATGTGGCGCTTGATTTCATCTCTGTCGGGTGATCTGGAATCTGGGTACCTGAGTAAGGGTTCCTTGGTCTCAATGGGGCTTTGCGGTTTAGAACAATTAAGTAAATTCTTGAAGTAGTCTGCCAGAATGTTGCAATTTTCTTCATTTGACGTCGCCAGTGTGCCTTTCGCTCAAAGCATAGAGATGGTGGTTTATTATTATTATTATTATTATTATTATTATTATTATTATTATTATTATTATTATTATTATTCATATCATTTTTGTCCTTATGGATAGTGTTTGAACTCGAATATCTCATGATGACACAATGTTGTGAGACGGACAGCGGGCATTGGTGTGATTGTATTGTGAGTCCTCTGTGTTGATACCTAACGGGTAATCACGTAAACGAGGTTTTAAATAGAGGTTACGATGTATACGAGAGTAGTGGTGATGAACAACCATCCTCTAATAGGACTAATCAGAGGGAGAAAGGAGCCTCCGTGGCTCAGACGGGAGCGCGTCGGCCTCTCACCGCTGGATACTGTGGTTCAAATCCCGGTCATTCCATGTGAGATTTGTGCTGGACAATGCGGAGGCGGGACAGGTTTTTCTCCGGGTACTCCGGTTTTCCCTGTCATCTTTCATTCCAGCAACAATCTCCATTCTCATTTCGTAGCATCTATCATTCATTAATATATCACTTTGGGAGTGGCGACCCCATCGTAATAACAGCAAACATGACATCCCTGACCCGGTCACTGACTGGGAAACAGGTTGTAGGTTTTCATTTTCAGAGGGAGAAAATTGGAAGGGCTCCAATAGTTTGTTAACGTACCGTGCTAGCCGAAGAAAGGCAAGGGCCACGAAGGGCGTGAAAATGAAAGACGCCTCGATACCTAATATCGTCGGGGGCAGAAAAGAAGAAGACTTGACCAAGGGAGATCGGATAGGAGAGATAAGATAATAATAATGCCGTGTGGCAGGTCTGTTGATTTGACATCCGCAGGCGACCTGCGCGTCATGATGATGAAAACACCCTTTCCCCGTGCCAGGGGAATAAACCTGGAACCTGGGACCAAAGACGAGCCGGACATAGGATAGAAGTGGAAACCTGGGGCGATGTATACGTGATACGAGAAGTGGAAAGAAAAGCAGCATGATTTGTGTTACGAAAATGCTGCAAACTTGGAAGTAAGGATATGAGCTGTTAAAAGTAGACAAAGTTGGAATTCAAGACGACAAAAAGGCCTATTCATTTAAAGGAACTGGATTTAGAGATTGGAGTGATTTATCAGGGGAAATGTTCCATAAATTTCCTACTTTTTAAAAAATGTTTAAAAAAAGGCTAGGTAAACAATTGATAAGGATCGATCTTGATCGATTGAGAGTACATCAGGGAGCAACGCCATGACGTCACGTTTTGCGGCCGGATGCCCTTTGTGTATTGCGTGTTGAAGTGTCTAGTCGCCGAGCGGAAAAGTTCGCAGTTAAACATTCCTCGGCCGGATCTTTTATAAACCGAGCTCGATAGTATTCGGGAGATAGTAGGTTTGAACCCCACTGTCGGCAGCCCTGAAAATGGTTTTCCGTGGTTTCCCCATTTTCACACCAGGCAAATGCTGGGGTTGTACCTTAATTAAGGCCACGGCCGCTTCCTTCCCACTCCTAGCCCTTTCCTGCCCAATCGTTGCCGTAAGACCTATCTGTGTCGGTGTGACGTAAAGCAGCTAGCAACAAAAAAAATCTTTTATAACAGATATGTACATAAAGACAATGGTGTGTGTTGTGAACAATAAGAAAGTTAGGGATGCTGTTTGTTTTATTTCCCCTCCTGCATTTCTCTTCCTACCCAAAAATAATTGAGCAGAAGAATGAGAGTGGCTTTGTGAGACACGAATAGTCGGGCACCTGCTCTGTGACCTTGTTGAAGTTTGGCGAGAGGTGTGGGTGGAAACCACGTCACTGCTTAGAGACTGGTCCACGATGACAAGAGTACTTTGCTCCACTTCGAATCTAAAGTTGTGATTTTTTACAAATCGAACTCTTTACCAAGGTAACTTGTTGATGAACTGAGAACTGTTTAAGTTCTAGCGGTACAACACAATTGACCACCTCCATGGCTAACTGGTCCTAGCATTCTCTGCCTTTAGCAATAGGGCCACATCCTCACATTAAAGCTGGCTGTCCGGGGATCATGCGCCATTATTATATAAACATCGACAAATACAGTAAATGTTAATAGTTATTCTTACCTTGAAAGAGCCCGTCTGGTGACCATGATCGTGAAGGCGTTGAAGTCTAAACTGTCTGACACTGTTTGGTTAGCCGGTTCGAGTCCCGTTGACCGGTGAAAAGTCGGTATTGTGTGTAGCCGTATTAAAGAACTTTCTCTGTTAATGATACAAGTTGTGCAAAATATGATTTCCTATATCGTATGTTTTATGCTTTTCAGCCTGGCAGTATTGACCTATCTGGTGATGGTAAATGGGACGTCTTTGATCCCTGCCTTTAATTGCACGCTGCAAACATAATGATTCTCGTCTTATAAATGCATATTTTGAGCATTTTTGCTAAAAGCCTGATGTTTGACAGCAGCTCTAGCTGTGCATTTAAGGCAATAAGTAGGAAACCAGAAACCCCTCTCGCTGAAGCGTTTGCTTTCACATAAATGCCATTTAACATTATCGTATACCTGTATTCATGACACGACGATCAACGTAATACATTTCAAAGATTGGGTTGTATTGTTCCTTGTTCGATTTAACATTCAGCCGGTAGAATGTTTCCTGCCATTGTACAAAAGAATACCCCGTATAGTGCGACGTCTCAAACAGTCTGTCAAATGGGAAACCATCCTTCTATTAACACTAATCAGAGTGAAAAGTATGGAAGGGATCCGACACTTCGAAAAATGAAGATATCCGCCAAAGGAAGACAAGGGCCACGAAGGGCGTGAAAATGAAAAACTCCCTAGGCCTCGGAAACCTAATAGCGTCCGCGTCGGAAAAGAACAAGAGTTGACCCGGGGAGGTTGGATATGCTACATGGAAGTGAGGAGCCTGCCACAAGTAAGTGGAAGCAATGCCAGGACTCAGCTAAGAGTCACGTGGTCGCCAACCCACGCTCCCAAGTTCAGATCCCCTGGGGCCCCTTTTAGGCGCCTCTTACTACAGGAAAGGAATACCGCCCCCACCTACAGGGGGATGGAAGACAAAGAGCAGGGAAGCAAACTCTGTGGACATCAAAGAGAGGAAGCCGGCGAAAGAGATCGTATGCTTTTCAAATCTGTTACAGTCGGCGGTGGAAGAGAGAAGTCGCTATCAGGCACACGAAACTTGTAGGAAGGTGGTGAACATGGCACGCCACAATCTCAACAGGAAAGAAGGCGACTGGCCTGGAAATGGAATGGAATATTGGTAACAGCCAGGAGGTACAACTAGGCAACCATCTTTATAACTCCAATCACAGATAAAAAATGGAAGGGATCCGACACTTCGAAAAATGACGATATCGACCAAAGAAAGACACGGGGCACGAAGAGCGTGAAAATGAAAGACTCCCTAGGTCTCGCAACCTAATGGCATCGGAGTCGGAAAAGAACAAAGTTGATCAAGGGAGGTCGGATAGGATCCTGGCACAAGCAAGTGGAAGGGCCCCGTGTTTGAGCCCCGCCTTTTATGACAGGCAGACGATGACGTGCGTGTTATTCTACCGCCCCCCCCCTCCCCACAGGGGTAGCACAGATAGGAAATATTTCACAATATGAAGATAAAGTTGGAATTCATGACATATGGGGGTTAATATTCATCATTTTATAGGACGAGGAGGAAGGGATTGGGAAATGTTGGATAAGTTTGCAAGTTTTTTTGTAAACATTTAACAGTAGGGAATCTGCCAGAGGGTAATGTTGTATCCGGAAGTGCGAGCAGTGACGTCACTGTACAGCAGCTGGTGGTGGTCGATATCTCGCGGCCCTCCGGCTCATCTCCCAGCTTACACTACCGAGCTGTAATCAATTGCTGCCTGCATCTTCCCTTCCACGAGGTCACTGCATACACAACCACACGAAAATAACATAATTAGACCTCAACTCAAGCTACTTGTATGTTATCCGCTTCAGTATTGTTTTACATTATTTATGTTTCTTAACAAAAAATGTCCTCACTTGAAAGTCGCCACAGTGGAAAAAGCATAACTAGACAATGAAATGTATAACTTTGGTTTACAATGACAAATTTGTTGAATAATATCATTAAAATATAAGTGTTATAGCAATATGTCTCTGAGGTTATTTGAGACACCACGTTAGTCAAAAGCTTGCATTTTATTCTGTAAAGGAAATGTTAACATTGTCCCATTCGAGCCACTGGCAGCCACACTTATTTACAAATTAATTGTCGGAAGTTGATTTTCTTTCATATCTAAAGCTGATGTTGAACTAGTACTTGCCTGTCACGTCAGCTAAGCGAGTTCCTCAAATAGGTGTCAGTGAGCGAAAGTAGGAAGTTCACAACTGTGTAATATGTGCAAGAAGGTTATATTCTAACTGAACGATAACACAGGTCAGGATGCGGATTTCTTTTATACATCTTTTGCAGGAATAATTCGATTTAGGTGGAAATAGACGCGATCACTCGAACTAAGGAAGTGTTCAAGTTCATAGGGGAGTAGCTCAAGGATCGCCTCTTCAGTTTAATTTGGCAATTGATTTCATATTAAGGGAGTTAAAGGACTTAGAGCATGCTTCTCAGTTCAGCTACAGTCTTGTGCTGCAGCGCTAGGTTTTGCTGATGATATTGCGTTAATATCTAAAGATAAAAAATCAGCAGCGCTTATGATTGACGCAGCAAGCCAATGGCTCACACTGGTAAAACTTCAGTCGTATTCCAGCAAGTTTTATAAGGAGGTCATGTAGAATGAAGCATGTAAAACTTCCTTTTAGAGAAGAGATGTATCCATGGCCAGGGACCTAACGAAGAGTAGCTACGCGCATTGCTATTGGCTGTCTAAAATGCGTTGTTACGTGTTTGCCTTTGTGATTAGAAGCACATAGCGTTGCCAACCAGCGAAGTAAAAAAGCACGGTTTTGTCCCTAACCAGTGCACACCAATGGTGTTTCCTCAGGTAACTAGAGGCCTAAAGCCGCTTTGCGGAGTTTGCTCACTGATGATGTAGTTCATAAGTAGAGTGGCTGGTAGTGTTGTGCTTCGCTCGATCACGTCGTCTGCGAGAAATAAACATAGGACAGTCATACCGCGCGTAGAGGATACGATGCGCATTGGTATCACCAAATATCACTGTAAAATTTGTCACAAATGGAACATAATAATTGCTTTTACACATATCAAGTGAAAAATCCCTGGCAAATTAAGAAATACCGTCGTTATTTGAGAAATATGAAAACATAGTTAAGGCTTGTAGACAGGACTGGTTTATGACGTACTGCGCTGCTGGTGCCGTCTTTTGTTACTTTCTTCAGGTCCAGGGCTAGCACCGTGGAATGGAAGGGCTATGTCTGTAGATTCTCATTATCTTTGTCCATATGACTAGAGCGGCCACTTCAAACAGCAAAATGGAGGTCAACAGAAAAATAGCATGATCCCTGGACCAATAAATCACTAGTCCACTGAATTTTTCTTATGTACATTGGCCATACCACTTTGTCGCCTATTAAATATTGCATATCGCGATGCAATTCATGAAATGATGATGTTTGACAAGTGAAGCAATGAAACGAAAACAAAGAAAAAACACAGATATCACACACGAAATCGTTGAAAGTGTAAGACAAAAGACATACGTGTGTCACTGTGAGCGCAACACCAAATGTACTTGTAAAGTGGTGAAGTACGTATACATAATATTCTCCAAACATCAAATATTTCTTAATTTGCCAGGGATTTTTCACTTGATATGTGTAAAAGCAATTATTATGCTCCATTTGTGACAAATTTTATAGTGATATTTGGGTGATACCAATGAGCACTATACCCGCGCGTAGATATTGGCGTACTAATGTTGCATGAACACCACTGAAGTTTTAATAAATCGGACAGATTTGAAATCTTTGAAGAAGTGCACTGTATTTCTAGCGACGGATCCAGACATAGAAGAGAAACATCGGCGTTGTTATTGTTTGAGAGTAACTGTTCACAGGCTAAAGAAACACTACGAACCCTGTTTTAAGTATCGCATACCCGCCACGCGAGGATCTGTCACAAAATTTTCGGTTCATTTCTTCCTTCATTTTGGTATTCCTATTTCGTTTCTAAAATATATTTGTTTAAATGTCTTACGTGATTCATTGACAATGTTAAATCATCATTTGTACGGTATGTATAAAGAAAAATAAAGTTTTCCTGATCGGAGATAGCTGTACAACAGGGGAATTTCAAAATTATATATAGCGTAAGCCCATTTTATCCTAAGATAAATAGTGCGAAAATGATTATCTGTTTGTACGGTACCTCTTGCCCTTGTGGATTCTCTCTTGCTTGTGGTGAGGCGATATGGGAGAAAGGTGCTTTGAGCCCCTAATGCCGTAAATCTGAGCTGGCTCCTGCCCGCAGTCAGTGGAGGGAAGGAAGAGAAGACTTGGCAAAGAACTGTCACCTGGTCGACTGCCCTACACCCAGATCAGTGGTGATTGATGTGAAACTGGGCAACCATCCTCTGTATAACACTTACCAGAGAGAAAAGATTTGAAATGGTCCGACACTCGGAAAAATGAAGATTTTGGCCAAAGGGAGACAAGGGCTTCGACGGGTGTGAAAATAGACTCCCTAGGCCTCGCAACCTAATTGTCGGACCCCTTCCAAATTTTCCCTCTAATGAGTGTTACTAGAGGATGGTTGCCCAGTTGTATTTCCGCTTAAAACAGTAATCGGCACCACCACCACCTTAGGCCGACGTACGAAACCTGTCTCGAAATAATAGTGAATGACTCCCAAATTATGGTACTTTGAGAATTGACAAGCATATTCTTGTAGGTAGTAATCATTGTGTCCTCCAGCAGTCCATGTGCTCGTATTCATCCGTAACACTGTGACTTTACCAATACTGACTTCATGTAGTATACGAGGTATAAATATACAACCATCATCTCCCCCCTTCCCCCCAAAAAAGCGTAGTTTCAGTATTAAAATGGAGATTTCTTACCAATAGTTTGGATCTGCAACATGTTCCTTGTATTTGATACGGCGTCACTCGTATAAGCACAGAGCAAAGAGCGCAGAAACTGCTTGATCAAACCACGGCCACCTGGATGTATTTGGAATAGCAGTATATCATAGAAATGCGCACGAATGTGCAAGAAGTTTAGTGATTAATCTTTGCTGTTATTATTATTATTATTATTATTATTATTATTATTATTATTGTGCTTTTACGGCCGCTTGGGCCTCTGTAGTCAATTTCTGTCCGGTCTTCTATGATGTTTTATGTTCTTATTTGCTGTATTGACTGAAAATCTCTTCCGAGCTCTTGCCGCACATGGTCCACTAAGTTCAGAGTTTGTGATGGAAACCATGTGTATTGCACTGAGCGTTGCTTGATTTGTCGTGGCGTCTATTGTATACAAGTCTAACCAGAGTTCTCTGGCGTAAGTTTTGTAACTTGGGGCATCATCCATGAGCAAGATTTCCTTAGCTTGTCTAGAAGGTGTTGTTTTTGATATTCGTAATAATATTTTCAGTTATCTTGCCTTGCGGTTATATCTGTGAGCGTAAGCGTACGGTGCTCTCAAGTGAGTTCTATGCCATATGTCAGTATGCGTCGCTGATGTTAAGCTGGACAAGTCAGCGCGAGCCTAACAGAACTGCACAGGATAAACAAGGCATATTAAAAGCGGCCATTTTTTTTCTAGTTGCTTTACGTCGCACCGACACAGGTAGGTCTTATGGCGACGATGGGACAGGGAAGGGCTAGGAATGGGAAGGAAGCGGCCGTGGCCTTAATTAAGGTACAGCCCCAGCATTTGCCTGGTGTGAAAATGGGAAACCACGGAAAACCATTTTCAGGGCTGCCGACAGTGGGGTTCGAACCTACTATCTCCCGAATACTGGATAGCGGCCATATTTGACTCACGGTACATTCCAAAGAAGAATGCCGTAAATTACAGCATGGAGAACGACCAATGCGGCACCTGTTCCTTACACATTTTGAGGGGGAAAAGATTGTTCTCGGATGGTTTATGGAGATACATAGTGGGGAGAATGGACATTGATCAGAAAGACATACAAAACACGAACCACTTCCGACATTTAGTCTCAGAATTCAGAGGCCTCCGAGAAGAAGTAGAAAGGAAATCTAAAGCAGTCTTTTCAGGTGAAAGAAAGGAGATACGCCAACAAATGAAGCAGCAATGGTCACCGAGCTCGATAGCTGCAGTCGCTTAAGTGCAGCCAGTATCCAGTAATCGGGAGATAGTGGGTTCGAGCCCCACTGTCGGCAGCCCTGAATATGGTTTTCCGTGGTTTTCCATTTTCACACCAGGCAAATGCCAGGGCTGTACCTTAAGGCCACGGCCGCTTCCTTCCAGTTCCTAGGCCTTTCCTGTTCCATCATCGCCATAAGACCTATCTGTGTCAGGGCGACGTAAAGAAAAAAAAAAAAAGCAGCAATGGCAGAAGATCAATGCCAGTCGGAGGAAAAGCTGATCCAGGAGATCGTAGTGCATGGTGGTCCGTGGTCCATAGTGGCCAAAATCGAACAAAAGGAGAATAATCCCATTTTCACAGCAGGCAAATGCTGGCCAGGACTGCTTCCTTGCCCATCCCATCGCCGGCATACCATCTACCTGTGTCAGTGCTAAGTAAGAAGAAGAATGTTATTAGCGTGGAGAGTTCTCCGACATCACGGCAACAATTGTACGTGATCTGTGTACTAGGACAGGAACTTCTCCGTATAGCGGTTTATCTCAAAACTGTCGGGGTGGCAAGGAAGGGAAGGTAGCGGCCGTGGCCAGCATTTGCCTGGTGTAAAAATGGGAAACCACAGAAAACTGTTTTCTGGGCTGCCGAGGGTGGGAATTGAACCCGTCATTTCCCGAATGCAGGTCATTTTCGGTAACAAGAAATACAATCATCACTAAAGATAGAACTAGACAAACACCAACAGTCATTAAGAGGAGAAATAAGCCCAACATCCCGCACGACCGCCAAGAGGAATTTACAAACTGCGGAAGCTGAGAAACAGGGAAACAGGAATTGGCAGCCGATCGAAAAGCATGGCTCTTTATTGGAAGACTGCATCTAGAAGCGAAGATAAACTCAACAAACACCTCAAGGAAATAGTATGCGATACAATAAGCAGCTATAGAAGGCATACGGCCCTCACAATTGGCTTCCGTTTCAGCCATGAGGAAACGGTAACAACACCAGCTAATTGGTGAGACGAATCCATTTTTATTGGCCCAGCTCGAAAGGAACTCAACTACACCTACAGAAGTGTGAAGAACGTAAATACGGGAAGAGGAACCGGACCGCTATGTGTGGAATGTGGGAGGTTTACGAAAACTATTGCGACAACATCGGAATACCTCATATAGCCATCGCAGCAGAAACAATGATTATTGCCACAGTACTACACCATGCATGTTATAGCAACTCCAAAAGAGGGTAGACCATCAGAGAATATAATTTAGTTACAATAAACACAGGTGCATTAGCAATACAGTTCCCCAACGAGGATATTGAACATCATTATAGGGTAATAAAAGTGGTACCCCAGAAAAAAACGTTAGTCTAGCTGGCGATTTGAATTGTAGACTGAGGCCCGTATTCACCAAGGCGAGTAAAATCTTTTATCTTGGTTTAAAACTAGGAAAACTGAGATAACAATTACATTTACCAACAACGTTATCTGGGATCATCTGGGTTTAAAACCTTTCTCCGGCAAATCTTTGAAGATGACTAGAATATGTAACTGCAAGAGAAAATCTCAGTGGCAAGGGATATGACCTAGATATGCAATAACAAGGACAAAAGAACGCGCTGCATACTTCGGCACTGTCAGTGTTATCTAAGATGGCTTATATCTTGTATGGTACCTACACGATTGGGTGTGGTTTTTTAAAGAAGAATTATTGTGTTAATGCTTTCTGACACCGAATTCAATAAAAATTCCTTCCTTCCTGGTCAATAGCTGACTTGGCGGCAGCAGGTACGCAGTCACCGATCAGTGTTGAGATTGGTTGGTACTTAAATATTGTGGGAGGCTGATGGGCAAGAGTGAACCAATAGTGCTAGATGTCATGCGCTTTGGAGCAGATAACACTTTACAGTACCAAAACAGTCTATGGTGAGCTACTAATTAACAATAATTGGATAATCACTGACTGAACTTATCGGTAACTACGAGTGCACCGGGTGAGTTGGCTGTGAGCTTGCATTCGGGACATAGTGGGTTCAAATCCCACTGTCAGCAGCCCTGAAGATGGTTTTCCCTCGTTTCCCATTTTCACACCAAGCAAATGCTGGCTTACTTTAATTAAGGCCTCGGCCTCTTCCTTCCCACTCCTAGCCTTTTCCTATCATATCGTCGCTATAAGATCTACCTGTGTCGGTGCGACGTAAAGCAAGGTGAAAGAAAGAAACGTTTCCATTTGCGAAAATCTAATACTCAATGTCTTTCAGTAAATGAAACTCAATGTTATATGAAGCAGAACTGCAGCTGTACGTCAAAGGAACTTACACTGAATCACAAAAGTATTTGACCACATTATTATTATTATTATTATTATTATTATTATTATTATTATTATTATTATTATTATTATTATTATTATTTAATTTGAAGTACTCTTCCAACATTTGAAGTCCAATAGAAGCAATTGCCAATCCATTTAGTAATGTGAATATTGGCGTACAATACAGGACATACCAATTACCCGTAAAATGTAATTAATTATATGCAGTTTATAAGACACCACAATATGCAGCACATTGTCGCGCAGGCAGGAGTGAGGGGTGGTAGTAGTAGGCAGAACAAGCTCATTATTGTCTTCGTTTTACAGTGGGATGGGGCAGAAAAGAAAAAATATATCATTTGAAAAGAGACACCTCGTTATTTTCCATCATGTTAAAGGGCGTTCTGAAAGAGATATTGCCGCATTGTTACAAATAAGTAAGAGTACTGTAGGTGATAGAAGAAGATTCAACACGGAAATGAAATGGCGTATGGCTTTTAGTGCCGGGAGTGTCAGAGGACGTTCGGCTCGCCAGGTGCAGGTCTTGTCACCCATAGGCGACCTGCGCGACGTGATGAGGATGAAATGATGATGAAGACGACACATGCACCCAGCCCCCGTGTCAGCGAAATTAACCAATGATGGTTAAAATTCCCGACCCTCCCGGGAATCGAACCCGGGACCAAAGGCCAGAATGCTAACCATTTAGCCATAGAGCCGGACTCAACAGAGAAGATAAAATTGAAGACAAACCTAAAACAAGGCGACCAAGGAAGCTGAGTAGGAGAGAGGAAACTGGAGTGACAAAAAAAATTAAGAACAATCCAAAGTTACTGGCAACGAAAATTTCTGCCGCAGTGCTGCAGGAATATGGAAAGGAAGTTCGCCCTGCAACTGTGCGGCGAATTATCAGAAGAGAAGGGTATAGTGGCCGAGTGTGCAGAAAGAAATCCATGGTAAACGAGAGAAATAGAAAGTAAAGATTGGACTTCGTAAATCAGCACATAAATAAACCTGTCGGTTGGTGGGACGAAGCAATTTTTGTAAATTAAAGTCAAGTGCTGATGTTCTTTTCAAACAGATGAATATGGTTTGGAGAAAACCAAATGAAGAGCTTCAAACGAAGAATCTGCATCCCACAGTTATACACGGAGGTGGAGGTGTCATGATTTGCGGCGCCATGTTTTCAAATGGGATGTGCGAATTAGTATCCATTAGATGTAAAATGGACAAGCATAAGTACCTGAATATTCTGAAGGAGAACTTACCGAAAAGTGCTGAAAATTCAGGCCTTTCGGGCAAGTTCAAATTATGTCAGAGCAGTGACCCGAAACATAAATGGGATATTGTGAGGCAATGGAGGCTGTATAATTGCCCTAAAGACTTGGATACACCTCCTCAGATGGTTGTGATGATTATTGTTTTAAGAGGAAGTACAACTGGGCCTCCATCCTCTCTATAACACTAATCAGAGAGAAAACATGGAAGGGGTCGGACACTTCGAAAAATGAAGGTATCGGCCAAAGGAAGACAAGGGCCACGAAGGGCGTGAAAATGAAAGACTCCCTAGGCCTCGCAAACCTAATACCGTCGGGGTCGGAAAAAAACAAGAGTTGACCAAGCAAGGTCAGATAGGATATATGAAAGTGAGGAGCCACGCACAAGTGGAAGCAATGCCAGGACTCAGCTAAGGGCCCCGTGGTCGCCAACCCACGCTGCAAAGTTCAGAGCCCCTGGGGCCCTATTTTTTTTGCTAGGGGCTTTACGTCGCACCGACACAGATAGGTCTTATGGCGACGATGGGATAGGAAAGGCCTAGGAGTTGGAAGGAAGCGGCCGTGGCCTTAATTAAGGTACAGCCCCAGCATTTGCCTGGTGTGAAGATGGGAAACCACGGAAAACCATCTTCAGGGCTGCCGATAGTGGGATTCGAACCTACTATCTCCCGGATGCAAGCTCACAGCCGCGCGCCTCTACGCGCACGGCCAACTCGCCCGGTTGGGGCCCTTTTAGTCGCCTCTTACGACAGGCAGGGGATACCGTGAGTTCTATTCTACCGCCCCCCACCCACATGAGGAACTTCCTCAGAGTCCGAACTTAAACCCTATTGAAAATCTATGGCATGAACTGAAGAAAAAAGTTAAGATAAACGCCATTGACATCAAGGCAAGCTTTAAGGGATACAATAATGAAAGAATGGAGACAAATAAGTCTCGATTACACAAGAAAACACACTCACAGCATGTCTAAGCGCTTGGAGCAAGTAATAAAGCAAAAGGGACTTCATACAAAATGGTGGTGGTGGTGGTGATTATTGTTTTAAGAGGAAGTACAACTAGGCAACCATCCTCTATATAACACTAATCAGAAGGAAAAAAGGAAGGGGTCCGACACTTCGAAAAATGAAGATATCGGCCAAAGGAGGACAAGGGCCACGAAAGGCGTGAAAATGAAAGACTCCCTACCCCTCGCAAACCTAATAGCGTCGGGGTCGGAAAAGAACAAGAGTTGACCAAGGGAGGTCGGATAGGATAGATGAAAGTTAGGAGCCTGGTACAAGTAAATGGAAGCAATGCCAGGACTCAGCTAAGGGCCCCGTGGTCGCCAACCCACGCTCCAAAGTTCAGAGCCCCTGAGGCCCCTTTTAGTCGCCTCTTACGACAGGCAGGGGATACCGTGGGTGTTATTCTACCGCCCCCACCCACAGGGGGATCATACAAAATGTACTGTGGTGTGTGTGACTCACATGTCGCCCGAAAACTTTTGTGGCTGCGATATTGTGCATGTTTCTTTAAGTATTATTGTTTATGTTGTTTTTGTTATGTTTTCAAGTATGGAAATGCTGTTAATTTATTTATTACATGTGTCCCATTGCGAAAATTGTTCCTATATTATATTTTTCTGTTAATAAAGGTCTAAGAATAGCACAAAACACTAGTGATTCACTGTAACTTGTAGCCGCAGCATCTTTGGCAACTAGGGCCTACGGTAACGACTAAAGTGACGTCACTTCCATCACGCATTTTGTCATGTTCGGATGACCTCCAGTCATAAGACCGAAGGCCTTGAAATGCACTAATGAAAGCGGGTGCCATCTTAGTTCACCACTCAACAACTAGGATCGCGTTCTTGCTCCCTTGTGTTCGCATCGCCGTGTTTGTCCAAGTAAATTATATCCTAAATAAAGACAGCTGAAAGTTGTTTTGAGTATTTTTTACAGTATCTTATGTATAGAGCCGTGCTTCATTGGCTTGGATCGGTCTCTAAAGTTTTAAAACATTCCTACTCAGGGGCTCCTTATCAAGTTTAAAAACTTTCTCACTTCTACTTGAGTGGCTCGAAGCAATGTTGTCTAATAGAGGTCTCAGAAATGATTTGGAGTAGGGAAAGAGGTAGTTTGTAGTCTTTACACTCTCTACTCTTAATTTCACTGATGAACCTGGCTTTCAGAAAAAACGTACACATATTTAGTAACTGTCGTCGGGGTAAATACTTCACAGCAGAGGTGACAAATTCCGTCATGCACTGCAGAAGAGCCACAAACTATGATTTCTGGTATCTGAGGGCTCCTCAATCTTGGAAGCGAATAAGACACAATGTTGGACTTTCAGTAGCTGGAGAAGAGAGATGTTCTAAACAGCCTTCACAGTCTGTTCTTCTGTCACACCCACTAAGTATCCTTCTACCATAGCTAGAGAAATACCAGGCATTGTAGCTGTTGAATCTGTAACAATCATATTTATATACTAGAGAAAAATTAATAAAGTATTTTTCACACAGGTCTGATGTAATTTACCTTGCAAGGGTTTTGTAATGATAGACATTATGTCTTCAGGAAGCTGCGGAATTTGCATATCCTCGCGACTTTCATTCCTTCTATATTTTTCATCCATCTGGCACATTCTTGATTGTAGTAAACTGCTTCGTATATTGCGGATCTTATTTTCATCCCTCAGCTCAACATTGCCATGTTTTGATGCCGGAATAATTCCTGTATGGACCGTAGTTTGGATTGCATTAAGGCATGACCTTGCGTCCATTGTGTCACTGTATCCCGCTTTGCGTCGTAGGTAGCTAAAGAAAAGCTCGATATCACCGCTTGTTAGGTTCCTCGTCAACACACGATGAAAATGTATACTTACGAGGTATTTTACGCAGACCACAGTGGATTGGGTAGTCAAGACCAACGTTCTTGATATATGAGGCGTTCATCTTCAATGCTGAAAAATACTAGTTTGTTCTCATTCCTGGAATATGTCCCATACGAGGTGTTGCAGACATAATGCGCATCGAACCACTTCATAAAATGCTCCATAAAACAAATTATGTCTTTTAAACTGTCCCTGTATTTAATGCTTTCGGGACAAACCACCACCATACTCTTCGAACCAGCGATTGTTTCAGGGGAAAATACAATTTTGGCTTTTGCTACATTCATTTTCTCCAAATTTGTCGGGTAAACTACTATTCTGATTAGTTTCCTCACCGTCTTCATAACTGAAGATTTCTGAAGTTTGAAAAGACCTCTCAAATGATCGCCGGTCACGGTAGCATTGTTTACAAAAGGTCTGTGACAAATGTGATCGCACGTTTCTTATGACGTGACTGGGATGAAAACATAGGAACAGAGGCCTAGTTTCATCAGCTGGATGTCGTATCTCATGTGTAATGCTTCTTCCATATAATGTTTCGAACATCGAAACATTTACTTGGGAATTGTCTGCCACAATTCTGATCACTCAGAAATCACACTCTTCAACAGCATTTAACGCATCGAAGATTAATTTTGCAAGTTGTGAGCCCGTAACGGATGAACTGAAATAGAAAGACACCGGTATTCTGTAATATGTAGAGAGTCCCTTGAGTAGTTTATTGGCCAACCTATATTCGATTCCAAGAGCGTCAATGTCATTCAATCCAATAAACATATCTAATTTCATGTCATACATAAGGCTCGGCTTTATGGACATTTCATCTATTGTAAGGGAACTAACCTTTTCTTTATCGTTCACTAACGACAGTTTTTCTGCCAGTAATCGGGCTTTAGTTAGCGAAGTTATAACCGTTTTCCCTTTTGAGTATCCAACATACGATTTCAACGTTCTTAGATGAGGAAGATGCAAAATATCGAGTGTTCTGAGAAGCCGATAACCCGTTGGCGACCTTGAAGATAACAGCACACAAATTTTAACTGTAGTCTCCTGGTATTTACATTTCTTTTTTCCAAAGCTCTGAAGTTGCTCTAACAAAAAGTTTGCTTTCATATTACTTCCCTTAGCTTCCTTTTGAATTTTAGAAACACGACTTGCAAGATTTCTGGGATCCTTCTTTACCTTACTAAGTTCTGCTTCCAAGTCACGGATTTTTACGCGCAACTTCTTAATAATGGTCACGTGCTCTCTATTTCTTCTGATCTCGTTTCTCAATTTCCTGGTGATGTATTTTGGTATTTGCGGTTTTAGGACGGGAGAAAACTTTGTACCTACTGTTGTGGTACCTACATTTATCAGGTCAGATTCTCCATTATTATCAGGCACAGGAGAATCCGATTGTTCCGCACATGTTCTCTTATTTATTATATACTCATTTTCACTTCCCGTTTTTCAGGCTGTACTTTCTTGGGAGTTTTCCTACATTTTAAAGTGACTTGTTTGTGTTTGGGAATCTCTATAAACTGAAGGACTTTGTTAGGCAGGAGTGTCTATTTAGATGTACTCATACTAAAGTCTTCTTCTCTGAAGTGTTTACTGCACACTCTCGATTTTTCTGTAGGAACCCAGAGAGATCCCGATTTGTCTCCTCTGCGAGATATAACAACAAGCCACCGTTCTTTTAAAGCACTATTCACTGGAAACTTGTGAAATGAAATTCCACTACCTTTAATTTCTCGTGAATGACACAGCAATAAACCATGATTGAAACTGGGAGTGCTTATTATCACAAGAATACACACATTCACAACCAACTCAATAAACATGTTTAAAGGCGCAAACCTGATAAACAGGGGCAAGAAAGCGATCCTAGCGGCCCCACATTGAACTGCAGTGTGACCAGTTCGATAGCGTTTTATGGGCTCTATTTCCAGGCCTTGTATTATAACGTAGGCAACGCATAAGACATACTCATGTCAAAAAAATAATTAGCACTTGAACTCTTGGGCCACAGTCTGCCAGTGCGCTCAGTGGTACAGTGCGCTATTGTGATGAATATAAGAAGCGATAGCACGATAACATTGTAGCAACAGACAGCTGATTCATCGAAGATCCTGCTACCGGTCTTTGGTAAATAGCAATTGCGTCTCCGAAAACCGTAAACTCAGTAACATTACTATCTGTAGAGAGGGCTTGTTCCATTAAACGATGGCTTCCTTTACATCAGTGTAGTTCGGAAGGACCTTTCTGATTTCATAAAATTCGGACCCTTAGACAAATAGCACATGGTCCAAGATGACGCGTTCTGCCGGATGTTCCATTATAAAAGTTTCCACGTGACTGTATCATATTTCTCAGTTATTGCAGTAGCGAGCTGTTGGCGTCCAGCGGCACTGCCCGTTGTGGTGGGAACACACAATACTTTTTATAGAGTGATCAACATTGAAGGTACAACACTTAGGAAATTATTCAAAGTTGAGGTCAGATTTTAATCAGGTACAACAATACTTCTGGAACTGTGCACCCAGCTTTCACTCCGTACAGCGAGTCTGGCAGATATAAACATAGCCCTTTTTTTTTTTTCGAGAGCCCACTTATTTTTTTTTTTTTTTTTACAGAATACCGCTCATTGCCACTTGGAGCTGCCCACCTTCCTCAGCCTACAGTAAGACAGTACTCACTGCATCCCTTGTCAATGCCACTCTGCACGGATATGGTTTTGTGCAATCATTCGACATGGTTTTTCGTATATTTTTACAATTTGTACGTTGATGCTTGCTTGAGTGTAACACAGCGCCGCGATGTGTAGTGCACTTGAGATAGTATTGTATAACATTTAACTTTTGTGTACAATGTCAACAAGTAGTCGTAGTCAACTCAATTTTTAACGAGCTCTCTTTGCGCGAAGCCTTATCAGTTGTGCGGTTTTATATTTTTCAAAATGTATTTGAACAGTTTGTTATTTAATTTTCTTCGTATATTTTTCGGAATTGTATTGGAATGAATGATTGTAACCGAGACTTCTGTGTCGCTTATAGTTCTGTAGTTACTGAAAAATGAAACCAGTTGTTAAGTTCATGGTTGGCAGTTCAGCAAAGCGCAGAAGCAGTCAACTAAAATATATTAAACATTATTATTATTACATTACTTCTGTAATGAAATCATCATCAGCTATTAGCTAACCGTCTGCAGTTTCCAGGTGCGGTGTATGAGCGCTCGCCACTTCAATCGATTCAGGCACCTTTCTTCTTCCTGTACTTGTTTCCAATCCACTAGGTCTTTTGCCGTCTAAGGTTTTCTCTAAGCATTCCTTAGCTACTGAACAAGGATCCATTCTCATTACATGGCCATACCATTTCAATCTTGATCTGTTTATGGTATTGCGTAACGATTCTCTTATTTGAATCCTCTTGTTGCGGACCTTATCTCTCCTGGTTTTTTGTAACATTGTCCGGAGGAATTTCATTTCTGCAGCTTGGAGTCTATTTTTATCTCTGCCTGTGATGATACAAGTTTCGAGGCCATAGGTTATTATGGGCAACAAGTAAGCTTGATAAAGTGTTCGTTTGGCTAGTATTGGAATCTGGCTGTCCCAGAGAAAGCTTTTAACCTGATGGTAAAGGACAGCTCCTCTTTGAACTCTGTTTGTGATTTCAGCATTTGATCGGTTATCATCAGTCAGGACACTACCGAGGTGTTGGAAGTGGTTAACTTCTTGGAGTTTCTGTCCGTCTACTGTGATATTTGCACCTGACTTTTGTCTGTTGACTGTCATAACGACTGTTTCTTAAGGCTGATTTTAAGTCCAAATTCCTTAAAATGACCATTCCAAGCATTAATCTCTCCTTGAATTTCTTCCTCATTGCCTCCCCAAATGACCACATAATCTGCAGATGCTTGTTCTTGCTGTGCTGTTTCACTCTTTTCATTATCTCGTCCATCACTGTGATAAATAGTAGTGGTGACAAAGTGCTGCCTTGTTGTACTCCTTTACTTGTTACAAACCAGTTGGAATAGTCATAAATACTTGCATGACATGAAATATTCTGTTCCATTGTCGTTATGATTAGTTGAGAAGTCATTCTTGCGTTAGGATGGCTGAGGTGCACTCCAGAAAGTGTCGACAGAGGGCGGTAATCAGTAACTTCACTCTCAACCACCACAGAACAGCGCGATGATACCTGAGTCCAGTTAGTGCGGTGGCCGAGGATAGTATGGTCGTGACTTCCACGTTCTTTGAGAGAATTCTGTATAGACCTTCCGTGCCCTGATGATGGCCAGTGTAATTTGGCAGAAAGCTCGGCTTTAACGCAGATGATATTTAATGATTTATTGTATAATAAGTTCTTGATATATTTTACATTGTATTTGAGGGGACCCAAACTTTTATTTTGGCAGGCGGGCTCGTTACGCCCCTGTGACTTGTTTCTTCTGCCAGATATCTCTTAGCCGTACGACATGGATTATTTTAGCTCTGCTGTACACTCCACGGAGTCACTGACAATAGGTCTTTTTGTACAGAGAACTTACACTACTTGCTATAATAATGTGCTGAGACTTGCAAATATCCTTTGAAAAGATGGAAGTATTGTCAAACATCAAAGACAACACGACCCAACTGAGCACCAAATATGAAACAATAAACCACGTGTATAAGTATTCAATTCCTTGGTGAGTGGATCCAGTCAAAAGGACTGGATACAGAGGCCCTAGCGCCAAAGCAAGGAAAATGGAGGCAGCTTTCCAAACCAGCCGGAACATATATAACAAAAGGTGCTTTTCTATAAATACCAAAATTCACCATTATAACACTGTCGTCAAGCCGGTACCTCTATGCATCAGAATGCCTTATCCTCTCTCAGAAATGTGCACTCGTTAACTAAGAGCAAAAAGGGAAAAGATTCTCCACAACATTCTTGGCCCATAACTATAAAAACGGTATGTACTCTAAGATAGAGAAGATCACTAGCATAATGCGTAAACGCAGGGCTCACTTACAGTGGATGGACGGCTCTTGATAATACCATGTCCAAGCTTTCGAGTCAGTTGGCTCTTAAAAGAGCCGTTGAGTGGTTTACTTCGTACAGTTTGCATATTTGCTGGGAGATCTTTAGAAGATAGGTCCAGCATCCAATGTTGTTGCTTCCTTAGCACCACCCAGGGATCACGTGTGGTGCTGTTTAAGGTTTAACCTACGGATGTGAAGCAACAGTATACTCCCTCTCGATGGACAAAACACATTTAACAAATTTTTGACTCAAAACCAAAAACAAGAATTCCCTGGTTCATTAACGTGAAGAAAGAGCTCGAAGAAATGGACCTGGGACCAGATGACGCGTAGCGCACAAACGAGACGTTTTCAGAACAAGCATTGTTACATTTGGGACTTTCCGGGATGTGAAGTGGACAAGTGGTCGGATGAAGAGCGAGCTCATGAAAACCTCCTGGATCAATAGAAAACTCGCTAAACGCCAATGAAACGTATCGTGGTCCCATTAGCGAATATTAAATAAATAATACAGTTTTAGACCCGCTCCATGGCTGCATGGTCATCATACTGGTCTCCAGCTTCGATTCTAGGCCCAGACGTGGATTTTAACCGTGTTTGGTTAATTTCTGCAGCTCTCGGTCTGGGTATTTGTATTGGTCTTCATTTGCATACAGCACATGAGAATACACACAATAGTGAATTTGGAAGGGCATCCGGCCGTAAAATTGATCTTTATGCGCACTGGTATCTACCCCATGCAGTTGGTGAAAGACCTGCAACAATAATAATAGTAAAGAAGACTGGGATTCAAATTTCTTTCGAGAAGACTGTGTTCATGACCAACTTTAAAGAGGCCCCTCAGTTGTTGAAGTTAGGTGACGAAGAAATATGGAGATATAATATCTTCCAAATATTTGGGTCGGAATATAATGCCATTCAACAGCGAGCGAGAAAAATGGAAATTGTATTTCAACTGACGAGGAACATCTGCAACAGGGTTTGTGGATGGCCAATGGTATGATCGTTTACTTACACGTACACACATTAATATTGAGCAAGGTTTGCTGCTTTATTACTCGGGTTCAGGAATGTGCACTTTGTTTACCCTTCGGTCTTAGCGCGGAAGTCAAGTTATCTGTTGCGACCAGGGGTCGAAAAATACCGGGCGCCCAGTCGCCATGGCGCCTGAAAATTTTTACCTGGCGCCTAAATGTTCAAATTCGGTTTTGAAAATTTATTTTTTTTGAAATCCGGAGTTCCCTTACATGTACGTTCCCATCACTTTACAAAGTAACAAGGCGTGTGGTGTTTCACGTTGTTTTCTGTAGCTCATATATTTTAATATGTGCAATAAACATTTTCTGTGCTTCTGGCAGTCTTGAATTCTGTAATTGCTCTTCGTACCTTGGAACTGGACGTTTCAGTTCTGCACGGGAGCTGCCTAGCGGTCCCCGTCCAACAAGTATCCTTACATGTGGACATCGAGTTCCATTACAGATGATCAGCTATCGGTAGCCGAGTACAAAGATCAGACCAGAGTTGTGGAGAAATGCAGAGAACTACTAAGTGAAACAATTCCACAAACACTACATTACTGCCATCCTTCCCGTGACTAGCCGTTCCTCAACTATTGCCGCCTAAGCAGTGCTGATAAATTCCCGTGGAATTCATTCTTTGCATTTAGAACATATGGAATGACGTGTTTATCAGTTCTTGTATTTTCACCGAACAATATTTATACTTTTAATTTAATTACAGCATCTTGGTATTGAACGGTTTGCACTTTATAAATACGGTTGTGTTTATTCCTGTGCGTTTACGGAAAATTTGCAACGGAGCATCAGACATCGAAGCTCGCGAACTCGGAAGCCATTTACCGCTGGTGTATTTTACGTTTCTATGCTATACTTTAGAAAATCGGCAAAATGAAACGAACAAAACTGCACAAATTGACTGATGTGAGTAACAGTGTCTTCTTTCAGATTTCTTCATAAGTAGGGCCCGTAAATGTAACACAAAGTGGTACAAAAGGGCGTGAATGTTAGAAAACACTTGATGGAAGTGCCGACTGTAGAGTTCAGGACGACAATGACCAGCGTGAAATTTATGGTGTTCAAGACAATGATAGGTCAAACATCAAAAATACGTCGAAATTTCAATTTTCAGGCAAACGGAAATTTCAGCACTTTCAGCGAAGTGCGTAAAGAAAATGAATGCTAATGTTACAGCATATGAATGCATTGTTCATGGCATCTTATTAAATTGCAAAAAATAACAGACCCTACACTGATATTGAAGGTTTGGTTACATTGTTAAGCAATCTGAATGTTACTGATTCAGAGAAGTATGAGAATGATACACAATGCAGAGAATTGTAGCTTGAATGACTACCGTGGCTGTGCTATGAAGAAGGAATTGCGAAGTGTAAATTATGCATTAACTTTCGTAGTATTGCCGACAAACATTCTAAAGGTGTATCCGGATTTTCAGGACCATTTAAACTGGAAATGTTTAAAGCAAACGAAAAATTCTATCCTCACTCGAAATGTTAGGAGTCTGAAAAATTGGCGTAACAGCCCCAAAGTGCCTTGGCCTACCAAGCGACCGCTGCTCAGCCCGGAGGCCTGGAGATTATGAGGTATCGTGCGGTTAGCACGACGAATCCTCTCGGCCGTTATCCTTGGTTTTCTTGACCGGGGTCGCCATCTCACCGTCAGATAGCTCCTCAACTGTAATCATGTAGGCTGAGTGGACCTCGAACCAGCCCTCAGATCCTGGTCAAAATCCGTAACCTGGCCGGAAATCGAACCCGGGGCCTCCAGGTAAGAGGCAGGCACGCTACCACTACACCGCGGGGTCGGCAGGAGGCTGAAAGTTTCATGAAAAATCCTGAATGTGCACTTTTAGCGAGGTGCGTCAAGAAAATGAATGCTAAAAAAAAACCAGACCCTACACTGATTTTGAAGGTTTGTTTGCATTGTTAAGCATGTTGAATGTTACTGGTGGGAAATCAAACAGGCACGTGTAGTGTAATTTTAAAAGATGCTGCCCTTGAAGGTGACTGTTGATTATTTGGGTTAGTATATCTTAAAATATAAATTTACATTCTTATATGAAATGAGACTATACTACTTAAGGTCATATTTCAAAAATAATACGTAGCTTTATCCCAGTCTAACCTGTGGTGTTCATAATGTATATTTGTGAAAAATGTGCTGGCTCCTGATGAAAAGGGGCTGGCTAGTGAATTATTTCTATTTTCTTCTACCCCTGGTTGCGACCGTCATAGAGATTCCTTGGTGCTGTCACCTGTAGCTGTGCAACTCCAGCGCTGTTGTGATGACGACTGTTAAACCTGAGTGCCTATGTGCAACAGGCTTGAATACATCTGGAAAAGAAAGAGAGAGAAATTCTAGGTCCAAATGTAAAAAATGGAATGAGGAGACTCAAATCTAACAAAGAATTGTATCAAAGAACAGGAGTTGTTGAACTGGTGAGGAAGAGAAGGTCACAGTTCTATGGACATAATGTCTGAATTCTTGAGGAAGAGGAAGGCAGAGCTGAAATGTTTGGGGGTTCCGGAAGATGATATCATGGACAGATATACATTTAGACAACTCGTGACGAAGTTCTGCGGTTTCCAGAAGACAGGGGAGACATTACTGAGAGAAGGAACAGGAAGTAGGAGAAAGAACTGGCAGAGAAGGCAAAGAGTGCCAAACGTGGTCGATAGACGGATACTATAGGGAAGAAGAGCATCTCTTTTTTGTCACGTCATGAGGACACCAAAAACCAGATTAGCAAGATCTTTTTTAGAGGAACCCTGGAATCTGAGGCAACAAGTAAGATGGATTAAGGAAATTAGAGAAGAACTAGAAATAAGTGAGGAACGACAGAAAATATCAGAACGAATGAAAAGCTACTGGGCAGTTCGGAAAGAAAACTTACGAAGAAGATGACCAGAAAATGATTGATACAAGTGGTCCAAAGAGGCCGTAAAAGGAAAAGAAAAATACAATAAATATTAAATTTAAATATTCATTGAATTTGCCCACAACGGGCGACTTGCACGCACTCTACATTAGTCCAAGATCTTTTCCCTCAGAACAAATATAGCTCAGCTGAACATTCATAAAATAACATGTCCTGAATGATTTTTGGACATTCCTTCGCTGAGTGGGTAAAAAGAGGCCGGGTTTTCTTTAATGAGTATATCCATATCTCAAAAACTAAACAGTTTAAAGACGTGAAAATTGGTGATTGGAATCTCCTTTAAAAATAAAGAAACACATATTTCTTTGTTTTCGGAAAATCCACTTAATGGGGCCAGGGGGAAGTGAAGGAGTTGAATTATTTTTATGAGGATACACATATCTCAAAAAATGACGATGTGTTACAGATGTGCACATTGGTATTTGGAATCACCTGTAAAAACAAAGATGGTGCGATGCGAATAACTTTTTTTTTTTTTGCACGACACATATATGTCTTATTGCGACGATGGGATAGGGAAGGCCTAGGAAGTGGGAGGAAGCGGCCCGGGCAGTTCCCTGGTGTGAAAATGGGAAACCACAGAAAACCATCTTCACGGCTGCCGACAGTGGGGCTCGAATCCACTATCTGTAAAAATAAAGAAACAGGTACATTTTGTTCTCGGAATGTCCACTTAGGGGGTAGGGGGTGGAAAGAAGTTAAGAACTAATTGAATTCTTTTTATGACGATATATATCTCAAAAATTGAAGATGTTCCAGACGTTAAAATTGGTATTTGGGATCTTCTTAAAAATAAAGGAATGCGTATTTTTTTTTGTTTGTTCCCGGAAAAGCGACTTAACGGGGGGTGAAAATAAGCGAAGAAGGAGCTGAATTGTTTTTAGGAGGATCTTTATATCTCCAAAACTGAAGATCTTACAGATGTGAAAATAGGTATTTGAAATCTCCTTTAAAAATAAAGAAACTCGTTTTGTTTTTTGCTTTTTTTTTTTTTTTTTTCGATTTGAGAGAGAACTGTTTCTCACATGTAGAGTTCTATGTCGCATGTTTCAGAGTTAGCTCTGCCAGTACCCTGGTCATCTTAGCTCCAAAAGGCAATGCCACAAACGTGGTTTACAGAGAGGTCCTAGGGTAAATCAAACGCTATTTTTCTGTGAGTTTATATACTTTAGGCATATTCAGATAAGTCGCGAGTAACAACTACTCTTCATTATAAACTGTTATACCTTTCAGTGTTCGGTCTAAACGCCGCCATAAACTGACCCTGTGGCCTATATCTACATCATTAGACACTGAGTCAAAACATCGTCATCGTGGTCTCGTACGTAACCCATCCTCTTTTCATTCGCCTCAGATGACCCCACCATCGAAGCCGGTTTGTGGGTACAGCTTCATCCATCGAGTTCATTCCTAATTCTGCCTTTATCTCGTCATTCCGAGCACCCTCCTGACATTGTTCCCACCTCGCTACTTTCATGTCTGTTACTTATGAATACAACATCCTGAGGGTGTGGGGACATTTGCGGCCACTCACAGAAATTCCCCAGCAGTCACAGGAGATTTACAGCCATGCAGCAGAGAGTGGGCATCATAATCTTAATCTCGGGATATCTCCACTAACCTGCCTGGGCTCCCACTCGCTCCGTTCGCAATCGTTTTTCTCTCCCCGCATTATTTAGACACTCGGCTAGAAATAGCCACACGAAATTATTATTATTACCTTCAGCCATCATAATGCACATTACAGAGGTTGTATAGGGAAAGTCAATATGGAATCGTCAGCTGGGTGTGTCATGCCATGTGTTTGGAAACTTACAATTCTGCACTTTATAAACAAAGTATAAAAGATAACCATGTATATTGTCTTGAAGGTTGGATTAGATCAGATGACGGGTTTTTGAGTAACAATTGACGTATGGTTTGAATCACATTTAAAAACGGGTACTTCTTGTGTACCACCTGCGATACATATTAATATAATTAGAAATACGAAACCTAACGTAAAATGAAACTTAATATGAAGCCAGGAAAATTATGTCATTGGATTTTCTGAAGGCCTATTGGTTACCAGGTATAGGCATAAGTGTTTTCCGGTTCCACTAAGAGATGGCGCTAGCGAACAGTACGCAGCGTATGAATTTGACACATACGTCAGTTTGTTCGTCTGGCATTAATCTACCAAACAGTGATCATGTCGACGTTTGTGCCTGAAAAAGAACATTTCCGGCACGCATTGCTTTTCTTATTTAATCAAAAGAAAGTCATCGTTTGCTGGTAGAAACACGGTTTCGACAATTTAAACGTGATGATTTCATTGTGGGGCCAGAGCGGTATTGTGTACTACGCTATCGCCAACAAATGATTGGCCGTACGGTTATGGGCGCTTGCATCCGGGAGATAGTGGGTTCGAACCCCACTGTCGGCAACCCTGAATATGGTTTTCCGTGGTTTCTCATTTTCTCTCCAGGCTGTACCTTAATTAAGGCACGGCCGCTTCCTTCACATTCCTAGCCCTTTCGTATCCCGTCGTCATCATAAGACCTACCTGTGTCGGTGCGACGTAAAGCCAATTGTAAAAAAAGAAGTAAACAAATGGTTAATTTAAATGACGCGTTGATCGGAAGACGACCGGAATGGGTGAGAAGACATCGCAAAGTGATTTTGTTACAGAACATTGCGCCGTCTCATACAGCAAAACCAGTGAAATCGCTTGGATGGGACATCGCCGTACTGCCCCGACTTCCCGCCATCAATGGGGCACGCGCTCGCTGAGCAGCACTTCAGCTTTTTCGAGGAAGTTGGAAAATGGGCCGACGAATGATTTGTCGCAAAAGACAAGCAGTTTTTCTGGCTTGGTATTCATTACTTACCTGAAAGATGGGCGAAGTGAAGTGTGTAGAAGCCGATAACCAATATTTTGAATAAACAAAAACTGAACTTTCCTTGAAAATTACGTGTTTTCTTTACCACAAAAAAAAAACAAAAACCGGCAAACACTTGTGGTATTTAATGAACAACCTCGAAATTTGGTGGACGGTAAACTGAACGGGCGAGTAGGTTAGCGGGGATAGCCCAAGATGAAGCCAATGAGGCCCACTAATCTCCTGTCACTGTTGGGGAATTTCTACGAGTGGGCAAAAGTTTATCTCGGTGACCACAAATACCCGGCAATCATCCTCAGTCCACCCATCTTTCACTCCCGTAAAGCAAAGTTCGTCTGGAAAACAGACCAGCGTAAAGATAGTTTCAGTTGACTTCCTTCTTAGAGAATGCTGTTAATTGCAATATTATTTGAAAAGAACATCCGAAGCGAAATTGGAAGGTGATGTCCGGTTGTTTGTTTTTGTTCTGTAATCAACGTATCTTCGGTACGTTCTATACGCTACTTATTAAGAAAGACCTAACATGTAGGAAGTTTATTTCGAGGATAATAACAGAAGTCGTCATCGTCTTTCCGAACCTTTTCACGTTTGTGTGCCCCTTTTCAATAAACATGTTTTTGAATAAATTGTACCCCTTGTTTTGAAAACGAAGTATTTTTCAATCGCTGATGCTTTTGTTTGGCGCCTATCTTCATGTAAAATAGTGGAAATGGGGTAAAACGTACATTCGTGTGGTGGTGGTGATTATTGTTTTAAGAGGAACTACAACTGGTCAATCGTCATCTATATAACACAAATTAGAGATAAAAATGGAAGGGATCCGACACTTCGAAAAATGAAGGTAGGCTGTCGGCTAAAGAAAGACAAGGGCCGCGAAGGGCTTGAAAATGGAAGACTCCCTATACCTCGAATGCTCTAATATCGCAGGGGTCGCAAAAGAACAAGAGTTGACCAGATAGGAGGACCCTGGCACAAGGAAATGGAAGCAATGTCAGGCCCCGCGGTCGCCAACCCACGCTCCCAAGTTGAGAGCCTCTGGGACCCCTTTCAGTCGCCTCTTACGACAGGCAAGGATGTTACTCTACCGCTCCCACCCACAGCGGGATACATTCGTGCCCTCCTTCCGAGATGGTGCGGCAGAACGACATTCCAGTCCTCCTTACTATTTTAAGCTTCTGACGATACCAGGAATCGAACCAGATCATTAGCTATATTTGATTTTGTTACTGGCTGTACGTCGCACTGATTGAAACATGCCAGCGATGGCGTACCACCACCATCATTTGTCTGGTAACTGCTTGCCAACAGTGGGATTAGAAATTAGTTTCTCCCGAGCCACACCGTCCAGCCAAGGTGTATGGTAGCTCTCCCCATTAGTTCAGTACCTTTAAACGGTAATAATCCTGAAAATGTTCACCGTTTGTGTTAACTTGTAACAAATACAGTAGAGACAATACGCGACACTCAGCGAGATATCGAGGGACAGCGATTACAGCTCTACCTAGCGGAGTGACCTGGAGTTACTGATTGTATCATAAGAGCACGTGTATTTGTTTGTGAAGTTTTTGGCGTTATTTATGCGTTTGCATTAAATTGACATAAGTAAATAGTAGCGTGTGTCATTCCTTTATATCTCCTGTCAATATGAGTGGAAATATATGTGCTGTGTTTGGCTGCAGTAACTATGAAGTAGAGAAGGATTCGCGGTCTTTCTTCCGTTTCCCTCGTGACAAGAAAATGTAAGAAAATACTGTGTTTGCATATATATTATTCCAGTGACACGAGATTTTTATAGTACTTCCTAAACTTCCGACCTGCGCGACCCACATTTTAACTGGCTTAAAATATAACAAGCTTATTTTATTGTATAGTTCAGCACTTAACCTTCAATACCGATGTGTTGTTGTAAGTGTCAAGCATTGAAGAAAATATGGGTGAGTCAAGCAATATACATATTTTGTTGAAACAAAACGATGATGCAAATTTGCTTTACCCTAATATAATGGCATTATGGCAAGTTTTGCTTATAGGGAAAGTTTGAATGTTTTTGAGGCTAAATTTATAGATTTTCTTTCTGTTAGTAGGCTTCAAGTTAAAAGGAAAATTGTCCAGCTCTTAAATGTAAATTCATTGACTCATGTGTGTAAGGAATGTGCCGATATTTTTGTTGACAAGTGTTTTAATGTGATGATACAATGCTTTTAAATGAGAAAAAAGACAAATCTAGCCGTGAACGTTCAGGCAGGAATTCTAAAGCTAAAAAAGTAATGCATAAATGAAAGATCAAGCCCTTTCACAGCAGTCCATTTCGCATCTTGATTATGTGTCTAATTTCAGTCTTTAAATAATAACCTTTTAAATAATTCTTCAGTCATTTATCCAGAATTGCTTTAGCAACTTCGAAGTTAATATCTTGGCGACAGTTTCTTTCTAGACGTAATTTATTTATCCATTACCGTATATGCATTTCCATTGCTATTTGAATTTAGCGCGAACTTCCAGGTCACGCCACTAAAAGCGCCACTTGCGACTTGTCTCCCATTTTAACAAGGCTAAATCCGGAAGTGTCGCGTAAGGTCTCTACTGTATTTGCTTGTAACGCTGCTTGCGTTCTTCTCTTACATTGTTGTGCAGTTTCTCCTCATTTTCATGGATTTTTTTTGACACGGTGTTAATGTTTAACCCACAGGATTCTTGGGCCGTTACGGTGCAGCAATTACAATGAAAGAGACAAGAATGGAGGCGGTCCACTCATGCATTAGATTTTTTTTTTAGCACCTTTGGCATCCAGCCAGAGTTAAGACTAATGAACAGGGCATTACTGGAGTGCCGTAAGAAGAGCTCGCAACCGCAATACTTCGGCTACAAAGAAGCCCACATTAATGCTCATTCTTTTCCTCGCCAGCGCTCTGATATTCTTGTGGCTAAAGTGTAAAACAACTTAGAGGCCTGCTCCGGTCCAGGAAGAACATAAAGAGTCCACATGTACTCGTGCTAGCGACGGCGCTTTACAAGCATCAAGATCGGGGAGATTTACGGTGTATCTCAAGAAAATTTGCCTTTCCCTTGAGTAACTACCTTACTCCTCATCTTGCCTAGTACACCTCATTGTGGCGCCGTGCTAAGTGGTTGAGGCGCTGGCCTTCTGAACCCAACTTCCTAGGTTCGATCCTGGCTCAGTCCGGAGGTATTCGAAGGTGCTCAGATACGTCAGCCTCGTGTCGATAGATTCACTGGCACGTTAAAGACTCGTGTCCGCCACCTGGGCGTCTCCGAAAACGGTCAAAAGTAGTTTGTGGGACGTAGAAAGAATAACATTATTATTACTAGGAATGAGAAGAGTAAAGCCCGGTGATGGCATAGCCTACTGCTATCCGGACTCTACTCAGCGCTTAGCGTCGCCATCCATAACTACAACTCCATATAAACACCTCAAAGAGGTTCGAGATTGAATCCAGGCTTTTTGGCACGCAATCTAGCCATTAGAAATTATATACCACCACCTCTCCTACCGTGCCAGGCAACATTCTGATGGTCAAAATATTTTCGACCAACGGGATTTGAACCGTCTACGCACGGTCTCAGACCTGGTGCTTTAAAGATGGCAGCCACAAACGTAGGGCGTATTACAATGTAATGTCATGACGTCATCATTTATGCAGGAATAATTTTATGCTTCACATTGCAGCATTCATGCCACCAACATCTTATAAGGTCACTGCAGTTTGTGAGGCCTGTTGTTCCCGATGTTAATGAAAAAAAAAAAAAAGCCTATGCATAATATCGTAAAGCAACCAGAATCTGGAGAAATAGCATTATTTCTTGCAGTTGATGTTTTAAATGGACGCTTCTTTGATACAAGACAATCCTTGCTGTTCGCTTATGAATTATAACTCCATCAACAATTTCCGTTACATCGTATTTTCCAAAATTTTAAACTTTTCTTGGAAAGCGTTTCTTAACCTCACTTGCATATCAAAATGATTTCCTATTTAACCAAAGACTTCAATAAATTCTTCCATTTTTCTAATGCTAATACTACATTCTAATTTTTGTACGTTTTCTATTTAAATAGTGCAGTACTGGTAGACAAAACCAATCCTTCTACTAGGAAAATCACAGATACGTTAATATTATGTCATGAAGGTTGAATATAAACAGCAGTTTAAACCTAGAATATAGAAAGTTTAACTTTGAACCAAGTTTAAACTTGATACAAAGTTCAAACCAAGGTGGGGAAAATGGATATTAGTTTAAACTCAGACTTAAACCAGATTAAACCTAGTTTAAACTCATTTGGAGAAAATGTCCATCAGTCATGGTCACCCATAAATACTTCACATTACAGTCTGCGCCGTTGCTAGGTAACATCGCGTTGCACATTTTAGATCGGTATTTGCGTGACACACATATTCAGATGATCCTCAACCAAAGGACCTTTTTGTCTGAAAATTGCTTTCGAAGCATCGTACAGTGCAATACACCGCCCTGAGCACACTATCCGCGATGCTGCAACACCAGCTGCACTGCTGCAGGCTCAATGCAGACATATAGCTACCGTATAACTTGTCTGATCTCTCACAGGACTCCTGTTGGCCTCTCAGAAAACCACGAATGTAATTATTGGAACGTGAAACCAGTAACATTATTACTACATACTATCGATGATGCTGTGTGTTGTCCTCAGCCAACTGCCTCGAGACACTTCAATGAAATGGCGTATGGCTTTTAGTGCCGGGAGTGTCCGAGGACATGTTCGGCTCGCCAGATGCAGGTCTTTTGATTTGACACCCGTAGGTGACCTGCGCGTCGTGATGAGGATGAAATGATGAAGACGACACATACACCCAGCCCCCGTGTCAGCGAAATTAACCAATTAAGGTTAAAATTCCTGACCCTGCCGGGAATCGAACCCGGGACCCCTGTGGCCAAAGGCCAGCACGCTAATCATTTAGCCATGGAGCCGGACGACACTTCAATAACGAGGTTACACTTCTCTTCACTTGGTTATGACTGTATTTAGGAATTGTAGTAAGAAATTTGGAAAAGGGAACCACAATCCAAGGAGAGGAGATTTGTGGATGATATTGTTATTTTATCAGGGACTGCAGGCCTGGAGAAATAGCTGAATCGTATGGACGGAGTCTTGGACAAGAAGGACAAGATGAAAATAAATAAGTCCAAAACACAACAAAAAAGTAATGGAGTACAGTCAAACGAAGGCAGGTGATGCAGGAAATATTAATTAGGAAACGAACTCTTAAAGGAAGTAGATACATATCATTACTTGGGTATTAAAATAACTAACGATGGCTGAAGTAATGAGGACATAAGATGCAGACTAGCACAAGCAAGGAAGAGCTTTATTAAGAAAAGAAAATTGCTCACTTCCAACATTGATATAGAAATTAGAAAAAAAATGTTAGATTAAAAAAAAGACTTTTGTGTGGAGCGTGGCATTGTATGGAAGTGAAACATGGACGATAAGTAGCTCAGAAAGAAAGAGGGTAGAAGCTTTTGAAATGTGGTGTTACAGAAGAATGCTGAAGGAGAGATGGATAGATCGAATACTGAATTAAGAGATACTGAATCAATCTAGTGAGAGGAGATCGTTGTGGCTAAATTTGACGAGAAGAGATAGAATGGTAGGACGCGTCTTAAGAAGGACTTGTTCAATTGGTTTTTGAGGGAAATGTAGCGAGTAAGAACGTTAGGGGTAGACCGAGATATGAATATGACAAGCAGATTAGAGCAGATGTAGGATGCAGCAGTTATATAGAAATGGAAAAGTTAGCACAGGATAGAGTGGCGTGGAGGGCTGCATCAACTCGATCTATAGACTGATGACTCAAACAACAACAATAGTAATGAATTAAAGGAGAGGGTAGAATTACTTGACATCCCCCTGTGTGTGGACGGTAAAATAACACACACTATATCCCCTGCCTGTCGTAAGAGGCGACTAAAAGGGGCTCCGGGGGCTTTCAGTTTGGGAGCGTGGGTTTGTGACCACGAGGCCCTTAGCTGAGTCCTCGTGTTGCTTCCATTTACTTGTGCCAGGCTCCTCACTTTCATCTATCCTATCCGACCTTACTTGGTCAGCTCTTATTTTCCTACCCGGGCGCTGGGGGGAGTCTTTCATTTTCTCACCCTTTTGTGGGCCTTGTCTTTCTTTGGCCGATATCTTCATTTTTTTCGAACACCGAGCTCGATAGCTGCAGTCGCTTAAGTGCGGTCAGCATCCAGTATTCGGGAGATAGTAGGATCGAACCCCACTGTCGGCAGCTTTGAAGATAGTTTTCAGTGGTTTCCCATTTTCACACCAGGCAAATGCTGGGGCTGTACCTTAATTAAGGCCACGGCCGCTTCCTTCCCATTCCTAGGCCTTTCCCATCCAATCGTCGCCATAAGACATATCTGTGTCGGTGCGACGTAAAGCAAAAAAAAAAAAAAAAGTAATTGCGGCAAATATTCGTTTATAAGGAGATGAATAGGGAATTCAACCGTTTTCCACAGGAAATGTTTAATACATTTCCAAATTCTTTGACATCGTTCTAGAAGAGACTATACTAAAGCCCGTGAGAGTTGGAGTCTAACCTTTAGCGCTACCGGCGAGAAAAAATTGACAAACGCTCCTCGAAAATGGTTTGTTGCTATGGCAACATAACAGCGCTGCCACATTTAAGGAGGCTATCGCCACGTGGGTTGGCTTTAGAGATAGCTTGTGACAGGGATTTCTAATCACTACTCTTAACTGCTCTACTCTGGGAAAGAACCTGTGATTTTTCTGAACGTTGTTCCGTTCTAGTTCTATACATGTACCTCAATCGACTAATGTGGATGAAACTAAGAGAAGAGCGTGACACATTAAATATCACATGTTCACAGGTTAGATATTAAAAGCTTGAACGTGTTTATTTATAGGCTCTACACGTGAATGGGTTATATTCCTACTATATAATGTCCGGCTCCTTGGCTAAATGGTTAGCGTGCTGGTCTGAGGTCACTGGGGTCTCGGTTCGATTCCCGACAGGGTCGGGAATTTCAACCATCGTTGGTTAATTTGCTGGCACGTGGGCTGGGTGTATGTGTCGTCTTCATCATCATTTCGTCCCCATCACGACGCGCAGGTCGCCTGCGGGCTTCAAATCGAAAGACCTGCACCTGGCGAGGCGAACATGTCCTCGGACACTCCCGGCTCTAAAAGCCATACGCCATTTCATTATATAATTTGATTAGCATATAGTAATCAGCACCCAATCCAAAGTGAGTCAACTAGTTTATATTTCATACATGGATAGGATAAACATTAAAATGGAGGGTATGTGTCACTAAGGTTCAGCTGTCGAACTTTGTACATTTGCGGCTTTTGAAAAGAAACCGACGTTTTGTAAGAAAATGTCTCTTTACACATATCACATTTCGTGTTACTCGAATTTTCTATTGGAGTGAAAAAAATCCGAAATAGGGCTCGACTTTCTCCTTCTTCGTCAGGCATGTTGCACTAATTGTGGAGTGCGGAGCTACGGCACTAAGTCACAGGAGATGGCCCCACACACACTGGAACTGGAAAAGCGCCGAGCCGAGCGAATGTGTTGTGACTGTAGCGGAGCACTCGTCGGGGATTGGTTCTCGGGGTGGTGATGTCGCAGCTCCAACCAAATCAGCTTGCTCTCAGTCGCTTTTGTGATATTGTTCGGAGTGTTAGTTGTTGCTGCTTTATGTATTTATTACTAGCGCAACTTTTAGTGATACCTGCGCTCCCTAGTGCTGAATCGTAGACCTCGGCAATCTTCGAGATTCGTATTGACAACCTTTGAAACACAAACTATGAATCGCTTATGCATCACCGTGAGCCATCTGGCGTACACTTTACGCCCTAGTATTCTTGTTTACACAGCAAAGCCAGACTATAGGGACAAGAATTGTTATATAATGTTTGTGTGACACAGTTGTTAGCTTAAGATAATGAACGTTTAGAAAATCCATATCGATCGGTCATACTATCGATTTAATTCAGATTTCATTTCCATTCAGTTGGCAGTAGAGCTCCCTCCTTACTCCTCACCCACGTAACACCAAATATCACTAAAATTTGTGCGAGTATTACATGTTTGTTTTCTGAATATTATTTTCGTTGTCAGTTTCTTTGTCTTGTAAGTTAATTAGTGGCTAGTTGTACAGTTCTATTCTGTATTTGTTGAGGTTATTGTCAGAAACTGATGATTTTGTTAACGGCAGTGACGTGTTCTGTCTTAAATACTGGAATTATTGGCACGAGCTTAAGAACGGGTCAAACTTTATTGAATTGCATTAGGTCTGCATGATTTATTAAATACTCAGCCGGTATGAAAAGGTGGTATGCCGCAGATGGTGGTAATTATGACAGCTCAGCGTACTTCGTAGTTACTGCTTTCGCCGCTCAAAAATAATGTCAGACTCCAACTCTCGTGGGCCCAACAGTAGGTAAAGAACCGGTAGGGAATTTGCCACCTGTAGAAGTCACCAGCGCCGGGCTGCATTCGCCATTACATTAAGTTACGTATTCCATGCTTTATTTCCTGCTGTGTTATTTATGTCCTGTCATATTCATCCTACTACCTATATAATAAAAAGTGCTGAATTACATACTTACATAAAGAGTGCAGTATCATTTATAGGCCTAAATGCAGATCAGTGGTGATTGATCACTCTCTGTAACTACCTCAAGAGCGGTATTACTGGTATCCTAGAAGCTTCGAATGTTAAGGAAACTGCGTAGTGTGAAATAGCAGAGATAGGCTATCCTAGATTCTGTCTTTCAATGTGCGAGATTAGCTAATCCTTGTGTATTATTCATGGGAAGAACACTAGAGGAATGATGATGGAATAGATAAATGGAAATAGCCTTGAGGTGAGAACAGTGCTGGAAATTTTAATAGTGTGGCAGTAATGCGCCATTCGTCTCCTCCACATGACGAAGACACAGTCGGTCGACCGACCCAGGGAACACCAGGGAAGAAGCCAAGCATTCCTTTCAAACACCGCAGCCCTTGCCTAACTTACGACCTGTTTTGACTGGTACCTCCCCAATCTTTCGGCCTGGTGTAATCGTTAGCTGACCTTGAACTCCCTTTATTCTCAAGGCTAGATCTAGTATCTCTTCATTATGCTTCTTTACATCTGCTTTCATGTATTTCCTCAATGACTTTCATAGCTCGGTGTACTCTACTCTATCAGTGTTAGTAGTATCAGTTTTCATCTCTCTCTCCTCTTCTTTAGTCCGGCTCCGTGGCTTAATGGTTAGCGTGCTGGCCTTTGCCCACAGGGGTCCCGGGTTCGATTCCTGGCAGGGTCGGGAATTTTAACCATAATTGGTTAATTTCGCTGGCACGGGGGCTAGGTGTATGTGTCGTCTTCATCATCATTTCATCCTCATCACGACGCGCAGGTCGCCTACGGGAGTCAAATCAAAAGACCTGCACCTGGCGAGCCGAACTTGTCCTCGGACACTCCTGGCACTAAAAGCCATACGCCATTTCATTTCATTTACCACCAGAGAATTTGGCTTTAATGGTACACATTTGACTTCAAGGTTTGAAGCTTAATCACCACGCCTGCTTCAATGACGGATTGGTGATCCTCCCCCACTGATCGGCTCGGTTTAATCGGAGGCTGACTACAGTCGTTTCCCACTGGGTGATGGAATCACCATATCTCTAACTTATGCAGTTTACCCGACCTAAAGATGTAGATAATTTAAATTGCCCATCTAACTGATGTTTACTATGGATTGATTGTAGAAATTCAATATGTCGGACAGTTAGGGCACAAATGATCTAAATAACACTTGTAACAGATCGTAGCCACAAGATAACACTAACACATGGACAGCACATGCTCCTAGAACCACACCTGATCTTGATTCAAGGCCTGCTAAGAAAATGGTAGTTTACGGGAAGCCTACTATCACGACTAACTTCTCTGATGAGGTTGATGTCAGGAAGGGCATCCGGTCGTAAAAGCTCGCTTCATACCCGACCCCGTGCAGAAACGGGACAAGGGTTAGATATACCACTTTTTTTTTCAATTTGTTCTCGGTCGCGCTGACACAGATAGGTCTTACGGCGACGATGGGATAGGAAAGGCCTAGGAGTGTAAGGAAGCGGCCTTGGTCTTAATTAAAGGACAGCCCCAGCTTTTGCTTGATGTGAACATGCGAAAGCACGGAAAACTATCTTCAGGGCTGCCGACAGTGGCGTTCGAACCAACTATCTCCCCGATCCAAGCTCACAGCTGCGCGCTCCTAATCGCATGGCCAACTCGTCCGGTTACATTATTATTATTATTATTATTATTATTATTATTATTATTATTATTATTATTAGCGAATTGACCACATAGGATCACGCTACAGTTTCATTTTGTTTCTTTGAGTTTCCTCTTACTCCTTCATACGGGCGCTACGCTGTTTCTTATGTTCATCCGTCCAGGCTCTTCCCTTCTTTGCAGTTCTTTCGACTTCAAAATTTTGAGTCATCGTCCGAAATGTTCTCCTGTTTAACATCTGAACTTCCTTAATCCATGCCGTTCCATGTCTTCTTATTCCACAGGTAGTCAAATAACTTTTTGGTTAGTCTGCTTTTGTCCATTGTGTACAAATGTCCGAGAAATCATAACCTCCTCTTGTTCTTGGTTTCTGAAATTTTCTCCATATTTTTGTAGACTTCATTGTTGTTCCGAAGTTCCCAGCCGATTTCAGTCTGGATTGGGCCCAAGAATTTCCGTAGTATTCTTCTTTCTAGCATCTGAAGCTTCTCCAATTTGTAATTCATCGAGAGGCATTCTGTGTTTACTACAGCGTTGTAATACCTTTTTTTGGCATTCCATGTGATGCATTTCTTGTCGTACATGTTTTCATTTAGTCTGTAAGCTCTCTCCTTTTTTCACATACGATTGTCTACAGCAGCTTTCTTCTTCTTCTTCTTCTTCTTATTATTATTATTATTGACTATAGCTATTATGACTAATGGGCGATTTCAATGCGAGGGTTGGAAATAAAATCGAAGGATACGAAAGGGTGATTGTTAAATGTGGGGAAGATACGGAAGCTAATAGGAATGAGAAGCGTTTGCTGGACTTATGTGCTCATATGGGTCTAGCAGTTACGAATACATTCTTCAAGCATAAGGCTATTCACCGCTACACATGGGAGGCTAGGGGTACCTGATCCATAATAGACTATATCTTAACCGACTTCGAATTCAGGAATTCTGTTAGGAATGTACGAGTTTTCTGGGGGATTTTTCGATGATACAGACCACTATCTGATCTGTAGTGAACTAAGTATCTCTAGGCTTAGGATGGAGAAAGTGACGAATAAGAATAGAAAATCACCAGGACGAGGAAAATAGACAGAAATACATGGATAGGATTAGTGAGAAGTTCCGGAGGTTCAGGATATAGAAAGAGAATGGGTGGCATACAGGGATGCTATAGTAGAACAGCAAGGGAATTCCTAGGAACAACTGTGTGTAAGGATGGGGAAAAGCGAACATCTTGGTGGAATGATGAAGTGAGAGCAGCTTGTAAACGTAAAAAGAAGGCTTATCATTAATGGCTCCAAACAAGGGCCGAGGCAGACAGGGATTTGTACGCAGATGAAAGAAACAGAGCGAAACAAATAGTTGTTGAATCCAAAAAGAAGTCGTGGGAAGATTTTGGCAATAACCTGGAAAGGCTAGGGCAAGCAGCAGGGAAACCTTTCTGGACAGTAATAAAGAGTCTTAGTAAGGGAGGGAAAAAGGAAATGAACAGTGTTTTGAGTAATTCAGGTGAACTCATAATATATCCCAGGGAATCACTGGACAGGTGGAGGGAATATTTTGAAAATCTGCTGAACGTAAAAGGTGGTGGTGTCGCGAACAGCCAAGCTCATGGGGAGGAGGAAAATGATGTTGGTGAAATTACGCTTGCGGAAGTGAAAAGGATGGTAAATAAACTCCGTTGTCATAAAGCAGCAGGTATAGATGAAATTAGACCTGAAATGGTGAAGTATAGTGGGAAGGCAGGGATGAAATGGCTTCACAGAGTAGTAAGATTAGCATGGAGTGTTGGTAAGGTACCTTCAGATTGGACAAAAGCGGTAATTGCACCTATCTATAAGCAAGGGAACAGGAAGGATTGCAACAACTATCGAGGTATCTCATTGATTAGTATACCAGGCAGAGTATTCACTGGCATCTTCGAACAGAGGGTGCGATCAGTGATTGAGAGGAAGTTGGATTAAAACCAGTGTGGTTTCAGACCACACAGAAGCTGTCAGGATCAGATTTTCAGTATGCGGCAGGTAATTGTGAAATGGACGAGAGGAATAGACAGTTGTGTTTATGTTTCGTAGATCTAGAGAAAGCATATGACAGGGTACCGAGGGAAAAGATGTTCGCCATACTGGGAGACTATGGAATTAAAGGTAGATTATTAAAATCAATCAAAGGCATTTATGTTGACAATTGGGCTTCAGTGAGAATTGATGGTAGAATGAGTTCTTGGTTCAAGGTACTTACAGGTTTTAAACAAGGTTGTAATCTTTCGCCTTTGCTGTTCATAGTTTTCATGGATCATCTGCTGAAAGGTATAAAATGGCAGGGAGGGATTCAGTTAGGTGGAAATGTAGTAAGCAGTCTGGCCTATGCTGACGACTTCGTCTTAATGACAGATTGTGACGAAAGCCTGCAGTCTAATATCTTGGAACTTGAAAATAGGTGCAATGAGTATGGTATGAATTAGCCTCCCGAAGACTAAATTGATGTCAGTAGGAAAGAAATCCAAGAGAATTGATTGGTGATACAAAGCTCGAACATGTAGATAATTTCAAGTATTTAGGATCTGTGTTGTCCCAGGATGGTAATATAGTGAGTGAGATTGAATCAAGGTGTAGTAAAGCTAATGCAATGAGCTCGCAGTTGCGATCAGCAGTATTCTATAAGAAGGAAGTCAGCTCCCGGATGAAACTATCTTTACATCGGTCTGTTTTCAGACCAACTTTGATTTCCGGGAGCTAAAGGTGGGTGGACTCAGGATATCTTATTCATAAGTTAGAAGTAACAGACATGAAAGCAGCGAGAATGATTGCTGGTACAAACAGGTGGGAACAATGGCAGGAGGGTACTCGGAATGAGGAGATACAGGATAAGTTCGAATTAACTCGATGGATGAAGCTGTGCGCATAAACTGGCTTCGATTGTGGTGTCATGTGAGGCGAATGGAGGAGGATAGGTTACCTAGAAGAATAATGGACTCTATTATGGAAGGTAAGGGAAGTAGAGGGAGACCAAGACGTCGATGAATAGTAAATTCACAGAGGCTTGGAGACTGAACGCTGAAAGGTATAACGGTCTATAATGATGTATTCCCCACTCCACTAACACCTGTTTTCCTCTGATGTTAAGTTTTATAATTTTTTCTGCTAGAGAAGTTCTGTACAGAACACAGCTAGCTTATATTCTTCTTCATAACCGACCATGAAATCCCAGGAATTACTTTAAGAATGTCTAGCGCTCAGTTGTTATTAACAGCTAGCACATGAAAATAGTAGGCGAGTTCTTAAAAGGATTCGCCCCACCGACAATGGGGATGTGGTGCATGCACGTTTTTAAGCCACGTACTAGCTGCCCTGCTATTTGAAAACCCCTGACAGTACCAGGGTTCGATCCCAGGTCTTAGAGGACACTCCCACTCATGGTCGGTCAGCTCTTCATCAGCCAAAGTGAAAGGTGCCATACCCCTGTGGGTGGGGGCAGTAGAGTAACACCCACGGTATCCCCTGCCTGTCGTACGAGGCGACTGATAGCGGCTTGAGGGCCTCTGAACTTTGGAGCGTGGGTTGGCGACCTCGGAGCCCTTAACTGAGTCCTGGCATTGCTTCCAGTTACTTGTGCCAGGTTCTTCACTTTGAACTAGCTTATTTGACCTCTCTTGGTCATTCCTTGTTCTTTTTCGACCCCGACGTTATTAGGTTCCCGAGGGCTAGGGAGTCTTTCGTTTTCACGCCCTTCGTGGCCCTTGTCTTTCTCTGGCCGATACCTTCATGGTTCGAAGTGTCGGATCCCTTCCATTTTTCTCTCCGATTAGTGTTATGTAGAGGACGGTTGCCCAGTTGTACTTTCTCTTAAAACAGTAATCACCACCACCGCATCACCTCACACTGAGCGAGCAGCTGCGTGATTTGGGTCACGTAGCTATCAGCTTGGGTTCGAACACCACTCTCGGCAGCTCTGAGATGGTTTTCCGTGGTTTCCTATTTTCATACCAGGCAAATACTGGGGCTTTACCTTAATTAAGGCCACGGCCGCTTCCTTCCCGACCCTATCCCTTTCCTACCATAAGACGTATCCGTATCAGTATATAAGCTGTCGTCACGACTGGAGGTGGCAAGTGATGTTGAGATAAACGTTACACCTTCAGTTCACTGGTCTTGAAGGTGTTACTAAAGTAACAAGTATAATTGCATCACATTCCTTCAATGTAGTCACCCGCAAAGGCAAATATCGGGAAGCCGTTGGCAAGGTGTTCTCTGTTGATGACAGCGACTGCGCGGAGTACGTCAGCGGTTCCTTCAACTTCGAAAACAGGACTCATGTCTGGTGAGTACGGAGGGGGTTCCGTCTTGACCCATCGTGCAACCGTCATTTACGGCAATGCCTTCGCGCCACGGCCTTCAGATAATCCTACATAACATTCTGCTGCATTTTTGCCACGCGCAACCTCGATTTTAATCCACGAACGCTGATCAGACCTTAGAGCGGTGAAAACGACACTCTTAATTTGAACACCACACTAGCACAACTGGATGCCCGTCAAGTGCACACTACACACGGGCACTTATCCTCCTTGCGCATGCCCGATCTGCTGCGAGTGTCTGCAGTCTTTTATTTACAGTCGTACGCTCAGTTCTGAGTGATAAAGGTGGCTGTGAGCAGCTCGTGGACACAGTGCAATGGAAAAGTTGAACATCGTCTGGCCTGACACACGTTCTCGTGTTACGGCTCTGAAACAGCTACAGAATATCAGCGTATTGACACATTTGAAAGTGGTGCTATACCATGGACTCAAAGAAGAACGAATGTGACAATCAGGCATGAGAAGACCCCTTTCTTTATCAGGCTACTAGAAGATACTGCACAAGACGAAGAGAAGGGAACAGTCAATGGTGAAAGCCAAAAAGGAAGAGCACCGAGCATATGTCACCCATAAGCGTTTAAGGAAGATCATACGAGAGGCAGAAAATCTACAAGAATGGAAGCAGCAGATCATGTCCAGGTGTTCACGATTATCTGTTTCAGTAGTGATCAGCTTGAGCATGTCCCGAAGTTCTACAGCATGCTTGGCCCCGTTTAAAGTTCTCCAAAGCTCGTCTTATAAATTCGCCGTAAGAGTCTTGGTAAGAGAATGCTGCTTTGTCGAACGCCCATTTGGTCGGTCTTCTATCTCCGTACAGATTTTCTTAACACTATTATTCGTTTACGTCTCGATAAATTCTGTTACTCGGTATCTCATATTTCGTTTGGTAAAGTGAGTGTTACTTATCAGTAGAATACATGTTCGCTTTTCAGCAGAAGGGAGAAAGCTATTGCTAGAGCGTTTTGTACACTTCTCGTGATCCTGCTTATAGCTATGGAGAGTGTAGCATTTCAGAATGTAACATCTCGTGGAGAGTAGATACATCTTTCACATTTTTGTTGTGAACACATTTTACCGAGGAAGTTTTCAGCTACTCTTGCTTTCTTCCAAAGTTATTCCTCAGGTTATTTTCACTTGGGCTGGGAAAATGATACGAAATCTCGAAGCTTCAGTATCGTGTCCACCTTGTTCGAGCCTTGACATTCCGCAGTAACCGCTCTTTACGCGCGCGGCCATATTGTGGCAGGACAGACTCGGGTAAATCATTAAAGAATGAAAAAGAGGACATCAGCAGTAGTTTTTGAGACATACTGAAATGCATATATATGTATAGTGAAATGTATGACTTACTGAAGTATATAACTAAAACTTTTAAATTCTGGTACGTGGTGACTGGACGTACTGCATGGTGCTCAAACATCCAAATAAAACTATACAAATTTAATGTATTTCATTTATTCTGACACTAATGCTGATCTAAAGAGAGGTTTTTTTTTTTCGTTTCGTTGAGTTCATTTTTGAAGGGTCGAATGAGGTAGTGAATAACCGATTTACTTCCCTTTAACCAGCACATCACTTCTTGCCTGTATGCAAGGCCAACTATCTAGTGCGGCCTTGCTGTATGTGTTTTAGCAAATGGAGGTTTGGGCCAGCTGAGCCTGACCACGGAGATACAGAGTTGTACTTCCTCTATGCGACAGCACTAAATGCGGATCAGTGGTGATGTCATACAAAACTATGGCTAGCGATATCACTTCCACATATGTTTCACTGAGTTCAGAGTTTCTGATTCACACAATGTATAGGAAAAATTTCGCATAGGAATTGGAAATAATTTTGTTCTTGATGTTGAACGCAATATTTGCAATACTTGTCAAGTCACTAGGAACCGTTAACCCTCCTTTGTTGCGTAAAACCCCGCCTAAGCGAACTTCGCTCAACAGAAACGATAATTTGTGGGACCGATGTTCCAAATCGAGTTGGCAACGTTGCTTGCAGCAAGCGACATATTCCATCCACTCATTATTTGCCGTCACTATTGACCAGGAGGTGCTTCTACGTGCTATTGTGATCTGATCAGTGCGAGTGTGCTGCCTTAAATTGTCGCCGGAAAGGAAACTTGTTATGATAACAATAGAAAAGAAAATTGAATCAGAGAGACAAGTGGAAAATGAGAAGCTGTTGTGAAACGGGGCAGCTGTATTTCGACTGTATTGGAGTGGATAAAAGCGAAGCGAAAATGTCAGGAACTCTTTTTGAAAATTTCAAAATGTAACATGATGAAAAATAAAACAACAAATTATTGATTTTATGAAATAGTGTGTCTTTATTTCGAAATTAAACAATATTGCATGTACATAGCAGTAGAATATTTGGCCCTTTAACTCTCAAAATTGTTTCGATAGTTTATCCTAAAAATGGCTCTGACCGGCTTACACCTTGGTTTATGAGTCAGCTTAATCTTCAGCCATGACGAATATATTCGTCATGCTTCAGCTTAACTAGGGATTTATTTTACTGCCACTCATCTACCGTTTAAACTGCAGCTTAAGAATACTTACAGTACATGACGGAACAAATAGATCTCGGGACATTTGAAGAAATACTTGCGGATGATGAAGAAGTGGTTCAAATTATTGAACGACCACGACCACGATCAGGGGCACGTCACTGTTAGAGAATGAAACCGAGTTTTTAAGCAGGTTTAGGCTAACACAACTGACTATTTCAGTAAATCGGAACAAGAATAAAATATGCAACGGAAAGGTAAGAATGTAAAAATGACGTTTTTGAACTGTTGATGCCAGAAGTAACTTCCTTCTATTTCAGAAATCATGCTGCACGACCTCTCAATCAGCGACTAATAACATTGCGGTTTTATGCTTATTACAATCGGAGATTAAAGGCTACTGCGTGTGACAGAAGTGATAGATTCTCTTGGTCCACAGCAATCAGCAAGACAGGAAAATGACTTGTCAGAATTGTTAAGTTTCCCAGTACCGGAATACAGTCAGTCTCCTGGGGAGATTATCCAGAGTAATACAGAAATTGGTAAGAGTTTTTCGTTAAACGTGCACGCTGTGTCTGATGCAAATCTAAAAATCAAGAATATTGCAGCAAGATGGCCAGTATCGACACACAATGCTACAACAGAGAGTTCAGTTTGAATCAGGTGTGCATGGCAATTCTCTATTGCTCGTAAATTCTGGGGTTGGCATCAAACCATATCCTAATGACAAAAGTGGGACAGGTGAGTATGAACAGTAATTCAGCGTTTTTAAAAAAATAAATGCTGCACTCTACCTTCTAAATAGGGAATTAAGGCCACAAGCGTTAAAAATCGCCAATAAGCGATACTTTCAGACGATCTAACAGTCGATATGAAATAACGTTGTATACCAACTTCAAAAAATAAAATATTTTTTAGGAAATTTAAGTTATTTTCTAACCGGAAATGCATTTGCCTATAATATTAGAAGCATTTTAGGTTTCAGAATTCTAAACGAGTCTTTGTGGGCAAGGTAAACACCTAAATGGACGATTACAGAAAGCATAACATGTTACATGCATTCTTTGGTGAAGACGTAAAACAAATAAAATATGAAGTCCTGTCTTCCGAGGGGCGACTTTCAACAGCGGTTTCGTTGTTTTTCGACAGTGACAGATGAGCTGATAAGTGAACTGTTGTTCCATTAGCTTGATTAAAATCATTCAAATTGCTTTGAAAGGCTTTGAAAATGCTTCTTTTAAAATGATTTTATTACATAAGTAGGCTAGCATCCATTTCCATTATAAGCAAAATTTTCCCATCATTGTAACTCGTAAATAATTCTCAAATATTGAAAATAAGTTACTTTCAAAAATACTTTTATATACAGAATACTATGCTCTTTCACATGATAAGGATTTCATTGAATAGTAAATGGTTTGACTTGCACAGAATAGGCAGAGGTTTCTATGTTCAAAGTGACCGCGACCCAATGGGGTAACTTTGAACCGCGAAAAATAAACAAAAGTAAAATAACTTGTGTTTGATAAAAATATACAGTTTGCGTTATCATATTCAGTAACACCTCTTGCAAGTTCTCAAAAGGTTTGTTGTCAATATCTTAAGTAGTTTTAGTTTAATTTACACAAATAATTGTAAGATGTTCACAGTGATCCCACTTTTCGGCACCTGCTACTCCTGAGGAATCGTTGTCTAACGAATCACAAGCAACAACACGAAATGGTGTTGAAGGCTCTTTGTAGTCTGGAAACATCGATTCCCTGTTTCGTCTCTAAGCATAATACAGACATTGAAAACTGCCACGGTTTACTTAGGTTTTGCATATCATTGCAAGAGACATGAATGAATCTGAGCCAGACTTGGATCGTGCTGATGAAGACAGACTAGGAGGTGGGACTGAAGTTATTAACAAATACATCGCAATTGGGAAATATCCCGGTGGCAATGGTCACTTACAGTAGCGTGATAGTAAAGTTAAAACATAACAACAACAAGCAATTCAGTGGACTGAAAATAATAGGTTGAGCTTACAACATTACAACACCGTCATATACCAATTGACACGTACCTGAAGTATTTCAACATTTTACACTATGACCAAATAGCTTAATATATCATATCATATTAAGCTAATTGCTATGGCTTAGCGGTAGATTGAGCGGCCCAATTACTATTATCTTAGCATTGCAAATATAGCACGTCCATATACAAATTCACAAATACCTTAAACCTTAATACTACAATTTACAGTGCATCACACACTTTACGGAATGCTGGAGTGTATTCTTGAAGCATCTTACAGAGGGGAAGAACTTTTCAGATTTATTGTAAGGCTTGCATTTCATTGAACTACAGAGTTTTTAGTGAACAAAAGTGGAATTCACTTTTATTACAAAATAACACTTTCAATTTCGATGTTAGCTTTGTATATTTTCAGAAACATAATCCCACTGTTGCGTTATAGATATTGTAAATTAACATAAACACTGGCATGGCACTATTACAAGGCAAAACATACTTCTCTACGAATTGCAGTCATTTCCGTATTTCCTTGGACGTAAAATTAGGACAATGTTTATTGTTTCTGTCCGCCATTTTGCTGTCAGAAGTAAACAAAACATAATCTTCTTCTTTCTTCCCCTCGGTTTAACTTATACACAGGGCATAGTAAGACTGATGGTCAAGTGCACGAACCATGTTTATCGTAATCAGCGTTTAAGATTCTTCCTAAACCTTGTTTAAATGGAGTTGCGGAGGATTATTTCTGATTATTGTCGGTTCAAGTTGGAGCGGTTACCGAACCTAAACAGTGATTAGCAGTGAACGTGTAATGGTTGCAGATTTGAAGATGAACTGCTGTATCTGGAACAGAATGGAAATGAGCGTAGAGTAGAGGCGATCCTTTTGAATAACTTAATCATGGAAAATTTGTGGAAAGGCTTCGTTTATCCAAACAGTTTCATTTCTTCTGGAAACGATGCAGAAACTCATAATTTCCAAAGCAGAGAAATCATCGGTTGTTTCTGCTATCAGTCTGCGATTTTATTCCTTGTTTCTTCTTTCTGTTTTAGTTCACTCCATCTGTCTTTTTATTTTCAATGACGTACTTGCGTCTGATCACTAATATACATGTTTCAAAAGCGGAAACATTAGACGACGTCTTTCTCATTAGTTCTTCCATGTCGCTAGTAAGTGCTATAAGCAATGAAGAAATCAATATTCTTGCAACTAACAAAGGGAACACGAAATCACCGTAGCACGTTCATAATTCGCGATTTCTTGCAACCATTCCTCAGATTTAAAACATGTTTACATACACACTGATTAGCCAAATCTTAAACAAGGTTGATGCCCTTGGCCACCAAGATTTGTTTAAACTCTAGTTACAATCTTCAGTTTAAAGCTTCATTACAATACCGGCTCTAAAGTGGTACTACACTTTCTATGTGCGAATAATTTGTTTCGTTTCCATGGGGACTGGAATAGACCCGGACTTACCGTAGTGAATACAATTCCTTGTTGTAGTATTCAGTATCGTATTGAATCAGGATGATCCGGCAAGCTAGATCGACATAAATAAACGATACAGAATCGCGGTAATATAGATATCGCCTGGATGTGCATATCCCATCGCGACGTGATCGATTGTAATGTTTCTGTTTTTGTAGGTGCTTTTTAAACAGCGTAGTGAAGTGAAGTAGCTTGGTAAGTTAATTATGGGGTTTTGAAAGCATTTCTTTGGATGACTAATCGACATGTCCTCGCGATTCTGTTGCCTGTAACGATTATGAATGAATTCCATCGAGGAAATTATTTTGCACAAAACAAACATGAAGTGTACGTGGAGACTGAGTCGCCGTTTACATGGCGTCTACTCAAGTCGATTTGAAAGAACTCATAGTTGTCCACAGTGTCTTGACGACCACGGGGCCGTTAGCGGAGTCCTGGCATTGCTTCCATCTATCGTATCCGATCTCCCTTGGTCAACTCTTCTTCTTTTATGACTGCGACGCTATTAGAGCATTCCAGCCCTGGGGCGTCTTTCATTTTGACGCCCCACGTGGCTCTTGTCTTTCTTTCGCCGATGCTCGGACCCCTTCTTATTTTGTCTTTCTGATTAGTGTCAATAGAGGATGGCTGCCCAGTTGACTTCCCCTTAAACGAAAAACCACCACCACTGTTGCTTCTTTTTATCCTGTGCAATAGCTTTATCTTATCTTTGGCTGATTGCTTCTTCTTCTTCCCTTTTCCGTGCAGGTCGCGGGTGTGGACTGTGAAGCACACGTGAATTTGGGCCTGTTTTTACAGCCGGATGCCCTTTCTGACGCCAACCCTATGTAGAGGAATGTAATCACTATTGCATGTTTATGTACTGGTTTTGTGTTTGAATATGGAGAGGAAAATGTTGGGACAAACACGAAAACTTAGTCCCCGAGCCAGACGAATTAATGGAACCTCTGAATCGAAGGCATCACTGCTGACCATCCAGTTAAAGAGTCGGATAGATTGTTCCTTGCCATTAAATGTAACTGATCATTGATCCTTGTGAAGTGAGCTGGTCGTCGACCGGAAGAGCATACCCTCGTATTCTGTCCTGGCACGAACTGGGGCACACTAAAAATACTTCGAGCGCCGAGGCGACATAACCACCCACTACGCGTACTTTACACAAATATCAGAGACCAAGTGATGTCCAGGAATCACTAATTAGTAACTATATTATGAGCACATCTTCAGAATATCAAGTCACTTGCTTTATACTTTCTGAGTTTCTGGACACTTATTATGTTTCCTTCTTTATGTGAGCAAAGAACCATGTGAAGAGATATGTAACCTTTATTTACAAAGTCGTTTGTGTGATTACCCTAATGAAGATCATTCCTTATAATAACACCTAGGTACTTAGTGTTTCTCCTGAGGTACTACCACTCCATCTACATACATACATCATTATAGATGCCTTTCAGCATTCAGTCTGCAAGCCTCTGTGAATTTACTAAACGTCGCCACAATCCTCTGTTTGCAACCAGTGCTGTGGCCTCATTTAGTTCTATATTTCTTATCTTTAAATTGTTAGAAACTGACTCTAACCATCGTCGTCTTGGTCTCCCTCCACTTCTCTTACCCTCCATAACAGAGTCCATTATTCTCCGAGGTAACCTAGCCTCCTCCATTCGCCTCACATGACCCCACCACCGAAGCCGGTTTATGCATACAGCTTCATCCGTCCAGTTCATTCCTAATTTAGCCTTTGCTCATTTCGAGTACCCTCCTGCCATTTTTCCCACCTGTTTTGCCAGCAATCATTCTCGCTACTTTCATGTCTTAGTTATGAATAAGATATCCTGAGTCCACCCAGCTTTCGCTCCCGTCAAGCTAAGTTGGTCTGAAAACAGACCGAATCCGGGAGCTGACTTCCTTCTTACAGAACACAGTGAAATGAAATGGCGTATGTCTTTTAGTGCCGGGAGTGTCCGAGGACAAGTTCGGCTCGCCAGGTGCAGGTCTTTCGATTTGACTCCCGTAGGCGACCTGCGCGTCGTGATGAGGATGAAATAATGATGAAGACGACACATACACCCAGCCCCCGAGCCAGCGATGGTTAAAATTCCCCACCCTGCCGGGAATCGAACCCGGGACCCTTTTGTCCAAAGGGCAGCACGGTAACCATTTGGCTAAGGATACAGAACACAGTGATTAAAAGTGAGAGGACTTTTCCTGTCGGTGAAAGAAGCTCACGTTTCATCCCGCCTACCATCTTACAACATTGTGAAGGTCTTTATGCAGTCGCCCATGTTTCTGTCAGCTTGTGGTTTATCGTTTATAATATACAAGAAAATATAAAGGTACACTAACACTAGCTGGAGGATAATCTTTACAGGACGAGGTAATGCTTCCCTTACTCGAATTCTCTGAGTTGAGTCTCCCACGATCTGTGTTTTCCGGTTCTTTACTCAGCTCGTGTATGTACAGTGCCTGTCGTAGCTATTTTAGACTGATGGCAAAACAAGCGTAAGAAAAGTAACGAAGACCAGTGAACTTCGGAAGAATACACTTGAATCGGTGAGTGTGGCGCCTCCTGCCTGTCGTAAGAGGCGACTAAAAGGGGAGTCCCGACATTGCTTCACACTTACTTGTCAGGCTCTTAACGTTCATGTATCCTGCCCGACCTCCCTTGGTCAACTCTTGTTCTTTGTCGACGCCGGCGGCATCACGTATGGACGTCTAGGGAGTCTTTCATTTTCACGTCTTTCGTGGCCCGATATCATCATTTTTCGAAGTGTCAGACTCCCTCTGATTAGTGTTAATAGAGAATGGTTGTCCACTTGTACTTCCTCCGCCACAACCACCGCCTGATGTTGTAGTGTGGGCAGTTGAATGAGTCGGAATAGTCTTAATTTGTGTACCGTTTCATTGTGTAGAATTCTAGCGAATTCTTGGTAATGTTGATGTGAGCGTATGCTCCAGTCGTTGGGGTCTGCTTCTGGAATTTGTTGATTGTTCAGATGAAATTTTCCAACATTCGTAGAGTATTTAACAAAGTCTGTAAGTTGTTCCACATGAAATAAGGCTCAGCATGTCGCGGGAGTCACACATAAGGAGAATGTAGTGGTGTTGTGCAGGTTAGTGATCATGTTGGTCAGCCCTAGTGCACCGCAACTTGCAGGCTGTGAGTTGAAGACTTCTTTTTGCACGTCGTGCCTCTGCTCAGCTCCGTTCGATTTTTTCGGCCGAGCTCAAGCCACAGCAGACTGGAGCTCGCTGTTGCTATGTCATCATCATCATTATCATCATCATGTAGTCGAAAGATAGAAACAAATATTCAACTCTACGAATAGTAAAGATTCTGTACAGAAAATGCTGTTAGACATATTACACTTTGTCATCATTGCCCCCCTAGGATCATTTTAGTGCCCGGCTAACATAACCTAGATACGTGCTAGTTACGTAATATTAATGCATATTTGAATTATTGCGTGCTCTAAATTAAAATGTAAATGATCTAAAACTGCTTATTTAAATGATAAATCTTTATTGTTAGCGTAATTACATCCGAATTGTAATGTTCAGCTTGTCGTGTCTGGATTAGCGTGGAATCGCAGGAGAGCACTCCACATGCCCCGGTGTTTATCAAGGAACATCTTGTTCGTGATAATAACACTAAAATACTTTACCTGTGTGATATAACTGTTAATGCCCTCTGTGGATCAGTGGTAAAGATACCGAGTTTGAACCCGGCAGAGGTCATCGGATACTCCATGTCGTACGATGTCAGCATGTAACAAATATCTGGTGACATATTTGGTATTTACCACAACAAAATTTAGCCTTGTGGGCCTAGAGTAAAACAGAACGAGTAGCCACATGGTGTCAAATGAACATATTGCACACGGTAGCTGAGACCATAGTATTATTATTATTATTATTAGTTCCCTGAGAGGAATTGAATAAAATTTTATGTTATTCATTTTTTACGTAGTATTCCCCGACCAGCTGCTCATTCCTGCCACCCGTCTGTCGAAAATTTCTGGGGAGAACACTGCCATTGTTTCCAGGTGGCTTCTTCTTAAACGATTTCGAAGAAGTTGGAAATGTACTTGTGACAAGCTCGTACCCGACCCCGATAGTATTAAAGCATTCGAGGCCTAGGGTGTCTTTCATTTTCATGCTCTTCGTCTTTCTGTGGCCGATACCTTCATTTTTCCGAAGTGTGGAATCCCTTCCTTTTTTTCCCCTGGCAAGTTCAGTGTTTACGATAAACACGATCAGCTGCTGATAATGTACAAGAAGGTTGCATAGAACGCTGCCCATATTGTTGACGGTGACCGGTCAAGCAATACCATACCGAAAGAACGACAGAGAGCACGTGTTGGGATCGCTGCCATAGAAACAGACTATTTTCGGGCAGCGCTGCTAGCGCTAAACGTGACGCTCAGGCAGGGGCGTAACGAATACTCCGCCTGCAAAAAGTAAAATTCGGGCCCCCTCAAACCTCCATGGCGCAACAGTCCCGGAGAGCCATGGCCTACCAAGCCACCGACAAAGGTCACATGGTCAAAACAAAGGGATTATCGTAAGATTTCAAAGAAAAGACGTTTATGCATGTGAGCTTAGAGTTGATGCCGTTCTCATCAATAACACCATAAGGAAATTAAATTACCAATCTACATTCCTTGACAAGAGGCGTGTCCGAGGGCCGATCGGTCTCTGATGAACCTTCCAAAAATAATATGAACTCATGCACTCTGAGTCTCACCTATCCTGTCCGACCTCCTTAGGTCTGACCCCGAAGGTATTGGATCACGAGGGTTAAGGGGTCTTTCATTTTCGTGCCCTTCGTGTCCGGCTCCATGGCTAAATGGTTAGTGTGCTGGTCTTTGGCGCAGGGGGTACCGGGTTCGATTCCCGGATGGGTTGGGGAATTTAACCTTTGGTTAATTCTAACGGCTCGGGGGCTGGGTGTGTTAGAAGATGCTTGCCTAGTTGTACTTCCTCTTAAAACAATAATCATTACCAGCACCACTAGAACTACATGTACGGTATTTTATAAGTATTCCCAGTGACGTGTGGATGGATGTGTAGATGAAGTATTACTGTTACCGGGCCAGTTGGTCGCGCAGCTGTGAGCTTGCATCCGGGAGGTTGTGGGTTCGAACGCCACTGTCGGCAGCCCTGAAGATGGTTTCCCATTTTGACACGAGGCAAATGCTGGGGCTGTACCTTAATGGCCGCTTTCTTCCAACTCCTAGCTCTTTCCTATCCCATCGGCGCCATAAGACCTGTCTGTTTTACTCTGCTTGTCAAATTATTATTTCCTCTAGCAGGTTGAAAGAAGAGGTGGAAGAAACGAGACGGAAAGCTCATGAAGTACTCCCTAGGGCAGAGTACCAGAGGTCAGTGTAGTGACAACCGATTGTTTCCGTTTACACTCGGATCGTAAATTCCTATTGTTTCCATTTGTCGGCCTCCTCTTAGGCCATGGAGTAAAGTCAGAATAATTGATAGTAGACTTGGCTCGAACGAAATATGATGTAAACATAAACTAATAAAGCGATAATAATATGTTCGGGTTTATTCCCCCCTCGCAGACTCTGACTCAAATTTGTATAATGATTAATGAAATGTCCACTGTACCAATAGATACTTTAAACATTCACTGAATGGAATGATTCTTAAATTAATATATGCAGTATTGTGTGACCGTAGGAAAATACTATGTTGTCTTTTCATTCAGTTTACTTTGCTGTATTCACGTTACTGTAATATAACGTCGTTGCCGGGACAAAAGCTCCTCTGTGATAATATTTTTGGAGATATACTGACCCGCAGCACATATATTATGAAGAGCGAGAATGCCTTGACACAATATTGCACCTTAGATGACAGAACCTTACCGGCCAAAGTTCTAAGCTAAAATATTTCACATAGGAGGTTTTGTCCTGGCAGCGACGATAAGCTATAAATCTAACCTTCGTGTGAAACTACCTAACATTTGTTATTTTATGAACAGACAATCATACATTCATTACTTTGAGGTTAGGGACACATAAATGCATTTTATTTAAAGTGAAACATAATGACTACAATTATTTAAATGGGATTTTTATCTTGTAGTTATTATTACTAGTTACTAAGAGTCGAGCACCGCAGTACAGAACGTATTTCACTAGTTTCTAACCAATTTCAAGCCGAATGAGTCACGCTTCACAGTCGGTAGTCGAGCGACAGTTCGATATTCCCATCATTAGGTCAGCGAGGAGCGAAGCCACGGTCTCCATAGGGAGATGCGCTGAAAGGGTGGGAACATTGGAGATCCACCTTTAGCTCACTAGTTCCCGTGGCAGTATTGTGAACGCATTTTCTCTGACTTTTTAATTAAGTCTCCTCTGCCAGTGTATTTATAAACCTCGATTCATATATCGACTTTTCTTAATGAGTCCTAATTTTCCGTTTCTTTGACTCTGAAGACCTTTTGTCAATTATTATGGCGAGACCTTGCCAGTGTGCGTACTGCATTGCTTGAAGGTGAAGTAGAGCTGTGTCTGTACACTCCACGTGTTGTCCGTATATCGCGATCCTCTCGAACGCGTTATAGATACTCAGTTTAATGCGCTGCGAATTTATGTGTTAAATAGCACTACTTAATACAGTCAGGGCAGCAGAAACAGTTTCCCATTTGACAGGTTCTGAAGTTTGGGGCGTGGCTTGGCGACTACGGGGTCCTTAGCTGAGTCCTGGCATTCTTCCATTTACTTGCGCCAGGCTTCTCACTTTCATGTATCCCAACCAACCTCTCTTGAACAACTCGTGTTTTTTTCCGACCCGGACGGTATTAGAGCATTCGAGGCTTAGGGAGGCTTTCATTTTCACGCCCTTCGTGGCCCTTGTCTTTATTTGGCCGATACCTCAATTTCTAGAAGTGTTGGAACCCTTCTCTCTGGTTAGTGTTTCCCATTTGACAGACTGTCGTGTCTTACTCACGGGAGGTCGAGATAGCATCCCGCCTTTTAAAAATCAGTCGGGCGTGAATTTTTCTGTAATTGAATGTTTATTTTTTGGCTTGCATTTAAGGTTAAGAGCGGTCCCCGTGGCTCGGTGTTGTAGTTCACAGAACAAGAAGAGAGCGGTACCGTCTTCTTGCCCTTCATTCGTCCCTCGCTACCGATTGGCATGTATGTGAATGTTGTGCTGCCAACACGGAAGAGCTATAGAGCTACAAGCTGTGTCAGCTCTTCTTTTCTTGGTGTTCCCTGTGCACTAGAGTGTGCTTCACACGCTCAGTGCTATAAGACCTGCCACGAGCCATTATCGCACTGGTCGTCTATGGGCGTCAAATAGAAAGAGGCCACACCCTCGGTGTATTTCAGAAAAAGGTGAGTTCTTTTTCGTTGCAGTAGCTATCGTGTGACAATGGTACGGGCCACATTCCCTGTCCTTGATAAAACTACGGATGGAGCTACCGTTCTTGCTCGAGAGTCTGCTATAAATTTGCAGGTTTGTATTTCAGGAGAGAGGCGACGCACAATGCCTCTTTCCTCAACAATAGCCGGGATAAATCTCCTTGTAATATATATGTCTAGCGCTGCATAGTATTTGTCGCTCGGGCTTGGGAACTGCCATTTCTTAAAACGAAACCAACATATTGGGATGCTTGTTGACGTAACTTTGGACCCTGTGAAACCAGAACTCCCAGATTTCGTGGTCAGGAAAAAACTCCTGGATACGGTAAGGTGGGATATCCCGTGCCTATCGTAACAGTGTGACTAAAAGTTATAAGATTAGTTTGTAAGACAGCGCTCTTAAATTATATCTCAGGCTTGAATGCAGTTGAAAGAAAATGCTGTAGTTTGGAGCAGGTGTTCTCCAGCCTCCTGCTTGTATACGTCCTCCAGACGGGCCATACAAACATATTTTCTTTTTCTTTAGGATTATGAATCTGTTTGAGTAACAGCAGCTGAGTAGAATAATGCATCATGTAACGTAGTTGGCGTTAAACGACGAACGACGTCAAATTCGCGTATGTATAAACTGCAATTAGAGGATACATAAGAAGCAAGAAAAATCTGCAAGAACTAGTCTGAAAAGGAAAGCAACGTTACCTCCTCTATAAAGATCACTTCAGTTGAAATGGATGGAAATTTCGTTATCAACTTAACTTAGCCTTGTCTTGTCACGACTCCACGGTTTGCAGATTTCCCCTTTGTGTATTCTTATCGAGTTGCGACATATGTACATGTAATACATTTTATTATTACAGCGTCGTTTCTCTTCAATCCGGCAAGTATTAGCAAATTTCAAGGAGGGAGCTCAACTATTCAAACACAAAGAATATTGTTATAGTGTATCAGAATAGAGGCAGAAATGTATAGCAATCAGTTGAGTGGGGGTGAGAGAGTGTTTATTTCGTTAATTCCTCACTGAGCTTGAAAACCGGTTTAATTATGAATACCCTGATTGATAGCTGGTAGAGTGTCGGCCTCCGGATCTCAAGATGGGCTCAAACCCGCCAGCGATAGTCGGATTTTTGGAGGGCGGAAGAAAATTCATTCGACACTACATGTCGTACGGTGTCGGCATGTAAAAGATTTCTGGTGACAGATTTGGTGTTTAACCGACAAAATTCATTAAATCTCACCCATAGACACCCAAGAGAATTTCGGCTTGCTCTCCTGCCATCTAGTGGGTCTAGACTAAAACGGAACGTCGAAATTGACGAGCAGACAGCCAGATGGCGTCAAATTAAAATGTCTGCACACGGTAGCTGAGGCCATGCGATTATTATTATTAACCTGATTGATCATTTATTTGGTTAAGGGAATCACCATTATTAACACTTGCATTGAGGTTAGTTTGTTGATGGTGATGTCCCATGATTTCCGTATGTAACTAGTCAACTTGGCAGCAGTGATGAGAGAAAACAGGCTGGCGATATTTGCGTTTACTGTTTAGCCCTACGTGACGAGCGCTATCCTATGTGACCTCCCTTGGTCAACACTTGTTCTTTTCCGACCACGATGGTATTAGGTGGTCCCTGTGTTTCTTTGGCTAATACCTTCATTTTTCGAAGTGTCAGATCCCTTCGATTTTTTCTCTCTGATCAGTGTTATATAGAGGATGCTTGCCTAGTTGTACTTCCTCTTAAAACAATAATCACCACCACCTTTCTGCACTGGTGCCCGGTGGACGTCCAGTGTCCCCTTACAACTGCCAAGCAGTAGCCGCCTCGCGAACGCTAATATTGTCGTGTTGTCACTTCATGCATATGAATAACAAGCCATCTCAGCGAAACATGGTGAACGTCATCACAGTACATTCATTCGGAGTAGAATTTTAAAAACTAGTTCACGCCGGGATTCGAACTTTAGCTGTTATGGTAGAGGCGCACAGCTGACCCGCTGAGTGCCATGTGCTTGTAATTGCATAATGCTGTCACGAGGAGGGGAGAGTGGGGACGACTGACATAGTGAGGAGTGTCGCAACACGCTTCGAGCTGACTGTACAAACCCGAACGTTTTATGTTCAAAAGAGGAAACCGAACAAAATATCGCTTAATGTCTGTTGGATAACTCTCACAGACTGAGCTTGTCCCAGTCCAAACTAGCAGGTATGGCCCGCTACGTCACTAGTCTTGGATTTTCAATCAATCAATACTGATCTGCATTTAGGGCAGTCGCCCAGGTGACAGATTCCCTATCTCTTGTTTTCCTAGTCTTTTCTTAAATGATTTCAAAGAAATTGGAAATGTATTGAACATCTCCCTTGGTAAGTTATTCCAATCCCTAACTCCCCTTCCTATAAACGAATATATGCCCCAATTTGCCCTCTTGAATTCCAACTTTATATTCATGTTGTGATCTTTTCTACTTTTAAACATACTACTCAAACGTATTCGTCTACTGATGTCATTTCACGCCATCTCTCCACTGTCAGCTCGGAACATACCACTTAGTCGAGCAGCTCGTCTTCTTTCTCCCAAGTCTTCCCAGCCCAAACTTTGCAACATTCTTGTAACGCTACTCTTTTGTCGGAAATCACCCAGAACAAATCGAGCTGCTTTTCTTTGGATTTTTTCAAGTTCTTGAATCAAGTAATCCTGGTTAGGGTTCCATACACTGGAACCATACTCTAGTTGGGGTCTTACCAGAGACTTATATGCCCTCTCCTTTACATCCTTACTACAACCCCTAAACACCCTCATAACCATGTGCAGAGATCTGTACCCTTTATTTAGAATCCCATTTATGTGATTACCCCAAAGAAGATCTTTCCTTATATTAACACCTAGATACTTACAATGATCCCCAAAAGGAACTTTCACCCCATCAACGCAGTAATTAAAACTGAGAGGACTTTTCCTATTTGTGAAACTCACAACCTGACTTTTAACCCCGCTTATCATCATACCATTGCCTACTGTCCATCTCACAACATTATCGAGGTCATTTTGCAGTTGGTCACAATCTTGTAACTTATTTATTGCTCTGTACAGAATAACATCATCTGCAAAAGCCTTATCTCTGATTCCACTTCTTTACACATATCATTGATATATAAGAAAACATAAAGGTCCAATAATACTGCCTTGAGGAATTCCCCTCTTAATTATTACAGGGTCAGATAAAACTTCGCCTACTCTAATTCTCTGAGATCTATTTTCTAGAAACACAGCCACCCATTCAGTCACTCTTTTGTCTAGTCCAATTGCACTCATTTTTGCCAGTAGTCTCCCATGATCCACCCTATCAAATGCTTTAGACAGGTCAATAGCGATACAGTCCATTTGGCCTCCTGAATCCAGGATATCTGCTATATCTTGCTGGAATAATCTTTCCTAAACCCAAACTGCCTTCTATCAAACCAGTTATTAATTTCACAAACATGTCTTATATAATCAGAAAGAATGTTTTCCCAAAGCTTACATGCTACGCATGTCAAACTGACTCGCCTGTAATTTTCTGCTTTATGTCTATCACCCTTTCCTTTATACACAGGGGCTACTATACCAACTCTCCATTCATCTGGTATAGCTCCTTCAACCAAACAATAATCAAACAAGTACTTCAGATATGGTACTATATCCCAACCCATTGTCTTTGGTATATCCCCCGAAACCTTGTCAATTCCAGCCGCTTTTCTAGTTTTCAACTTTTGTATCTTACTGTAAATGTCATTGCTGTCATAGGTAAATTTTAATACTTCTTTAGTGTTAGTCACCTCCTCTATCTGGACATTATCCTTGTAACCAACAATCTTTACATACTGCTGACTGAATACTTCTGCCTTTTGAAGATCCTCACTCCCCTTGTTCATTAATGATTCCTGGAATGTCCTTCTTGGATCCTGTTTCTGCCTTAAAGTACCTATACATACTCTTCTATTTTTCACTAAAATTAGTATGGCCACCAATTATGAAATTAGACCTGAAATGGTGAAGTATAGTGGGAAGGCAGGGATGAAATGGCTTCATAGAGTAGTCAAATTAGCATGGAGTGTTGGTAAGGTACCTTCAGATTGGACAAAGGCAGTAATTGCACCAGCTACAAGCAAGGGAACAGGAAGGGTTGCAACAACTATCGAGGTATCTCATTGATTAGTATACCAGGCAAAGTATTCACTGGCATCTTGGAAGGGAGGGTGCGACCAGTCGTTGAGAGGAAGTTGGATGAAAACCAGTGTGGTTTCAGACCACACAGAAGCTGTCAGGATCAGATTTTCAGTATGCGCCAGGTAATTGAAAAATGCTACGAGAGGAATAGGCAGTTGTGTTTATGTTTCGTAGATCTAGAGAAAGCGTATGACAGGGTACCGAGGGAAAAGATGTTCGCCATACTGGGGGACTATGGAATTAAAGGTAGATTATTAAAATCAATCAAAGGTATTTATGTTGACAATTGGGCTGCAGTGTAATATCTTGGAACTTGAAAATAGGTGCAATGAGTATGGTATGAAAATTAGTCTCTCAAAGACTAAATTGATGTCAGTAGGTAAGAAATTCAACAGAATTGAATGTCGGATTGGTGATACAAAGCTAGAACAGGTCGATAATTTCGAGTATTTAGGTTGTGTGTTCTCCCAGGATGGTAATATAGTAAGTGAGATTGAATCAAGGTGTCGTAAAGATAATGCAGTGAGCTCGTAGTTGCGATCAGCAGTATTCTGTAAGAAGGAAGTCAGCTCCCAGACGAAACTATCTTTACATCGGTCTGTTTTCAGACCAACTTTGCTTTACGGGAGCGAAAGCTGGGTGGACTCAGGATATCTTATTCATAAATTAGAAGTAACAGATATGAAGGTAGCAAGAAAGATTGCTGGTACAAACAGCTGGGAACAATGGCAGGAGGGTACTGGGAACGAGGAGATAAAGGCTAATTTAGGAATGAACTCGATGGATGAAGCTGTATGCATAAACCGCCTTCGGTTGTGGGGTCATGTGAGGCGAATGGAGGAGGATAGGTTATGTGGGAGAATAATGGACTCTGTTATGGTGGGTAAGAGAAGTAGAGGTAGACCAAGACGACGATGGTTAGACTCGGTTTCTAACGATTTAAAGATAAGAGGTATAGAACTAAATGAGGCCACAACACTAGTTGCAAATCGAGGATTGTGGCGACGTTTAGAAAATTCACAGAGGCTTGCAGACTGAACGCTGAAAGGCATAACAGTCTATAATGATAATGTATGTATGTATGTATGTATGTATGTATGTATGTATGTATGTATGTATGTATGTATGTATGTAATGTACCAATTATGCTTGCCATCATGCTATCCTTAACTGACTTCTTTGCTCGATTCAATTTCCTAGTAAGTTCCTTCAATTTCTGCTTACTTCCACAGCCACTTTTAAGTCTATTTCTTTCCATCCTGCACCCCCTTCTTAGTCTCTTTACTTCTCTGTTATAATATAGTGGATCTTTACCATTCCTTACCATCTTTAAAGGTACAAACCTCTTTTCACATTTCTCGACATTTTCCTGAGAGATGTCTGAATGTCACGGCGTGCTGTGGCTCAGGAGGCAAGTGGGCTTTGCAGTGAGTGGTTTTCTTTGGTTTGCAGGCAGTTGTTATTCAAAATAATAATGTTATTTGCTTTAGGTCCCAGTAACTACTTTTACGGTTTTCGGAGACGTCGAGGTGCACGAGTTCTTTAATGTGCCAGTAAATCTACCGACATGAGACTGACGTATTTGAGCAAAGGACTGAGCCACTGAGCGGGGCAGTTGCTATTCATAAGTCATAGGCCATTCGATTTGTCCGGACTCATGGCTAAATGGTCAGCGTGCTTCAAGGGGCCCCGTGTTCGATTCCCGGCCGGGTCAGGGATTTTAACCTAATTGGTTATTTCCATTGGCTCGGGGACTGGGCGTGTGTGTGTCGTCTTTAAATAGGACATAAAAGGAAAAAGAAGTAAAGATTGAGAACAAATCCTTCGACCTCGTTACGCAATTTAATCTTTTTTACCTCATCTGGACAGGAAGAGCATCCTGCTGTAGAAACCTCATCTCCCACCCCGTGTCAGGAGTGGCCTCCTTTCTAGTTATGTGCACATCTCTTATTGTCTACAGTTCCTCGTTGTAGCTAATATTTACGGAGTGATTTCCTATCGCCTGTTTCTCTGCTGATAAAATAGTTTGTGTCTGACATCGAGCGACCTGTAGGAGAACTGCCTTCACGTATGTTACTTTATTTCAGGGGGTATTTTTCTTTGTTAGCGTCGCTCTCTCTGATCGCGCAATTCGGTTTAACATTCTGTGCCAGTGACATGCACATCTCATTTAGATTCCAGACGCTGCTAGATGCACGATGCAGGCCACATGCCGGAACGGAAAGACTCCCACCACGGCGAGCCAGTGTCTGAGGTGAGGTGCTGTGTGCTGCGCTGAACACTTTGTCTTTCCTATCCCACATGGTCTCATAGTTTCTTCCTCTCTGCTGCCTTCCCATCGTTTGTTCTTTTTTCATCGATTAATGTTAAGAGGAGCTACCTGCACCAGCACGGCACTGCTATATGTAGTGGCCGCACTTTAACTTGGGGCGGGGCACCAATCATGTGTCGAGAACGCACCTGTCATTCGCGCCCGTTCAAACAAGTGTGGTGGCCGAAAGGGCCTCTTCAACTGTAACACTAATTAGGCTGAAAATGGAAGAGATGTGACATTTCCAAGAACGAAGGATCCTTCTGTGGGTGGGGGCGGTGGAATAACAGCCACGGTATCCCCTGCCTGTTCTAAGAAGCGATCAAAAGGGGCCCAGGTGCTCTTAGCTTAGGAGCGTGCATTGGCAACCACGGGGCCCTTAGCCGAGTCGTCGCATTGCTTCCACTTACTTGTGCAAGGCTCCTCCTTTCATCTATCCTCTCCGACCTCCCTTGGTCGGCTCTTGTTCTTTTCCCACCCCGACGATATTAGTTTAGCGAGACCTCAAGTCCTTCATGGCGCTTGTCTTCGTGTGGCCGATACCTTCATTTTTGGAAGTGTCGGATCCCTTTCTTTTCTCTCTGATTAGTGTTATATAGTTGTACTTTCACCACCACTCAGTGTGTGCCGGTCTGTTTCTGATCTTTTGACCTTAGTGCAATGATTTTCGCTTTATTTCTTAATTCGTATAATAATTCCTGCACTGAATAATTAGTTGTGTTTTATTTTAAATTTATTTTCCGCCTGAGTTGTTCATCCCGTTAAATCAGAAATCAACACCCTGGCGGCCAACATGGCCAGTCACTGTAGCCACGGGGCCATGAGCGAGGTGGCGAGACAGTGTGAAAGCGCGTCTTGGACAAGGATACGCCGCGCTTGTGGTTATGCAGAGCTGTGCAATAATCGAAGGCCAAGAAGTAGCATGTCCATCGCGGGCAGAGAAGAAAATCCACAGCCTTTTCGACCGAGCGAGGAGTGACCAGCGCGCTGCGGAGACTTTTTCGCATTAATTTATGTTCAATTTCGCGAAAAGGAAACTTTTTCGCTTTATTTCGCGAAATAGGCCCATCGCTTTAATTTCCCTTTAATGCTTTTCCAAATTATTCATAAAAAATTAATTCGTGAGATTTGTGAATTATTTATGTGAAACATAGATAAACAAAGCGAAGCAATATTTATAATCAGTAATTACTCCTTATGTAATCTTGATTAGAACTATAATATATCCCTAATGAAGATTACGTAACGAATTATCTTTTCACCTTGCGTGGCCATAGCTTTCACTCTTTATGACCGTACCATTAAAGGATTTTATAGAATATTAGTACGAAGAGATACTTCTTCGGAAATGTGAAATTCTTATTCTGTTTACTCTTTCTTTTGAGATATGTGATATTGGAATACAGTTTCAAGGACGTTATCTTCCATGAATTCCGCTACATATTCGCACTCATCGCAAAGGAAGTGAATGTCGCTTTAATTCGCGAAAACAAAATCACTAATTTCTTAACCAGAATCATATGATTCGTTAAGATATTTGAAGGTCGCTTCAAAATATTTCTGTCACGTTTGTCGTTAATGTGATGCCTCTGACTATGGTCATTGTATCAGCCCCCGACATGTGACACATTTCGTGTTTACGTGACAAAATGCCCCGTATCCTCTCCCTGTCGCAAGAGCCGGGCCACGAGTCCTGGCATTGGTTCCTCCCTTGGTCAACTCTTGGCATTTCATTTTCCGACCCTTGATGATCCTTGTCTTTCTTGGGCCGAAACCTTCATTTTAAAGTTAAAAACATTTCTTAGGAGAGCACAAAAAACGTAAAATTAAGCAATTTCCTCAATTGTGCCAAAAGTTGAAGGGCTAAAGGGCCCGGAGTCTTGGATAGCTCAAAAAAAATCGAAAACCACCGACCTAAATGCAGTTCCGTAAAAACAGCTTCAAATAGCTTGCTTATTTACTTGTTTTCTTTTCGATTCAAATCCTAGCCAAACTAACTTGTGACTTGTTTCTTGGCTCAATACACTCAGATTTTATTTTTTGAGAAATGTCCACACCACACCGAATGTAGTTATAAGGGTTAAGTGAAACTGTCCAGTGACAGCGCTCGTGGCGGTAGAAAAGGGCAAACTGCTAATCTAATCGCCTGGACAACGATGATTACGAAAAGGATTCTAATTTTTAGGAATAAATAAAAAATATATTCTCATACTTTACTTAACTGATATCCCTAGGGTGTTTTCAACATTGAGTTGCTTGCCTTAAGGCCTACAGCTCTGGATTTTTCCAAGTGTCGGACTCCTTCCTTTTTCCCTCTGATTATTCTTCATAAAGTATCGTTGTCCCGTTGTACATCCTCTTAAAACAATAACCACCACCACCAATATTTGCAAGTCCAGCTACTGGTTCTGCTGCAGTACTTATCTTCATCATTTCATTTTATTATTAGCGTTTCTGCCGCTGTTCAGTCTATATCGATAATAATCAGAATCTAAATATTACAATTAAATTTCAAGACGTAAATTCTTTCTTTCTTTCTTTCTTTCTTTCTTTCTTTCTTTCTTTCTTTCTTAATCTGCTCACCCTCGAGGGTTGGCTTTTCCCTCGGACTCAGCGAGGGAGCCTCAAGGTTAGTGCCCAGGAGCTTCAGACTTTGGGTCGGTGGATACACTATGCTGAACAGGGACCTTGCGGTGGATGGGGACATTGGAAGGGATAGACAATGAAGCGGCCGTGACCTTACCATCCCGGCATTTGCCTGGAGAAGTGGCAAACTACGGAAAACCACTTCCAGGATGGCTCAGGTGGGAGTCGAACCCACCTCTACTCAGTTGACATCCCGAGGCTGAGTGGACTCCGTTCCAGCCCTCGTACCACTTCTCAAATTTCGTGGCAGAGCCGGGAATCGAACCCGGACCCTCGGGGGTGGCAGGTAATCACACTAACCACTACACCACAGAGGCGGACTCAATAAGTAAATTACTTGTAATAATTACTTTTTGTAAAAAGTCACCATTACAAGTAACAATTACTGAAATAATATTCGTTTCCAGTAACTGGATTACGTTTACTCTACTTTCCAACAATACACACACGGAGCGGTAAGAAAAATACCAACACAATAAATAAATAAATAAATAAATAAATAAATAAATAAATAAATAAATAAATAAATAAATACATAAATAAATAAAGGGTTTGGGTAAGTTATAGTACTTAAGAAATATTTTATTCAATTACAGATTACATTTTCAAGTAGTCAATAAAATTGCAATTACTTCACAGAATACCAGTCTTTAGGATATCACTGACTTTTTTTTCTTGTGCGGCTAGAATTATACCAAAATTAGCAAGCACGTTACTTAATTTTTTGGTTTGCTTGACTCATAGAGGCATTAAGTTACTATTAGCACTAAAAGGGAATAATAATAATAAATAATAATAATAATAATAATAATAATAATAATAATAATAATAATAATAATAATAATAATTGTACGGCCTCAGCTACCGTGTGCAGACATTTCAATTTTACGCCATCTGGCTGTCTGCTCGTCAATTTCGACGTTCCGTTTTACTCTATGCCCACTAGATGGCAGACCGAGTAAACCGAAACTCTCACTAAAAGGGAGACTAAAGCATTCATACTTGTACCATACAAGTTAACGATAAAATTCACTCGGGCGAGTTGGCCGTGCGGTTAGGACCGCGCAGCTGTGTGCTCGCATCCGGGAGATAATGGGTTCGAACCTCTCTGTCGGCAGCCCTGAAGATGGTTTTCCGTGGTTTCCCATTTTCACACCAGGCAAATGCTGGGGTTGTACCTTAATTAAGGCCACGGCCGCTTCTTTCCCATTCCTAGGCCTTTCCTGTCCCATCGTCGCCATAAGACCTATCTGTGTCGGTGCGGCGTAAAGCAACTAGAAAAAAAATTCACTCGTACACGGAGAATCATGGATATGAAGGCGACGTACAGAGGACGCTACTGACCAACACTGGTTGCCAACATCATCCTCATGTCAGTGAGTACAATAAATCGTGTCATTGTGTTTACAGATGTGAGGTATGTGCCTCATAATGATCTGACAGTTTGAAAACACTATCCATGTTCCATAATCTTGCCCATCCTTGTTCTCTTCGTATATTTTCCAGGAACTGGGGAAATTTCCGTCGTCTGCAAAACAAGCGAATCATTAGCGTTGTGACCTCAGGGTCAAAACAAAAACAGTCGGTTCCTTGGGCCCAGATTACTGTAATGGGTAAATTTATGCTTTTCATTAGCTGGTTAGGCGAGGGCGGCGACCAGACTCTTCAAGGTCAACGACCTGGCGTGCGGCCAAGACTGCGCGCGACTCGACTCGTCTTCAAGGTCCAGAGCCTGCTAAATACTGGTTACTGGCGGTATGCATGGCCTCCTGTATTAATACCGCGACTGGCGCTATGCAGTCCGTCAAATAGAGAAAGTACATTTGCAAGTGATACGCCCCCTAACTACTTGGTGACACCGCCAACTTGGGCTCTACCATCTGAGCCAATCAGTCTGGCAGGGAGCACATAGGCCTGATCTCAGGGCGCTAGAATACATCTGCCGTAAAATGGGGCCCACGGCGCTCTTAGCTGAGTCATGACATTGCTTCTACTTTCATCTGTCCTATCCGACCTCACTTGGTCAACTCTTGCTTTCTTCCGACCCCGAACATTCGAAGCCCGGGGAGTCTTTCATTTTCACGCCCTTCGTGGCCCTTGTCTTTCCTTGGCCGATACCTTCATTTTCGAAGTGTCGGATCCCTTCCATTCTTTCTCTCTGATTAGTGTTGTATAGAGGATGGTTGCCTAGTTGTACTTCCACTTAATACAGTAACCACCACCTCTGCCGGCGGCCCTGAGGACGGTTTACCGCCTTTTGCCATTTTCAGACCAGGCAAATGTTGGAGCTGTAGAAGACCACGGTCGTTTCCTTCCCACTCCTAGCTCTTTCCTACCCCATCGTCTCATGTCTGTGTCGGTATGACGTAAAGAAAGAAAACCTTCACCACCACAATCGCTTAGCGTGGATGGAACTGTGAAAACATTCACTGTCATACGAGCAAATAGCATCAAAACTGGGTCCATTGATATCGAAATAGACTTTCAACGTATTAGGTCGTGTTACGTACATGTAGTACGTGTTGAAGAGATGTTAAGTCCGGCTGGTCATTTTTGTTCTGTACTTAACATCTCTTCAACACGTACTACATGTACGTAACACGACCTAATACGTTGAAAGTCTGTTTCGATTACAACGCGGTCGTGAAAATTCAATATTCATTGGGTCCATTGGTATTTGTAGAGCACTTTGGGACCCCGACGGAATCAGGGTACGCGCTCTTTGGGAATTGCAAGAAACGAGTGCGCTGTATGTTCATTAGTCATCATGTCATCTCCTTCGAGAGCTGTAATCTGAGCCGTTTGTGATGTGGGCTGTTGGAGTCTGATTCATCGCAGAGATCTTCTGTGGGATTCGAGCGAGTGCGCGCAGTCCATTTGCAGAACCTTTAGGTCATCACTTGCCAGAGGAAATTGCCGTTCGAATACCGAGACAAAAGAAAATATATTTTCACTCTAATAACTCGAGTAATATATGACACAGCAAACCCAACCCGACATATATTTTAAAATATCTGAACTTACAATGAGAAGGCGATGAATTCAATTCTTAAGCCACTTGGAGAGAATGAATAACTCCAGACTTCCTACAATGATAGACTAGCTAAATCTGACAAAGTGTACCATAACACATGTGTAGTACTATAGAGGTGGACGGCTAAGTCACAGTATAGATTCTTTGAAATGCCGATGGCTCGCTCCTGGCGATGGGGTCCAGAATATTTGCAAAGTCTATTCTCCGATCGCTTCCACCGCCAACAACACATGGCACCTCTTCATGTACTGCCTAACCTTTCTGGGAGAATGCTGCTGCAGGGCACAATGTAATCAGGAAAATTGTTCACACAAGGGGGTTTGAGGAAGATGAGAAGAAACCAACACGACGTCGGAGGAACAGAAATTACAAGAAGAACTACGAGGAGAGTGACCCTTCCCCGCAGACTCGTAGGCAAAACAATGCCTTGTCTTTCCTGTCCTCAAAACGGAGACTCTGTGCCAAGTCTCGGTCGTCCCCGTGATTTTCCCTTCCAGGTATTATGTCGCAAGGCGTGGCCAGTGAATTTAGCTCTTCTTCTTTATACCGTTAACATCATTTCTTTCTTCCCTTGAATTTCTTGCCGAATGCTTTGGTCCGTTCTGTTTTCGATCCATTTAGTCCTTAGCATTCGTCTCCAGACCCACATCTCAAACGCTTCCAGTCTCTAATTCTTTCACAGCCATACAATAGCACACTCCGCACACAAGAAATAAAAAATATTCCGAATTCCAATAAATTTGCACTGAATAGAGATTTCTCTTATTACTAAACGCCTGTTTGGCAAGCGCTATTTGCCTTTTGATCTCTTTGCTGCACGTGTTGTCATTGGTGATCTGATCGAGCTTCCTAGATAAGGGAAACTGTTGACTTGCTCCACTATCTTGTCAGTAAGCTTGATGTTGCTGTGAATTCATTCGGGATGTTTACTCACAACTACTTCTTAACATTAATGTTTGAGCATGAATCTGGCAATGCTCATGACAATACACTCAGCATCTTAGACATCTTTTTCCCGGAGTCTGCTACAATTGCTATGTCATCTGCAAATCGAATGCATTTTACTTCTTTTGAATTTGCCTTAAAATTATTATGGCTTCAACAACGAGTACATAATGGAGGTATGGTGACAGAGAGCAGTCCTCCTTTCCTGCGTACTCCTCGTGGTCTGTCTGCTGTCTAAACCTGTAGCTTTAAGAATTTTAAACAAATCACGTTATCGAAAGCCAATCTGGTCCTGATCAATTTGTAAATGTCTTATTTATCCTGTTTTTATTATTCATTATTATTTCGAATGTATGAGAGAGCATGAATGTAAGCTGACCAGTTTTCCGGATTATGTTCGAAATGCTAAATCCTTGTGTCATTCAGCCGGTACGTGACCCAAACTGAACTAGCTGCTCACCGGATAAGCTGGAGACATGTTTTCTCTTGTGCAGGCACGGAGCTCCGAGTATGCCAGAGCACCAGCAGCTGCTGCACCCAGGAGATGGAGGATAACCTGAGACTGCTGGTTCGCAAGGACTTCCAAGGCCTGCTGCACCACAACTCTCGCTCCTTGGAGGGTCTGCTCGCTTCCACGGCCTCCAGGATCCAAGGTAAGCCGTCCACTTTCTGACTCAAAATTTGCTGGAAAGAAGTTCAAAAGCAGAGCTCCTATTTTCGTCTCATGGCCTTGGTTAAGCGGTCACTGATTTGTAGCCGGAGAAAGAGCATGGTAGGATTACTATACTGGCAATAATTTCATTCTATAGATACAAATGCAACAAAAGACTATTCAAGTTAGAAATCAAAAGGCAGCTTCCAATTTAATTATCTCTGTTTATAGTGATTAGAATCACTTATGAGGATAAAATCTCCATTAATTGTCAGATGAAAAGTGATATAATATCTGTTTACAAGAGTTGTTTAATTAGAAATTGACCTTGACTTTCCCGTGGGTAGAATAACACCTACAGTATCATCTGCCTGTCGTAAGGCCCCCAGGGGATCTTAACTTGGGAGCCTGGAGTGGTGACCACGGGGCCCCTAGCTGACTCCTGACATTGCTTCCGCTTGTGTCATGCTCCTCACTTTCATCTACCCTATCCTACCTCCCTTTGTCAGCTCTTGTTTTCTTCCGACCGTGACGCTGTTAGAGCATTCGAGGCCTAGGGACTCTTTCTTCATTTTCACGCTCCCTTCTGACCCCAACTTGGCAGGTTCAATCCTAGCTCAGTCCGGTGATATTTGAAGGTGCTCAAATACGTCAGCCTCGTGTCGGTAGATGTACTCGCACGTAAAAGAACTCCTACGGGACTAAATTCCGGCACCTCGGCGTCTCCGAAAACCGTAAAAGTAGTTAGTAGAACGTAAAGCAAACATTATTATTATTATTATTTTCACGCTCTTTGCAGTCCATGTCTCTCTTTGGCCGATATCTTCATTTATCGAAGTTTCGGACGTCCTCCATTTTTTTCCTATCTGGTTATTGTTCTAATGGTTCATGGTGTGGATTACTGCAGTCACGTCCTAGTTCGTGAACCATGTGGCCTAGTAAGTGGTACTGAGAGTCCGGATACCAGTTGCTATGGAATGGGAGTGGGCATCTCGGACATATTCTGAGTCCTGGCCCTCCTTCTGCTCAGGCGGCTAGGACTATACAATTCACCGGTGGTCCATAACCCGTTAGAGGAGAGATCCTCACTTGGACTATGTGCAAGTAGGGCAGCATCCTGCTTCATGAATTTACCGAGCTCAGAACATTTTAAGCAAGCCTCGGACCTATGGGAGTAGCGGAGTCCCACTCCCATTTGACAGGCGAGGGACTGCTTGGAAACAACTTGGTGAATGAAATGGAATTCGATGGGGAACTATCAATATTAATGGGGCTTATGGAAGAAAGAAGGTAGAACTGGCTGAGTCAGCAAAGAGGATGCATTTGGATGTGCTAGGAGTAAGTGATATTCGGGTAAGGGGAGATAATGAGGAAGAGATAGGAGATTATAAAGTGTACTTGACGGGTGTTAGAAAGGGAAGGGCAGAGTCTGGGGTAGGGCTCTTTATCAGGAATAACATTGCACGCAACATAGTTTCTGTTAGGCACGTAAATGACCGAATGATGTGGGTAGATTTGTCAGTTGGAGGAATTAGGACTAGAATTGTCTCAGTGTATTCACCATGTGAGGGTGCAGATGAGGATAAAGTTGACAAGTTTTATGAAGCATTGAGTGACATCGTGGTCAGGGTCAACACCAAGGATAGAATAGTGTTAATGGGCGATTTCAATGCAAGAGTTGGGAATAGAACTGAAGGATACGAAAGGGCGATTGGTAAATGTGGGGAAGATATGGAAGCTAATGGGAATGGGAAGCGTTTCCTGTATGCTAGTATGGGTTTAGCTGTTACGAATACATTCTTCAAGCATAAGGCTATTCACCGCTACACATGGGAGGCTAGGGGTACCAGATCCATAATAGACTATATCTTAACAGACTTTGAATTCAGGAAATCTGTTAGGAATGTACGAGTTTTCCGGGGATTTTTCGATGATACAGACCACTATCTGATCTGTAGTGAACCAAGTATTTCCAGGTCTAGGGTAGAGAAAGTGAAATCTGTTTGCAAACGAATAAGGGTAGAAAATCTCCAGGACGAGGAAATTAGACAGAAGTACATGGATATGATTAGTGAGAAGTTTCGAACAGTAGACAGTAAGCAGGTTCAGGATATAGAAAGAGAATGGGTTGCATACAGGGCTGCTGTAGTAGAAACAGCAAGGGAATGCGTAGGAACAACTGTCTGTAAAGATGGGAAAAGGCGAACATCTTGGTGGAATGATGAAGTGAGAGCAGCTTGTAAACGTAGGGTAAAAAGAAGGCTTATCAGAAATGGCTCCAAACAAGGGCCGACGCAGACAGGGATTGGTACGTAGATGAAGGAAACAGAGCGAAACAAATAGTTGTTGAATCCAAAAAGAAGTCGTGGGAAGATTTTGGTTATAACCTGGAAAGGCTAGGTCAAGCAGGAGGGAAACCTTTCTGGACAGTAATAAAGTCTTAGGAACGGAATCACTGGACAGGAAAATCTTCTCAACGTAAAAGGAAATATCCCTGGTGATTTTGCGAACAGCCAAGCGCATGGGGAGGAGGAAAATGATGTTGGTGAAATTACGCTTTAGGAAGTGGAAAGGATGGTAAATAAACTGCATTGTCATAAGGCAGCAGGAATAGATGAAATTACACCTGAAATGGTGAAGTACAGTGGGAAGTCAGGGATGAAATGGCTTCATAGAGCACTAAAATTAGCATGGAGTATTGGTAAGGTACCTTCAGATTGGACAAAAGCAGTAATTGCACCTATCTATATCTATAAGCAAGGGAACAGGAAGGATTGCAACAACTATCGAGGTATCTCAATGATTAGTATACCAGGCAAAGTATTCACTGGCATCTTGGAAGGGAGGGTGCGACCAGTCGTTGAGAGGAAGTTGGATGAAAACCAGTGTGGTTTCAGACCACAGAGGGGCTGTCAGGATCAGATTTTCAGTATGCGCCAGGTAATTGAAAAATGCTACAAGAGGAATAGGCAGTTGTGTTTATGTTTCGTAGATCTAGAGAAAGCATATGATAGGGTACCGAGGGACATGATGTTCACCATACTGGGGTCCGTGGAATTAAAGGTAGATTATTAAAATCAATCAAAGGCATTTATGTTGATAATTGGGTTTCAGTGAGAATTGGTGGTAGAATGAGTTCTTGGTTCAGGGTACTTACAGGAGTTAGACAAGGCTGCAATCTTTCGCCTTTGCTGTTCGTAGTTTACATGGATCATCTGCTGAAAGGTATAAAATGGCAGGGAGGGATTTAGTTAGGTGGAAATGTAGTAAGCAGTCTGGCCTATGCTGACGACTTCGTCTTAATGGCAGATTGTGCCGAAAGCCTGCAGTCTAATATCTTGGAACTTGAAAATAGGTGCAATGAGTATGGTATGAAAATTAGTCTCTCAAAGACTAAATTGATGTCAGTAGGTAAGAAATTCAACAGAATTGAATGTGATATTGGTGATACAAAGTTAGAACAGGTCGATAATTTCGAGTATTTAGGTTGTGTGTTCTCCCAGGATGGTAATATGGTAAGCGAGATTGAATCAAGGTGCAGTAAAGCTAATGCAGTGAGCTCGCAGTTGCGATCAACAGTATTCTGTAAGAAGGAAGTCAGCTCCCAGACGAAACTATCTTTACATTGGTCTGTTTTTAGACCAACTTTGCTTTATGGGAGCGAAAGCTGGGTGGACTCAGGATATCTTATTCATAAGTTTGAAGTAACAGACACGAAATTAGCGAGAATGATTGCTGGTACAAAAGGTGGGAACAATGGCAGGAGGGTACTCGGATCGAGGAGATAAAGGCTAATTTAGGAATGAACTCGATGGATGAAGCTGTACGCATAAACCGGCTTCGGTGGTGGGGTCATGTGAGGCGAATGGAGGAGGATAGGTTATGTGGGAGAATAATGGACTCTGTTATGGAGGGTAAGATAAGTAGAGGGAGACCAAGACGACGATGGCTAGACTCGGTTTCTAACGATTTAAATATAAGAGGTATGGAACTAAATGAGGCCACAACACTAGTTGTGGCGACGTTTAGTAAAATGGCAGAGGCTTGCAGACTGAACGCTGAAAGGCATAACAGTCTATAATGATGGTGTAATCACAATAATCACTAGCACCAGCAGTGAGAGGACTCAGAACCTGACTTCTTCCCGTTACCTGCTGCCTTGAAGTCTTCGTCCTGCGTCTGTCTTGTAGTTCTTTCTTTAGCCGATATCTGTATTCTCGTTATCCGGCTAGGCATTGTCACACCGCGGCTCTGGGCTTGTGGAAGCCAGAGTCACGTTTTGCCGTTTGACGTCTACAAATGTGACAAACTTTCAATGCAATTATGCGAAATTATAACAACCAAATTTGGGCTTAGTGTTTATTTATTTTTATTTATTTTTTGATGCACCGTAATAGTGCAAAAAGATAACACATTCCTGGCAGTCGACCCCTTTGTTGTGTTTTATTACTAGCTGTCAGCTCAATCCAAGAAAAGTATAGAATGTTGCTGTTATTGAGCCTCTCCGTGCCCTCAACAGACTGACTTTCATCTCAAGTTTGTTCAGATTAATGTTTTGATGAAAAATAAAACAGAACGGATATGCTAGTCAGAACAGTTAACTGCGGAGTGTCTAAACAGTTAATTAATAGAAAAGTAGGGCTCAGAATGAGGCGATACTCGATAATTAATTAATTTAAGATTTGAAAGTACACATCATCACATCAAACTTGAGTTTGAGAAATATTGAAACCTTAAGTTAAATAAAATTAGAGTGTTCTTTAAGAACAAGTATAAACTCAATAAATAAAAATGTGCAGTTTATTTTTCTATAAATTCTAAGATTGAAAAACAAATCAAAGGAATTAATACGTTTTTAAATTTGCGAATTGACCACATAGGATCACGCTACAATTTTTTTTTTTTTTTTGGTCTGTCTGAAGTTTCCTCTTACTACTTCAGACGGGCGCTACGGTGTTTCTTCTGTTCATCCGTCCAGGCTCTTCCTGTCTTTGCAATTCTTTCGACTTGAAACCGTTCTAAATCTTGAATCATGATCCGAAATGTTTTCCTGTCTAACATCTGAACTTCGTGGATGTTGGACTTTACGAAGTTCTCGCCTTCTTCTTCCACAGGTAGTTGGTTAGTCTCGTTTTATCCATTATATAGAAAGGTCCTTCTCTTTTTCACGGTCTCTGAAATGTTGTGCACATCCAGCCGGTTTCAGTCTGAATTGGGCCGAAAATTTTCCGTAGCATTCTTCTTTCTAGAATCTCCAGCTCGAGACCATTCGCTGGCATGCAGACATTCTGGCCATGAGAACTATATTATAATGATCTAATACTTTTTTTTTTGCAGCTACAATGAAACATTATTCCGTAGGTCCTATTCTTAAAATAGTAATCTTGATTGAGTGAGCTGTCCAGTCTCGGCGGCGAGTTTCACCACAAATGATCTGTTCATTGTATTTGTGTGGTGGAGAGAAAGGAAGGAACTTTAACGGGTATGGAATGATGATTAAAAGGCTGGTTTTCAGCTAACAGTCTTAACACCGTCGTTAAAATGTGTAGCTGCCGACTTCAGCCATGAGAGAGCCTGATAGTAACAACAACCCAGCTGCTTCGAAAGTTCCGAAAAGCAAACTCCACTTTTCTTGTTATCCTGCTCAACGTTTTCGCGATTTGCAGAAGTACGATTCGGGCGAGAAGCTTTGTGAAGCAGGCCTGGTGGAGCTGTGTGCAAGTCGCGTCTTGCTCGGAATGTCTCAAGGATTTTTGAAACGTAATCCCTGGCCGGACACGGGGTAGTTGGCAGTATGCAGGTAGCTCATGAATGGGCCGGAGCAACAAAGGCGCTCTTAGGCGAGCTCAAGGTGAAGACACATTCCTCGCTCGCGCGCCGCATTCCAGTCTGCTTGACAAGCCAAACTTCAAAACTAAATACACCATAATTCCATTGCCTGTATTATTTTAATTAACCTTCGAATGATGAGGTGAAACTTTATCAGTCTTGTTTAACACTACATAGAATAAACCTCGTATAAGCGTGGCGTATTTTTCTTACTAATAAACATGATATACGTATACACTCGTTCCAACCCGTAGGTATGTCTTCCTGCAGTTCACTGTCTTTATGATCGCTTTTGCTGGTTATCCATGAGAGAAGCCGTTTAAGAAGCAGGAATAGAATAGAAATAGAATGCTCAAATAGGCAAGAACAGAAAAGTAATACACACATTCCAGCAGCATATCATAGTAATAATTATGTCACTCATAATAATTACTAACGTATCAGACTCATTGGCTGAATGGTCAGCGTTCAGGCCTTCAGTTCAGAGGGTCCCGCTTTCGATTCGTGGCTGGGTCGGGGATTTTAATCGCCTTTGATTAACTCTTCTACACTACACTACCAACCACCACATAAACACGCAATAGGCTTGGCGACAGAAAGGGCATCCAGCCGTAAAGCAGCGCCAGATCAACAACAACTGTGCGAAAAGCGGTAGAGAAAGAATCACTAACCTCATTCCGCGCTCAAGTTCGTACGATATAGAGCCACGTCTGTCTGTGGTAATGACATCTCATTTGAACACTTTCGTCATCTAGACCACTGCGTGTACATGTCCATGCCTTCTGTGTTACAAATAGCGCCGAGGTAATCTACGTTATTTTCCATCCTTTCAATGTGTACTTAATGGAGAAGTCGGATGTTTTAACACGATTATAAAGAGAGTAAATAGCAATAAAGTAAACTGTTGTTCCTTCTTCTGCTATACAACGCTTATACAAGGGTCCTGGTCTGAATAAGCAATTCTGTGAAGAACTATAACACATGTATACACAGGACGCTTATGCACAGTTTCTTCTTCTTCTGCTTCATTTATGACCACATAGGATCACTTTAGTCAGTCCGTCGTTTAGGTCTCTTTGAAGGGATTGTTCGGGCTTTGCGGTCCTCCCAGTACTTCTTCAGACGCTCCGATCTTCGTGCCCTTTCCTCAGTTGAAAATGTGCGTGTTGTTGGTTTGTTTTGTGTAAGGGTAAAGCGGAGGTTTGTATTCTTGAGTTTTTTTAAAATCTTATTTGTGGTGTCTCCTGTTGTAAGGTCTATTTCCTTCAGATCCTCTCTTACTTCTCTGATCCATTTACATCCTGTTGTGGTATTTTTTGAGACGAGATTGTGTTGTACTAGTTGTACTAGTCTCGAATCCTGCGTTCTCATGATATGTCCAAAGAATCCCAGTCTCCTCTTACGCATAGTATCTGTAATGGGTTCTAGCTCTTTGTACACGACTTTGTTAGGTATTAACCGCCACTGTCCATCTTTCTGGTATTTTTTGTTGATGCAGATTCTTCCAATGCTCCTTTCAATTTTCTGAAGTCTGTCAGTCTTTGATAGTGACGTGGGGTCAAAACTGGCACCAAAAGATGCATTTTCTAAATGTATGTGAAAAGACCAAACAAACGTTCAGCGCGATACCTTCAAGAGTTACTACATAGCGCATATGAATGATACTCTTCCACCAAACTCGAGAAGGAATGTATTTATTTATTTATTTATTTATTTATTTATTTATTTATTTATTTATTTATTTATTTATGAAGGATACGATACAGCTACAGTGAGCAAATTTCACCGGTACTGTCAACAGACTAATATTAACAAGTGTAAACTTTCATGATAAAATATAACAAACATAACAAGATCAGGTACACAGCCTACTAATAACAACTGTCCAGATCGAAAAGCATGAGAATGTCCATGTTCATAGCCAAGTCGTCGTGGGTCAAAACCGCTGCACACTCAACTTATCCTTAAGAGACTATTCACATATATTTTTACTTGATGCTCTTGTCTCCTATTAATAGTGTTAAACAGAGTTGGGAGGCGGATTAGGCAAGATCGTTGAAGTGCTGAGTGTGAGGAATGTGGAGAAAGTCTTTGGTTCTGGTGGAGCGGGAAAGAACACGGAGAGAGAAGGGTGAGCGGTAATGCCCATTTAAGATCCCGTGGAGGAAACTCAGGTCAGCTGATGTGCCCTTAATACCTGCTGCGTAGAGAGGTTTCTGTTCCTAACCATCGCATCAAAGGACACTGCTCTGTCTAACTGGTTAATACTGGAGTGGGGAGGCTCTTGTCCAAATCGGAGAGCATCACTTCGTGAGTGATGAAGAGCAATGGGGTCAGAAATTTCTGTATACGTTTCTATGTGGGTCATAAATTGTAATTTTGTATCGAATATTACACCCAAGTCACGCTGTTGCGTAACTACAGCGATGGGCTTGTCGAGTAGGTAAATTATGTCGGTAGAGGAGATTTACGTAGTGTTATGGTCATGTAGCTGCATTTTTGTTTCCAAGTACGGCACCATTTCGAGAGGACATTAAGTGAGGACTGTAGCAGAGCTGCATCTGCTTGATTCCTGATCTCCCTAAATGCCTTGCAGTCGTCGGCAAAAAGTAGGGTATTTGCTGCATCGTTGAGTTCTGACGGCAGATCGCGGCCTTGTGGGACACCGGAGGTGGCTGGTAACCATGAAGATGAAGTGCCTGATATTATGTAGGAAGCCAGCAAGAAGGGTCGGAAGACTGCCATGTATATTCAATAGTTCGGAGAGTTTATGGAGCAGCAGAGTATGGTCTACAGATCGAAAGCTTTCGAAATGTCTACGTAACAGATTTAGCTACAATGGCATGTGATAAAAAACTATGCAAAGTGGCCACGTTTCTTAGACAAGAACCACCTGGTCGAAAACCATGCCGATTGGTTGAGATGTATGGCGAGGAGACGCTGGTGTATAATTATTTTAAAGATAAGGGGAGAATAGAAATTGGTCGATAAAATGAAACATTACATGTGTTGCCTCATTTGAAAAGTGGCCTGTTTCCAAATAATAGGAAAATAGCCCGCGGCAAAACATCCTAAAAGATACTAGGAGTAATTTTCATCTTTAAAGACACAGGTGATTCAAAAATTTATGCTGAGAAATCAGTATCAAAGTCTATCAGGTGAGAGACAAACGTTGATTTGGTAAGCGGTGAAAGTACTTGACACTCGCGGCGAGGAACGGAACTGCTTCAGAACTTGTGAACTGAAACTCCAGCCATCTCTTGCATTTAGTACCCGAACTTCAAAATTTGTACGAGGAGTTGAAGTTTATGGCGTCAGCGGTGAGGTGGGGTCAACACTGGATAGAACGAAGACTGACTGACCCCACGGTTAAGAATTACACTCACGCATAAACATCATATATTTGAATTTACAAGGCATAAAGCAGCATACATTTTTTAGAACAGCCAAATTCACCCACAGAACACAATACTTTGTGATGTTTGTTTTATTGCTCTCTTTTGGAAACGATCCTGTTCAGCCTTACTCTTGTGCATGTTACTACTAGCTGCCGTCCTCGGTGGCCCGGGTACTGCCAGAAATGTAACATTGGGCTCGTATGTGGTTAAAATGGCACATGCACCACCACTCTCGAGTTCAAGACCGGCTCCGTGGCGTGGTGGCCTTTGGTCGCAGGGGTCCTGGGTTCGATTCCCAGTAGGGTCGGGGAATTTTAACCTTAATTGGTTAATTCCCCTGGCACGGGGACTTGCGGTATGTGCTGTCTTCATCCTCGTCACCACGCGCAAATCAAAGGACCTTTCCGGAGGCCTCGCGCCATTATTATTATTATTATTATTATTATTATTATTATTATTATTATTATTATTATTATTATTATTATTATTATTCCGGGAGTTTCCGTGGAACGCAGAGGTGAAAGAAGGTGCCGGGGTGAATGGGTCTAACTACAATGTCAAGAATAGAATTTAAAACTGAAACTGAAGGTTATATTTTCAGAACTTTAAACTCAACTATTTTTTCATGCCAATATTACAGGTACAAGTAGCAATCATTAAATCAGATTGGGAAAATCCATGATTCAGAACCTTAACACTTTGGGCTTTAAACCCCTAGCTTTACATTTCCTGAGCTACAGGCTCAAATTTACAAAACAGCACAAATTATTCAGAGGCAGAAATCCCCTAATTCAATAGCACTTGCTTTCCAAAATCGAAATATCCAGCCTTCCAGAGGCACTCTTTACAATTACAAAATTTTGGAAAAGAGCTAACAGGCTCTCAGTTTCTTCTAGCCTATTCAAGGCAATATCCGAACATTACAATCACTCGCCCAACAAGGCACAACTTACAAATGGAAAGGTAATGTTATATAGGGGTATCTAGTACCCAACCTACAGGGCCTTTGCGGAAAAGAACAGGTTAACTAAATGGCCCGAAACACAAACTGAATGGAGGCGTATACTTGCACTCCTAGATATGAACACTAAAACAACCGAAGGGGCTTTAGGCCGATGAAACAGGGGCTATTCCCAAATTACTGAGGTGACTCGTATAGAATGTACTTTACCACATTACTGAATGAAAAATGTTATAAAAACGTAGTCACCTCAAACCAAGATGAAGGGGAGCTCGAGAGGGTACATCACTCTTTATCCCCGATTTACAGTTAAAGATTTATGTTTTTACACTTGCCGGCAGAAAGTTGCATTTTTAGAAAAGAAGGTTACATAGTTAACGATTCGGATTAAACTGCGGAGTTAGCAAGAAAGAAAAATGTTATGTGGCCATTACCTTGTAGATGTACTGCTGATCGATGAAAGAGGCCGCCCGCCTCCTGCTTTGACACACATACTTAGTAAGATGACGATCAATTGGCCAAGAAACGTGAAAGCCGCCGTTTATAAACCCTCAGGGAAGGTTCGAGATTATTCAAGATGAATCAGGACACGCCCTCCTAATTTTTATTGGCAGATACAAAGTGAAGAAAAAATACGGGATTGGTTGGAAATTAATTACAAAAATTAGGGATTGGCTAGATTCAAAACTGGCGGAAAGAAAAGGAAGAATTGCCAACCCAAAAATAAATGAGCATCAATCAGTTACCAAAAACCTAGAAATACAAAACTTCTTTAAATCATAAGTTCTTTCACTTCGCACCAGGGTGCATGATCATAGTGTTTTGTAGTGTCATCTGTGGAAGAATGTCCAAACTTCTTGATGAATGGCAAACAAAACAAGGAGAAATTCACTCAGGTTAGGCAACTACATAATAACAAAATTACATAATATTTTAGTGGTGACATCTTCTGATTAAAGCTCCAAGTTGGTATAGTTTCAGTTTCACTGTTTTGCCAATATAGGAGTTCGTTTTGGCGCTGAATTTTGAATGCGCGGCGTTGAGGTGTACCTCCCGGTACAATTATTATTACCAGTATGATGACTTGCAGTATGTACGGAGAAAGAAAGAAAGAGAAAAGAAGCTTTTGAAATGTGGTGCTACAGAAGAATGGTAAGGGTGAGATGGGCAAATCGAATCGTGAATGAAGAGATACTGAATCGATAGAATGTATCGTATGACAAATGGACTGTATCGCGATTGACATGTCTAAAGCATTTGATAGGGTGGATCATGGGAGACTACTGGCAAAAATGATGGCAATTGGACTAGACAAAAGAGTGACTGAATGAGTTGCTATATTTCTAGAAAATAGATCTCAGAGAGTTAGAGTAGGTGAAGCTTTGTCTGACCCTGTAATAGTTGAGAGGAGAGTTCCTCAGGGCAGTGTTATCGGACCTTTATGTTTTCTTATATATATCAATGATGTGAGTAAAGGAGTGGAATCGGAGGTAAGGCTTTTTGCGGATGATGTTATTCTCTATAGAGTGATAAATAAGTTACAAGATTGTGAGCAAATGCATCGTGACCTCGAAAATGTCGTGAGATGGACAGCAGGCAATGGTATGTTGATAAACGGGGCTAAAAGTCAGGTTGTGAGTTTCACAAATAGGAAAAGTCCTCTTAGTTTTAATTACTGCGTTGATGGGGTGAAAGTTCCTTTTGGGGATCATTGTAAGTATCTAGGTGTTAATATAAGGAAAGATCTTCACTGGGGTAATCACATAAATGGGATTGTAAATAAAGGGTACAGATCTCTACACATGGTTATGAGGGTATTTAAGGGTTGTAGTAAGGATGTAAAGGAGAGTGCATATAAGTCTCTGGTGAGACCCCAACTAGAGTATGGTTCCAGTGTATGGGACCCTCACCAGGATTACCTGATTCAAGAACTGGAAAAAATCCAAAGAAAAGCAGCTCGATTTGTTCTGGGTGATTTCCGACAAAAGAGTAGCGTTACAAAAATGTTGCAATGTTTGGGTTGGGAAGAATTGGGAGAAAGAAGACGAGCTGCTCGACTAAGTGGTATGTTCCGAGCTGTCAGCGGAGAGATGGCGTGGAATGACATTAGTAGACGAGTAAGTTTGAATGGCGTTTATAAAAGTAGGAAAGATCACAATATGAAGATAAAGTTGGAATTCAAGAGGACAAACTGGGGCAAATATTCATTTATAGGAAGGGGAGTTAGGGATTGGAATAACTTACCAAGGGAGATGTTCAATAAATTTCCAATTTCTTTGAAATCATTTCGGAAAAGGCTAGGAAAGCAACAGATAGGGAATCTGCCACCTGGGCGACTGCCCTAAATGCAGATCAGTATTGATTGATTGATTGATTGATTGATTGATTGATTGATTGACACCCGGGACTTGTTCAAGGAGCTTTTGGGGGGAAGTGTGGGCGGTAAGGACGACATACGCTGTTTCTAGAGCCCTAACATAAGAACGACAGCAGTTTAGAGCATAGTAGTTACGTGCTAGCACCGGATAGGGTGACATCGGGAGCTGTATCAAACGAGTCTGGTGACAGACGACTCAAACAACATTATGTACGGACGATCTTTTTGTGACATGCAAGCTTACATGATGCTCTCTATATCAGCCGAAATATGCATGTAACTACCCTTTTCTGGAATTTGATTAAACTTGTGGCTATGTGCTGCAGCTCCCCGTATTCAATGCCGTATAATACAATAATAATCATCATCACGACCACCTCTGTCTATACATAAAATAAGAGTTTTGTCTGTACATTCTTCACAATGTAAAAAGAATGGTATTTCTGTATCGGTCGTGTCTACAGCAAGAAGGAAATGCAAATGCTGGGGCTGTACCTTAATTAAGGCCACGGTCGCTTCCTTCCTTCCTTCCTTCCTTCCTTCCTTCCTTCCTTCCTTCCTTCCTTCCTTCCTTCCAACTTCTAGCCCTTTCCTGTCCCGTCGTCGTCATACGACCTATCTGTGTCGGTGCGACGTAAAGCAAGTAGCAAAAATAAATATATCGCCACCATGGTTTTTTTTTGCATGGCTCATCACTGCTACCAACTTGACTACTTAGGCGTACATATTGTAATCACGAGATAAGAACATAACCTCAATGTAAGTATCAATAAAGGAGGTTCTCTTACCCACGTAAATGATCAATCAAGATATTCATAATTCAGTCTGTTTTCAAGCCCAGTGACACTCTCTGACCCTCACTCAATTTAATGTTATATGTTTCCATCTTTATTTTGATATACACATGACTATAACCGCATTCTTCAGCGTTTGGTGCCTTCTTGAAATATACTAATGCTTGTCGGACTGAAATGAAGCCACGCTGTAATAATACACACGAGCAAATATATTACATGTACGTGTGCCGTAAAGTCTGTAAACTGCACTAAAGTTGTGGTCAGCTCCTTCCATTTGAACTGATCTTTATGGAGGAGTTTTTGCTTCTTATGCATCCTAATTGCATTGTGAACATACGAATAGGACAAAATAAGACCGTATTGCGTTCGTCATGCTACTCACCTGGTGTTACCCAAGCAGATTTATAATTCTACAGAAAAAGAAAATATGTTTTACTAATTCCCGTAAATGTAACACTAGTGATTTTCATAATACGGTGGTGGCAGTATGTAATTGTCGCAAGCCACGAGACAACGTAGTGCCAACCTGCAGGATTAACAGTAAGACGTCGTATCGGCAAGTAAACTGTGTGGAACACAGCACTACCTTCAGTGCGTACTAAGACTCGACGTACCAATGTTTCTCCGTCAAACTTGCTGAATTGTTCTTCGCTCTGGTTACAGTTTTTAGAGCATGGTTGCCCAGTTGTACTTCCTCTTAAAACAGAATCACCATTTTTCCTTTCATTAGTTCTCTTGGAACACCACCGTAGAGAAATGCAATCAGTTTCTGATTAAACGATGCCGTTATAACAATTGAGGTATGCGGCGTTGTCTTTGGCACAAACACAGACACAAGCTGCCAAGTTTATAATGTTTACGGCTGGGCTTATTTCATCATTCTGAAGGACCCGATTTGTAAACTGGCTGGAAGCTTCTGTGCGTTTCTCGAACTTCCCATCATGTACAGTTTTCGGCCTTTGCAGAAAAAACGTATTTCTTAGCGAAATGCAGCTTGGAACTGGAAAGTCACTGGTCAGAGCTCAACCACGTGTATAGCGTTCAATGTACTGAAGTTTCCCATTTTCTCTCCCTCGCAAATGCCGGAACAGTTCAGGCTACAGCTTATTCCTCTGACCTCCTTCCCCATTTTCATTACCATCTTTCATTTCATGTTCATTTGCTCGTCAACTGAGGTTGGCACCAGGAAAAACACGCCCTATGAATTCATCTCGTCTCATCCCGGACCCGAGCCCAAGGGTTACACAAATAATTGCGCTGTTGTAGGAATTGAATAGGCCTATCCCACCTCCTGTGCTCAAGGACGCACTTCCGGCAATTTAAAATCGGGCAAGTTTTAACATAATATTTAAATGTGCACAGAGTTGTAGGAGTGATAGAGACAGACACTACTGTTGCCTCAACTTTGTGGAAACAAGTCTACAGTATGTCGCATGATGCAGCCATGGCCGACTTGATGCTTCGCTCTAGCTAGGGGCGCAGCGAGGGATCCAGTCGGGCGTGGATACAGCACTGCTTTTCCACAATCACCATCATTTTCATTACGCCCTACTTTAAAACACCATGTGAGAGAAAGTCTACATTTTGTTTCACCACTTATCTGACACATTCATATTGTGTTAGGACTCTGTCGCGAAGGAAGACCCGTCATCAGAGCCTCTTCACTGAGAGATTTGAAGTACCATACACTGTATCTCTTCCACGGGGTCGAACAGAAGAACAGACTCGAACAACTATTATTCTTGATCCAACCATCCGGTTCGAAAGAGACTTATCCCAGGCCAAGGAAGTTGACTAGGAACAGAAGAGCATTCATGAACCGTGCATAACGTTCACCCAGAAAACTGGTCCGTGATGGGTATGCTATTTTGGAAGCGGAGCGAAGCTTGGAATCCAGCACACGACACTGGAAAACTTATAGTGGACATTATACACGATTCGTGACAGTTTCAAATCATCACCTAAATGCTAAATACTCGTATTTCGGTTATCATCTACATTCATGCTAAATTGTGAAAATTCAGGATCATTGTGGTGACTGTCATTAATTATGTTAATACGGGCCATCATGGTTTGTGAACTGGTATCACAAGAGCCCTACCATTCACGTTAAGCACATAAAAAATAATACTGAAATGTGAATCATGAACTGTTTCAAACGACTGTTAATCCACAAGCGTTGCGCTGTTCACACTTCTTCTTTCAACGCTTTAACTTACATTCCTCCCGCATCTACGGCTCCTTGCGGCTGAATGGTCGGCGTCTGGAGGGCACATGTTTCGATTCCCAGCCGAATCGCGTTTTAGCTCGGAGAGCGGTGGCGATGATTGTTTTAAGAAGAAGTACACCTGGGCAACCTCTATATAACACTAATCAGAGAGAAAAATTGAAGGGATCCGACACTTCGAAAAATGAAGATATCGGCCGAAAAAGAATAGGGCCACGCAGTCCTTGAAACGCCCTAGGCCTCAAGCGTACTTCGGTGTCGGAAAAGAACAAGAGTTAACCAAGGGAGGTCATATAGGAAAAATGAAAGTGAGGAGGCTGGCGCAAATGGAAGCAATGCCAGGGCTCAGCCAAAGGCCCCGTGGTCGCCAATCCACGCTCCCAAGTTAAGAGCCCCTGGGCCCCTTTTAGTCGCCTGTTACGACAGGCCAGGTATACTGTGGGTGTTATTCAACCGCTCCCACCCACAGGGGATTTAGCTCGGGGACTGGGTGCTTTTATTGGTCTTAACACACAACACATCTTAATCCGAACCTCCACAGAAAGAGGCAATAATGAATTCATGTTTCAAATAGGGTCGGCGCCGATGAGCTAGATGTTAGCCCCTCCCCCAACAAGCGTCGTCATCAAATAAGGTTGGTGTCAAGAAAGGCTTAGGGCCGTAAAACCGAGCTGCTACTGAAATGAGTTCAAAGGCCAAAATGAAGAATAGAAATGATCATGTCCAGCAAATGTGGGATGAGTGGTGATGGTAGTTGGAAGTCCGCACGATTCTTTAGTCTGTGTGTCTTTTCTTGTCCTGGAAGTGCAGGTTCATTTACAGTTGGTAAAACTGCATTCCCAAAAAGCGAGAACTGGGGTGTAAGTAATGGCTGACGTGCCCGTTTTGCGGGTCAAAGATCTCCGATAAATAAGTCGTCGTGATATGTGTGTCACTTGGCGCGATTGCAACACTATCTGGTGTGAGCTCAGGGAATAATACTTTATAGCGCTAAATCCGGCCCAGCCAGCCAGCATACCGGGCATTCCAGCTAAAACTCTAGCGCAGTACATGCTCAAGGCCAGTTCAACATGGAGCCGAGTGATGTGATCTCAATGATTCATCATGTCATTCCGTCATCTTTACTTGTGACCTAGTGAGCCACCTGTGCGACACTAGCATTGGACCCGAGCTTACTCCTCGCTTAGAGGGCGGGGCCTAGCTTGACCGACGCGCGGGGGAAAGGTCGTGGGAACCATCGGTCTGGGGTTCTTATCTGCATTCCAAGACGACCGATTTGAAAACCACACATCTCAGTTGTGCGTCTCGCTTCTAGATGGTCTTACATTATTGTTATTATTAGGGGTGGATGTTCGTGACATAAAAATAACTGAAAATAATCAATAAAATGAATGGATGAAAACCATAACGGTATAAGTAGCATTTTGGTCATTCAGAGAAAAAGGCATTTAGACATCGTCACCACTCATATAAAGCATGCTATTTGTAATTATACCACCCATCACTAGAGTGCAGAATATTACCTCCTTGCTCTCGGAGTTACAACCTGCACTTAACTCACTTATACCGTTATGGTTTTCATCCATTCAAATGTCCTTACATTTATGGAAAAACGCTATATAGTAAGTCAAAAATCACTTTAAAATGCTTGACCAAACTGAATACTGATGACTCTGTTTACAGGTGATATGTCCCTGTTCTGTTCACTGTACAGCTCTTGTTTTTAGAGAAATAATATTATCACCTAATTTACTTAGAAGTGTATATAAATATCGACATTAGCACTTTGCCCTCGAAGAACCTGGGAACACATGTTCTTCGTTACAGCTTTCAGCTCCTTTAATGTGCTGTTGTACAACAAACTTCCGTTCCGGACTCACTTTAACACGGCACAACTTACACAATAAAACACGGCCATTTCTTGTAAACACGCCGTTTACAAATTCATTCAATAACTGAATTAAGAATACACTTTGTGGTGATTTCACTTTTGGCATTTCTCTGGCACAGAAGGGAGAATAATTCTGTACAGTAGGAGAGAGTTCTATAACTGTTGTTTCCAGTGCCTTCTTGGCTTTGAGGTACGCGGGAGCGAATGCGGGTGCATTTCTTGTGCTTGAGACTCGTTGGGAAATACCTTCTTGTGTTCCTGCACGTATCCTGGAAACACAAGACTCACAGGTATAAATCCTTTACTTGCCCTTTCTTAGTCACAAACACCTGCTGGTCAGTTTACTTGATCTATACTAATATTATGAAGAGAAAATGATTTGTATGCTTGTATATTTGTTTGTAATGGATAAACTCAAACTATTGAACCGATTTTAAAAATTATTTTACCGAGCTCGATATCTGCAGTCGCGTAAGTGCGGCCAGGATCCGGTATTCGGGAGATAGTGCACTGTCGGTGGCCCTGAAGATGGTTTTCCGTGGTTCCCCATTTTCACATCAGGCAAATCCTGGGTCTTTAGCTTAATTAAGGCCACGGCCGCTTCGTTCCCAGTCTTAGCCCTTTCCTGTCCCATCGTCGCCATAAGACCTATCTGTGTCGGTGCGACGTAAAGCAAATAACAAAAAAAAAAAAAAGAACTTTCACCTTTAGAAAGCTCGTACATTACCAGTGAGTAACATGCGCTATATTGTATTTTCAAAACAATTAGAGATCTCTACGCAAATTGAAATAATGTAACCTAAGATATCAAAAATTTGCCCATAAAAGTCATTATAGGCCAATGTACAAGAACAAGACAGAGCTCATTTTAAGTCTCACAACGCGAGGAACAAAACTCGGCAAGGCCCCGAATAGCATGTTTTAAGGGCCTAAAACCAACCGTTTTGGAGATAATTATTGCCTTCAGACTACCCCGCACTAGGAATGACCAGCCGTAACCATGGCAACGTCAGATCAAGGATTCTACAGCAGAATACAGGCACATGTGGGCTAGACCTAGCTACACGCATGACTGGAGAAAACTACCGTGGGGCTTATACAAATAATTGAAAATGTTGTCGTGTCCGTAGGTTTCGGGGTCGCTGAGATGAACAGTCTCCATCGGCATGGGGGTGAAAAAGTCTAAAATGGCCCAGATTATGGATTTTTGTGTGTGCACCCCTCTGGACAGGGGTAGAAAGGGAGTGAAGTATCAGTCAATGTCACAACGACGAAATTTACAAAAGTTCGCTTCACGCATCATTAATAGCCAGTGAAGCGCCCGGCCGGCGAAAGATATTTAGCAAATTTAAGCGAATGTAAGAAAAATGTATAATTCTTTTATGTTGTCACTTGTGGTTTGTTTTATTAGTTTGACAATAAAGAATTCGTGCACAAATTAAAAACATTTTAAAACGATGTAAAAATTCTTCAAATGACAGTAGAACCTAGCCCGGAGCAGCTCTTCATGCCGCCCTATCCTGTGTTAACGTAACTACTACACCTGCTCTAATGTGTTTACGCCCTACACTTCTCTCAAAAAGTAAGTGCACAAGTCCTGGTCGAGCTCTGTTTGTGGCCCTGTTTCTCCATTTCTTAATGTTCGGCCCCTCGTTTTTTATTTCAGTATCCTTCTTCAAGTATAAAAATTACATGTTAATAAGTCAATTAAACGCAGTTATAACCATTCCATAATAACATGTGAATTTCAACGTCTTTTTAACAAACATGAAAGAAGCTAGTTTTGAGTACGGTTATTCATTTGGAAGTGCAGGCAATTGAATAGTGAATGTTTTCGCAATCATCAAATGCAGAGTTTAATTTCATCATAAGAGTTCATCTATTCCCTTATTTCAACCGATTATCGATCCGACACACTTAAACGGAAAAATTGATTCATGACCCATCCGAATATTCTATGCGATACAACTGAATGGTACTTGAAACTCGTTCGATTATTTTATTCGAAGGTCAACAATAGATCCCATTTTCATTACGAGACAACTAATGGAAAAGCATTGGGGGTAGGGGAATGATATGGTGACGACATTCATGGACACAGAAAAGGCATATGACATTGTCCCCAGGACTAAAGTTTGGGAGACAGTCTGGTGCAAAAAGGAATTGGACAGAGATTAATAAAAATGCTCATGGCAATGTACAAGGAATGTTGAGTTGTGTGCAAACACAAGTTGGCAGGACAAGTTGGTTCAAAATAGATAGTGGACTGAGACAGGGAAGTGCTCTATCGCCAATCATGTTTACAATAGCAATTGATGACATCATGAGAACAGCAAAAGCAGCATATGGAGGAAGAGAAATGAACATGATGTTATTTGCAGATGATATTGTCAAGGTTCAAGAACAGTTGGATGTGGTGACTGAGAAGATCGAAGAATGTGGATTGAAAATAAGAGTAAAACTCTTGTTATGACTAGAGGGGAGAAAGAAGGGAAAGGTCAGATCAGACTTGCAGACAAGCCCCTGGAGACGTTCAAATACCTGGGGAGTGAATTAAAGGAGAATGCTCGACTGGATGCTGAGATTAGCGAGAGAATTCAAGCTGGAAGCTGTTTCTATCACAGTGTAACAAACATGTTGTGGGACAAAGATGTGCCAGCGGAAGCAAAGGAAACGATGAACAAGATGTATTACGTACCCATAACAACTTACGGAGCAGTAACTTGGACAATGACAGTCGAATACAGCCAGCCGAAATGTTCTCGGAGGAGTATGATACAGAAGAGTAGAAGAGACAAAATAAGGAATGAGAAAATCCGGGAAGAAATTGGAGTGGAAAAAACGAATGATAGAATAGAGAAGAGCCGATTAAGATGGTTTGGGCACATAAAGCGAATGAGCGACGAAAGAATGTCCAAAAAGGTGATGGAAACGCAAATGCAAGGAAGGAGAGGCCGTGGACGACCACGATTGAGATGGAAGGATACCATCCAACGCAGTATTATAGAAAGAAACCTGGACTGGGACACAGTGTTGGAGGAGGAGTGGTGGAAAGACCGAAGAAAGTGGAGAGGAACCATATTTGCCCCTACCAGGCTACAGCAGGGTAAAGGGAAATGATTTATTCGATCATCCCATCACTAGTATAAAGCATTTTCTATTTTGTGTCCAAGTGCAGTGACTTTACTACAGCAAAGGACACCTCGAGGAAGTAGGCAGTAAGAAGATGATGATTAAGATGAAAGTTAAGAAGGATATCAACGAGAAGTGTGCCCCATACCGCCAGATTGTGTACATCAAGTACTTTTTTCTTTAAAGTTGCTTTACGCAGCACCGATACAGATAGCTCTTATGGCGACGATGGGATAGGAAAGGCCTAGGAGTAGGAAGGAAGCGGCCGTGGCCTTTATTAAAGTACAACCCCAGCATTTGTCTGGTGTGAAATGGGAATCCACGGAAAACCATCTTCAGGGCTGTTGACAGTGGGGTTTGAACCCACTATCTCCCGGATGCAAGCTCACAGCTGCGTGACTCGGTAGATCAACTATTTGCACAATAGTAAAGAAGATTTGAATGGTCAGGATGTTGCAAAAGGAGTCGTGAGAAGAAGATGTAGGAAAGTTGCTTCTCGTGTTAATCATTATTTATCAATGCACATTTTTGGGTTGTGGAACTAATCTTCGGCGTTTCATTGAATTCTTGTGGGAAAATTTGGTGATATACGAGTACTTTTGATTACAAGCACGTTTAGAGAACGAATTATGCTCGCAATGCAAGTAGAGCACGATTGGCGACCATCCGCCATGTTGGCAAGATAAGTTCGAGTTTGGTGCGAGAGGACGCTCTGTAGTTCCTGAAGTGACAGAACACGATTGGGCCATCGAAACAAAACAAAAAGCAAACCCCATAGCACTACAGCCCTTGAAGGGCCTTGCCTACCAAGCGAGCGCTGCTCAGTCCTAAGGCCTGCAGATTACGAGGTGTCGTGTGGTTAACACGACGGATCCTCTCGGCCGTTATTCTTGACTTTCTAGACCGGGGCCGCTATCTCACCGTCAGATAGCTCCTCAATTCTAATCACGTAGGCTGAGTGGACCTCGAACCAGCCCTCAGGTCCAAGTAAAAATCCCTGACCCAGCCGGGAATCGAACCCGGGGCCTCCGGGTAAGAGGCAAGCACGCTACCACTACACCACGGGGCCGGCAGCTTGTCGAAACACGAATTATAACACTTAGACAGTTATTAAGAGAAAACACACAGCCGAGACCGATAACGAATGGCTTTCAGTGAAGGAAACAGAAAACATGCTGATAGCCACATACCACAGAGGTCAAAGATATCTTGAGTTTTTAAATAAACCATTGTTCTGGCGAATCGATTAGGAGGCTCATCCACTGGGGCCGCTATCAGGATCATATACTATCGAACGAGTTGGCTGTGAGCTTTCCGGCAGATGGTTTTCCGTGGTTTCCCATTTTCACACCAGACAAATGCTGGAGCCGTTTGCCATCCTTCTGTCGCCATGTGTTCGTGTCAGTCTACAGTGAAAAGTAAATGGAAATTTGAAACGAAGTTGTCCTCCCGATAAATGATCACCATACGTTAAACATGCGTCGTCTACTACGCAACCATCTGCAAGGAAGCTTTATACGAAAAAAGTTCAAAGCAGTCATTAAAACGTATTTTAGTGTGTTATGCCAGGAGATGATGCGACTGAATGACAATCTCAGCTCCCTGAATGAGAGGAAAGAACTAAGCTTGCTCTCCCTCTACTTCTTACCCTCGTGAGAAAGTCCATTATTCTCTTAGGTAATTTATCCTTCTCCATTCGCCTCACATGATCCCACTACCTCACAGCTTCATCCTGTTCCGAGTACATTCCTGCCATTGTTCCCGCCTCTTTGTACAAGCAATCATTCCACGACTGTTACTTCTAACTTATGAATAGGATATCCCGAGTCCACCCAGCTTTCGCTCCCGTAAAGCAAACTTGGTCTGAAAACAGACCAATGTAAAGATAGTTCCTTCTTACAGAACAATGCGAGCTCCCTCCATTAGCTTTACTGCGCCTTAATTCAATCTCACTTAGCTACACTACCAGCCTGGGAGAACACAGATCCTAAATACGGTACTTGAAATCATCTTCCTGTTTCACTTTCGTAGTCTCGACCTGACATTCAATTCTTTTAGGCTTCTTTTCTACTACTTCACATCATACTCACTGCGCTTATTTTCAAGTCCCAGCCTTTCAGCACAGTCTGTTATTGAAATGGCGTAAGATATGGCTTTTAGTGCCGCGATGTGTCCGAGGACTTTGGCTCGCCAGATGCAGGTAGGCGACCTTCGCGTCGTGTGAGGATGAAATGATGATGAAGACGACACATACACCTTGTCCCCATGCGAGACAAATTAACTAATTATGGTTACAATTCCCGACCCTGCCGGGAATGGAATCCGGGACCCCTGTGACCAAAGGCCAGCACGCTAACCATTTAGCCATGGAGCCGGAATAGTCTGTCGTCAGCATTGGTCAAACTGCTTACCTCTTCTTGCCAACAGTTGGCGAACTAACTCTGTAGTGCACGAACTGGCAGTGTTGCTGTACAACAAGCAAGCGTGAGGCGCAGGCACTTCACAGGTGAAAGAACGTCCCTCCAGACATATGGAACTTAGGGGTGACCGACATTACAGGCATTGCTGGATTGTCGTACAGCACTTCTACATTTCCCCGAAAATCGCCCTTTTCACGCCATTATCGAGATCCAGCGCGAAAGGCAAAGTTATTTCAGTGCCCTTCCAGCAGTGGTAGAAACTGTGCATTGCTGCGCAAGGAGACTACGTCAACAGAGAACTTTCTGATACCTTTTAGTTATTTATAACATGATTTAACATTCCAAAGCAGAGCAATAAGACATTATTGCATTTTGAAGCAGTTTGCGCCGTGGATCCGTTCATTGCTGCCAAGTTTGAAGTTCCTAGCTAAGTCGGTAAAGAGTAATGACGTAGGCTTGGTCTACTTGTTGTGCTCCTTAAAAAGTCACCGCCTTCTTTTGAATCCCTTCGTCGTTATTTAGGCGCACGGCTCCCAGACGGAAGAAAATGGTAAAAGTGGTTATTTTTCTATTTTATCATCAATGAACAGAGGAATAAGAGTACTTTATGTATATTATCTCCCTCTTAAGTCGATTGAAGTCCCTGTTGTAAGAGATGACCAGGGGCTCTGAGCGTGGATTGTGCCGGGCTCCTCACTTTCATCTATCCTATCAGTCCCCTCTTGATCAGCGCTTATTCTCCAACCCCGACAGTATGAGGTGTCGGGCCCTAGACAGTGTTTTATTTCCACTTCATTCGTAACTTCCTGAGGTCGAAGTGTCGGATCCTTCCATTTTTTTTCACTGCGATCAGTGTTGCTTGTGATGATGATGCTTGTTGTTTTAAGGGGCCTAACATCGAAGGTCATCGGCCCCGATCAGTGTTAATAGAGAATGGTTGTCTAGTTGAACTTGTTTTTAAAGGATAATCACCACCACCAGCCCTCTTCCGTTTTTCCCTGTGACTAGTGTCAATAGAAGAAGCTCCAGGTTATAGTTTCTCTTAAAACAAATGTGACCATCTGATTTCGTGTGAAATTGATATTTGGCGACGAAGAAGTGACCGCGCTCCTTGAGTGACGAGCATTCGGGTGATAGTGGGTTCGAACCCCACTGTCGCCAGCCCTGAAGATGGTTTTCAGTGGTTTCCCATTTTCACACTAGGAAAGTGCTGGGACTTAGCCACGGCCGCTTCCTTCCCACTCCTAGCCCTTTCCTATCCGATCGTCGCAATAAGACCTATGTGTGTCGGTGCGACGTAAAGAAATATATTTTGCAAACTATATCTCCCAAATTATCTATTGAAATGAAATGTCGTATGGCTTTTAGTGCCGGGTGTAGGTCTTTATATTTGACTCCCGTAGGCGATCTGCGCGTTGTGATGACAATGAAATAGTGATGAACACAATACATACAGCCAGCTCCCGTGCCATTGGAATTAACCAATTAAGGTTAAATCCCCAACCCGGCCGGGAATCGAACCCGGGACCCTCTGAACCGAAGGCCAGTACGCTGACCGTTCAGGCAACGAGTCGGACAAATTATCTATTGATAAAGTAATATACGTCATTTTCTATATCCGGTAAAAGAAAACTGATTTAGCATTTGACTGCCGCAAAGTGGAAAGTGTGTTCACCAATATTTGGGGATACCGGAGATTTGCTTTTCGACGTCGTATCGATAGCGATATCTTGCTGAACGAAGGAACCCAACCAACTTGTAATTGAGGTCATCTTCAGCTCAACGTAGACACTCTAAAACAAGGAAGGAGAAAAACAACTACATTTTTGTCCACCTGACATAGCATTATGGATATGTTTTTTGGTGTCAGAACACATTATCCGTGCAGCGGAGTTGTTACAACACCCGATATAGATAAGGACCACTGGTTACAGTTAATTCCAGATAGACCAAACACATCTGCGTTCATAGAGCAACCACGGGCACTAATAATGTCACCTGCATTCTTGATTTCTCGTAAGGTGATGAATGTTCTCTGCTGTTTTTCCTTGTACTATAAATGTATTTTTCCGGCATTTACCTGGAGTTGAAATGGATGGCCGTTGGGGGATTCGAACCCAGCTCAAGAGCTAGCCGTGTCCGTAGTTACAGGATCAGGAGTCGAAAATTGCGTAACCGTCATTCTTGGCATGTTGTTGCTCTGTTCGGCATATTTGTAAAACTGTATGATGACCTTGTAGTTTGTGAGGTGGGTGTTGTCGGACTGGTTCCCTCCTAATAAGGTACGCTGCTCGATCCTCCGCTGGGCCACTTTACGAGTGACGGGCCGACCGGGACACCCGGAATGTTGTTCTGCCGGCCAGGGCTACCAACATCGCCTGCATTCTGTGCCACAGAGAGACTTTGGCACTCATTTCTCAATCTCTCCGGATTCGAACCCACGTACACTACGTCATGAGCAGCGGGCGTTCGCATTGATATCAGAATGATTTGGAGGAGAAATTTGATGATTATGTGTCGCACAGTCTCCCCGTCGAAGGAAAATTGGACGAGACGAACAATTTTTATTGTTATTAGCCGACAAATGACAGCACAAATTCTGAAAGCCACTCCGGCAACAAACCCGTGTTTCCCGCAATTTCAGGACTTGGAAGAAGTTGTGGAGTGAGATGATCGAATATGTACCTTACTTTGTGTAATGGTAGGCCTACTGCAGTACAAAGTAATACTGTCGTCTAGTTCAGCCCGTGGTTAGCTGCTTCGCATCCCGTTGGTGTACCTCAGGGTACAACAGCTGGCGGAATTGTGTGACAAAAGCCTGCATTCATTTTCAAACCTGTGACGCTGTTGATGGTGAGTCGTTGAAGCCTTGCCTACTCTGTCCTTCCCTCATTGCACTTTGGAAGTGTCGGACCCTCCTCTGATAGGTTGAACGTTTATACTTCCTCTTAAAACAGCAACAATCAGGAACTGCTCCACAGCGTTCGCTCTAAACAGGTCGGATCTACCTGTCTGCCCTTTTCAATAGTTTTATGAACATTTAATAAGAAGCGCCGCAGTCTCTTTGGTAAAATCTATCCATATATTCGCTTGCTGTTGTGTCGTAGAAGGCAACGGTGTTTTCATTCGCAGTTCTTCTACATAGAGCACTTGTCTTCTGAGCTCATAGGTTAGTCTCGAAGGAGCGTTATTTGCTAGGCACAGCCTTCTAGTGTACTTAGTTGTTCTAAGGTGTATTTCATGTTTGTACGTAGGCTTTTCTTCTCTTAACAGCATGTAAGGGACGCTCTGCCATCTGTTGAATATATTTGGAAGCTGGGAAAGGTTAGAAAATCAAGGAGTATCTAGCAGGAATATTATTCTTCTGTGGTCAGAGGAAGTGGCTTGACAGGTAGTAATCAAACATGGCTGCATGCAGTGGCATTACTAAGGATGAAAATCACAAATATCAGAATATTAATGAAAGTTTAGCAACGGAATGTATTGCGGGCTAGGGTAACCCTTCGCCTGCAATTTTAGAGTGATCTTTTAATGATTTGAATTTATTACTCAAATTGGGCTGAACGGAGAGACCTACAACTGTTTCATGATTCACCGGCACGTAATTCCGGAGGGAATAAAACAGAAATCAAGCAAATTGGTCCAATAGAACGATCGATCGGATTTGCTAAAGCTGTTTTAGTAAACTCTTTTAATATGCGTATATTGAATAATAATACTACTAATAATAATAATAATAATAATAATAATAATAATAATAATCTTCTCGCGACTTGTACCATCGGATGTTGAAAGGATGCACAATGTAACAAAAACTACCACCTACATTCCCGTCACATTAGTGAGGAGCACTTTCTCCTTGTGAAGGCAGCAAGGAAGTGAAATTAAAATATGATTGGCAATTTTAAATGTTAGCTTATAGCACTCTACTCATTAAGATCTGATTTAGGCGTGTCGTTTCCTTATTCTCTCTTCATCTTCCTGCTCGTGATAAGGTCACAACAAGCACATGGTGTCAAGAATATTTCCCAGGCACTTCCTGTCTTCACCTGCATTTTCTTGGCACTACAATCACTTTCTTCGATCATTTCCACAAACTTACAGCATTGAGTGAGTATCCAACAACAACAGTGCTAAGCAATGCTGCCAACTACCCCAGCTGATATATTTCCTAATGTAGACGGCACCACAGGGTTATCGACACCATCAAGTATCTTCGTACGAAACAAACAAGCAAACAAATACCGTGACGCTTGAACCCTGATGGGCCTTGGACTACCAAGCGACCTGCAGATTATGAGGTGACGCATGGTCAGCGTGAAGAATGCTCTCGGCGTTCTAGGCAGCGGTCGCCAGTTATGATCCCGTAGGCTGACGGCACCTCGAACCAACCTTTAGATCAAGTGGCCGGCAATGGAACCCACGGCAGGCACGCTATCGCTGAATCGTGAGAGCAGCATATTTGCGGGAGAGTTTAAATACTCTCAAAGTTGGGACGAGCTGTTAGCCCTTACAGTTCCACTATTTGTGAAATGGTGTAATGGTGGCAGCCCTGTCTCAGTCTTTAAACAGTGCCGTCTAATACCAACTATAATGACTGAAGTTCGAAAGAATACGTTTCTCAGTTACAATTATTATTATTTGCATTTCTGTACTCGAATATAAAATAATATTTCATTTTTGACATTAATATGTCTTATGGATGGGGGTCATTATAAAATTTGTGACGGAAGTGTAACCATAGCAAACGTGCAGGCTGTGATGTAAGGTATGGATGGATGGCCACACAATGTAACCATAACAAACGTGCAGGCTGTGATGTAAGGTATGGATGGATGGCCACACAATGTTACCTAGCAACTGTGCAGGCTGTGATGTAAGGTGTGGATGGATGGCCACACAATGTTACCTAGCAACTGTGCAGGCTGTGATGTAAGGTATGGATGGATGGCCACACAATGTTACCTAGCAACTGTGCAGGCTGTGATGTAAGGTATGGATGGATGGCCACACAATGTTACCTAGCAACTGTGCAGGCTGTGATGTAAGGTATGGATGGATGGCCACACAATGTTACCTAGCAACTGTACAGGCTGTGATAAACCGTGCAGGCTTTGTCTTATGGCTGGCGGTCGCCAACAGAACGAGTAACGCGATGTTGGTAGATGACCATGACTGAGGGATATAAGAGCAAGTTGAACATCTTCCCAAGCTGATCCGAAAAGTTGGTTCACATTACCAACCAAGGGTAAGCCTAAGGGAGTAATATTATTATCCCAATGGAAGAAAGAAAAACCTAGCGAGTTGGCCGTGCGGTTTGGGGCGCGCAGCTGCGAGCTTGCATTCGGGAGATAGTGGTTTCGAACCCCACTGTCGGCAGCTCTGAAGATGGTTTCCCATTTTCACACCAGGCAAATGCTTGGGCTGTACCATAATTAAGGCTATAACCGCTTCCTTCCCTTTCCTATCCCATCGTCGCCATAAGACCTATCTGTGTCGGCGTGACGAAAAGCAACTTGTAAAAGAAATTGGTATTGGATTAGTAATAACAGAGGTATGTCACAATGGACAGAATGAACTCACCCTGGAAGGAGCCTTAATGCATCTCTTTCCAGAAGATCCGATGAGTTCGAAACGTTATCTCATGTATTAGGGAGAGCTGATGAGAATCAGTCGGCACTAAACAGTTCGCGCATTGATTGCTGGAAGCCTTTGTAAACAACACCACTTGAAGATCTGTGAACAAGTAGGATGTCTTTCCTCAAATTGATCCACAAGACGAGTTGATATTGTCGTCTTGGCGATATATCCCTCAGTAGCCTTGATTAGTGTGAGGAAAAAAGAACCTTACGCTGAGGATCTCGGAAAGAAGTATGGGATTATGATTATGATTGTATGGAATTATGATTATGATTTGCCGAATTTAACTACTGCAGCTCCTCTGCCCCCTCCCCCTTCCTTAAATTTGATAAGAGAGCATTGCAATTACTATTATTTTATATAATTGATAAAGTAATGCAGTAGAAGGTCTCCAAGGTAAAAAATCAAATATTAATACCATTAAATATTATTATTATTATTATTATTATTATTATTATTATTATTATTATTAACTGAGAGAGCAGACTGCTGTCAACTTTGCACAATTCACTACCCCGTCTTTTAAACATTAACACGTAATCACAATGAGAGCGGAAATTCTCAAGTTCCGTTTTGCGCTGATTTTTCGTCCTTCCAAACATTGAAGCTCCTTGTTGCAAATTGGGATGTCCCTCCGAAAATGTTTACAAGAATTACAAAAACAGATCGTTAGCTGCAGGAATAAACCGGATATTAACGTTTCGTAATGTCTTCTTTCAAACTGCAGCGTTGTCAGAATGGATACATCCACATACAATTGTCCTGATTCTGTTTCACTCCACTTTTAGCATAGTAGTCTCTAGTAACATTGTTCATAAGCGAAATATAATCTTGGTACTATATCGTCTTCTAACAGCAGACCAATGGAAACACAACTCAACTCATCAGAGTTTTCTGTGCTGGTACCATTATTTTTATTCTCGTCATTGCTTGAGAGGAAGTTGTTTGTGTTATAGTTTGGATCCTTTGAAAAAGCATCTAATTTTGGTATTTGAGAGAGAAATTAGCTTTATCCTCTTGATCTTCCCTTCTGCTAATCTGCGATCGTTTGCGCCACGTTTTCGACCATCCATGTTGTGTACGTAACACGAAAGTCACTTAATAAAATTCTCACTCGACTGGTGGATGTCGGAACCACGTAGTCAGAAGGCGAGAGATCCGGACTGTAGGGTGGATGGGAAGAACAGTCCACTGAAGTTTCGTGAATCCTGTCGGTGTTGTGATGATGAAACACGCCGCGCCCAACGACTCACCTGCCAGGTCTCCATAGACACTCTGCAAGCGCCTGTCGATATCTGTGATGCCCTGTTTTTCCGCCAAAAGAAACTCAATAACTGCTCGCTGTTTCGTACGGACCTCCGTCACAGAGCCCATTTTTGAAGACTAGTTATTACGCTGCCACCTATCAGAAGTTAATGACACTCTACGAGACAAAGTGCGAATATTCAAAGATACCGCAAACGAAATTCCAATGTTTTTAAAACCGAAATTGGCCAAGAAATAAAATGTTTTGCATTGAGTATTGAACGCCACTCGTAATTCGAAAATACAAGAAGTAATTATTATTGTAGAGCGTTGTTCATTAAACATTGAGGTGTGAAGAAAATGTAACGGTGGTTATGAAAAGTTGATTGTGTTGTCATACACAAAGTAATGTTCGGCTCTGTGTACCCCTTTTTAGAAAGAGTGGCTCGGCCAAGGGATGGGGCCACTGTTATGACAACGTACACATGGAAGCAAGTGTTGAGAGAGAAACAGGCAATAAACAACACAAGACGAGACAAGGCAAACAAATAGGTGACGTCATGCTGCACATGCTGCTTCTTCTCCAGTGAGATGTGTGTGACATTATTGTGTCACTATGAGTTTGTGTTCAATTGTCAATAAAACACACACACTCTGATTTCACAGCTCATTTATGGAATATAAACATGTGTTAAGTAATAGTTTAATGATGCTTGAAACTTTTGGTTATGCTTCGGCAGTTTGTTGTAATCATTCCCGTTTCTTGAATTACAATTGTGGACCTCACTGTTGTATTGTCCTTGAATACATTCATAGATACTGTTTAAAATACCCATAAGAGAAAGAATACCATAAGTTATAAAGGTAATTATTAGTTAAACTGTTCGATAAGTTGAAGTTTTCTATATCCACACCTGGTTATTCTTCGTACATTATATAAATGACTCCGCACAATTTGTATAGGATGTTTCAGTTCGAGAACAGTGACTGAAAAATCGAAAATAACTTGAATGTCTATGGAATAGTTTCACGGTTGCCGACCTTCTCCAGCGCCATTTGTGGCTGTTCAGTGCCTAATGACAAGCTAAAAACTCGGTCTTATTTCTGAGGAAGGATTAACGCGGTTAATCCCGCAAAATGAAACGTGAGTTATAAACTTACTAAATACGAATCCTAGACCTACACAGTATGAAAAGGATAGAAACAGTGAGAGTGATAATGGCTGAGTACAGCCCACAAATAGGGATAACCTCGCTTAGCACAACAGCTGGCTTCTTAACAAACGACTTTATCCGAATGATGAGGAAGTGACCCCTGTTAGGCTACCACAGCCAAAAGGACAAGTAAGGTGATTAACAGTCAAGAAGGAAATGCTTATGAGGTTGCTGGTAGAATCAAGATCACGTGTTGCACTTTCTTTTTCGATACTGCAACCGTGTACCAATTGTGGTGGTGTCATACCCTACCTCTGTACTGGTTCGAAATGGTGAAATACTTCAAATCCAAATTTTCCCTTGGGTGACTCGGGATTTCAAGCTGTGTCAGTGGTTTCCGAGCCTGTCTGAACAAACGAAGAGTGTAGAATGCGAGCAATGCGAAAATAATGATTATTAGAGCCGTCTTTTGTGGAATAAGAAGTCGTTCAACTCTACTGTCAGCAATACAGCCTCGGTGTTGGCGTTCTCTTTGCAGATTGGTGGTGATTATTGTTTTCAGAGGAAGTACAACTGGGCAACCATCCTCTGTACGACATTAATCAGAGGGGAAACATGCAAGGGATCCGACACTTCGAAAAATGAAGTATCAGCCGAAGAAAGACAAGGGCCACGAAGGGTGTCCCTAGGCCTCGAGTGCTGTAATACTGTCGGGCTCGGAAACGAACAAGAGTTGACCAACGGAGGTCGGACAGGGTAGATGAAAGTGAGGAGCGTGGCACAAGTAAGTGGAAACAATTCCAGGACTGAGCTAAGTCTCCCGTGGTCGCCAACCCAAACTTCCAAGTTAAGAGTCCCTGGGGCCCCTTATAGTGGCCTCTTACGACAGGCTGGGGATACCATGGGTGTTATTCTACCGCCACCACCCATAGGAGGATTCCTTAAAGAGTCGGAGCTGTCATATTAGTGTTGAGACTCTCCCTTAATACAGTAATCCTCAGCAAGCACCTAATCGAAGTGGGCACACTCCTAAGGAGATGTCAGTTTCTTCGTAGTCGTCTGTACTTTACAAGGCTATTTCAGTGCTCGACTCAAAACTGTCGGGATCAGTAAATGGCTGGTAGATAGCCCCAAGCAGTCTGATTGTGAAGGTGACAAGTTGTAGCAAAGAGGCGAGAGAAAGTGCGGTGCTAATAGCTACTGCATGCTGTCGTAGTGCCATCGTAAAGGCTATGCCACGTATCGTGTTGCTCGATCAGACACCGCCATCTAGATAATTTCCTCACTCTGATCGTCAACTCTTCAACATAACCTCAACTTGACATTGCTTGTCGATAACGTTCACAAACTTCTGTTCTGTGTAATATGTCTCGGAAAGAACAGTCTGGAGAATTGGAAGAAAATTACAAGTCATGTGCGGGAGGAAGGTACAAACGTGTGCCGGTGTGAATCACTGCTCTTGTTTTGTGACAGTTTGAGCTACGATGATGTCCATATCCTCCACAACATTTTTCCATACACCGCATTGTCACCTACTGGTCCTAAAAATGCTTTTAATTTAAATATGTTCTTGTTTCCACTTCAATTTCAAAAAAAGCCCGGTGTAGTTCTTACTATTCATATATATGTTCACGTGTCTCCTCGAAAAAAATTCCACGCGGCATCACATTATTAATGCCGGTAACTAAACTGATCTCTCGCTGTAAAGTGCAGTAGGCTCGTAAGACACCACCTGCTCAGTTATTCCACTGCTTCAAGATAGAAATGCCTGATGTCGTGTAAAGCCTTCCCACCGACGGATATTCTCGTTGTCTCCAAGAAGAAATGGTACGGCGATGTCACATCTTGTTGGGAAGAGCGCGGCAAATTTATTAGCTTTTAAAACAAATTTTGAAAAGGGATATCTTACGACATGAATGAGGGAAGTTTGAGCTGTGGGCGCTGTTTTTAACTGGTAATTGTGTCCGCGTCGTCGCAGCTGGTGTTTACAAACATTACGACCACAGCACTTGCTTCATCTCATGTCTCAGACAAATTTGTTGCTGAAAGAGCAAGACAGAAACCACTAAGTTCCTTTATATATTTGTTAGTTTTTAGTGTCCGAGGACATGTTCACCATGCTGACATCCTCTGCCGGGTTTGAGGCCGACGCTCTACCACTGATCCACAGAGGGAACCAGACTTCAAATGCTATGACTCGGTACTTCTTGTCGACTCGCCTCGCTGTACCAGGAAGAGAGAATATTTCAATTAAGACGCGTTCCTAATCACGTTTAAGTAACAAACTGGAGAGGTACTCCCATCAAAGTATTGAAATAGCAACCGACTTTTTAAATGCCAGCAGATTGAGTAAACGGGGTTCACATTTAAACCTTGAAGATCATAGAGATTACGTTCGAAGAAAACAGTGGTAAACGTGTGTTTGAAAATGAATGCAGAAGATTTATTCCAGATCTTGAAGCGTGTACCAATTTGCAAAATACAGGGTGGTAAATTGACATTTGGACGTGGAAGATATACAGTCCTAGATATAAATTATGCCCATTTGACTCCTGTCCTAATTATGACTGAAAAAAAAAGACTTGAAGTAATACAAGATAATTGTTCAATACATACATACATTATCATTATAGACTGTTATGCCTTTCAGCGTTCAGCCTGCAAGCCTCTGAGAATTTACTAAACGTCCCCACAATCCTCTGTTTGCAACTAGTGTTGTGGCCTCATCTAGTTCTATACCTCTTATCTTTAAATCGTTAGAAACAGAGTCTAACCATCGTCGTCTTGTTTACCGCTACTTCTCTTACCAATATAACAGAGTCCATTATTCTCCTAGGTAACCTATCCTCCTCCATTCGCCTCACATGACCCCACCACCGAAGCCGGTTTATGCGTACAGCTTCATCCATCGAGTTCATTCCTAACTTAGCCTTTGTCTCCTCGATCCGAGTACCCTCCTGCCATTGTTCCCACCTGTTTGTACCAGCAATCATTCTTGCTACTTTCGTGTCTGTTACTTCTAACTTATGAATAAGATATCCTGAGTACACCCAGCTTTTGCTCCCGTAAAGCAAAGTTGGTCTGAAAACAGACCAATGTAAAGACAGTTTCGTCTGGGAGCTGGCTTCCTTCTTACAGAATACTGCTGATCGCAACTGCGAGCTCACTGCATTAGCTTTACTACACCTTGATTCAATCTCACTTACTATATTACCATCCTGGGAGAACACACAACCTAAATACTTGAAATTATCGACCTGTTCTAGCTTTGTACCACCAATCTAACATTCAAGTTTCTTGGATTTCTTACCTACTGACATCAATTTAGTCTTCGAAAGGCTAATTTTCGTACCATACTCATTGCACCTATTTTCAAGTTCCAAGATATTACACTGCAAGCTTTCGGCACAGTCTGCCATTAAGACCAAGTCGTCAGCATAGGCCAAACTGCTTACTACATTTCCACCTAACTGAATCCCTCCCTGCCATTTTATACCTTTCAGCCGATGATCCATGTAAACTACGAACAGCAAAGGTGAAAGATTACAGCCTCGACTAATAAGCATACGAAGTAAATTGTCAGTTTAAAATACATGTTTACAGGAATGTAGGACGTAATGCACAGCTTAAATTGAAATGAATGATAAAGACAAATTACCGGTAGGTGAAAAATCCGCTTTATTTTGTTCAAGTTAACCAACTGTAGTCGCTCTTATGCCAGGAGATGCGGTAACGAGGGCTGATGTGAGAATGTTTGAGGCGCAAAGTTCGGCTGTCCGTCACACAGCTGTGTGCGGCGCGCTGTGTAGGTCAGGCGCTTGGCTCGCGGCCCAGCTGCAGTTCGAACCCAGCACTGAGTTCAAGGAGACATTCCACTGGACCGGGCCCAGACTGACATAGTCGTTATTATATACGAGCTTGTATGTTCTCTTCTTCTGAACGTGTAGACCCGAACCCACAACCGTCCGATTTCTCGTCATGTCCTCTTACCAGTTATGCTATGATGGTGTAGGTACTACTGTAGAGTGTGGTTACTGTTGCAGAGCACGTGTCGGAGCTGGCCCGCCAGTCTGAGAACAGGACCCTGGCACTGTTCAGCCAGGTGTACCAGCAGACGGCCTCGCTGCTCAAGGAGCCGGTAGAGGCGCTCTACGCGGACATTCTGCGCTACCTGTCGGCCGACTGGAGCTCCACGTCGCCCTTCACGCTGGGGACGGGCGAGCTGTCCCTCGAGGACTCGGTGGCCTCCTTCTTCTCCAGACTGTTCCCGCTGGTGTACCACCGCGCGTCGCCGCCTCACCGCAGGGACTTCAGCGAGGACTACAAGTCGTGTCTGCGTGCCACCATGGGCGAGGTGCTGCCCTTCGGCGACATCCCCCGCCAGCTGGCTCTGTCGGTGGGCAAGACGTTCGAGGCTACGAGGGTGCTGCTGCAGGCGCTCGCTCTGGGGGTGGAGGTGCTCAACAGCACAGACGCCCTGGTGCTGGCTGACGAGTGTCACGTCGCTCTACTCAGGATGTCGTACTGTGGTCGCTGTCACGGGCTGGCCCCAGCTGTCAGACCCTGTGTGGGCTACTGTCTCAACGTGCTGAGGGGCTGCCTCACGCAGCACGCGGCCGAGCTCGACCTGCCCTGGAACGGCTTCGTGGAGGCGACTGAGAGGCTGGCCGTGACCGTCAGGGAGCGCGACGTGGAGCACGTGGTGCGGGGCCTGCACGCCCGCATCACCGAGGCCATCATGTACACCGTGGAGAACGTGGCCGTCATCGACAAGAGGGTGAGTTGATTCCTCGCCATAAGAGTTCATATTACAGCAGAGTTTTCATAAAACTTGCGGGTTTGTTGTAACGTTAGAATAAATCACTCGCGAGATCAAGCTACCTGGAATACTGCAGATATGACCCTTTAGGAGGGGAAAACGAAGAGAACTCAAATGCCTGGTAGAAAAAAGGTGCCCCACATCTGTGAATAACCGGCTCACTCAGGCAGGAGGTTTACAAATGTAGTTACTCTTTAAGAAACAAGTGGGAGGTTTTTTTTTGTAATCTCCACAAACTATTAAAAAATAATTTTGATTTATAAAAGTGGTTCGCGAGAACTTTTCGGGACGAAGTGTAGTAGAACACTGAAAACTGAGTGTTTTGTTAACAAAAAACGAGTCTGTTATTTGAATGGCTTAAATCCAAGCGCAAACATCTACAGTAGCGTCATCTTCCTGTAACTAAGAGCTTGAGAATATCTCCCCATTCTAGTGGTCAGTTCAGAACTGGCCGGAAAACGAACCCAGGACCGTGGAATTAGAGACAGGTACCCTACCTATACGTCACAGACTGGGTAATTAGTATTTACGAAATGTGGAATTTTCTCACAGTTGATGAGATGGATACACTTATTTTGTTTCGGTTTGTTTTATTATATTTTTGTGTTAATTAATGTAATTTTTATGCCGTAATTAAACTTACAAGGAACTGGAGCAGAAACTTGATAGGGTGATCAATTAAGACACAGCAATAGCCATTCTGGCGTACATGCTTTGGCCGCGCTGCGGTACGTATGAACCCAACCGTCGGCTGTTCTTTCCCACCTTCACTTCCAGGCAGTTCGTATTCATAGGACCCACTTGGGAGCGTGGGTTGGCAACCACCGACACTGAGCCTATCTCACCTCGTTTGGTCAAATCTTGTTTTTTCTGATCGCTACGGTATTAGAACATTCGACGCATACGGAGTCATTCTTTGGCCGATACCTTCATTTTTCGGGCTATCGGACCACTTCCGTCTCCCCTCTTGATTACTGCTGCCAGTTTGTACTCCCTCTTAAAACAATACCACCACTTACCCAATTTCATTCACCATCTTCATAAGCTGAGGAGGGCATCCGGTCCTTTTCCCTCATCTCCAATTTCAAGTGGAACACATCGGTGTTCTTACATAGGGCGTGGTTCTCGAAATAGCTTGCGTAGATGACCAAGATTTAAACGATACGCAAGAGCGTGTTGTCAAAATCTGATTCTTGTTGGAGAAAACTAAGTAAGCCTGTCAGAAGTTTGTCTTGGAGAGTTGTATTAATGTGGAGTGCGGGCGGGCGGATGTGATGTCTCAATTGAGACACAATGTGACCACTATTACTCACATCCGGTACCCCGTGCGACCTGCAGTGTCAGCAATCTGGGAAAATGAAAAGCCATGTACTGCAGGACCAGAGTGAGTCACCCAACCCTTGTTAGTTACCTGCGTGCCGAGCCGCATTCCCTAGCTCGCAAATCCCCTACCGTCCTGACCTGCGCCTACTCGATCTCTCTTTCTAGTTGAGTAAACACAGGGGCCTTGTGTATAACGGTCTGTTTCCCCAGAGCGTATATGTTCTCGTATTTGTGGAACTGTTAGTATGAACGACTGTATGTCAAGCAAGTCACAGTCCTATTAACATGTAACTTACTTAGAATTCAATTTCTTACAAAAGAGTCCTGTCCAGTTTCGCGGAAGATGTGTTCTGGCGGATAAGTGCCAAACTATTCATTTATCAGCAAAAGTGAACAAACTCCCGGGTTCGTATGTCCAGACCAGACGCATTTACTTCTTGCCAGAACGGTTTACTAGGAAACTGTGTGCTGTTAATCAAGTATGACCGCTCTATTTACCAGACGTAAACTTACTGCAGGGCAGTGTAGTCGCCCAGGTGGCAGATTCCCTATCTGCTGTTTTCCTAGCCTTTTCCTAAATTATTTCAAAGAAATTTGAACAGATGGATCGTTATTTTCCAATCTTTAGCTTTTATTTCCTTTACTTGAGTAAATGGCATTTAGCGTAAATTATAAAAATAACAAGCGATAACCAAAAAATGTAAATGTCATTGTTTTCACAAAGAAGGCACACTAGAATGCTGTCCATCATTGTCCCCACATTCCTCGCACATGGATTTGTGCCACCCACATAGAATTGTAAATGATTGTAATGTGTTGGACAGGTAAAACGCGCGTGCGGACAGGCGCGTTACTCGGAGAATTCTGCAGTGGAGCCCCCGTCACCACCCGCCGAGGAACTGGCCGGAGTGACTGTGTCGCAGGACGCTGGAGACGCCGCGCTCACCACACAACTACGCCTACTGCTGGCGTCGCTCGGCCGCAGCAGAGGATTCTACGCAAACTTAGCTGAGTCGCTTTGTTCCGACGATAGCTTCGCTGAGACCAGAGACACGGCTGACTGCTGGAACGGTCAGCGTGTCGGAGAGTAAGTAGAATTTAACCCTAATTAATTGTTATTCCTTAGAAGTTGGTAAGACTGTGTCCTTGGCGCAGACCGCAGCTCGTGATTCACACCACCACAGGCTTGTCGTCGCCTCTTTTGTTTTGTGTCTTGTTGACATCATCACCAGATCGACAGCTTATCACTGTAAAGGTGTGAGCTGGCGTGCTACTCGCATCGAACTGCTGTCAGCTTCACCAAACAATGCCATTTGAAATACATCATCAAGTCAGTTTCAAGCTCGCTCAGGAATTACGAACTCTCTCTCTCTATTTAATTTTATACATTTCCTGGCTTTATTTTGATATACACACTACTATAACCATTGGTTGACATTTCTTCGTTCAATAAGCAGATTTTCAAATATATTTTTAGCTTGCAGGCTGGTTGTCTCTTCAAGCTTTCCACATTAAGAAAATCCAGGGAATACACAACTACTGGCCCAGTTTTCAAACGCACTAAGAAATTAAGAATTTGGAATTCATTATCAACTCTCTTGACTGTAGTGAATGCGTGCTGTAACACACACATGACATAAATCAATAAGAATGCAAACAGTAACACTAAAACACTGTGCTACTGTTGGGTTCATCACAAAAATAGAAATTTTCTTCAATTTTGCCCAATTCCCATTACCGCTCTGTCATAAATTTATCATAGAGATAAGATTAAAATAAATTCTACCTCCACTGATTTGGCAACTCATGATATGATCACTGTATCTGATATCCTCTACCTGATCTCCCTTTTTCAATTTATGACAGTGCTCTGAAGTGAGCTTTGTGGAGCAGATGACTTTCCTTTTTGGAGGATTTCTTGCAAATTTTTCTAGCTTCTTAGACATCAAGAAGTGCATGAAATAAGACCATTGTTATGGGACTGTTCCATTTGTCATCTTACACTAAGTACGTATCATTCGAACATTGCAGCGTACTTATCTGGTATAGCACAACATGTTCTGTCAGCTGGTGTGATGGAGAGAGTAGACAGTGATCTCTCTTTGCTACAAACAACTTTGTTTTGCACTTGCCATTACCGAACACAGCGATAATAGGGACAATCTCACGCTCTATACAGTGTAACGCTTGGGGTACGAGAGCCGGCAGCACTGACAGGCAAAGTACAGAGCTAGAGCACTTCAGTACTGGCTTAAGGGGAACTTCACTTCTGGTGGCTTGTGACAGGACATAAGGGTAGGACGGAGTCATTCAGACTTTGCCTTCTTTTGTGTTGCCGAGCTCTGTTATCCAAATAGATTTACCATCCTAGAGAAAAAAATAAAAAATAAATTACACTTCTAAATGTATCAGTAGTAACGGCAGTATAACTGTTGTTGAACGTAATAATCGTGCAAGTCATGAAAAGAAGTTACCAGATATTGCCAACATGCAACATGAAAGATAACTGTAAAACATTGTATCAGCTACCTTCAGCAGTAGTCGGGGAGAGGCTACAGTCCTGACTGTGATATTATTATTGTGTTTCAGGTATTCCAAGATGGTGGTATCATCTAGCATCAGTGCTCAGAAGTACAACCCTGAACTGGTGTGGACCCAGAGGACGCCAGACCCAAAGATTGCTCAGATGAGTGACAAGTTGAGACACATCAGACAGGTGAGCTCATGTTGCTCTCTTCTCTGTGCGCTTCAAGTATTAATAAATTGATCATTGTTTGATATAATCCTTTGGGGCTGCCAGTTGGACTCAGTTCAGGTCTTACGTGGGACCAGATGTCTACAGAACACCCAAATGTTCTCAATGCCACACTTTTTTTCATAACGTGCTGGAAGAGCGAAACCTGTTTCATACATTCGCCACTAGTCTGTACACACTCTGCCAACTGATCATGTTATGGTCATAGAGACTAAGAATTTTCACACACTCGGGTTGGTAGCACTTATTATTACATGTAATAAATATCATTTTGATCTGTATTGATGATATTTGATTAGAATAATAACAGTAAGTTATTTATTAAATTGATCACCTAATCAATACAATAAGTCATTGTCTTGGATGATTGACATTGACCTATTAACTAAAAATGGTACATGTTTCGCTTAGTATGAAGGCATCATCAACCTCGGTAGCACTTCTCGACATTGCAAATTCTTTGAGTTTTTCCCCCGATGTTCATTAGCTTCCACTGTTTGCTTATTACATGTATTCAATGTGCGATTTTATACCAAAGAAGAATAAGTGGAAAAGCACTTTCAACTGTGGCTTGTAGGAAAAATATCAATTTATCAAAAAAGACAAACTGGTTCAGCGATGTAAAACATTTTGGGGAACTTTGAGTGTTGCGCATGGTGGAGCTACTGCACGTCATAGATCAGCTGAAATGGCTGCGTATGATGGACTGTTGGCCTATTGTTTGATTAGAGACAGTTAAAGAGCTTCTTGAAACTAATTCAAGGAGCCATTGATACCAGTGCTTTCCCTAGAAATTTTCGTCAGCTAGGTAGCAGGAATGAGCAGCCAGACGGAGATACTACGTAAAAATATTAATATGATCAAATTTCAGTTTATTCCCTTCTGTGCATTAACAGTAATATGAGACAGGTAAACATTAACTGTTATTATCACGAACAACATATAAGAGTAATTTGAACTTCTCGCGTTCTGCTGCTCGTTCATCATCGTGTAACACCGCTCGGTTGCTGTGGAGGAACGACGTGGTCGTCAAGATGAACGTTTGAACTCGGATGTAATTGATGCAATTATGCTGACAGTGATAAATAAACAGCGTTTACATTTTAATTTGGAACACTCAATGACTGAGATATGTATTGATGTTATGAAACTAACAGATAGCTTGGTTATGTTAGCCGGGCGGTCTGTATAAATGGCAGGCTGGTTGCGTCTATTAAAAAGGGCCTAGGGTGAACGCTGGGTATATACTTGGAAATAATTTGCAAAGGAAGAGAAATTTGAACCTTTTCTTTCTTTCATATTGGTCTATAGAGCAACAGAAAATTCACGGTCAAGACAAAAATTCGAATAAACGTTAACTTCCCATGCCTTGGTTTACGGCTGTATTAAAACAAAAGCGCATCGAAGCGAGTTCACAAACTGCATGGTTCTGTCATAGTCTTATAAATTCTGATCGTGAGACTTTTGTGAGTTAACACCGTGCTAGCTAACAGTTCCCAGGAAATCTTCGGATAAACGCAAGCATCTTAACAGGCTGCTGAATTTTTAATGCTATGTGTTCTTTTAATTGAGATTGAATAAACTGGGCCCTAGTGCACGTAACACCGAGTGCTATACATGTTTGTGACGTCATCCAGAATCGAGTGCTGGCATGGGATTCCACACTGCACAAAGGCATCTGTTAATGACTTCACGCAGAGCCAGAATGGGGTCCACTGAGCTAAAGCTGCTGCGGAATCCTGCTTGTTGAACCGGCTGGCCTGATTCTGTGTAACAAGAACTTCATGAAACAGAGAGTAAGCTTATAGGGCGATAGTTTTGGATATTATGAATACTTCCTTTTTTATGCAGCAATACTATCTTTACTTTATTCCATGATGCTGGGATTGAAGCATTGTGTAAACAAGAAGTGAAGATTTTATCCACGTGGTTTACTGTTTTATCACCTGTAAGCTTCAGAATATCAGCAGAGAGATCCATCATTACTGGCCACAGTTCTTTTCCTTGTCTATAGCACATCTGAGTATATCTGGAACATTAGTTACACTTTTAAGGTCAGGTACTATCAAAGTTTTATGTACAGTATATGTGTAATATCTAGGAGCAGTTCTGTCACGTTCGATGCTGCACATCACTGAATGTGAATACTATCGGCATCTGACAAGTAACAGAAGAAACATGTTCATTATCAAACTATTTATTATGCAGTACTTACAGTAAATGTGTAACTAAAGCACAGTTGCCCTTCTTCTTCTTCTTCTTCTTCTTTGTTTTGCCTCATGACTATCATAATATTCAGTCATCTAACCAATTCTTCCCTGTTTAAGCTTTCAATGTGGTTGCTCTGAGGTACTCTGTAGGCGGCCGTTCACCATGTCAGTCCATCGTGTTGGTACTCGTCCTCGTTGTCTGGTTCCCTGAACTTTGCCCTCAACAATCAACTTTTGAAGACTACCATCTCGACGCATTATATGTCCAAAGTAGCGTACGATCCGCTGGAAGACCTTACACGATAGACGAACTTTTATCTGAGGTTGGTTCAGGATTGACGTGTTCGTGTGATGAGCTGTCCAAGGAATCCTCAACATTTTCCTCCAGCACCACATTTCAAAGCTTTCTATCCATTCACGATCATGTTTGAGGATGGTCCACGTCTCTGCGCCATACAAGAATACTGAGAAGACTAGATATTCAATGAGCTTCTTTTTTGTATTGATGGTGATGTTATTATCTTTCCAGATCTTCCGCAGACAGATCATAGCTACCTTTGCTATTTCAATTCTTCTCTTTATTTCATCTTTGGAACCACCAGAATTGGATAATAAGGAGCCTAGATATAAATACTGATGTACAACTTCACAACCTCCAATCTGTTCGATATGTGAACTGTTGTTGTTCTTACGATCAACAATCATGATTTTGGTTTCCTCTTGATTAAGTGTAATCCAATTTCAAGGCTTGCTTCCTCCACTCTCTTGATCAGCTCTGTCAACTCCTCTTCAGATGATGCTATCAAGGTGGTGTCATCTTGCATCCCCCAATGGAAAATCCTTTGTCCCAGTTCTCATTGCATATTCACCATAGAGATTGAAAAGTAATGGTGACAGGCCCTGACGGACTCCACTTTGAAATTTCACAACAGCATCACAGTTGGCAAGAGTCCCTACGGACAGAACAGATAACAGCAGAAGACCATAGTAGTGCATGCTGAAACTGCCTCACCTAATTAACAGTGTGCAGAGTTATTTTGAAAGTGTTTGTACAGTCCCATGCAGGAGATGCGAGTGGACTCTTGTAACAGTTATTGTCCTTGCAGGTGGTGCTCAGTCAACTGACCCTGGCTCCTGAGTCTGATTCTTTCATGCGCGACATCGAAGGAAGCGGCAGCGGGCACGAACCCGATCGGCCGCGGTGGACGGACGACGAAGACACCGAGGACAGCTGGGTGGAGGAAGGCTCGGGATCTGGAGACCACTCTACGGATCGTCGTAAGCTTACCTGTTTTGTTGCTATTACCATAATACCTGCAGTGACAATACAAGACAAGCTGTCAGGTAGCAATAAGCAGACTTGGTTTTGAGAGAAGCGTGTCTAATGTCAGTCCCGACTGGCTCTTTATGAATGACGATGGTGATTTCTTGCACTACAAGAAACCTTGTTATCTTTTGCACTAATTAGAAATGCTTCAATCTATTCATTAAAGTCAATCATTATTACAAGTGTTGCAATTAAGCAACCGTCATAGAGCAAAGTTCTCGATTTTCTAACAGATGGGCATTTTTTGTAATCTTGTCAGGATTTGTTCACATTGGCCTACTTCAGATGAAATGATAGCATTTTTTATTAAAATCATTTATTCTCACATACACAGACGTATACAATACCCAATCATCAAACACATCAATTATTATTGTGTCACTTACAGGCAGTACATTACAGTGCAGTCCTGTAGAAAGGTAACTGAAAAGAAAAGAAAAACAAAAGCACTAAAGAAACTGCTCTTCTAGTTCTCAGATGAACAAAATCGATGATGATGATGATGATGCTTGTTGTTTAAAGGGGCCTAACATCAAGGTCATCGGCCCATAATGGTACGAAATGAAATAACAAAATATTCAAATTCATCCACTGACCAAAAAAATAAAAAATGTCATGAAGAATGAATGGATGGACATGAACCCTACAAAAAACAGAAACAAACAAACAAGCAAACAAACAAACAAACAAACAAAAACAGTGGATCAGACACAAAAGAGATCGTTAATAATAGTATTACTGACCAAGGGACCAGTTATAAAGCACAATGATGCTTGATGAAAAAGGGGTGCAAAATCCACGTCTAAGGCCCCACAGAATGGTACATATCGCAAGTAAAGTAGATCCATGGTATTTGTCATGTTGGGGTACTAATCAAAAGTAGCGAAGACTCACGGTGCTCCACACAAGATGGTACTACTCACAAGTATTGTTCTTCATATAGGTAACGCAAACCTATGGTGTTTATCACACAATGGCGCCACTCATAGCCAACGCAAACCGATGAGGTTCCTCACCTAGGTGTACTAAGCACAGGGACTCGCACTATCCTGTGGTGTTCTTCACATAGTGGGTACTAATCACAGGCAGCGCAGACCCACGGCGTCGCTCATATAGTGGTACAACTCACCCGTAACGCCCAGACCCGCGGTGTTGCTCACATGGGTACGACGCACGGGTACTGGAAACCCACAGGAGGACCCCCTCTTGCTGCTACTAATCACAGACCTATTTTGTACCTAATATAGTGGTACGCGCCACGTGGGAGTATCACCTCTCCCCCTGCTACGCCAGCGTAGTAGGTTCGTGGAAAGGTAGCAAAACAGCTGACACTCACGACACTGCATGTGTTGGGTCGATTGGGTTGGCAGCAATGTGGCGTGAAGGGATTGCTTATCGTTATTCCGTTGTTTTAACTGAATTTGGAGTTTGTGTGTTGTGAAAGACAGGTTTTTCTTGATTGTGAACACATTATTTGTGTATATTTCAGACAAACGGTCAAGTTCAGAAAAGTGAGCATTTCTGACACGTTCTGCTCTTTGAGTTTAACCGAGGATCCAGTGCAGCAGGAGCTGCGAAGTGTACGGGAATGAAGCAGTGCTGAAAGAACAGTACAACGATGGTTTAAGTTGTCTGGTGATCTGCGTTCTGTAAGACCTTCAGATTTTGATGACAATCGCTTGAATGAGTTGCTTCGTCAAACAACGCAGGAAATGGCGCAAGTTTTTGAATGTGATCAGTCAACTATTGTTCGCCATTTGCATTCAGTGGGTAAGGTACAGAAATTGGGTACCACATGTGCTAAGTGACAGTAACATTGCTTGCCCGGCACTGGTTGGTTTGTGACAGACACCAACATTGTCACCGGTGACGAGAAATGGTGTCTGTGTGTCAACATGAAGAAGAGGCTCAGCCCAACTCTCCGTGCCAAGGATAGCGCCCATCCACGAAAAATCATGTTTTATGTTTGGTGGAAGCATTCTTCATCATGATCATCTGGGCTCTTTCTCATCTCATCTTTCTCATCCTCCGTATTACCCTGACCTTGCCCCCTCAGATTTCCATCCTTTCCGCTCTCTTTCTAACCACATTCAGGGGCAAGTGTTTCCTCGTGAACTGGTATCGAGAACTTTGCTCTATAATACCAATATAATGGTCCGTTATTGGACATTATAAATTTTCCAGCTAACTCATTCTTGGTTGCCTGCGTTTCGCCCTCGTGTGCTAAGTTAGGCTCGTCAGTTGGGACTTAGCACACCACCCAAGACGCAAGGCTAGTGCATACCGTGGAGGCCACTGCATAGGCTATTTGAAGCCACCAGCAGTGCCAATGCACTATGAGAGCTATGTCTCATTTCCAAAACTAGATGCCTGCCTGGCCATCAAATAGCCTATGCAGTGGCCTCCACAGTATGCACTAGCCTTGCGTCTTGGGTGGTGTGCTAAGTCCCAACTGACGAGCCTAACTTAGCACACGAGGGCGAAACGCAGGCAACCAAAAATGAGTTAGCTGGAAAATTTATAATGTCCAATAACGGACCATTATATTGGTATTATAAATTTACTCATTCAGGACAAATATTTTAGGTTCCCTATGGGAATCAACATCTGCATCAACTTTGCTCTATGACGGTTGCTTAATTGCAACACTTGTAATAATGATTGACTTTAATGAATAGATTGAAGCATTTCTAATTAGTGGAAAAGATAACAAGGTTTCTTGTAGTGCAAGAAATCACCATCGTCATTCATAAAGAGCCAGTCGGGACTGACATTAGACACGCTTCTCTCAAATCAGCCAGTTCACTGTCACTGTCTCGTGACCAATGGCTAACAGATTTCTTCCAGTCAAAACCAAAACAGTTGTACAGGCGAGGCATTCAACTGGTACCTGAACATTGGCAGGTCATAGAGACTGGAGCTGAATACATCTCTGAGTGATTGTGAGTTACATTGCGGGACAGTAACAGTAAAATAAAATATAAGAACCGCACAAACTTATGCATCGACCCAATATGTACATGAAGGACAAGTTGCTGTATTTCAGGTCATACAGTATTGTGTAAAATACCAGTGTTTAAACAAGGACAAGTCTGAGAAATCAAATTTTTTATATCACAAGTTGCAAAAATAATGGAAGGGCAGTTAGAAGAGGAGCAGTACAGCAGATCAATGGTGGAAACGATCTTTGGTATGAGAAAGTTGTTGGAAAAATTTAACTGTATTTAAAACTGGCTATTCTTGAGCTCAGGCAGTGGTTAGAGGAGAAATTCTCACTGGGACTATGTTTAAGTGGGGTAGCCTTGTACTTCACAGACACTTAGCAATCTATGGTGGTGACAGAGTTCCACTTCCATTTGACAGGCCAAGGACTCTGGAAATAATTTGGTGAACAGAACAGAATTCGATGGGGAGAAAGAAAGAAGTTAGAACTGGTGAACTGACACTAAGGATACGATGAAGACCCAGTGCAGTGGATTTGGTCAAAACTAGCGAAAAGAAAACTGCCAGGAACTGGACTCGGGCCTCCTATAGGTAAAAGAAACATATAAGAGACGCAAAGAAAATAAAACATAACAGTGACAAGGGTAAGAACTTAAATTTATTATGAAAATCAAATCGAAAGAAAATAGCATAAGTAAAACGGGGGCCGAAAATCAAATGGGTAATACAGTATTAATAATATGTGGCCCGTGATTAAAATACACCAGACACAATGATAATAATACCTTCGCAAACGCTTACCTTCGTAAAGGACGTGAAGAAAAGTTTAGCATAAAGATATGGCATCTATACCAATTAGCTGAAGCAGATGAGTTTAGACGGTACAAAACATTTCTTTATAGCACGTCAGGTCAAAACAATCATAAGATTAGAGAGTAATAGCCTCACATAATAACGTACTCTCATTCGATTCCACCGTCAAGGCATCAAGACTCTCAACAATAATAATCACATCCCCCGAGAATGCAATAACATTAAGTAAAAAGAGCATAAATAGAGAAGAGGGAAGGGTGCACCGAGCTCTTAAAATTCAACCAGAGAGAAAAAGCAAAAGGGGCGGTTACCATAGTTTCACGCAACACAACAAGAAAATATGGAAAGGCAACCCTCAAGGAATAAAACATATTAAACTAGAAAATAAGTAAGGAAACCCAATGACGGCGATATGAAACGATCAATAAACAGGTAAATTAAGCACAAAAGGTAGCACGAATCAAAAGTCGGAACCACCCACGCTCACACAGAGACCAAGAGGTTAGGTTGTCGCAAATAAAGAAACATATAAGAGTGTCGACGTACAGCACATAATAAATAAACAACCGCTCTCGAGCTCAGACAATATGAAACAGAAAGTGGTCCATAAAAAGAGACGGAGTGTCTTCAACACCAAAACACACAGAAGCAGGCAAATCGCGTAGTTAGCTTGAATTCATACCAGATCAATGAAATGGACATGAATTATACAGACCACGCGATAAAAAATAATACGACATGAGCTCAAGCGGAATGTTAATATTTTTTTTTTGCTAGGGGCTTTACGTCGCGCCGACACAGATAGGTCTTATGGCGACGATGGGATAGGAAAGGCCTAGGAGTTGGAAGGAAGCCGTGGCCTTAAATTAAGGTACAGCCCCAGCATTTGCCTGGTGTGAAAATGGGAAACCACGGAAAACCATTTTCAGGGCTGCCGATAGTGGGATTCGAACCTACTATCTCCCGGATGCAAGCTCACAGCCGCGCGCCTCTACGCGCACGGCCAACTCGCCCGGTGAATGTTAATAAAGCGACATGGGTAAAAGGTCTCGGTCGCACACAGCAAACAATCTCATACATACACATGAATCCGTGCTACCTTCTATTCTCAAAATAAACATAGTGAATCAGTAAAAGAAATCAAGGTTAACACACGAATAAATCAGAAAAACACGTAATGAGGGAAGCCTTTATAACCCAACTAAAAGAAGATTAAAGAAAAATAAATACCTCGATAATATAAGCAAACAGCATACTCAAAAGGTTGAGATGTGTCCAAAGACATCTTGAATTTCTTAAAATATCTTTTATAAGCCATAAAGGCGACTTGAAAATCGAATCCCTCCATCTTCTCAAGTCGAAAAGATCTCAAAAAAATCCATCAGAAAGATAATCCCACAAGACGGGGCAGAAAGAAATGCTTTGACCTATCCTATCGTATAAGACACCATCTGTCGGAATAGAGAAGGATTACATAGTGGTAACGACACATGATGGGAAAGAGTAATAGTTGATAGATACTAGAGTTCGCTAGGAACGTGAAGACATCAGAAAAGTAAACGTACCATAAAATGATATGGTGCGGTAGACTGGCCAAGTCAGCAAAGACGATGTGCTAGGTATGGGGAGATACTGAGGAAGAGAGAGGAGGTGGTGTTCTTAACAGGTGTGAAGAGGAGAGCGTCCATCAGGAACACCACAGCACACAACATAGTTTCTGTTGATGTGTTTTGTCACATATGCAGGAGCAGATGAGAGAGGGACTAATGAGCACTAATTGGAAATACAACTGGAAGGATACAAGAAGGTGATAGGGAGATATTCTAAAAGAACACGAAGTGTTTACTGGACTTCTGTGCTAGTATGAGATAAGCAGTTGCAAATTCATTCTTCAATTATAAGGCTTATCACCGTTACCTATGGGAGAATAGCAGCACCAGATCTATAACAGACTGAGTAGCTCAGACAGTAGAGCGCTGGCTTTGAGTTCTACGCAAGAGTTGTTACCAGGTTCAGTACAATAAAGAAACAAGCCTGTTAGATAAAGGTTGCCAAAAACGTCACCCAGATAACAACATAAAACAACTAATCACTGACGATGAAATTGCATGTGACAACATCGAGACATGATAAGAAATGAAGCACTAAATATAATCAAACTAAAAAAACTCAGCAAACCAACCAAATTTTAAAACTCAAAGCGAGTTACTAAAAAGCATTATAAGCAAAATAAAAGAAGTGATAATCTAATAGTCAAGCCCGCTTCTGACCATGATCGTTAAGGCATCGAAGTCTAAATGGTCTGACACCATGGTTAGCTGGTTCAAGCCCCGTTGGTCAAAAAAAATTTCACCGGCAGGGTAGGGGAGGTGAAGGTATACAATTCCTAATCACTAAATTGAGTGCCAAAAGCCTGGATTACCTCTCCGCAGTGCTCATATGGAGTGAGGGGATATGATTCTGTTGATGGTGATATGTCTGTCAGATGGAGACGTTAAGCCCTGAGCAGACAGGAGTAGGCTATGGGCTGGCACCAGATTTCATCCTCTCCCTTCCTACTATCTTATATCAGTTCATCCGGTCATAAAAGCCCACCCCACAACAATTCATCTCACCTTATACCTAACCTTATAGAGAAACGGGACAAGGGTTGGACAAACGCACAAAAGCAGATCAAGCGAACAAAACAGTCATTATGAAAAATGACAAATACAAACAAGCTGACTGATTCATCAGCAACAGTGGAATAAAGGAGATCAAAAGTGATCCAATGATTAAATTTCAAAGCAACAGAAAGCAAGCACTCGGGGAAAATAGATTTAACCCTCACCAAAGAAGGGGAAAAACTTACCATTTCAAACCCCAAATACACAAAGATACATGTCCCATCAGACCAACAGCCAATTCAAAAAACGATGGCTTGATTAAAAACACAGTAGATCACCAACATGTATACTAACATAACAAGAAGAGAGTCAGTCGATTAAAAACACCTAAATGAAAGCATTTCAACACAAGAAAGAGAAGAAATAATCAACCTTTTAAAAATGACCTTAAACCAAAAAAGTTCATGTTAAAAAAAGAATAACACTTTCATTATCAGGAATAACTGTGAACATATTCCTAAACAGCATCGAGAACAAGTTCTTAACTGACCGAAACTCCAAAGGAATTGTGCACTGGAGAGATACGTTGATAATGTGACAGATGCACAATGAAGTTCACAGTGGAACCAGAAACAAATGGGAAGATCAACTTTTTCGACATCACAATCAGTAGAAGATATACAGGAAAGACAACATGAAGTAGCAGTAGAAAACAACCACCATCCCAACACGGCAGACCGCATATTAAAAATGTAAGGAAGTCATGCTCATTCTTAGCCATATTTGAGTAATGTGTAGGAAGACAAACAGCTAGACGTGTTCGGCGCGCGCACCGACGAATTTCATTGGTTGCGACAAGCAAGGAATTGCATGAAAGAAACTTCTATTTCCATCTTCAAATCAATATTGAAACTTTGAAGGATGTCTAGTTAAACATCGGCTAAACATTGTTTATGCAATGGAAAATTGTGCTCGATTTAGACGTTGTTTAGGCTTAAAACTAGTCATCGTTTCTGTAATTGGCCCGCAGAGTTCTACAAACAACACCCATCACTTCACAGACATGAGCATAGATCTTAAAATATTGCACATTGAAAAAAAAATAAATGTAAAAATCTTTATACATAAAAGAGTCAGTAGAAATTCAGAACATGAAAACAGCCAACATACACACCTACAAGATTCACCGCTCTTTACTCTGCTTAACTAATCAATCTGCATTCAGTAAACCACAACATTCAATTTTATTATTTGCTAATTCTCATTAAAAAGCACCCAGAATATTTACACAACTGTCTAAAATACGATGATGATGATAATAATAATAATGTACTAGAATTACGGTTACACGTGGGTGAATGACACTTCTCAATCTTTGCAATATAAATTAAATCGCGTATCAACAAACGCAACCAATCAAACTCTATTAAAATGATATAATTTTTAAATTCATTAAACATCCCTGCAATCATTAACACTCCCAAGTAGGTACTGTAAGAGTGGACACTTCTGAGTAATATTAATCAATTCATAATTTTTTACATAAATAAATGTGTACAATTTGATAGAATCTGATTATTAAGTTCTTTTGAGAACGAAACATGTAATTCCAATTTAAATGTTTCTTTTATCAGGTGTTTTCTACATTTTTCTTTATTCATAAATTAGTTTGGAGAGAATGAAGAACCTAATGTTCTGCTCCCAAGCGTTGGCTGCCTCATTCTCAGACAGATCTTTGCTGATATTTTTCTCTTTTCATGCAGAGCCTACAGTGAAGTTGGCGAGCAGCACGAGCCGCCCCGTCGTCTTTGGCGGTACAGTGCCCACTCCCACCAAGACGGCGGAGGGCGCGAGCGGTTCTCCACGAGGCTCCGTCTTCCTCCTCACCGTCACCATCGTTTGCATCCGACTTGTTCCAGCGCTGCGCAATGGATAAAAGATTATGACACCGAGGGAGATAAAGTAAAAAAAAAATATATTAAAACAATATATATCATATATATATTAAAAAAAACAGGAAGGAGTTGGCTCTCTCTTGCTTGTGGTGATGCGAGCCTGTGCTACGGTTCAAGACAATGTCCTCGGCTATTACTGTGATGGCATTCTTCTGCTCTGTTCTGTCTCATTTGTGATTTCTTTTACATAACTTTCTTCTCCCAATGTAGTTCACGAAAGGAGAATGCCATTCGCTCGATTGTCACGAAGCATCAGGTAAGCAGGGTTGGTGCAATGGATCGTTGATGAATTAGGTCTTTTCGTTGTGAAAAGAGGGGAAAATGAAGAAGTGGAGTGAGTGTTCATATTCAGAACGTGGAATTGTTTGCGTTTCTCAAAATATTGTGAGAGAATTTTTGCGCTGTAGTCCAGAGTTGCCTAGCAAATGACTATTATATTCTACAAATGAGTGCATTTGACGCGACCTTGGCGCCGTATTTGTATTCATTTGTAGCACGCTTGTGGGTGCTTACTTCTCGCTGTTGGAAGCTCTCTTTTGTTCTGTTTATGTAAAATCATAAAAGACTGTGATTATACGACGGGACAAGTTTCATGGAGGACAGAAATTTTAACAGAATTAGTGTTTTAGACATATTTATTTATTTTGTATATTTTATCATGCCATAAATTATTGCCTTGTAATATGTTTTATTCTGTGGAGGAGACCCCAAGTCCTCAGAGATTTGCAGCCATTTTGTGGGTAATGTAGGTCTTTTAAACTGATAGACGGCACACACACCCACTCCCCAAGGCAGGTGAATTAACCAATGAAGGTTGAAATCCCCGACCAAACAGGGAATTGAATCCGGGACCCGCTGGACCACAAGCCAGAACGCTAACTATTTAGCTGTGGAGAAGGGCACTTCACCGTGAGAAACCACAAATGATAATCGCAGGACGATAAATCTGGGCTGTAAGGAGTGTCTCCTTGTGGTGTCCTGCTTTATTGTGGAGAATAATGAGTCGTCCGGAAATTCACAGTAGTAGTTTACATTCTCTAGAGGAAATGAACTAAAAAATGCCTGTGGAGAGCCAAAAAGCCATTGAGCTTTGGCTCTGTTCTGCACCTCCATACTTGTCTGTTTGGATTTTGTTATTTTGTTTTCCTTGGGTTCCAGTTTCGAACAAGAAATCTGCCAATCAAACACAGAATTTCAGCAGCTTTGACACGTTCCTGGTGAGAAACTTCCTTGCTCATTGTGCTACTGGCGAGAGCAAAGCCTCCCAATGTGTTGGCTGCTTATCTCTGAAGAAACAAGGTTAGCGTCGGCAAGGATTCTTCTTATTCTTTTAGTTGAAAATGTAATCTGGACCAAGTAAATTATGTTATATATATGAGAAGGAATTTGTTAATATAAGATTGGGCCTGTGATAAGAATGGTTAATGTGCCATGCAGAGGAAGTGTACAGAAAGAAGAATGTTCCTTTCTTTATGTTTTTAAAGGAATGGTTTGTGTACATACATAATGTTGCTGTTAACATCTCCTTGTTCTTGCTTCACTGTACATAATATTATAATATTACTATGTTGCCATACAGTTAACCCTTGTGCCGCATGGAACTGCTCTGCAACTTGTTCTCGTGCAGTGGCAGTATTGTGATATTTGTAAGGCCTACCCAAGTGTGTTTACTAAACAAAGTAGCAATAACTGTACATATCACAACTACAGTACAGCTTCATTATCTGTCGCATGTGGCAACCAGACAATTTGAAAGTTAAGGTGAGGGCTTGTCTTATGGTCGCAGTGTTTACAAAAATTGTCTTCCAAACCAGGTAATGAAGCCGTACTCTGTGGGACAATAACTAGACGACATATCCTGTAGTGGCGGACTGATGCACGCACACTGTAGGGAAGGAAGCTTTGAGAAGCTCCCTGAACATATCTCTAGCACCGATCATACGTGAACGTCAGTTCTGCCGAGCAGCTTCAGACATATCTCGTGTCCTGTTGAGCTAAGCAATAAGGTGCTCTCGGTGACATAACGCTACAGGAAGTGTGATGTTGCCCAGAACACTTGTCCTTTGATACTGAACATTTTTCTGCCATGGGCGAAGGGTTAAAGAGGTTTCCCCAGTAAATTGCTTTTGTATGCTCTGTTTAAACTAGTCTTGAGCATTAATGACAAGCTCCTGCTGTAATCCTTCAGTTTACAATAACAATAGAACTTTGTAAAATAGTAACAGACATCTGTTTATAGAATATATTAAAGTGAGCCTTTTTTAAAGATGTACGTCCTTGTTATTTCTTGCCCTTGTAAGCTGTATATAGAAAAATAGGAACATTGAATGGAACATTATATAGGACAAGTAGGATGACATGTCAGTGTGGGGAAAAAACTGACATAGTTCATTTTAGGATAAGAAGAAACAAGCTCATCAGGGAGCACTTACAGTGATGTGTTACAGTGTCGTGTGTTCCTTTTTTTATGTTCCTGTCTTTCAATATATGTCCTGATTTGTACTTTTGTGCCTTTATATTATTCACCTGTAAGTCTATTTGGTGACATGAACACGTGATCACCAAGGACCTCATAATTGCTTTAATACACAATATTATCTTTTGATATTCCCCAGTTGTGCAGAACAGTTCTGAAGTGATATTAAGAATAGGAAAAGAGCTAACTGAATTTGCGGAATGCCTTTTTGACACAAGGCACCATCAGAGGTACAAACACCAGCTGACCGGTTGGGATTAGTTTCGTGTTTAGACCACTTGTTCTGGGGCGAAATAACGCTAGATCTACTGCGTGGACCTAAGGTGGACAGTGACAGGGCTAATTCACCAACATGCCACTCTTCATGGATAATCCTAAGATTAGAGAATGTTGAATGGTTTTGATAATAAAGGAACTAATGCAATTGGAACTGTTTGAACTAACAGAGGAGAGAAATGGAAGTGAGGCAGCTTGTCATACGCGATAGTTACGTTCTGTGGAATTGCCACGCATATCGAATTCCCATAAATCAAGAGTAATTTTATATGTAAAATACAGTTTCAGTTTTCTTCTTCAAATGACATCACCTAACCTAATGGTATATGTATCGTGAAAACATATTTCAAGCGCACGTAGAGAAATTATAACCTGCACGCTAAAAATTCCCTAAAACTATCCTCTGAAATCAGTGATGTACTCTGCTATCTTGTCATGTATCACATTCTTACTTAATTTCAGTGCTTTTATTTTTAACCCTCAGCGGACGACTGTCGGGCATTTCCCGACATCCCAATTTCCTGTTCTGGACATATGTCGGGATATACCCGCCACCTGTTTCCGCGGTAAATATATACGCATGTGAAGCAATTATGCGTGCTGCTGCTATCTATAGTTATTGTATAGAACCTTTAGGAATGTCACAGCCTTCTAGATGCGTTAAAACTTTGTTTTACGAGTTTTACAGGTAAATAAAGAAAGAGCTGTTGTTTACATTAATCAGCTATGAAAATGGCAGTGCACAGACAGGGTAATGCTACTTCGTCTGATATAGCTCATTTTTTAGATGAAATAGACACAGTGATGACGAATTATCAGTTATGGACAGTGAGTTCTGAGAGTTATGATGACAATTCTAGCAAAACAGAAGTAGCTGAAAGCAAATGAAAGCAATACAAATACTAGTGAACCAGACAATGGTTGGAGAGTTTATTGCCCAGCTGATCCGAACTTTGTAGAGAGACCACGCACTTTGATTAGTGGTTTTTCACCTCTCACAGGTAAGAAACCATCTACTCCTGTTGAATATTTTACACTATTTTTTACGAAAGAATTGGTATAACAAATTGTTGGTGAAATGAAATGTCGTATGGCTTTTAGTACTGGGATATCCCAGGACGGGTTCGGCTCGCCAGGTGCAGGTCTTTCTATTTGACTCCCGTAGGCGACCTGTGCGTCGTGATGAGGATGAAATGATGACGAATACAACACATACACCCAGCCCCCGTGCCTTTGGAATTAACCAATTAAGGTTAAAATCCCCGACCCGGCCGGGAATCGAACCCGGGACCCTCTGAACCGAAGGCCAGTACGCTGACCGTTCAGCCAACGAGTCAGACATTGTTGGTGAGATTAACTGCTATGCAAGAGAAAAAAAAATACCCATAGAAATGAATGCTTCGAGAAGTACCACATGGACAAGAAATATCTTTCAACTACATGCTTATTGTTTATAGTGTGTATCTAGAGTGATAAATTAAGTCGTAACGTTGTGAGTCAGACTTTATAACTTTATTATACCTTCATTGTAACTATACAGCTTTTTCGAAGAAAAAAGGACGACTAGTGCAAGACTACACAAGGAAAAAATTTGTCTGCAAAGGGTTAACGAGTTAACAACTGCCATCGACCACGTTATTTATGCATTTATTACAAAAACATGTTCTCCTCTGTCATTTTGATTTTGCTTTACGGAACAGCAGTAAACGTGTATTACTAACAGACTCCAAAATCACCTTCGAATGAGGGCGAGAAAGCTTGCAAGTGCACATAGCAAGAAAACACTACTGTACCTAAGATGATCGATAGCATTTTGTGGCAAACAGTGTCACCTAACCTAACTTGATGTGTGATGAAAACATACTTCAAGCGCCAATAGAGAAATGATAACCTTCTCGCTATAAATTTACATTTACCTTAAGAAATATGGGTAAGTGGTTCCACCTATATTTCTTAATGTAAATCTTGATTCAATACGGATCAAAAATGAAATTTTTGACATTAAATACATTTACATTGTATGTAACAAATCAAACAGAGAATATTTAAGATAAATTTAAATATTATAAACAAATGGTCTGCCTATTCAATACAATTTATAATTTATGATATTAGTACATGTTTCGTCCTCTAATGGACATCATCAGCTATAATAAATTAATATGTCAGAATACCAGACAGAATAAACAGAAAGATTATTTCATCAAGAAATAGTTTAAATCAAGAGTGCTATTCACAACAGTGATCATTTATTCAGCCTTTATTTTTAACAAGTTGACAAGTGTTATCGGACATGTTATTTACGCATGTTCTCTTTCATTTCAAAATTCTTTAAGGAACAGCAGTCGACGGGTATTACTAATCGACTCTGACACTGCCTTCGAATGTCGACGAGAGAGCTCGCTAGTGAACATAGCTAGGAAACGATACCGAGGGTGATTGATCTCGTGCACCACAATCGCTGCGATGCATAAATACTGGTAACGGAAAAAATTGCGTACACTTAATCTATCATAATAACGGATGCGTCGGTAATAACTGAAGGATAATATACAGTTTAATATAGGAATTTTGAAGAGACGTACAAAAACCGTTGTTATATGCCGTACTTGCTATAGCGGACAAGTTTCAGCCACAGTGTTACAGGAATAATTATAACATAAAAATACAGATAATAACAAAAAATTATGGTTATGATCTCCTTGTCTTTAAGACCTCAGACCAAGAAGAAATTATAGCCAGAATTAGGAATGAATAAATATACAGAAAATAAATTAAAAAGGAGAAAAATTATTTGAATTGGTTCATAAAGAAAGGGCTTGGGTCCATTTTAGCTATTTGTTGGGCAATCAAGAAAACCTATCTTGTTATTTTTACTAACATAGGCCAAAATGAAATGTAAAAATTAATACTATTAAATAGAGATTGCATATTAGGATTCCTCTGAACATATTAACCTTTTCACTGCTGAGTTTTGATGACCAGCCGAGCCCTGTGGGCCGGGTTTTTTTAAAGATACATTTTACTGATACTGTTAATGGAATGCATATCGCCCCCTTAGCCCCGCAGCCCAATACAGGGTCGGCGATGAAGTATATTTTTACGGCCAGATGCCCTTCTCAGTTGAGAAGATACTGAATATGAAATGAACGATGGTGAATGAAACTGGGTAAGGAAGAGGAAGGAATTGGCTGTGGCTTATGAACAGGATCTGTCCCGACATTTGCTTGGGAGTGCAAAAGGGAAACCACCAACAAAAAAACATCCTCCGGACAGGTGATGGTGGGGTTTGACCCCACTCGCCTGCCGAGTGCAGAGCTTGGCTCTATAGCCGTAGCACTCCGCTCGATGATACTGTTACTGAAATATAATATGAAATTGTTGATCCAAAAACTGGTATTATCAAAATCATCTACATTTGGTGAAAAAAAATTTATCTGAGGAAGGGGTGACAATTCCACACGAGACTCATGATTACTACTTTGTCTTGCACTTTCTTGCAGTTCAATATCGCCCCCTAGATATTCTCCATTTTCATTATCAAAATACAGTTCTCCAGAATGAGGAAACATTCAATTTCTTAGTCAACAAGAGATGAGTGTACACTTCAAGACGCCACGATGGCTACATGTTAGCGAGTAGCGTTACAAAAATGTTGCAAAGTCTGGGTTTGGAAGACTTGGGAGAAAGGTGACGAGCTGCTCGTCTAAGTGATATGTTCCGAGCTGTCAGCGGAGAGATGGCGTGGATTAACATCAGTAGACGAATAAGTTTGAGTGGCATCTTGAAAAGTAGGAAAGATCACAATTTGAAGATAAAGCTGGAATTCAAGAGGACAAATTGGGGCAAATATTCATTTATAAGAAGGGGAGTTAGGGATTGGAATAACTTAGCAAAATCATTTAAGAAAAGGCTAGGAAAACAACAGATAGGGAATCTGCCACCTGGGCGACTGCCCTAAATGCAGATCAGTATTGATTGATTGATAGAAAGATGTTCCACTCCAACGAAGCTGAAATAACACCAGAGCGCTTGCAAAACATGTGAAACGAAGTGGTGCATCTGGATTTTCATGGAATCTCAAAGCATGACATATCGCGTTTATTTGCGAGATCGGTGAGTACACACTGCACCAAAACTTACATATACGTGTTTGAATTTTTATCATCAATAGCTGAATCACAGATTTTTTAAATCTTGTGGACGGATGACCTTTCTTTATAATAGAGTTTTACAACTGAGTAGCTTTATCTAACCACTCAAAGTTTCCGTACAGCCTCTTTTTGTTCACAGAAAAATGTTAGAATATTATAATATAACAAAGTTCTTAGACTGAGGATGAGGAACTGTACTGAAATGAGACAAAATCTTCCATGTCCTCCTCTAATAATCATCTTCATTGTCATCTCCTCCCCTCACAGTTGGCCAAGAAGTCAGCTCCGTGATACTCATCAGCTGTACACTCGATTGGTTTCTTCAGATAATCAATTTTCCTCTTCTTAATAGGTATCTTTCCTGCTGGGTATACAGAGTTTATCGACTGGAGCTACCTAGTCTGAAAGCGTTTGTGCTCAAGGCATCACTGAATGATAAAACATAGTTTTATACGTTCAGTATAACGCAAAATAATAAAATACTTCAGTATACAATAATAATGCAGTTACGCAGTCAAATAAAACAAAGCACAAAAACAATAGTACTCAGCGCACAAAACACCTAGCACCTCTATTGGTATTTTATATAAGAGGGCTGGACTTAACTCGATTAAAAAAAAAAAAAAAAAAAAAAAAAAAAAGTTACTGGTGCCCTTTCATTTATGAGACTCACCTCTAATGTCTGATGTAGAACAAGCACTGACTGAAGCAGACAATGTGGATGGGGAGGGGGTAAAGAAGAGAGGGGAGAAGGAGAGAAGGATGAGGAAAGAAAGACTGCTGCTGAGAGGGGAATTTAAAGAGATTATAAAAGAAACAATTCTTTTTATATGAGCATGATTACTAAAGATGGGTATTAAAAGGTCAAATAAAATGTTTGATTTCTCCGAAATTTCATTTGGATTGAAGTTAGGATTGAAAAACTGTTCCAGATGGATAAAACAATTTTTCTTAATGTTGAGCATGGGGCCTTTTTGTATAACTTTGAGAATTTTCATGTCTTGGTTGATATTAGTCAAGATTCTTAAACACTACTAAAGGTTGGGCCCAACGTGAAGTGAGCTGCTATTAGTTAACGAAATGACGTCACCGTAGGAGCAAAGCAGCAAACAGAACTCACAGCAGATCATAGAGATTACTGCTGTTATAAGATGGTACAGCATAGTTAGTTTTCATTATTTATATTACGAATAAGGCGTACGGTACACTGACCAACGCTTGAAATTTATTAACATTTCCAAGTTCCTCTACAGTTTAAGGAAGGTTACGAGCTCCCAAATCTGTAAACATAAATATTTAGAGATAGGAAATGTTTGTAATATTAAATGTTGACAGTAAAAGCTTTGGAAATGGAACTACCATGTGTTAAGATATGATATACTGACACATTGGCAGGTATCAAGTTTACAGCTAACACTCATTACAACAGCAGCAGAAGCAGGTTCATATTTGAAACCATGCATAGATGTTTCTACTTTTTAAAATTACAGAATAAGAAAGAACAAGAAGACTGGAACTGACAAATTTTTTTTAGGAATACTTGTGCACTTGCTGGGCTACTACTGTAAATGCTACCGGGAAGGTTCTCTGTAGGTATTGCATCTGTTTTCAAGATCTTCTTGGGAGGAAAATGCAGCAATTCAGCTCTTAAATCATGAACATAACTGGCTTCCATAAAATGCTGCGAACACTCAGTAGATGTAGCTACACTGAAGACATTCCTTTTACAATTTTGCAGGTCTGAAGCTTTAGGAAATGAATGATACATGATATCTCCTGCTTTCATCTTTCTGGTATATGACAGACAACCAGTTACTGCACATCCAGGCATTGTTGTCACTTATTTTCAACAGTTATCATCTGCTCGCACCGACACAGAACGGGTCTTATAGCGACCATGGGACAGGAAAGGCCTAGGAATGGGAAGTGGCTGTGGCCTTAATTAAGTTACATCCCCAGCATTTCCCTGGTGTGAAAATGGGAAACCACGGAAAACCATCTTCAGGGCTGCCAACAGAGAAATGTTATTCACATAAAAAAAAAAAATTAAAAAAAAAAAAAAAAAAAAAAAAAAAGCATGCAAATATATACGGTACAGTGATACTATGAACGCACAGAAATTTCAGTCCAGCTACTGTTTGTCCAGCGTTTGTTCACGCAACTAACGAAACAAAAATAAATTCACCTCGCTGCATGAATCCCAGCAACTTATCAGAGATCTCACAGAAACGAACTACGATACACACACTACGCAAAATATGGTAGGCTACTATTCACACCAATTGCAATATTCGTAAAGAAATTACATATAGATATGACAGACAGCGAAAAACAACATGCGCGACGAATCCTCTCGGCCGTTGTTCTTGGCTTTCTGGACCGGGGCCGCTATCTCACCGTCAGATAGCTCCTCAATTCTAATCACGTAGGCTGAGTGGACCTCGAACCAGCCCTCAGATCCAGGTAAACATTTCTGACCTGGCCGGAATCAAACCCGGGGCCTCCGGCTAAGGGGCAGGCATGCTATCCCTACACCACGGGGCCGGCTACCAATTCTATTAATCATAACAATAAGTTCACCAAGTCAGAGCTTCCATACATGTGGGACAGCACATGGGTGATACCAACCATAAGTTCACTAACGTCAACCAAGACATGAAAACTCTCAAAGTTATACAAAAAGGCCCAATATAATGGAAAATTGTTTTATCCATCTGGAACAGTTTTTCAATCTAAATGAAATTTCAGAGAAATCAAACATTTTATTTGAACTTTTAATTCCTATCTTTAGTAATCATGCTCAGATAAAAATAATTCTTTCTTTTATAATCTCTTTAAATTCCCCTCTCAGCAACGGTCTTTCTTTCCTCATCCTTCAGCCCCACCTTAGACACCCCTTCTCTCCTTCTCCCCTCTTTTCTTTACCCCTTCCCCATTCTCTCCCTATCTCCTCCTTTCTTCACATTGCCTGATTCCTCCAGTAGGTCAATGCTTGTTCTACATCAGACTTTAGAGGCGAGTCTCATAAACAATTTTTCTCCGTTTTAATTTTTCCTAATTCTGGCTATCATTTCCAGATTTACTTCTTTGCCTGAGGTCCTACGTCAACTTAAAGACATCATATTTTGACAAGAAGACATAACCATAATTTATGTTTTTATATGTATTTTAATGTTATAATTATTCCTGCAACATTGTAACATTGTCATATATATATATACACTAGAGTCTGTGCTGTGCCACCACCGGAGGCAGTTCTGCCACCAAATTTGATAAGTGGCACGAGAGCTGGAACAGAGTCCACTCAGCCTCACAAGGTCAGATTCTCTCGTCAGCCATGAATGAAGAGGTAGTCTCCTGAATTATGGAAAAAGACACCTAAAATTTTATAGCCATATTCAAAGAATGAACAATGAAAGAGTATGTAATTATGCCTCCTCACTAAAAGTCAAGAATCATTGGATAATTGAAACTGGAAGAAAAAACAGCAAGAGGATGAAGGGAACAAATTCACCTGTCCTTACTTACTTATCACATTATTAAAAAACATTTTTTCAACATCCTTGAAAACGCGTTTTCACTTTCACCAAAGAAAGCGTGTCTACAGGAGAAAATTCCAAGTAACTTCTGACGTTAAAAAAAGTGCAAAATACCCCTACCTGACACCGTCACTTGCACCCTGCCATCACGACGTAGGACATTCGGTCCCGTCATCTCATTTAGGCACGCCGGGCCGCCGCGACCCACGTTGGATGCATTCGTATGTGAACAAGTATCAAGTAAGGATATTTTAGAATAAGGGTACCTCTCGCCCTCTCGTTCGTTCATAAGCAGTGTCTGATTCCTATGGCCACTCAGAATCAGGCTTTCTTATGACATCCCTCGAGAGCGTATTCTCAATAATTTATGCGAACCTCATGGGATTTGAACCCACGAAGTTCGCTTTGGTAGATCAACGCGCTAGCCACTGCGCTAATTTGACCAACTAGCAATACGGAGCTGGATCGCCGTATAGTACACAACTCAATGGTCGTCCCGTGCAGATTATAAAAGTAGCTGACATCAACCAAATACACTCTCTACTGTATTTGCATCAACTCTCTGTCAATACCGTTACTTACACTGTATAATACTATCTTGTGCATCCTCGTTTGCTTAATGCTTCGCTTCATCTTAAACGAGGTTTGTTCCGTTATTTTTCTCACAGATGGCGCGACCTGTTAAGATGGCAAGATAGTTAACATCGTCGCTCATAGAGAGCTCTGTCAACATCTCGTGCAATCACTTTGGTCGATGCTTTTAACTTGATGTTTTTCTTTCGTAATTTTGCTCACAGATAGCGCGAGCAAGCCCGGATGGCGCGGAAGCGTCTGATTGTCTTTTCCATGCAAGACTTGTTTTTTGAATTCTAAACGCAGGAAGCAAACTTAATTTTTTTTTTTTTACCTATGACGGTATTATTCATATCGATAACACTTTTATGACCTATCCGCTTAAATTAACCTATATGTGTAACGATTTAAAATTGAATAGAATAATGAAATATTTCCTTGCATTTCATTTTCTCATCATATATTGAATGCAATGAACCATTGTCAATTGTAATTTTAAACAGGAAAAGAGGATGTCAATAAGATTCACTGACAGTTGCTACTGCCTGCTCCCTTAACTGCACACGTTCTGAAGGAAATTCTGTCGGATCGAACTCTAACCTATAACTAACCTGATACGCACACACCTAGCTTCGTTCGACCTGCTGACGTAACTTTCATGGCAGTAGGCAGGGGCGTACGCAGAAATTATCTTCGGGGACGGATATTAAATATTAACATTTGAGGACTTCAATAAAATATAATAAAATAAATAAAATATAATAATATAATAATAATAATCCGAAGTGAAATATTAATTTTTTTTTTAAATCTTCCTTATTGAAATGAAATAACATATCATAGAATGAAGATTTACTTGCATTTTGTTAGTCATATTTTACTAGAATAACTTAACGTAAACATAATTACACGTCATAAACCATCAATCACTGGTCGTTAGTTTCTTTTGCCACAGGGATTGGAACGTACTCGAACCAGCGTCTCATAAACATCACAGTATTGTAGAAACTATCTTCCTCAGACGGTTGAGGCGCTGGCCTTACGACCCCAACTTGGCAGGTTCGATCCTGGCTCAGTGCGGTGGTATTTGAAGGTGTTCAAATACGTCAGCCTCATGTAAGTAGATTTACTGGCACGTAAAAAAAAACTCCTGCAGGAGAAAATTCTGGCACCTAGGTGTCTCCAGAAACCATAAAGGTAGTTAGCGGGACGTAAAAACAATAACATGATTGTTAGAAAATATTCTCCGGTTAATCCGAAAAGACTCCGGTCTCAATTATTTCGGATTATGAGACTCTACTGTATGTTTTAGTTATCACATGACCTGTTTAATTTTTATTTGGCCACTAAGTGGATGAAACTAGTTGCTAAACTGATGTTATCATTTACTTGACATTTATAGACTGTCAAAAATATGCCCACCTTCCACCTGACAATCCAAAACTTCTAACTTTGTTTCTAAGGACTTTGGTACATGCTTCTTTCCAGGCACACTTTCATACCTTTTTTCCAGCGTTTTAAAAATGAAACCTGTCAAGTGCAACTTTACAGCTCTACTGACCGGAATTGACGATTCACGTCTCAATAAACATAACAGAAGATGCGCGTAGAGATTTGCTTGCCCCGTTTAACTTTACTATTAATAATCTTGACCATAATGGCCAGTATTGGCTCAACAGTGGCTCAATCACAGTAAATAGAGAGATGAATGGTCCACCTAGTCAATACTATGTGTTAATTTTGTTTAAATATTTACAATTAACATTTACATTGTATCTAGAACATGTTTCGAGAATATGCACATTCTGTTCACCAGCTAATTAGGTTAAAATTTGTGTATTACAGTAAGATCTAATGAAAATGGGGGCCCCCTTTAAGAAAGCTAAAACTATGACAAGTACAATATAACATATTAAAAATTGATGGATAGGGGCATGGCATTAAATTCCATCTTGTCATTTCAATATAAACACAGTAGGATGATGTTCGAAGGATCAAAAAGCAACGTCGCCATGAGTTACGTTACGTATGTCTGTACACGCCTTAAGGCATTACAGCTTCCAGCAGTGGCATATACCGAGGACTACCAAGGCTATTGGTGAAGCCCAAACCTCAATTGAGAATAATGGAAGTCTAAAACACATTATAATGTAAGCATCTGGCACCTTGTTCCATTTACAAAACTTGAAAGCAGGGTGAAAAAACGTCGCACTTATTTCCGAAAGCAAAGCATTGGAGACTGATATTGCAGCCGACGGGTAGGAGCGGGGACCAGGGGCTGCCACTGTTGTCCTCACCTCATTACATAGATAACAGAGTGCATTTACTTCTACATCCTTGGAAGACACTGCAGGGCTGCTATTACAGGAGCAATATAGTTTTTTTAATTTATTGGTAGATCTGCTAAAATGAAATGCAATCTTTCAGGTTTAGAGTTCTCTTTCATTGATTTGGAATCGAACCCATGATAATGGGTTGGACGCTATCACGGATCTCCCGAGGAAGCTAAAAGAAAACAATAAAAAAAATATATTATAATGGTGCATGGCATCTGCAGAGGCTTGGTGGTATCCTAATGAGGATAAAATTAATGGCGAAGACTTTAATTTGCTAAACCTTAGGCTACCATCTCCACTGATCAGGGCATTGGCAGTAGCTTGTGAAGTAGCCTTCACAACACACCAGACTACTCTGTTGGCTATTCGCTGCAGCTCAAAACGCTGAAGTCTTGACGTTCACCTAAGTCTACATTCCAGCATACGCCACTGTTACACCCGATTTTGGTGTTAAGTCTAATGCTGCCATCTGTTAACCTGCACTCAATCTCAGTAACAATTGTCACTGTAAGATGGGAATGGTGGATCCTATCATGAAATTACCTACTTTCAAACCTGACTTATAATCAGAATATGGGGGTGGGTGTAGATGTAGTTGATCACATCTATGAGGAAAGCTGTGAAGTAGTATCAGAAACTGTTTCTTCCCATGTTGGACATAGCAATTTACAACAGCCTAGTCATTTGGCGAGCCCTAAATGTTGGGAAGAAAATGACGGGGCTAAAAGAGAGACATCCAAGATCTCCAAGGTTCCATCCACAGAGAAGAAAAATTATGCTGGTTGGCGTATATACCATACTAAACCCAACATGTAAAGGTAAGATACAAATATATGTCAAGAATATGTTTCCCCAAGACAATCATTCAGTAAAATACAACACATATTTGTATGAGAATAATCTACGTCTATAACGTGTGGTAGTTTTGTCGTCCACAACGGGGAACAGGTTAAAAAGCTGATGTTCGCAAGGAAAAACATATTACTTCACTTTGTGTTTTTAGGATGGAGGCTAAACTAAGACTTTAAAAATTATACTTTCCCATAACTTTGACTTTAGTTTCATCTTGAAGCATCGATGTCTTGCAGGAAACCGTGCAAGTGCAATTGAACCTGGAGATACATTTGTTATTTTAACAATAATCAAAATTCTTGTACATCTCAGCCTTATCTCGGGTCTGTGTTTGTTACCTTCTGTCCATTTTAATTTTGGTTTAATCATAATTAAAATAAAGTCCAATAAAACGGTACATAACAACATCCCCAGCAGTGTCTCTTTTTACTCATGTAACAGACAGTACATTCCACAGATTCATTTCTTCTTTCCTAGTCTAAGCAAGACACCACTTCCAACTAAGAACTGCAGATCATTCAGGTGGCTCTTCTCTCTTGCTAACAACTTTTCTTTCCAAGATCATGCAGAGGAAGAATCATCTTGAAAAATCTGGCCCTTGCTGTGATGGGGAGGCTTGGGCGTCCTAATGAAGCAGAGAGTCGAGCTGTAGGTGCAGCTTTTTGGCAGTCTCGATGATTGGGTGATATGGCCTTGTAATAATATTCAACTGATTTGATCCTCATAGCTTTGCCAACAGCTGTAATGATAGCCTAGGCGTCCCTGAAGAGGCATACTAGGGAAATGAGGAGTGAGGTTGTTTCCCATTGCTTTCCTCACTGAGCCAGAAGTTGCCATTACATATCAGTTTGCCAAGGCCACTGAAATGCATGCACCAACCGACCCCATGAGCAACATTTTCACACCATTCATAACAGGGTCTGGCTGCATAAGGACTGGTATTACTAGCATCACTCATATCTCTGTCAATTTCATATTGTCAAAGTCAATGAAAGTAACAATACCAGAAGACACTGTAACCACTACATTTCGCCAGCAAAAGCTGTGATGATGCTGCCATGCGTCTGAAAGCAACGGGAAACTACAGCTGCAACTAACTCCTGAGGACATGCAGCTCTCTGTATGAATGATGATGACGGGTTAAATATTCCAGAGGTAAAAATAATTTATCAGACACTGAGCAAGAGCACTCCGAGTAGTTGTTGTTGCCAGTTCCAAGACTGGATAAAGGAGGACGCTAAAAGAAAATATCTTGAGGTACCTTAGTTGTACTACTGAGATAGATTAATATCGAGAATTTAAATAATCAGCAGATCTGACTACAATTTAAAAAAAAAAGAGATGAACAATGATTATGATCTTAAAACAAAATCTCCAAAATCTCAGTCAACGGCCCCTCATAATGGTACTTATTTCTCGCGCAGTGCTACTAATCATAAGTAATGTAGGCTTACGATGCTCCACAGATTGTGGTACGTAGACCTATGGTCCTCATGTAATGGTACTAATTACAAGTAGTCACATGGGTCTAATTCAATCATCTCTTGGTCGCCCCTTTTAGTTGCCTCTTACGACAGGCAGGGGATACCGTGGGTGTACTCTTCGTCTGCATTCCCCACCCACAGGGGGTTGTGTGTGTCTGCCGGCAAGCTGGTGAGTGCCCCCCTATCCGCCTCCTGGGACGTACCATGTGGGGGGTATCGCCTCTCTCCCGATACACCAGTGTATCAGATCTTTCCAGCATTTCATCTGCACCTTTAATATCACTACAATGTGCAAAAGTGGCAAATTCAAATAACTAACAAACACCTTGGATAAATTCAACATCCAAATTGTATTAGCACTTCAAGAAACCAGGGATAATGATGAAAATAACTTTGAATCAGGAAATTATAGAATCTATGAAGGCCTTTGCAATTTGGAATTGGATTTATAACTAAAAACTATTACATCACATCAGGCTGCCCTTGGAAAGAATTTCATTGCTAACCATCAAATTCGGAAACAAAGCTTATACTCTGATCAATTTACATGCACCAACAAACAATACAATAAAAATGATCTCTAAAACGTAGAGGAATTGATAGACAAAATTCTGAAACACCACATCTAAATTTTACAGGAAGATTTGAACGCGCAAGTTGGAAGGGAAGGGAAACGAAACTCAGAACTACTTTACCCAGCTCATACAAGAAGCAGTTGAAATAAAGAAAGGTTGATAAGCTTCTGGGACAACTTTAACTTAAAATTAATCACAATTATAAGGATTGAAATTACGAGATTAAAACTAATGTCGACTCATTTCTTGGCACTTTCACACAAAAAAGTGACTTGGTGATCTCCGAACCTTCATTTAGAAGAATTTCAATTAGACCATGTAGCAATTTGCAATAAAACTCAAAAGGAAATTACGAATGTCAACATTAAGAAAAGAGTCATCGGGTTTGATCACCACGTATGTATCTCTTGAATTTCAACCACGACCAGAACAATAAAACAGCTGAGAAATGAGGTTTCTGACAAAGCAACTGAACTTGAATTAAAGCCTGGCAAAATTTGAATTCACTGAAAACCATACAAAAATAGGATGAACTCCTCAAAATTCAAAAACAAGTTTCGAAAACCATCAGATCAGAAAAACGCAATTAAAATAAAAGAAGATCAATGGAAATTCAACAGGATTTCAAGAAAAATACTACAACAAAATTTTATAAAATAGAGAAGAATGATCAAATTATAAGGTTCCTATTCTTCGTTCAAGGAAGATTGCAAACTTGTCACAAATTATTATAAATATCTGTTAAATTGTCAGCTCCCTATTTCAGACTCAGAATCACGTTAGGAGAAGTCAAACAAATGTGGAAAAGAAGATATATGGATTAGAGAAAAAGTTCCTGATGAGTGGAAGTGTGCCTTGCATTAGAAAGTGGATAAAACTGATGTCAATAACTACAGAGGAATATCAATGTTACCACTAGCAAACCAATTAATAGGTGAATATCTGGCAGGTTTCAGAAAAAGATCATGTGTAGGACAAAGTTTTAGTCTCAAAACCACCTTAAAAATAGATAAAACCAGACAAACTGTGACAGATTTTCTACATTTCAAGAAAAGCATATGATTCTTTATATAGACAAACACGTTTCGATGTGCTAGAAGAGTTTAGAGTAGATAAGAAAACAACAAATTTGATCAGACAGACACTCAGACACAGCACCTCGAAAGTTATTTCTTAACCTTTTGATATTATGACAAGATGGCATATCTCCATTATTGTTAGAGAAAGTAATCTGAACCTGGGAAAAAGAAGCATAAGATAATTAAAGATAAAATTCACATCAAATGTTTGGTCTTTGCAGATGATCTGATAAATAGGCAGTCCCTGGAAAAACTTCATGCATTTGCATCTCAAACTGGACTCCAAATCTCAGTTGAGAAAACACCTTGATAAACAACCTCTGTCAAAACCATCCAACCATCTGGATTAAATCATGGAGCAAACAGAGAGAGGATGTTCAAATTACAATAAGCCTACAGAATCACATGGAACACTAACTTAAAACACTACAACACTGTAATCTCTGTAGTCTCTGTGCTGTGCCACCACCGGAGGCAGCTCTGCCACCAAATTTGATAAGTGGCACGAGGGCTGGAACAGGGTCCACTCAGCCTCACAAGGTCAGATTCCCTCGTCAGCCATGAATGAAGAGGTAGTCTCCTGAATTATGGAAAAAGACACCTAAAATTTTATAGCCATATTCAAAGAATGAACAATGAAAGAGTATGTAATTATGCCTCCTCACTAAAAGTCAAGAATCATTGGATAATTGAAACTGGAAGAAAAAACAGCAAGAGGATGAAGGGAACAAATTCACCTGTCATTACTTACTTATCACATTATTAAAAAACATTTTTTCAACATCCTTGAAAACGCGTTTTCACTTTCACCAAAGAAAGCGTGTCTACAGGAGAAAATTCCAAGTAACTTCTGACGTTAAAAAAAGTGCAAAATACCCCTACCTGACACCGTCACTTGCACCCTGCCATCACGACGTAGGACATTCGGTCCCGTCATCTCATTTAGGCACGCCGGGCCGCCGCGACCCACGTTGGATGCATTCGTATGTGAACAAGTATCAAGTAAGGATATTTTAGAATAAGGGTACCTCTCGCCCTCTCGTTCGTTCATAAGCAGTGTCTGATTCCTATGGCCACTCAGAATCAGGCTTTCTTATGACATCCCTCGAGAGCGTATTCTCAATAATTTATGCGAACCTCATGGGATTTTTTTTTTATATAATGATGAATTAAACACACTGTGTACTTTTAACAATTAGTAGTTATAAGGTCCCTTGAAAGTTATCATCGTTTGCATAGAAGTTCAGGGAATTTTTCCTCTCCTTACAATCGATCAAGTGGTACTGAGGGCAATACAAGCCGCAGAGCGTACAGGAACACTGGGTTGAAGCATGATGGTAACCTCGTTGGTGACAAATTCTATGATGAAAGCCATGCGCTGCAGTCCGTGTGAAGACATGTCGGAGTTCAAAGTTGGACTCTTTCCATACATCTGTGTTCATTGCTGGAGTTTCGTAGAAGTCTGGATCTATTGCTGCAAGCTTTTGCTGTCTTTGCTCGATGTGGGCTTCATATGCTGGGATGGATTCTAGATTATTGTTCATCATTATCTCCCTTATGAAAAAGTCTGTGTCTACCAGTTTGTACACTAACCGTGTCCGAACTGTTCTGTGTAGTCGTAGTGCTCTTTTCAAGTAGGTGGCTTTCACAGCTTCCAGTCTCCCCAGGTTGGCCATAGTGAGGTGCTTCCATATTTTGCTGATGGCATAGCAGGCTATTGGAGCTATCTTAATGTTAAAGAGAATGAGGGCGGATCTTACTGATAGTTTCTCAATGCTTTTTATTTCAAATATGGATTTGATCGCTGCGGTGCAATGTTCCTCTATGTGTTTAGTAAACGTCTTCCCAGTTACTTGCAAAGTTAAGCCTAGATAGCGGTACGAGTTTACCAGCTCTATTTTGTCATTGCCGCACTCGAAGACATCTTCTGTGGAGATATTTCCTCCTCGCCTAAATTTCATAACTTTTGTTTTGCTGGTATTTATCTCTAGATCATTTCTCAGTGACCATTCGTTTAGCTTATTGAGTCCTTGCTGCAGGGATTTTCTGTTTTTTTGATAACAATATCATGTCATCAGCGTACATGACCATTGCAATATCTTACGAGGCCACCTCACTGATGACATCGTGAGTCAACAGATTAAAAAGCATTGGACTGAGAGGGTCCCCTTGGAGTACGCCATTAGTCTGGGCTATAAGTCCAGACCGGCCTACTTTATCACTAACCGTAAGCCAGTTAGAACTTAGTATATCTTCCAATAAGTGCAATAGTGGATTCCCTGGTCCTAAGATAAAAGATAGTTTCCTAAGTAGAATGGTTCTGTTAACTCCATCGAACGCTTTAGTGTAGTCCACAAAGATAGCGTAGACGAAGCCTCCAGTTATGCTTGTAGCATCCCATATAATGCTAAGTACCCTCTCAATTGCTTGGATTGTTGATCTTCCGGCAGTAAATCCATACTGTTCTTCTGGTATGTACATCATGGCTTGTGGTAGGATGCGGTCTAATATTAACTTGGTAAATACTTTAAAAGGAGCACATTCGAGGGCTATCCCACGATAGGAATCTGGAGAGTCCTTTGGCCCTTTTCCTTTATATAGCACCTGGATAGTAGATTCCCTCCACCTCCTAGGGATTTTCCTGCGTACGATGCATTCATTGAATATTGCTGTCCATATAACTACCGTTAGAGGAACTGAACCCACGAAGTTCGCTTTGGTAGATCAACGCGCTAGCCACTGCGCTAATTTGACCAACTAGCAATACGGAGCTGGATCGCCGTATAGTACACAACTCAATGGTCGTCCCGTGCAGATTATAAAAGTAGCTGACATCAACCAAATACACTCTCTACTGTATTTGCATCAACTCTCTGTCAATACCGTTACTTACACTGTATAATACTATCTTGTGCATCCTCGTTGCTTAATGCTTCGCTTCATCTTAAACGAGGTTTGTTCCGTTATTTTTCTCACAGATGGCGCGACCTGTTAAGATGGCAAGATAGTTAACATCGTCGCTCATAGAGAGCTCTGTCAACATCTCGTGCAATCACTTTGGTCGATGCTTTTAACTTGATGTTTTTCTTTCGTAATTTTGCTCACAGATAGCGCGAGCAAGCCCGGATGGCGCGGAAGCGTCTGATTGTCTTTTCCATGCAAGACTTGTTTTTTGAATTCTAAACGCAGGAAGCAAACTTAATTTTTTTTTTTTACCTATGACGGTATTATTCATATCGATAACACTTTTATGACCTATCCGCTTAAATAAACCTATATGTGTAACGATTTAAAATTGAATAGAATAATGAAATATTTCCTTGCATTTCATTTTCTCATCATATATTGAATGCAATGAACCATTGTCAATTGTAATTTTAAACAGGAAAAGAGGATGTCAATAAGATTCACTGACAGTTGCTACTGCCTGCTCCCTTAACTGCACACGTTCTGAAGGAAATTCTGTCGGATCGAACTCTAACCTATAACTAACCTGATACGCACACACCTAGCTTCGTTCGACCTGCTGACGTAACTTTCATGGCAGTAGGCAGGGGCGTACGCAGAAATTATCTTCGGGGACGGATATTAAATATTAAAATTTGAGGACTTCAATAAAATATAATAATGTTGGGTTTATATTGTGAAATCAGAAACATTAAATTACATACATACATACATACATACATACATACATACATACATACATACATACATTATCATTATAGACTGTTATGCCTTTCAGCGTTCAGTCTGCAAGCCTCTGAGAATTAACTAAACGTCGCCACAATCCTCGATTTGCAACTAGTGTTGTGGCCTCATTTAGTTCTATACCTCTTATCTTTAAATCGTTAGAAACAGAGTCTAACCATCGTCGTCATGGTCTCCCTCTACTTCTCTTACCCTCCATAACAGAGTCCATTATTCTCCTAGGTAACCTATCCTCCTCCATTCGCCTCACATGACCCCAACACCGAAGCCGGTTTATGCGTACAGCTTCATCCATCGAGTTCATTCCTAAATTAGCCTTTATCTCCTCATTCCGAGTACCCTCCTGCCATTGTTCCCACCTGTTTGTACCAGCAATCATTCTTGCTACTTTCATGTCTGTTACTTCTAACTTATGAATAAGATATCCTGAGTCCACCCAGCTTTCGCTTCCGTAAAGCAAAGTTGGTCTGAAAACAGACCGATGTAAAGATAGTTTCGTCTGGGAGCTGACTTCCTTCTTACAAAATACTGTTGATTGCAACTGCGAGCTCACTGCTTTAGCTTTACTACACCTTGATTCAATCTCACTTACTATATCACCATCCTGGGAGAACACACAACCTAAATACTTGAAATTATCGACCTGTTCTAGCTTTGTACCACCAATCTAACATTCAAGTTTCTTGGATTTCTTACCTACTGACATCAATTTAGTCTTTGAAAGGCTAATTTTCATACCATACTCATTGCACCTATTTTCAAGTTCCAAGATATTAGACTGCAGGCTTTCGGCACAATCTGCCATTAAGACCAAGTCGTCAGCATAGGCCAGACTGCTTACTACATTTCCACCTAACCGAATCCCTCCCTGCCATTTTATACCTTTCAGCAGATGATCCATGTAAACTACGAACAGCAAAGGTGAAAGATTACAGCCATGTCTAACCCCTGTAAATACCCTGAACCAAGAACTCATTCTACCATCAATTCTCACTGAAGCCTAATTGTCAACATAAATGCCTTTGATTGATTTTAATAATCTACCTTTAATTCCATAGTCCCCCAGTATAGCGAACATCTTTTCCCTCGGTACCCTGTCATATGCTTTCTCTAGATCTACGAAACATAAACACAACTGCCTATTCCTCTCGTAGCATTTTTCAATTACCTGGCGCATACTGAAAATCTGATCCTGACAGCCTCTCTGTGGTCTGAAACCACACTGGTTTTCATCCAATTTCCTCTCAAGGACTGATCGCACCCTCCCTTCCAAGATGCCAGTGAATACTTTGCCTGGTATACTAAGCAATGAGATACCTCGATAGTTATTGCAATCCTTCCTGTTCCCTTGCTTATAAATAGGTGCAATTACTGCCTTTGTCCAATCTGAAGGTACCTTACCAATACTCCACGCTAATTTTACTACTCTATGAAGCCATTTCATCCCTGCCTTCCCACTATACTTCACCATTTCAGGTCTAATTTCATCTATTCCTGCTGCCTTATGACAATGGAGTTTATTACCATCCTTTCCACTTCCTAAAGCATAATTTCACCAACATCATTTTCCTCCTCCCCATGAGCTTGGCTGTTTGCAACACCACCATGATGATTTCCTTTTACATTGAGAAGATGTTCAAAATATTCCCTCCACCTCTCCAGTGATTCCCTGGGATCTATTATGACTTCACCTGAATTACTCAAAACACTGTTCATTTCCTTTTTCCCCTCCCTTCCTAAGATTCTTTATTACTGTCCAGAAAGGTTTCCCTGCTGCTTGACCTAGCCTTTCCAGGTTATTACCAAAATCTTCCCATGACTTCTTTTTGGATTCAACAACTATTTGTTTCGCTCTGTTTCTTTCATCTACGTACAAATCCCTGTCTGCCTCGGCCCTTGTTTAAAGCCATTTCTGATAAGCCTTCTTTTTACGTTTACAGGCTGCTCTCACTTCATCATTCCACCAAGATGTTCGCCTTTTCCCATCTTTACACACAGTTGTTCCTAGGCATTCCCTTGCTGTTTCTACTACAGCATCCCTGTATGTCACCCATTCACTTTCTATATCGTGAACCTGCTTACTGTCTACTGTTCGAAACTTCTCACTAATCATATCCATGTATTTCTGTCTAATTTCCTCGTCCTGGAGATTTTCTACCCTTATTCGTTTGCAGACAGATTTCACTTTCTCTACCCTAGGCCTAGAGATACTTAGTTCACTACAGATCTAATAGTGATCTGTATCATCGAAAACTCCCCGAAAAACTCGTACATTCCTAAAAGATTTCCTGAATTCAAAGTCTGTTAAGATATAGTCTATTATGGATCTGGTACCCCTAGCCTCCCATGTGTAGCGGTGAATAGCCTTATGCTTGAAGAATGTATTCGTAACTGCTAAACCCATACTAGCACAGAAGTCCAGCAAACGCTTCCCATTCCCATTAGCTTCCATATCTTCCCCACATTTACCAATCACCCTTTCGTATCCTTCAGTTCTATTCCCAACTCTCGCATTGAAATCGCCCATTAGCACTATTCTATCCTTGCTGTTGACCCTGACCACAATGTCACTCAATGCTTCATAAAACTTGTCAACTTCATCCTCATCTGCACCCTCACATGGTGAATACACAGACACAATCCTTGTCCTAATTCCTCCCACTGACAAATCTACCCACATCATTCGCTCATTTACGTGCCTAACATAAACTATGTTGCGTGCAATGGTATTCCTGATAAAGAGCCCTACCCCAGACTCTGCCCTTCCCTTTCTAACACCCGTCAAGTACACTTTATAATCTCCTATCTCTTTCTCCTTATCTCCCCTTACCCGAATATCACTTACTCCTAGCACATCCAGATGCATCCTCTTTGCTGACTCGGCCAGTTCTACCTTCTTTCTTCCATAAGCCCCATTAATATTGATAGCTCCCCATCGAATTCCATTTTGTTCGCCAAGTTGTTTCCAAGGAGTCCCTCGCCTGTCAAATGGGAGTGGGACTCCATTACTCCCATAGGTCCGAGGCTTGCTTAAAGTGTTCTGAGGTCGGTAAATTCATGAAGCAGGATGCTGCCCTACTTGCACATAGTCCAAGTGAGGATCTCTCCTCTAACGGGTTATGGACCACCGGTGAATTGTATAGTCCTAGCCGCCTGAGCAGAAGGAGGGCCAGGACTCAGAATATGTCCGAGATGCCCACTCCCATTCCATAGCAACTGGTATCCCGACTCTCAGGACCACTTACTAGGCCACTCAGCCGTTGCCCATGGTTCACGAACTAGGACGTGACTACAGTAACCCACAAACATGAACATTAAATTATAATTATCAAAATAACACTATCATTTAATTAAAGACACATCACACCGGCAACAAATGTCTGTCCACAGAAAACAACATTACTAGTTTATTTCACAAGGCATACTGTCTGGTGTGTCTGAAGTTCTAAATTATTCATCACATATTTTACCAGTTTGTGTCATCCATAGTTCACAAAGCCCTGTGCAGTTGGTCATTCACCTTCCGGCTTTTCCACATGACCACACTTCCTCTCACTCAAGTCTGGCGGTAAAGGTAAAATCCCTTCTCTTAAAATCAAAAGACCGTCTTATGAATACCCTTTTTTTGCAGTTGGCTTTATGTTGCACCGACAAAGACGGGTCTTATGGCAATGATGGGATAGGAAAGGCTAGGAGTGGGAAGCAAGCAGCAGTGGCCTTAATTTAGGTACAGCCCCAGTATTCCTCATAATACCCTTTTCACCTTTGGTAATGATGTATGTGAAATGCGATGTAGAATATAACACAGACTGAAGATGAAATGCCAGATCAAGCTCACTGTAATATTTATTAATGGATACATCAGCACATTTTTGGCAATTATGTAGTTTACATTAAGAGGAAAAGATAGAGCCACCTAATTTCTTCATTTACATGGTTGCCACAATTAATTACAAGTTCTAAACTACAACTCCTCTGTGTACGCCCCTCGCAATAGTAGGTCAATTCCCACGTGGAAGATTTTACCCGACAAGAAATATTTGAAGTCAACCATAGACAACGAAACAGAGATCTTGAAACTGAAATGCAGGCAGCGTAGATGAGTCCATTTATGCACTTACGTGTATCGTGCCAGTTTCCTTTCTCTTTCTGCTTGAGAATAAGATACCTGCATTCTAGAGGATGTGTGCATCACTACACAGTTTTCTAATATGGACTGACAGTATAAATCACCATCTTTTCGCCAATATGATCTGGCGAGGATTCCTATAATTAATCCAACTCCTTCAAACCTCTTAAGATTCTCAATGAATTGGCTCGCTATCAGTCTGACATTTAATATCGTGTAGTGCGAAAGCAAGACACGGCCCAGTGTGAATAAATCAGACAATAACAGTGTCACTACACCAGATGAACAGAGCAAAATAAAGCAGACATACAACTAAGGTTTGGAAGTTTATGACCGAAAGAAATACAAAATATGTTAAATATGACCGAATCGAGGTGAAATATGACTTATGGAATTTACCGACAGGGAGCAGATATTAGAGTATTAGTAACATTCAACGCCTTGTGATTAGTGCTAATACAGCAGACTGAGCTGCAGTACATTAAAATATGCATTCACATTAAATAGCTTTATTGGCGCTAACTTAATCCTTTACTGCAGTGTGTTAATTACTTTTAACCTACGTATGTGAGGAGTAAGGTCACACACATTGTGGACAACGGCGCAACTTGAACTGTACAGTCAAACATACACACACATATATATACCAGTGATGGCTTTTTTTTTTTTTTTTTTTTACATAATAGATGGCAAAACAGCCATACAACCAAAGGTATTCCTTCCAACTCATCAACATCCATGCGTACCAACCAGCTACTAAAATGTGTCCATTCCTCCTCTGAAGGGGTAATGCGTCTCTTAGGCCGGGAGATGTGTTACAGTGAAGGAGATGCACAAAGGTGAGGGGGTCAATGCCTTAGTGCAAGAGAATGGACAGCAGAGCCGTGGCCACTTGTGGGCTGAGACCCACTGACCTTAATAAGATTTTGTGAGTCTGCCTCTGTGGTGTGATTACCTGCCACCCCCGGAGGCCTGGGTTCGATTCCCACCTCAGCCATCCTGGAAGTGGTTTTCCCACTTCTCCATGCAAATGCCAGGATGGCCACGTCTGCTTCCTTCCCTCTTCCTTGTCTATCCCTTCAAATCTTCCCATCCTTCCCACAAGGCCCCTGTTCAGGATAGCAGGTAATGGCGCCTGGGCGATGTACTGGTCCTCCTCCCCAGTTGTATCCCCAACCCAATGTCTCGTCCGAAGGAAAAACCAAGCCTGGAGGGTAAACAGATTAAGAAGAAGATTTCATGAAGCGATTAAGGCAAACCACATCACATACGAGTGTTAATGTACGCAAATTGAACTTTAAAGCCAAACGCAAACAATTGATGAATAGAAGGTTAACTTCAGATGCTTCGCAAAACAGAACTGTTACTGAAGATCTCTTCACCAAACTCTTTCACATAATTTCTTAATTTTACAACTTCACTGCACAGTCTCTTGAAATTCGTTGGTGGTGATAGGGAAATACCCATCCAGGATGGAGTGGGCACGAGCTCGCTAACTGTATATCAGACAACCTTGCACAGCACCTCTTTCTCGGAACCAGGTTTGGTCTATTCCGTATGTCTTCTATAATATTTGGACATCCTTTGTTCAAAACTCTACATAGATAACATGTACGCCTCAATTAAAAATGCTCAAAATATAACCTTATATCTGTAAAATGAGCAAAATCTGACTGAAACAATGAAAATGGCTTTAAACAGGGTCAGTGACCGGTCATCACACTTATTCCTGGTAGAATAAGCTCAGGAAAGATTTATGACTTAACACAACACGAGGAATGAGAGTGAAGACCAAGACCCATTAACATGGGATTTATGCTAAATGTTCCCAGCTCTTCTGCTCACATTTCATTCCATTATCAGACGAACCATCTAAATACAAGAACATAACTTTCATTCTGTATAAAATATTAGCAGACCAGGTAAAAAATAGTCAGACCTAAAGTACATCCTTTTGAGTAGCTACTGCAAACACACCACCACAGAAATTGTTGTTCTTACAGACAAAAGAGTTCATCAACTTTTTGTAAAAATATTTCATGCATTTGTATCACTCCAAGGTGTTGAAAGTTAACGACTGCACATGAACAGATGTTGTTTTTACTTTTACTTTTTACCAGTTGCTTTACGCCGCACTGTCACAGATAGGTCTTACGGCAATGAAGAGCTAGTGGCCGTGGCCTTAATTAAGCTACAGCCCCACGATTTGCCTGGTGTGAAAATGGGAAACCACAGCAAACCATCTTCAGTGGGGCTCGAACCCACTATCCCTCGAATGCAAGCATGCTTTCCATATTTGAAAGCCTGTGACTTTATATGTGACAGCAGAAATAATACATACAATTTTCAACATTTAACTGTGAGTTGAAAAAACTGTTATGCTTAAACTCTTCACCCAAAAAAAAAAGAGTAAAAAACAGGAATAAAAAGGCACATGGATATATGAAACAGCAACCGCAGATCCCTTTCCAGCAGCAGTCGAGACCAATGCTTCGTCTTGATTGATGCCATTCTGGAAAAAGTTCACTCACACAAGTAACTTGAAGCGAAGGATAATACCACGCTCATTGCTTTTCTAGATAAATTGAGATATTCATTCCGAATCTACACCCAAATATTTTCAAGAGACTTTGACTTAAATTCACTTCAAAGTGTTCTGTCACTTGAGAGTTCTATTAGCTCCTCCTGTTCTACCATTGACAAGTGGGCTGTTACATTCGTATCAAACGGACTGCGAATCCAGTTATACTCAGCTAAAGGTTCTGGAAATTTATCCTCGGAATTGTTTTCGAGGTGCGCTACGGCAATTCCACTAATTTTACCAAAATTAACTCATTTTCCTCCAGGAATTCATTCGGACAAGAAAACATCTGGGTTTTCCTAAGTTCTCTCTTACACCCATGCACTTTCTCGCTTAGAAAGACAACATTACTACAATTGATCAATACCATGGTATTGAATAGGTGGACCCTTCTCTACCCTTTTATGGCAAAGATCATTCAGTTTCTCAAATACGTTAGCCAGGTAGCACAGTGTTAGAAGCCATTTTTCATCCAGAAACAGAGCTGCAAGTGTAGGATCAATGTGCAATAAGAAAAGACGAAGTTCATTCTTCGGCTACAGAACGTGACTAAGGACAAAACAACCAATGCACCTCCGTGTGCTATAGAAGCGAATCATGTGTAAATCCTCGCCAAAAAATAAAAATGGAAAACAGCTTACTGTTTGAAGTTCTTGCAACACTAACTGCATTGTTCAGCACTGAAGCCAATGCCTCCCTGTTTATCTCGCAATGTATGAATTGTGAACCCCTTGCTGCCGCACCATCGGTACGAGGGTAATCCCAAAAATAAGGTCTCCTATTTTTAAAAAAATACAGAACTCTGTTTGTGTGGCTGTTGGTCACAATGTTGTGAAGAACATTTCCCGTGCTCGCCACAACGAGGCACTCAAGACTTGGCTTGGCAGCCGTTGGGAATGGAGCTCCCGTGGGATGTTACTGCCAAGTGCATGTTCGTAAGTGGCGTAGAGAGTTTGCAGCCCGTTGGACAGAAATTCACAACGAACAAAGGAGCAGGAGGCTGTCAATTTCCGTCGAGACAGTCGTAAAGGTTGAGCAAACCATGCGTGAAGATCGGCGGATCACCCTGGATGATCTCTGCACTTTGGTTGCTGAGGTTTCCCGAAGCACCGCTCACAGAATTTAAACGGAAAAGTTGAAATACCAGAAGGTGTGCGCAAGATGGGTGCCAGTACCGAAGATGAGGTTTACACCATTGAAGCACAGAGTTGAAATATCATGCATTTTCAACACTCCAGAAATGTGCCCAATGGTCAGAATGCCAGCGTTAATAACAGTGGTACCTGTAAAGAAAAGGACCCATGCCGAAGTCCCAAAATTACGAGATGATGCATTTGCACATAGTGTTTGAGTTTATGACGTATCTGGATACCAGTTTGTGCAATACATGGTTTCACAAAAAATAAACTGGAATATTTACAGAAAAGCGTGAAAATCATAGGCTGTCCACACAAAGCTTCACAAATGTACAAGATCACCGATATCAAAGCAGATTAGTTCCATGTTCTGTATTGATGTTAAGACTAATAATAATAATAATAATAATAATGTTTTTTGCTTTACGTCCCACTAACTACTCTTTTACAGTTTTCGGAGACGCCGAGGTGCCGGAATTTAGTCCCGCATGAGTTATTTTACGTGCCAGTAAATCTACCGACATGAGGCTGACGTATTTTAGCACCTTCAAATACCACCGGACTGAGCCAGGATCGAACCTGCCATGTTGGGGTCAGAAGGCCAGCGCCTCAACCGTCTGAGCCACTCAGCCCGGCAATGTTAAGACTAGTATGGCAAGCGTTTTACTTCCACCTAATCGATACCAAGCTGTCATACAAACTACTGTATTATATACATGTACAAATGTCACTAGTTTCAACTCGACAGATGAGTAATCATCAGCTGTTAGGCCCTTCAAATATAACATTATTATCGTCAAAGGATAGTACTTTAATGATGCTTCTGGAAACCTCCATCTCAATGGATGAATGGATTCATCTGAAACTCTTCCAGCCGGTTATGAAGAGTCGTAGTCTACATGGAAGAGTCTGAACAGGCTGCGGTCTGGGGTCGGTCATCTAAGAACAATATGAAGAAGTGGGGTCTATCTTAAGAGTCAACCCTCTGTGCCTGCGGAGAAAAACAAACCATGGCGCACCTCCTTAATTGCAACTCCTGCCCTCTCGTTTGCACCGTGCAAGATTTGGTGAAGGCCACACCAAATGGTCGAGATCTAGCCAAATTCTGGTCCGATATGATATAATTGTTACTTGAATGTACCTTTATATGTTTTCACCAGTCAGGCCTATCTAATTATTTCTCATTCTTAATTAATAATTTATATGATGTATTGCTTCTGATATGAATAAATAAATATCATCAAAGAATCATACAACTCTATTTAGAATGTCTGAAACAACAAAATATCCCTTTTTAAAAACGTGTATTGAAATAAGAAGGTATTTAAAAAAAATATGGCCTCATAACACCAAATGATTTGCCCGTCATTAAACTGTAAAGATTTATACTCAAATAATTAGTTTAACTTTCATCAAAGGTATTGCTGAAAATAGTCACTGAAGGAGAATTACTGCATTGAAAGGTAGCATTTAAAACATTTAATGTACCATTCCCAGATGCTATGATTTGAAGTATGTGCCACTGAATTCAATCTGAGAGTTCCAGAGTTCCTCCCCACTAGATATAATTTCCTAACACTGTCCAGTTGGAACTTCCTAAGGCCTCCTATGGCGCTTATTGGGTAGATGATATCACATTGCAGTCAGGAAGACAAATTACTCCACATACCACTGAATTACTCTCCAAATCCCATTGAAAATACGTGGACCATAACATTCAGTCTTGCACCAATGACTTCTCAACATTATGTGTGTAACAAGATATCAAGACTAAGGGGGAAAAAAGTGGCATTTAGTCCATTTAATTACAAACTAACTTTTCTGTATTATGCACAAATACCTTCTCCTTTATACTGTACGTATTTGTTTGAAGTCTGAGCAGTAACTAACTGCTCACAAGATGTTACGAGAATTTGGATGTTTATCCCGTCGCGTCTTCACGAATAAGAACCTTACCGTGCTGTTGTTGCATTATGGTTGTGAAACTTGGACCCTCTAATGTCAGGATATCAAAAGGCTACAGTGCTTCCATCTGCAACATCAAATCCGAGGACCTTGCAGTATTGAGGCTACCGACTCAGATGGATACGGCACATGAAACCAGGCTTCCTCGCCAACTCCCGTATGGTGAACTAACTCTGATCTGGCACAAGACTTCATGGAGCCCCTCTGAGGCATTTCAAGGATTACCTAAAGCACACTTGCTAAGAATTGTACAAATTGGCACCAAAATGTTTCTGCATCAGAGGATAAAAAACAACAACGGAAGCTAACCCCACCCATTCTATGTGATCTGTGTGGAGGTATGCCAAGATCGGGCTACTAAGTCACCTTATGACTCATCATCGCGGAGCCAAAACTACTGGACATAAATAAATGAAATTTGGGGGAAATATTTATACCTCACTAAGGTAGGATTTTTGGACATTCCACCATGAACTATAGTGGCATACAACATAACACACAAACAATCCAGGGCTCTCCTGTCCATATTGTACTGTCTTCTATTGCAAGCTATTAAACAGATTATTTTCTTTAAAGGAAACACATTCTGTTGCTCTATTATAATTGCAAATATTCTTGAGGTTGAAAATGCGCTCAAGAGCATGAAGAAAGGAAAGGCAGTGGGCGTAGATGAACTAAGTGCAGATATGTTGAAAGCAGCTGGAGTTCCAGGAATCCAATGGCTCTATAGACTGCTCAACAAGATATGGGAGGAAAATACTATTCCTGAGGACTGGAAGATGGGCATCATTGTACCTCTGTTCAAGAAAGGAAGCCGACGAAAATGTACTAATTACCGTGGTATCACACTACTGTCTCATGTCCTGAAAATATTGGAAAAAATAATAGAGACCAGAATCAGAGATATTGTTGAACCAATTTTGGAAGAAGAGCGGTATGGTTTCAGACCAGGAAGGTCAACTACAGACCTTATATTTGTAATTAGGATGCTAGTGGAAAAATACTGGTAGAAGAACAAGCCTTTATTCCTAATATTTTTGGACATTGAGAAAGCATACGATAGTGTACCAAGGGAAAGAATTTGGCAATGCATGAAAGAACTTCAAGTGCGAGATAGCCTCATAGACAAAGTGAAAATGTTGTATAGTGGGAACAGAAGCTGTATTCAAGTAGGATGTGGTTTGTCGGACTGGTTTGAAACAAAGAGAGGAGTGCAGCAGGGCAGCTCATTGTCACCACTTCTATTTATTATTGTAATGGATGTAGTAATGAAATCTATTAAAAGGAAAGAACACGGGAGATATCAAAGCCTTCACATTTGCAGATGATGTTGCGATCTGGAGTGACTCAGAAGATGAATTGGGAGAGAGAATACAAAGCTGGAATGAGGAGTTTAAGAAATATGGTTTAAACATCAGCAAGACCAAGACGGTGGTGATGAAAGTGTATGGGGAAGGAGCAGAACCAATAGTCATGTTAAATGAAGCTCAACTGGACAGCGTTCCAGTTTTCAAATACTTGGGTAGCGTTATATCAAATGACAACCTAGCAAAACATGAGGTGAACAATCGAATCAATAAGGCAACACAATTCTACCACCAGGTAAGACACCTGCTGTGGGATGAGCAAATACCCATGAAAACAAAAATGACATTGTACAAGTCCTATTATACACCAATTCTTACATACAGTCTCGAAACCACAACACTGACCAATAGCGATAATTCCAAACTTCAGGCAGCTGAAATGAAATTCCTACGCACTATGATCCAGAAAACCAGGAAAGACAAGATTAGGAATGAGAAAATTAGAGAAGAAGTAGGAATAGACAATTCTCTCCTAAATAAGATTCAGATATCAAGACTGAAGTGGTTTGGTCACATGAAGAGGATGCCAGTAAACAGAACTGCAAGGAAGGAATTTGACAGAAAGGTAGAAGGAAGACGACCCGTGGGCAGGCCACGAAGGAAATGGATAGATTTAGTTAAGAGCGATGTAATGCTGAGAGGTCATGATTGGGACAAGTTGGTGGAGGAAGAAGGATGAGATGGAGGAGGCTCATATACCACACCCGGGAAACTGGAGATGGTTTAGGATGATGATGATTCTACAGGTATCTGTGTTTCTCCATAACAAAAATCTGCATATTGTACTGTCCAGATCTCCTCAAGTATTAAAACAACTATTTTATATCCAATTATTATAAACAAAAACTTTAATAACTTAAAAACAAACACTGATATTTTAACGAAAATTCCAGCAAATCTATGATGGACTAGTCTCCTCTAAAAAGTAGTTTGCCCGAGACCAAACGTACATGATTAAAAAACAAGGAGAAATCTAACTATAACAATCCAATAAATGAGGCACATTCACAGCGAAACCATCACTTCTCCACCTTCCTCTTCCAGTCCAGGTTTCTTCTCCCTCCTTTATCAAATCTCACTCTCATCTCCATCCTCTCTACATGCCCAAACCATCTTAGTTTCAATTCTCTCACTTAGGTTTTATATTCCGACCTCATGTCTTTGTTTCTCGCTCTTTCTTTCCTTGTTTTTCCTACGTACTTCTTAAGTACTGTCAAACGGGGCGATATCGGGCAGTATGGTAGTCACCGCTGCTTTGCACTTACGCTTGAGCAAGTGGAAAGGAGGGTAAATAAACTCCATTGTCATAAAGCAGCAGGAATAGATGAAATTAGGCCTGAATTGGTGAAGTATAGTGGGAAGGCAGGGATGAAATGGAGCAGTAAAATTAGCGTGGAGTGTTGGTAAGGTACCTTCAGATTGACAAAAGCAGTAATTGCACCAGCTACAAGCAAGGGAACAGGAAGGATTGCAACAACTATCGAGGTATCTCATTGATTAGTATACCAGGCAAAGTATTCACTGGTGTCTTGAAAGGGAGGGTACGATCAGTTGTTGAGAGGAAGTTTGATGAAAACCAGTGTGGTTTCAGACCACACAGAAGCTGTCAGGATCAGATTTTCAGTATGCGCCACGTAATTGAAAAATGCTACGAGAGGAATAGGCAGTTGTGTTTATGTTTCGTAGATCTAGAGAAAGCATATGACAGGGTACCGAGAGAAAAGATGTTCGCCATACTGGGGGACTACGGATTTAAGGGTAGATTATTAAAATCAATCAAAGGCATTTATGTTGACAATTGGGCTTCAGTGAGAATTGATGGTAGAATGAGTTCTTGGTTCAGGGTACTTACAGGGGTTAGACATGGCTGTAATCTTTCACCTTTGCTGTTCGTAGTTTACATGGATCATCTGCTGAAAGGTATAAAATGGCAGGGAGGGATTCAGTTAGGTGGAAATGTAGTAAGCAGTCTGGCCTATGCTGACGACTTGGTCTTAATGGCAGATTGTGCCGAAAGCCTGCAGTCTAATATCTTGGAACTTGAAAATAGGTGCAATGAGTATGGTATGAAAATTAGCCTTTCAAAGACTAAATTGATGTCAGTAGGTAAGAAATCCAAGAAACTTGAATGTTAGATTGGTGGTACAAAGCTAGAACAGGTCGATAATTTCAAGTATTTAGGTTGTGTGTTCTCCCAGGATGGTGATATAGTAAGTGAGATTGAATCAAGGTGTAGTAAAGCTAAAGCAGTGAGCTCGCAGTTGCAATCAACAGTATTTTGTAAGAAGGAAGTCAGCTCCCAGACGAAACTATCTTTACATCGGTCTGTTTTCAGGCCAACTTTGCTTTATGGGAGCAAAAGCTGGGCGGACTCAGCATATCTTATTCATAAGTTAGAAGTAACAGACATGAAAGTAGCAAGAATGATTGCTGGTAAACATCGGTGGGAACAATGACAGGAGGGTACTCGGAATGAGGAGATAAAAGCTAATTTAGGAATGAACTCGATGGATGAAGCTGTACGCATAACCCGGCTTCGGTGTTGGGGTCATGTGAGGCGAATGGAGGAGGATAGGTTACCTAAGAGAATAATGGACTCTGTTATGGAGGGTAAGAGAAGTAGAGGTAGACCAAGACGACGATGGTTAGACTCTGTTTCTAACGATTTAAAGATAAGAGGTATAGAACTAAATGAGGCTGCAACACGAGGATTGTGGCGACGTTTAGTAAATTCACAGACGCTTGCAGACTGAAAGGCATTACAGTCTATAATGATTCTGCATGTATATATTCACTCCATAGGTATTTGAAACTCAACTTCACGGCTTTGCCCATAAAGCCTTTCTCGTCTTGCTACGAACATGGTCTTGCTACCATCCTTTTCAATTTCCATGTTCAGTAAATCAAGTTGTTCCTGTACTTATTGTCTGCCTATGATTCCGTTGTTTCCTTGACAATTTCATCCACTAGCAACAAAAGAGAAGACAGAACATTCCTCTGTTTTAGTCCAGCCTTGTATTCCACACTAAGGCACAGCAAAACAAGATAAAAAACCCTGACAAATGTTAAGAATTATAAATACTTACAACACCTAGAACACTACATCCTCAAATGTTTAAAGATCCAGCAGATTTTTTGCTTACTGCATTAAAAAGAAGACTGGATGAGAGGTTGTTTCAGTTAGTTTAACACGAGCAACAAACTGCTCCCTTGTACTTACCAGACAGTCCGATACGACTGCCACCTCTCCCTCGCGTCACATCAACGCTCCTATGAAGTAGTCTCCATTCGGTCGACTAGGACGTATTTGAAAGGAGAATAATATTACATTCTTTTCCACCTATTCAATAGGTTACTAGCATACAAAATTAGGATTTCATCCTTATTTTATTGCCAAATTATTAAAAACGTGGTACATGCTTCACTCATTTTTAGAGCATCTTCAGCCATATTATTTATGTACTGGCATCTTCAAAATTTTAATAAAACATTTTTAAGTTCAAACAACAAACTTTTAAGAAAATTAATAGTTTTAACAGATTGTGAAAAACAGTCACACTCAGACAATTTTTGTTGTTGTTGTTGCTATGGGCTTTACTTCGCACCGGCACAGACAGGTCTTATGGCGACGATGGGATAAGAAAGGATTAGGAGTTGGAAGGAAGTGGCCGTGGCCTTAATTAAGGTACACACCCTACATTTGTCTCGCATGAAAATGGGAAATCAGAAAAAACCATCTTCAGGGCTGCCGACAGTGGGGTTTGAACCCACTGTCTGCAAGCTCAAAACCATGCAGCTACTTACTAGTTCTGTTCGGGTTTTTTTTCAATTACTTTTCCTTGGTCAACATCTGCACTTTCATTACAATCAATGTCATTACTAAAATGTGGATAACACCTTTATAACCTCGGATTCAGCAAGTTTGCGCTCTTTGCTGGTGGACGACATAACTTATTCCTGTTAAAATTTTGGTAAACGTTCAACCTTTTCAATACAATGCGTGTTGTACTGAAATGTTATTTACAACCTATTTTATTTAAGGTACCGGTTTCAACACCTATATACAGTGTCAAAATCAGCCTAAAATTACAACCAAGCAAAAGAACATACTGGAATTGTCTTTACGATGTATGCAAATCACACAACCCATGTTATAAAATCACATACTAAGTTAAAATACACTGACTGACAGAGCAAACGCAACACCAAGAAGAAGTGGTCAGAACTTTATGCCAATTGCAGGGTAGACTGACATCACTGAGGTATGCTCATGATGTGAAATGCGCCGCTGTGCTGCGCACGTAGCGAACGATAAATGGGACACGGCATTGGCGAATGGCCCACTTCGTACCGTGATTTCTCAGCCGACAGTCATTGTAGAACGTATTGTCGTGTGCCACAGGACACGTGTATAGCTAAGAATGCCAGGCCGCCGTCAACGGACGCATTTCCAGCAGACAGACGACTTTACGAGGGGTATGGTGATCGGGCTGAGAAGGGCAGGTTGGTCGCTTCGTCAAATCGCAGACGATACCCATAGGGATGTGTCCACGGTGCAGCGCCTGTGGCGAAGATGGTTGGCGCAGGGACATGTGGCACGTGCGAGGGGTTCAGGCGCAGCCCGAGTGACGTCAGCACGCGAGGATCGGCGCATCCGCCGCCAAGCGGTGGCAGCCCTGCACGCCACGTCAACCGCCATTCTTCAGCACGTGCAAGACACCCTGGCTGTTCCAATATCGACCAGAACAATTTCCCGTCGATTGGTTGAAGGAGGCCTGCACTCCCGGCGTCAGCTCAGAAGACTACCATTGACTCCACAGCATAGACGTGCACGCCTGGCATGGTGCCGGGCTAGAGCGACTTGGATGAGGGAATGGCGGAACGTCGTGTTCTCCGATGAGTCACGCTTCTGTTCTGTCAGTGATAGTCACCGCAGACGAGTGTGGCGTGGGCGTGGAGAAAGGTCAAATCCGGCAGTAACTGTGGAGCGCCCTACCGCTAGACAACGCGGCATCATGGTTTGGGGCGCTATTGCGTATGATTCCACGTCACCTCTAGTGCGTATTCAAGGCACGTTAAATGCCCACCGCTACGTGCAGCATGTGCTGCGGCCGGTGGCACTCCCGTACCTTCAGGGGCTGTCCAATGCTCTGTTTCAGCAGGATAATGCCCGCCCACACACTGCTCGCATCTCCCAACAGGCTCTACGAGGTGTACAGATGCTTCCGTGGCCAGCGTACTCTCCGGATCTCTCACCAATCGAACACGTGTGGGATCTCATTGGACGCCGTTTGCAAACTCTGCCCCAGCCTCGTACGGACGACCAACTGTGGCAAATGGTTGACAGAGAATGGAGAACCATCCCTCAGGACACCATCCGCACTCTTATTGACTCTGTACCTCGACGTGTTTCTGCGTGCATCGCCGCTCGCGGTGGTCCTACATCCTACTGAGTCGATGCCGTGCGCATTGTGTAACCTGCATATCGGTTTGAAATAAACATCAATTATTCGTCCGTGCCGTCTCTGTTTTTTCCCCAACTTTCATTCCTTTCGAACCACTCCTTCTTGGTGTTGCATTTGCTCTGTAAGTCAGTGTAATATGAAATATGTAGCACTTGTTCTTTTACAACGCGTTATAGCGTAATAGTCTTGTGTGGTTTTGTGCAATTAAAATCGCTGGCAATGGAACCAAGATGTGGCATGTTAAAATTATTCTTCAATTGAACATGACCTCCCGCAGGTACTGCCACCTTGACGAAGGCAATATGGCATTGCCGGGTGTTTTTGGGAGCTTGCGTGCTCAAATTACCCGTAGAGCTATCCCAGCGGGAGCTTTGGCTTCTGGTAGGGCCACCCAAGCTGGACAAGTCTAAGGCGATGGGCCAGACTAAGAGCAGTACCCTGGTCCTCCAGGTTGGGGGTTGGGCCAACAACCCTACCCTGGAAAAAAAACTCTCGTTACGGAACCAATGGACAATGAAAACCGGACAGATGTAATGGATAAACGACCCTGGCAACGGAAACGGCATATGAATTGGTATTGCGCGACATGGAATGTGAGAACACTGAATAAACCTGGAGGATTACTGAACCTGAAAAAAAAATGAAATATAATGTGATGGTAGTAGTATTACAAGAGGTAAAATGGAATGGAAGTGGAGTACTTGCAACTGGGACACACACCTTGTTCTGTAGCTGTGGAAACAGAGGATACGGAGGTACAGGGTTCCTTGTTGATAATTCATATAAGAGTGTAATATTGAACTTTAAGCCCGTTAATGACAGAATTTGTCTTCTACGAGTAAAAGCCCGCTTCTTCAATATATCTTTCGTATGTGTATATGCACCAACAGAAGATGCAGAGTCAGCAGAGAAGGGTATGTTTTATGAACATCTGGAACAAGAATTATCACTAGTGGCAAAGCAGGATGTTAAAGTGGTTATGGGGGGAGTTTAACGCCCAAGTGGGAAGAGAAATTGCTTACAGGAAAACAGCTGGTAAGGAGAGTTTGCATGAGGTTTCAAACGATAATGGTATAAGGTTGATTGATTTTGCTACGGGTAATAACATGCTTATTAAAAGCACATGGATGCAAAGGAAGAATATAAGGAAAGTAACATGGTGCTACCCTGATGGGATCACAGACAGCCAAATTGATCATGTGCTTACAGATAGAAGGCATACTTCAGATATCTTGGAAGTGGATAGCTGTCGAGGTGCAGATGGAGATAGTGATCATCTGGTAAGAGTCAAATACAGACAAAGGATAGCCAACTACAGAGAGATTAAGAGTGTTGTTGTACCCAGGTTTGATGCCAAGTTAAGAAAGGATGAAAATATAGCACACCAATATGTAATGGTTATAACAAATAGCCTTAATGAAATGGAAGATTGGACAGGAGAGAGTATTGAAGAAAGATGGCAAACGGTTAAAGGTATAATATACAAAATGGCCGAAACTGTTTTGGGCAGAAGAAACAATCAAGGATTCAGCACTGGTTTGATGAAGATTGTAGGAAGAAGATTGAAGAAAGGAACGAGGCAAGAAGGAGAATGTTACAGAGAGGAACACAAACTACGGTAGAAGAATACAGAGAGAAGAGAAAGGATAAGGAATGTAGGAAGAAAAAGAGAGAATTTGAGATTCAGTGGATTGAAGAATTAGAAGAGAGAAAGACTGCTCAACTAGACAATTTTATATAAGGGTAAAAGATATAAAGAAGGAATTTCACCCCAGAACAGTTTTCTGTAAAGATAAGGAGGGAAATCTGATTGGAGGTAAAGATCAGATGTTAGACAGATGGGTGAACTGCTGAATAAGGAGTCAGGATTTGAAGGTGAGGACGAAGAGGTGCAGACAGAAGAGAGTGGGCAGAAACAAAGTACAGAAGAGGTGGAACTGGAATCAATCAAGGAACCTACACTGCAAGAAGTTAAAGATGGAATCAATGCTCTTAAAAGCAATAAGGCACCAGGAGAAGACAACATTACTGCAGAAATGATAAAATATGGAGGAGAGAATCTAACAAGGTGGTTGCATGAAATTATGGTAGAGATATGGCAAAAGGAGAAAATGCCAGAGCAATGGAATATAGCAATACTCTGCCCTATACATAAGAAACATGATAAAGCAGACTGTGGGAATTATAGAGGAATAACATTGCTATGGGAAACCAGAAGGACATCGTATGAGGGGAAGACCGAGGATCAGATGGTTGGACAGCGTGCACGAAGATTCGACACGGATGGGAGTTAGAAGATGGAGAAGAGTGGGTGGAGATTGTCCAGGAGGCCAAGGAGTAAGTGAACATGAGCATGTGTGTCCGATGTGTTGGGGAAAGCACGAGGAGTAAAGGCTGTCACTTCACGCGTATTCTGATCACACTGCACTCATGTCACGGCTGTTGACCGTCATTGTGACGTAGAATCTGGTGACAGCGCTCTTCATGCGTTGCACATCTTCTGGTGATGTGAAGTGCGAATTGAGCAGTTTCTTTTAGCGATATGTTAACTGAATTGGTGCAGGTGCATGAGAATCTGTATGACATAGGTTTGATTAACTATAGAAATCGGCAAATGTGGCACGAGGCATGGTACAAAATAGGAAAGGAATTAAAGATCACACGTACTAGTTCGTATCTAGTTTTAATAGGCATTCAGTTGTTGATAACAGTCCACAATTTTGCTTATGATTATTATCCCAGTAATAATAACAAGAACAAATGAAATAGAGTATGGCTTCTTTTAGTGTTGGGAGTGTCCGAGGACAAGTTCGTCCGAGCAGGTGCAGGTCTTTTGATTTGACTCCTGTAGGCAACCTGCACGTCGTGATGAGGATGAAATTATGATGAAGGCACATACACCCAGCCCCCGTGTCAACGAAATTAACCAATGATGGTTAAAATTCCTGACCCTGCCAGGAATCGGACCCGGTACCCCTATGACGAAAGGCCAGCACGCTAACCATTTAGCTACGGTGCAGTACATAATACAAAATTAAATCCTACACAAATTACAAATTATCCTGTTGCATTGGAGATCACTGGGGGAGTTGGCCGTGCAATTAGAGGCGCACAGCTATGAGCTTGCATCCAGGAAATAGTGGGTTCGAATCCCACTGTTGGCAGCCCTGAAGATGGTTTTCCCGTTTGCTATTTTCACACCAGGCAAATGCTGGGGCTGTACCTTAACGAAGGCCACGGCTGCTTCCTTCCAACTCCTAGGCCTTCCCTATCCCATCGTCGCTATATGACCTATCTGTATCGGTGCGACGTAAAGAAAAAGAGATCCAGTTCATTTCTTCTTTGTTCAATTTATTCTTGCCATGGCACAGAGCCTTCAAATGAGTTGAAGTAATTTTTGAAATTTTCTTATGTCTGATATGCTTGTGTAGGATTCCTCCGAATAAGATGCAAATGCAGAGCGTACTTCGGTCAACAATTTCATCCTTGATAAGATTCTGCAAGTAGTTGAATTCATTTTTTTTCAGCCTGAAGTACATCGAAATTTTTTTGGATGCCCATTTAGCTCCCTTACTAAATTGTGGTATTCATCGCAAATTACTTTCATGTACCCACAGTCGTTTGCGACAGACAGTACTCACGGCAACAGAAACATCACAGGCAATTTAAAGATCATCAGAATCTGATGAGCTGGATGAACTATCGTAGCTTGCCATCGGATGAAGTATACTGTGATCTGTGAACGCCGCATGCAGTGACATCGACCTCCCCTCCACGCTGACTCAGCCGAGATAGTTCACATGAAGCGACAGCAACGTGTTTCCGCCTTAAAGAACGCGCGAGGGAAGAGGGTATTGTTCCTAGCTTGAAAGATCGTACGCCTATTTGAAAGCATAATGCTATTAAAGACTCTGATTAAGAAGTCAAAGAGGATTAAGATTTGAATTAGGGTTGAAAAACCGGTCCAAGTGAATAAAACATTTTTCTGTAGTGTCAAGGAGGGGGCCTTTGCTTATGTTACTAAGAATTTCCATATCCCAATCTATAGTACAAAAGTTATGTTTTGCTTCATGAATATGCTGACCCACTGCTGAAAACCTGTTATGTTTGATGGCGTTGACATGTTCCATGTATCTAATTTCAAAGTTGCGTCCAGTCTGTCCAATGTAGTTTTTCATAAGAAATTTCTGAATAAATCGTGCTGGCTTATAAAGAGGGCTAGGTCTATAATTAATAATGCGTTGGATGGGGACATCGGCCTAGGAGTTTGAATGATTTCTGATGTCAATATTGCAAGTATTACACAGTTATAATTGGATGAATGCCTCGCTTGTAATATCACGGGCACAGCAACGTAAAGGCTAATTACTTTGCCATCAACTGTGATACTGTTCGTTCAAACATGCCGAAACCACTATCAATTCCATTCCCAAAACTTATAATATTCAGCTCCACATATGCGCATTTGCTTATAAGTATTTACACCCTGCATTTCTTGACGAGGGAGAACGACCAAATTACCAACGTGTTGATGGACGGAAAATGTACGGGAGAAGTAAATGTCCGGGCTGCACAGGCAAAGCAAAGTGTCTACTAACATCTAAGACAATCAGGATGGAGATACAAAAGCATTTTGTAAAATGTTTTGTACGGAGTGTTGTAAGCTAAGGTTCAGACACACGGATCCTGTGGAAAGGAGAAGTGCTGGAACTCGAGGCTTTTCAGACGTGATGCTGGCACAGACTCTTAAGACTACCCGACTCACAACAGTCTCAAAAGATCAAATGAGACACGTACCTTCGTTGAAACATGAGAAGAAATAGCTTTGAATGCCACTTGCTTTATAATTTTGACTGGTGCACCATCCTGTTTGAAGCGAAACTGGAAGGTAGAAGGACCAAAGGAAGACAGAGTGCAATTTATAGGCAAGCACAGCTACTGACAACTGGAGCTCTTGCGCGAAGAATGGAGACTTCATCCACCAACCTTACAAGAAGGATTTTCATCTTGTTATTGTCTTGGAACAGTAATGATGCTTAGCAATCTCACAACACAAAAACAAACTAAAATACAGTGGTCATAACTGTACACTAAAAATGAAGTAAAATGAAGGAACACTTGAGCTTAGCAACTCAGAAGCACACCAAAGTGCCCGGGTCATTCCAGAAAACACTATCGTGATGAGGAAAAATTCTGAATTTTTTATAATAATAATGTTATTTGTTTTACGTCCCACTAACTACTTTTACGGTCTTCGGAGACGCCAATTCTGAATTTAAACTGCATCGTAGAACACTTGAAAAAAATAAAAATAAAAAGAATTAAAAGTCTGAATTTCAGGAAATATGGAGTCACAGACAATTACTGAGGATGGAGAGAGGAATTTGGGAGAATGTGACCAGGAGAATAATTTGCTAACAAAGGAGTTTGAACATAAAAGTATTTATCTCACAAACATAAGAAAAAAATATTACGGCTTTCCTATTGACATTCTGCTTAAGGTACTTCAGTCACGAGATTCTTTTAATCAGCTGAGTGAAAGTCTACACTACACAAAAGTGAGCTTGGTGCGAGCTTGGTTGATCTGCCACACGTTCAGCTCTTCGTACTCCTCCACACACTCCTCGACCTGGTCCGGCTTGAAGCCCTTCCTCGTGCAATGCTCCATCACGTCCGACAGCTTTACCGTCTTCTCGTCGCCCGCAAGCTCTCGGATCACGGCAAAGATCTTGTCCACTGCTGTCTGCGGTCTACAAAATATAGAACGACTCTTTGTCTTCATCCGAACGAACACCTGACAACTGTCACCCACATGGGAGGCACACCAGCAAATCAATAAGTATCACTGTCCCTAAACCAGAAGGGTTCAATTAAAAATAAATGTGGAAACAAAGTTACAAGTTTCAGATTTTGAAAGTTTTGAATTTTTCAAAAATGGTGCTAGCTGTGCAAGTTTGTGATTGACGTCAGTAGCAAGGTTATATTATTGTTTGGGCATTAGATCCAAGGACAGATTAAACTGTATAAAACAAAGTATCACTGAAAAAGTCAGCCATTTTGGATAAAATACCTGTACTGGATTATTATCACCCTATCTACATTTTCTGATTCAGACAAAGAAACAGCATTACATGAATAATTGTCAACATATTCTGCGATATAGTCAAGCCATGACACGCGATAAATAACTAGGCCTAACCTAAATGAACTACATCCACTATATCAAACAACACGCACCTAATTACCTAAGGAAACTATTTAAATAGTGAACTAGCATGTAAACTAATTTATAACATCTAAGTTACTGCTTAATTTCACTATATACAGTGGAACCTCGATTCTCAGTTTTTGGAGGGGAAAAAACCCCACCCCACAAACACACACGGGAAAATAGAAAATCCGGGAACGAATGAAACATCAACAATTTGGCCAAACATTACAAAATTAAAATATGTATACTTAAAAAAAAAATTAAAAAAACCAAACTACAGCCCCCATGGGCTTTCTGCCTACCAAGCAACCGCTGCTTGGTCCGAAGGCCTGCAGATTACGAGGTGACGCAGGGTCAGTGTGAAGAATTCTCTCGGCCGTTATTCCTGGCTCTCTAGACAGCGGTCGCCATCTCACCAATTAAATAGTGCTCAATTAAAGATAATCGTGGAGTGAGTGAACCTGGAACCAGCCCTCATATCCAGGTAAAAACGCCTGACCTATCAAATCTGGGCCCTCCGGGCGAGAAGCAGGCAAGTTAGACCCTGGGGCCGGCTTCAAACATCAATTACCGACACGTGACTTAATAATCTCTATTCTTTACATCAAGTTTTACCGGGGAAACTTTGTCAGTTTCTTCTGAAAACTTCTTTCAGTTCAGCAACTTTGATCAGCCAAACTCTTTGAAAAATGTAATACCCGTAACGCCAAGCTAAACAACAATCGACCACAAGTAGTTTTTAATTCTATAATCTAATAAAATAAAGCACATTAGATACCAAAGTGCCCAACAAGATGGCGAAATTCCTTTTTTTTTTAAAATCTTCCATTGTAATTTAGTCACCGGTATACTGTTCGTAGTCAGTTTATGGAAATCTTGTACCGCATATATTTGGCCTACATCGACCATTAAAGGTCATGTGGAACTCAGAATATGGTTTCGAATGTAAGTTCTGGAATGCATTATATTCAATTCTGCCTGTCACTAATCGCAATCAAATTGAAAAGAGAAAAAATATTAATAACACTTCCGTCGCGACCTTGAGCTCAGCTGGCAAGCTGTACAAATGCGAAATGATACATAGTTTCTAAATGTAACGTACACAAATAAAAAGGCTGCAGTTTTATATAAGCAAAGACATAATAATCAAAAGTATTGTGATTCATTTTATGGCTGATGATGACATTATATATGTCAAAACCGGTCCCCAAGTTGAATAAAAGGTATTTGTAAAATCAACACGTAATTAGTATTGAAAAGGTTGAACCTAATAGATATCGTATATGATAATATTAAAAGACTAAATTTGTATTGAGGAGGAGCAGTTTCGATTCCTGCCTGAATGCTCAGCGACTACACAGTGCCCCGAGGGAAATGCCAAAAACCTGTTCGGCAATAAAATCCAAAAAAGTGAAAAAATAAAATAAAAAATAAACACCTAATCCTAGACATAATGTAGACGTTTTGATAGTATGAACATTTGAAGAAACTCATTCCGCCTAGAAGTAGAGCTGTCGAAATGCGTTCTGTCTCCTTCGAATTGCTGTGGACATACTCTGCTTATAGATTGTCCCTTATGCAAGTTCACCGCCGATCGCTAGTGCAGTATGGTACAGTATTCTCCTTCTCTTCTTCATCCATTCCGTTTTCCAGATTCTCTCTGGGTAGGGCCCTCCACCTTACTCGATCTTTCCACCATTCCTCTTCCAGTACTTTATTGCTATCGACTCCTCTATTTGCAATACAGTCCACAACAGAGCTCCTGCATCTCATTCTAGGACGTCCCCTGGGCCTCTTTCTGGTCTCTGTATCCTTGAATGTTCTCTTTGGTATTCTCTCTCCTGGCCTTCTCATGTGTCCAAAGCATTTTAGCTTTGCTATATCAATCTCTTCTTGAAGTTTACACACTCCCACACTTCTTATTTCCTCATTTCATATTCTATCTTGTCTTTCCCCGCACGCTCCTCAAGAACCTCATTTCAGCTGCTTGCATCTTGATTTGCTTCCGCTTAGTTAACGTCCAGACTGCTGAAGCACAGGTCAGTATAGGTTTATAATAGGATGAGTATAAAACCTTCTAACACTTCACTGGCACACTTTTGTTCCATACAATGTTTCTCACACACTGGTAGAAACTTGCAGACTGCTGTATTCTTAAATCAATTTCTCCATCCAAATTTCCATCTTGTGATATCACGCTGCCCAAATATTAAAAAATTTTCACTACTTCAAGAGGTTAATTTCCTATTTTTATCACTCCCCTGGATTTTCTGTTACCTCTCGTCACGATCAAAGTCTTGCTTTTCACAGTACTGATCTCCATTCCAAAATTTCTTATCTCCGCATTCCATAAATCAACTTGTGTCTGTACGTCCTCTTCATTATCCGCCCAAACTACAATGTCATCAGCAAAGAACATAGACTTTACGTGCTCGCCCATCATCTTCTCCGTGATGTGTAGAATTCTATCCATGATGATAATGAAGAGTAAGGGAGACAATACAATACAACTCTGAACCATTCAGTTTGATCCACTTTTGCTATTACCATCTGCATTGTTTCATTCCCAATCTGTGCCGCTGTCAATGTTTTCCATTTCAAATTCCTTGGGACACTGTCGTATGCCTTTTCAATATCTAGAAACGTTACTACCATGTCCTTTCCATCATTTGATGCAATGTAAATATTCGGTCAATGTGGACCTGCCTCTTCTGAATCCATACTGGTGTTCTGCCAATTTTCCCTCTACTTTGTCTCTTATTCGTCTATCCGAGATTCTTTCAAGGATCTCAACTGTGTGAGGTATCAGTGTCACTCCTCACGTTGCTTCCTGTCTCCTTTCTTGAAAATTGGTATAATGACCCCTTCTGTCCACTTTTGGAACAGTCCTTTCTCTCCATATCACTCTGAAGAGTCTATACAACCAGTGTAGACCAACTGCTCCTGCTGCTATTATTGTTTCTATAGTTCAGCACTTCCTCGAATTACCGCACTGACGGGACGTTAAACACCAATATCTGTAAGTATCCCATAGCCGTCCTCTTGTGAGATACAGTCTCTTGAAAAACGCGTGACCGAGGATGGGACTGAAATTTCTGGAGGGCTGATTCGGGAAACCATTTCGTCGAGGAACGGATAATGCAGGATTTTTAGAACGTGATTTAATTAGGATGCTCGCGGAACCACATAATTTGAACGAATAATATAGGAAAACATAGTTTCCAGGAACATATAATAGAGGTTCTACTGCAATCAGTATCACCAACAAAACAAAAACAGAGAGAAATGCTCGCATCTTTGCCACCAAACACAAGGTAAACAAGAAACCAAACTCCAGAGAGCACATGTTTTAAACTCTAAGGATATTGATAAATACGGATAGCCGGCAGTTTCCGCTCAGCATAATGCGAGTCAAAACTGTGCTCTTATTCTGCGATGTTGCTGCCTGGCGTGTAAATAATGAAATAACAATAAAGGCTGGTAGTGATGGACCATTACCTTGAAAGCACAAGGGTTAGTGCATTTCATTTATATATTAGCTCACAAGAGAAAGGTTTGTTGGGCTGAGTCTATGAAGGGTATGAAAATATTACCAACTTCTGGTACCACGCATTCTCCCTCCAACCACTTATGACCGTATAGAAAAAGGAGAGCTATACTTCAGCTTCGGGGTAGGCGATCTCTTCCACGAATACCGTGGACAAACAAAATTAATAATAAGAAAATCTTTGGCCAAGGCCAGCATCACTTTGCCCAGAATTGTGCCACATGACTCACAAGAGGACAAAGAGCCGTGCATGTATGGAGAATGGGAGCCAACAATATTTCACTAAACCCATATGCAAATTTTATGTTCGCTATTTCCTTTTTAAAACAACTCCCATTATTCAGATAAACTCTAATACAAAATGTTAAAGTAGCACGAATCTGAGTAGACATTTAAACTCATCAGGAAATACGAGGCTAATACAAGCGTAAAAATTTTGAACTGTATCGGTCAACATGCAAATCACAATTGAACGGCGGTCCCTACTGAATTTTCAATATTCGTTCATTTAAAGCACGATTTAGTCTAAATTCAGTGCAACAGGTCATATACTCCAAATAAAGAAAGGGTCTACATTTAGTTTGAATTGAGAAATTATGGCGCCTCTATTTCAATTTTTAAACAAAATGCTCCGTACACCAATTTTCTATTTCTTTGTTTTTTATCTACTGACTAGGTATTTCTGAAACCTTTAAGAACGTTTGTCTGAATCATTTTGAATGGTATAAACCTCACCTTCCAGCCCTGTCCTCGGTGTGGTTCAGCGAGTCTTTAGACATCTCCATGAGCCTAATGGCCTCGTTGACGTCCTCCTTCTCCACTCTGTCTGCAAGTCTCAAGCGGGCCTGTGCACAACAGAATAATTACCACGTGAGTCACCGCTATCGACAGCGAGCCTTCTTCTACTGTCTTGTAAGTTTTATACACTCCTACGCAAATCAACATTTTCAGTGTTTAAAATACCTTATTTTTGAGAGAGATCCACCTTTTCAATAGTATACAAGATATTCACTCAACTGAAAGGAATATACAGTAATTAATACATGTTTCATCCTTACTTTAGGGCATCCTCAGCTACAAAAAACTCAGGACAAAATTACAACTTTATAATAGCTGTACATTTGAAGGTTAAAAATAGTTGTGTTGAAAATATTGTGTATAAATAACTAAACACTGTTGCGCTTCAAGTCTTAACGATGAGACAATATTGTGAAATATGTCAAAATGCCTGTGAAAGGCAAAAATACTGCTGTTACCATGAAAAGATGCACTTAATTAAAAAATATTCACCCTATAAAAATTATCTGTCCATAAAACTTCTTGATATGCTGACAAGATTTTGTGTAGTAGAAATTTAACATTCCCGTACATATGAAAAAAATGAAATGAAAATGAAGTGCCAGGAGTGTCCGGGGCCAAGTTCCGCTCGGCAGGTGCAGGTCTTCTGACTTGACGTCCATAGGCGACCTGCGTGTCGTGATGAGGATGAAATGATGAAGAGAACACACACACCCAGCCCCCATGCCAGAAAAATTTACCATTGATGGTTAAAATTCCTGACCCAGTCGGGAATCGAACCCGGGACCTCTGTGACCGAAGGCAGCACGGTAACCATTTAGGCATGGAGCCGGACCCCGTACATAGAGCAGCGGCGTCTAACTCCACGTTAGGGGCGGCCTAATTTTGAACCTGGCAGTAGGTATAAAATGATTTTGGGTGTGGCGAGCCCATTGTAACAATAGCCTATATGGATAAAGCAGATATGTTGCTTCGGAAAATGTTAGGGCGTCCCCTAACAAAGAAAATAGAGAGGAACCATATTTGCCTGTACCCGGCTACAGCTGGATAAAGGGAAATAATGATGATTTAATAAACTTCATGTTCTTTCATATTGACAAACAGAGGAAAGGAAGTATTGAATAGATGGACCTCCCTTGCTCTATTTGTCAATCCTGTACGTGCGAGGCTGTGTAATTTGAAAGTGTAACAGGACCATCTGAACTAGGGGAACTCTCAAGAGATAGGTAGTGAGGTATATTGGACATAAACACAACTTGAGAGATAAAAAAATAGAGCAGATCTGAAATGTGGAGTGAAATAGTGCTCGAGAAGAGTCTAAAACAGAAAGAAAATGAAAAACTAAGATCGAGGTAATATAATTATTTTTAAGAACGATGTACGAGTCCCGTTGTTCTCGCACCGAATGGCTGGCGAGCATTCTCTGGACTTGAGGATACTAGGTTGCAGCTGATTAAAGGTTCTACTGGGAGAAGAACAGGAGTAGTTTGCATCTTGTTAGCTTGAAATTTCTGATTTCTGTAACGTCTGGTGGCCTAGCAAGCATCAATTTTTGTAAAAGAGAAATTCTCTGTTGGTGGCTCTAAGTAACCTACACAGTAGCTTCCACGGTATGCACTAGCCATACAGCTGGGTAGGTGTGCTAGTTACCAACTGATGAGCCCAAATAGTTACCCTGGGCCGAAACTCTGGCAACAAGAATGAGTTAGCTGGAAAATTTATAGTGACCAATAATGGACCAATTATATTGGTGTTATCTACCTGTGGCAGTTAAAAAAGATTGCTGAAAACTTCTTACATAAGCATAGGTTGTAACAGGTCTAGTCACATAAACAAGTAGGCTAATCACAACGCACAAATACAAAAATGACACCAAAACACATTAAATCACAGAAGAAATCGTAATGCAACAGACAGTACAATTTACGAACTTGATCTTATAGATCCGTATTGATACAGTTAAAACTAAGAAACAATGTTAGGTTTTGGTCCACCCAATCAATACACATCACGTTACAAGGTCATCTGCCCCTAATGGTACGAAATGAGATGAAATGAAATGACAAATTAAAAGTCCAAAATCCTCCACTGACCGGAATTCAAAACGTGAGGACGAAGAAAGAATGGATGGACATGAATTTAAAAGAATCAGTGGATCCGACCCGCGATGCCTCACATTCACAAAAACTAGCGTTAAACAATGGTATTAATGACCAAGGGACTCCTCCTAAAGCACAATACTGAATCGATGATGCTTTTAGTATAAAGGGGTCCAAAATCCAAGTCATCTGCCCCTCAATGGTACTTATCGCTAGGAAAGTAAAACCATGCTATTTGTCATGTTGTGGTACTAATCAAAAGTAGCGTAGACTTGTGGCATTCCACACATTATGGTACAACTCACAGGTAATCAAATTCGCAAATGGAATACAGACCTATGCTGTTTCACACACGGCGGCACCATTGACAGGCAGTGCAAACCTATGGTGTTCCTCACATAGTGGGTACTAATCATAGGTACTGTAGAAGCCGGCAACGCACTCTGTTGCTACTAATCTCAAACCTATTTGGTACCTAACATAGTGGTACTACGTGCAAGCAAAAGCGACCCATGGTGTTCCCCACGTGCTGGTACTAATCACAAGTAGTTTCATGGTTCTAATACAATCATCCCTTGATCGCCCCTTTTAGTCGCCTCTTACGACAGGCAGGGGATACCGTGGGTGTATTCTTTGCCTGCGTCCCCCACCCATAGGGGGTTGTGCGTTTGATCCGCGAGAGGTATTTTATTTCCCTCAAGTCCGCTAGCAAGCCGGTTACGACCCCCCTATCCACCCCCTGGGACGCACCACGTGGGAGTATCACCTCTCTTCCTGCTACGCCAGAGTGGTTGGTTCGTGGTTTAATAAGTATAAATTAAATAATAATTTAGAGGATAAATATTAAGAAACTACAGGAAATTATATTTAAAAAAAAAAAATATGAGGCTAAACATGCAGCAAATGACAGGTATATCCAAAGAGCAAACAATAAATGCCAAGCTGCATGGTCCGTCATAAGAAGTGCTAGTCAAACTTCAGATAACAAAGATGTGATTCCTCTAGAACCTGGTAAGTGTAACAGGTATTTTATCAATTCACATGTGATTAGGATAATAGCATTTCATCAGATGGGGATGCAAGTAAATATCATTTCTTAGAATGGTTACATAACTTTGATCTTCCCTCAAGGAAGTAAATCTGCAAACAGTCACAAGTATTGTTACAAATTGGAATTCGCTTAGTACCCAAGATATTTACGGTCTCTCTGACAATACAATCAAGGCAGTTATTGATGCCATTGTCTTTTTAAATAAATTTCATGCTTAAAGAAGGTGATATTCCAGAGTGTTTAAAGATATCTAAAGTGATACCTATCTTTGAAAAGGGAGATAGAATGTGCCATAAAATTACTGCACTTCTGAGTAAAATGATTGAATCCTGTATATTTACTTTACTTTACAAGTACTTCTTCAAAAATAATTTACTGTACAAACAGTTTGGATTTAAAAAGGGTCATTCAACGATAAAAGCAGTTGAATGTGTCATCAAAGACATTAAATAATTTTGAAAATAAAACAGTTACAGGTGCTACATTAATTGACCTGACAAACGCTTTTGATTGTGTATCGCATGAAATCTTAATTCGTAAGCTCAGTTATGGAGTAAGGGGCCGAGAACTGAAATTAATGGCATCCTATCTTCAAAGGAAACGGATGGTGGTAATAAGTGATAAAATAATCCGGTATGGAAACTGTTAAAGCAGGTGTCCCACAAGGGTCTGTTTTGGGGCCTTTCCCGTTTTTGGTACATAAGTAATGTAATGTTCCCTGCACATCAGTTCTATATGCTGATGATACAACTTTCCTAAACAGTAATGTTGATATCACAACACTATAAAACCAAGTCAACACATTTGTTAAAATGGCTGAAAACTGGATTCATCACAATACATTAACTATTAATGTCACTGAAACAGAAAATATGCTATTTACCTTGGATCACACTGTAAATAATGACTGCCATAATTCTGTTAAATTATTAATTTTTTTTCTATTTTGCTTTATGTCGCACAGACACAGACAGGTCTTATGGCGACGATAGGACAGGAAAGGCCTAGGAATGGGAAGGTATAGCCACAGCATTTGCCTGGTGTGAAAATGGGAAACCACGGAAAACCATCTTCAGGGCGGCCGACAGTGGGATTCGAAAACAGTATCTCCCGGATGCGAGATAGCTGCGCGCCCTTAACCGCACGGCCAACTCGCCCGGTGTTAAATTATTATTATTAATAATAATAATAATAATAATAATAATAATAATAATAATAATAATAATAATAATAATGGTATTTGCTTTACGTCCCACTAACTACTTTTTCGTTCTTCGGAGACACCGAGGTGCGGGAATTTAGTCCAGCGGGAGTTCTTTTACGTGCCAGTAAATCTACCGACACGAGGCTGACGTATTTGAGCACCTTCAAATACCACCGGACTGAGCCAGGATCGAACCTGCCACGTTGGGGTCAGAAGACCAGCGCCTTAACCGTCTGAGCCACTCAGCCCGGCTGTTAAATTATTAGGCATACTTGTAGATAAAACACTTACCTGGGAAATACATACTTTGGAATTCTGTAAAAGATTAGCCAGGGTGTGGTATTTGCTGCGGAAACTAAAAACCTTAATCATTTGCGATGTGCTACTTGCATCCTATCATGATTTCTTTCACCCTCATATACTGTATGGGATCAGGTTATGGGGCAATTGTCATACATCAAATAATGTATTTATTTGGCAGAAAAAGGCAATTCATCTAATTGCTGGATTAGAATTTAGAGACTCATGTAAAACTTCCTTTGTGGGCCTAAAAATTATGACAGTACACTGTTTATATATTCTTACAAATATTATACATGTAAAATAGAATCTTTCCAAATTTAAAGAAAGATCTACAGTTCATATGCACAAGATACAAGAATGATCTGGATACTCCTCACTCCAGGCTTAGTAAAAGCACGAACAGCCACTGTTACCAACAGCTTAATATGTACAATTGCTTCCACTACCAATTCGAACATTAGACAAGTTCATTTAACAGGGTACTGTCACAATTTTTAAGGAGAGATGCATTTTATAGTGTAGAAGAGTTTGTAGAATGTTATATTTCAAAAACTAATCTAATATAGGTATTTAAATTAATTTTTCTAATGATTCAGGCATTATGGGTGAGATGTCTACAGATTATTTTTGTTAATAGTGAGAATACCTAGTGTACATTTCCTGTACTTGATGGTGGAAGCAATAAACTATCTAGTGTGTGATCTGGTAAACAAATAGACCAGTTTCATCAGTGTTATACTGTTCTTTAGTTCGTATCCGTCAACCAGCTCTGGGAGGTCCCCCACCACCATCAACAGCAGCACTCTTGCAGGCGAGCTTTTTATTCACCAGCCTGCGACACTCCTTAAACCGGGAATTCCATCCATTCAAAGCAGAAAATTCTTTGACACCCTTTCTTCGAACTTTACCACGAAAAATGTTACCATCCACAGGAATTCTCGATGCCCGAGCTTGCTGATGCCAAGAAAAGGTGACTGCTTCCATATCTGAGTACAGTAGAAAGTCGATAATTCAAAATCGGTTCATTCAAAATTCGAAGCAGCTCTCATTCCCGGAAACATAAGGTACGGTATTGCATGTTATTTAAACGGTTTAATTTGAAATACCGATAATTCGAAATTCAAAGAACAATGTCGGTCCCATTACCCAAATTCAGAGTTTTAATTCAAAATTCAAGAGTAATTTAAATTTGAAATTTATCCATGTCATGGCAGAAGCATCTTCCATAGCGTGCTGGGGGTGTGTCTACAGAGTACTTCATAAGTTCGAGTAAAATCTTAATTCTTTTGTATAAGGAACACAACAATATCACGTAGCAGGCAGTGTGCGGAGAATAAGAATCCGCGAACACCGGCGATGCCGACAACTCGCAAAAAAGCGTGGCTCATATAATCAATTCATACACACAGAATAATATTGTCAATGCCGATGAAAATGTAATGTAAGAAAAATATTGTACACAACCTATTATGAACCCATACTAACCTATGCAGCTGGATCGTGGACTACAACGAAACGAGAGGAGAGTAGAATACAGGCAATGGAGAGGTATCGAGGGCGAGACCAGAAAGGATAGAATTAGAATTAGAAAAGAGAAGGAAAAGGACAGCAATCTTGAAACTTCAAGACAACAAAGTTAAAGTTGTATGGGCATATGATGAGAATGGGAGAAGAGAGAGAGCTTTTTCAGAGAAGTTAACAGGAAAGAGACCACGAGAAAGAGGTGGACACATTCTGTGTGGGAGTGCATAAAGAAGAGGGAAGGAAAACCAGATGTACTCAAAAACGGAGAAGAGTGGTGGAGAGCGATGGAGGTCCTTGATTCACAACCCGAGCCGGGAAGCTGGAAACTGTAAATTAAGATGATTACTTCAAAAACATCATTTCATTACCAATTTTGGAAATTTAGATAGACATTTGCTGTTTTATTAGCCTGGTTTGTAGAATCAATGTATGCAAGAAATTTCTGCTCTGGTAAACCCCTGTTTGTAAAGATTTTGTCTGTTTTACAGATTGTTGTTTCATTTCACTCACGCTCCAAGAGAAGTGTTTCAAATGCACTGTTAACACCAACAAATAATACTGTGGACACTTGTTCAATAAATTGAACAGGACTCGACCGTACAGTAGACCTCCACAAAGCGGATAATCGAGAGTACTGTAATGCTGTAACTCACCAGAGCGGTGGAGAGGCGCAGGATGGCCAGCAGGTTCCGAGCAGAGGTGAAGGTCATGTCCCTGTTGTTACGAGCCTCCTTCCTCAGTTCCACGTACGCAGCTGAAACAATACAGCACAATGTCACAGTCCAACAAAAGACTTCTATGAAGTTAATCTAGCAGCAGGCTCAACTAACAGGTATGAAGCTATACACTATACATAGCTCAGAATGGTATTTCTGTCATCTCTGTTTGTACCTATGTGTGCGCATCACGAGAGAATAACTTAACAGAATTTAATGAAAATCTGTATTCAATTTCGGGGAGTAAGGTAATACAATCTAGACTATAATTAATTTTATTCAGGCCACTTGAAGTGGTAGTTCAGTGGAAGGACAAAAAATTTAATTCTCAAAGATAAACACTACATAAGTTATAGATAATACTATTTACAATCACTGAAGCTCTTATACAATTCTACCGCACCAGCTATGATCAAAATATTGATGAATTTAAATTTTTAATGCGTAGTCCAAATCAACGCTGGGCCACGAGATATGGCTAACAGAATTTCATAAAAATCAGCATATAAAGTTGGGGAATGATGAGGCTCTAGAGTAAAGGCTACAAATAATTGAGAATTCACAGCAAGATACCTGTTTGCCGTTATTCTCATCAAAAGGCGTGTAATGTTCATCAAGTATTGCGCTGAAACTTCTCATATGGGCCAATTAACTTATGATTTATACAAGATTTCAAATGGACTAACATTAAATTTTGCCCGAAATACAGCGTTTCACTCTTTTTGCCGGTTAATGTATAAAAATATGTACATCAAACAAACTAGAATAAGTGTATGAATCAGGTATAAGTAAGCTGCAAAGGTTTCATCAAGATGCATTTAGTAGTTCTAGATAAAATGGGTCATAAAGGTAGCAAATTTTGGAATAGGCCATTCATACTCACACGGGCCAGACCAAACAGTAAACTTGACATGGCCGTCCTCTTGCGCGACCCACCTCGGTGGCATCTTCCCTTCATTATGTTAGCATGCGCTGTTTCTGCTTGCCACTGTTTCTTCAATTTCCCTGCGTTCAGCCGCCTGCCCACTTCCTCACTTATGAGGCCCTGCCTGTCGCGAGCCAGCATGAAGGACGCCCAGAACCCCTTTCCAGAATTACAGGAGAAGGGGACTTATCATCTAAATGGCAAAGTGGGACAACTATGTTTTCCTGATAGCTTCTGTAGTCTAACGCACTGGTTTTTGGTTGGTGAACATCCAAAATCCAATTATTTTAACTTTGTACCCCAAAGTGCGAGTATATTGCAATTATAGCAGAAATAACAAATGATTCTTGCCGGATGCGAAATAATATTAACTATAATCAGCACGATCACCTTTCACACCTTATCCCGCTTGCTCAGGGGCATGAAAGAGTTGTGCGCAGGGAGTTACGGTTGCATGCCCTTCCTAACATTACAGAATTTTCAACTGAATATCCTACCCCCACAATATCAGGGATCAATGTACAGTCGCGGGAATGACAGGCCGCTACACCGCCGCGTTCCCCAACAAGAATATATTGTATGTTATTGACACTGGGCAAAGGAAAGCTCGTAACTGACCGGTTAGCAATGGCCGGAGAACTGTTTGTTGGCACGACAGCCCAATTATACAATCTCCGGAGTCTTCCGTTTCCTTTTCAGGCAAACTGGCAAGCCTTGACAGATGGAGAATAATGCAATAATTACGATTGTACTGTGTACACTGCTTCAAAATGAGTGGATTTCAAAACAAAAAATGGATAAAAGAGCATTTTTATGTACCTCGTACAAACTGACACATATTTTAGAATGAACAGTTCGGAAAGGGAGAATATTCGGCTGTGAACTGCTCACTGAAAGCAGAGTCTAACCCTTGAGAAGACTCCACATACTACAGACATAGAGGCCCTAACTCTACTCCGCACTGTGTGAAGTTCTTCCCAATGGAATGCACCTTCACTTCCGCCATGATCGGAATTAAGATGACTTTCATCCCAGTCCTCATAAGTGTTGCTCATCAGAGGGCCACTCTTTGCTGTCACAGCGATAAACTTGCTTTGTCTGCCCGAATACATACTCACGATAGTGCAGCTTTCCCCAACGACACCTGTTGCACATCGTTTGAGTCCCTGCAGGGCTCAACTGGAGACAAAAGAACAACGCTAGTGGCTTCCTGATCACCCCGTGTTTCGTGTTCTTTGCTAAATGATACTCAAAGAGAATTTATTGTTTTGCGAAAACGATTTCTTTAGTGCAAGCGACAATTCAGGTGAAGTTGACGACAGATTGCTTTACCGGCAACATGTGGTGGTAATGGGACTTTATACTACAAGTATCCCCCCAAAACTACTGACAATTTTACAGAACTTAATTTTTTTTCCCCCTCAGCTGGTTACGGACACTGACGAGTATAACAATAAGATCCCGGCTATAGAGCCTGTTTACAGACTGAGCTCACATGTCCAACATCACCATGAAGCTCTTAAGGCAATCTTCAATTCCAAAAGAGGAGGCTAAACAACTGTCCCCGGGGGATGCGGTGCCACCTAAATTATGTGGACTGCCTAAGATCCATAAAAAAGATGTTCCCCTCAGACCTATTGCTTTTTTTGCTAGGGGCTTTACGTCGCACCGACACAGATAGGTCTTATGACGACGATGGGATAGGAAAGGCCTAGGAGTTGGAAGGAAGCGGCCGTGGCCTTAATTAAGGTACAGCCCCAGCATTTGCCTGGTGTGAAAATGGGAAACCACAGAAAACCATCTTCAGGGCTGCCGATAGTGGGATTCGAACCTACTATCTCCCGGATGCAAGCTCACAGCCACGCGTCTCTACGCGCACGGCCAACTCGCCCGGTAGACCTATTGTTAGTGCAATAGGTTCTCCTACATATGCTCTGGTTAAATACCTAAGCAAATTGCTTCAGACACACATAGGACTACTGAAACATACATCAGGGACTCTCGGTATTTCGTCAACAAGCTGTCAACCATAACCTTTCAACCTAATGCACTTTTGGCGAGTTTCAATGTGGAGTCCTTGTTCACTGAAGTACCGATTGACTGGGTCATGTCTCTCATTGAACACCTGTTCCCTGAGGACATTACTAATCTGTTTTACCACTGCATAACTTCCAGCTCTTTCTTGCGGGGTGGGAATCTTTACGAGTGGCTATGGGAAGTCCACCTTCGCCCGTAGTGGGTAATTTCTTTATGGAGTATTTTGAGGAGGAGGCTAGAGATGATATGGTGGAGGTATGTTGATGATGCATTTGTGGTCTGGACAGAAGGTCCTGAGAAACTTCATCTATTTCTAAACCACTTAAATCTGCAACATCCTTCAATAAAATTCACTACGGAGATGGAGTCGGACGGATGCCTTCCTTTCTTGGATGTTCTAGTAAGAAAGAATACGGACGGCTCCTTAGGACATACCGTCTATCGTAAGCCTACCCACACAAACCGCTATCTTCATGCAGATTCTCACCATCATCCAGCACAAAAACAAGACATTCTCACGACACTCGCCAAGAGGGCGAGACAAATTTGTGAGCCATCAAATATCCAGGTGGAGATGGACACGCTCAAAGTCACGTTCACGGGTAATCGTTACAGCGATTTGCAGATTCATAGAGTCCTGCATCCCAGAGAAACGACGAAGCAAAGCTCACAGAAGGAAGACGTGAAGGGAACTGCCTACTTGCCTTACATTCACAACACCACAGATCGAATTGCCAAGGTCCTCCGCAAACACAATATAAAAACTGTGGTTGGCACCGTCACTAAAATTGCTCACAGTCTGAGTAAAACAAGGACAAATTGTCCCCACTTTTACATCCTGGGGTATATGAAATTCCCTGTACTCGCGGTAAGGTATACATCGGCCAAACATGCCGGTCCATTGGCACCCGTATCAAGGAACATGAACGTAATATTCCTCTCAAACAGCCAGACAAATCGGCAGTAACTGAGCACGCTCTATCCTTGGGTCATGATATGTTCCAAGATGCTCGAGCTCTTACCCACACTAGACACTACAGGTCCAGGATTATACGGGAAGCTATGGAAATATTATTACAATATTTTTAAGTCCACCTGTTCAATACAATACATTGTATTGTATTGTATGTATTGTATTTAACAGGTGGACTTAAAAATATTGTAATAATATATGAGACATACGTCAACTTCAATACTGGTTCATGCGTTCATGAACGTACCATTTGTTGATAACTTTCGCTGTTTTCGGTACCTTTCCCATTTCTCTAAATTTATGTTACATGCTGTTCTTACCTTATTTACTTTTTTCGATCTGGCTACATTTCGTTAATTGATTATAAGTTTCCTTCGACGTACACTCATGTTACAAGCTTAACGAACTCTGTTCGTATATTTTCTTTCACTTTTGCGCTGCCCTACGTCATTCCTTCTTGGGTTTTTGATTGGTTGCAGCATTTTAACATGACTGTTTACGTCACTGGCAACTTTTCTTTTGATTGGTACCGAAGTGTATCCTTCCGCGCTTTCTTGTCCTTTCATTGGATCCTTTCGTTATTTGTATTTTGTACTGATTATATTTATTAATTGTAAACTTTTAAAGATATTCTTTCTGGGTTCTCTTTTTCTTACTATTTAGTTATTTTTTGTTAAGTTTTCCATGCACAGTTTGTAAATTACTTATGTTAGTTTTGCAGTACTATGTTGCGTCGCATCTGGAATTTTCCTTGGTGCTATTTAAGCGACATGCCTGCCTGTATGCTTCGCCTTATCATTCCGGATTTGGCCGGAATCGCCGCTGGTGTTCTGCAGCAGCTACTATGCTGTATTTCTAAGAAACATATTTACTTTGCATATGGACTAGCTACTTTTCTTCAGCGTGTCTTCCTTGCTGCAGTCAATTCGAGGTCATTTACCTCGCTTTCTTGCTCAGGTCTGGTTCGCTCCAAGTATGACTGCCAGCCAGCTAACCGCACTGACGTGGCCGTGTCGGCCTCGTACCTTACATTTGAGCATGAAAACAACACCAGCTTAGGGTCTGGTTCTTGCTCCAGGATCTACTGAATTATTTTTATGACTGTTTTAGCTCATTGTGTCCATAGACACATTTTATCCAGATGTCGGCTGGATCGTCTACGAATTTATTAACTGCGGCTCTTAAATGATTAATGGAGTTACTGAACTAAAGGTCCTCTTTTTTTCTTTGAACTCACTACTCCCCGGCGGAGAATTGTGTGCCAAAATTCAATTCCAGAACTGTCCTGCTACAGCGTAAATTTCTCATCAAATTTCCTACATTTAACTTTGTTATTTTGATAGCTTTAATCTTATTAATTGCTCATAATTATTCAACTTAATCGGTCTGGTTTTTTAACCAGCCTTCAAGGTAATTTAAGCATTCAGATATTGTACTCTGATTTTCACAGCTGTCGTAAGACAACAGTCTTACTTATTTACTTTTTATTCACACAGCCGGTGGCAATCTTTCGCTCAAGGCCAAGTGTTGAAATATAATGTTACAATGTTAATTATTGTTAAAATTTTCTTAATTATTGTTGTTATTTCTACATCATTTATATAATAAATTTGTAACTGCTGATCTCCTTTCTTATTTCCCGAGAAACCTTGGATACCCCTTCCGGCTTTTCCACTGTTTTCTCCAAATACGGAACCAAAATGAGAATACAGTAAAACCTCGTTAATTCGAAGTCGTTGGGACTCAAAAATCGGACTTCGAATTACGTGATTTGGAATTAACCGCCAATTCGCAGTTCAGAAGTATCAACCCTCGCTGCGTTACAAAATATTCTAAGGCCCGTTACTGCATGCAGTTAACCTTGATTCACAGTTTACACCTTTCAAATGCCATGAAAAAAGAACTATTTCCAAAATGTATCCAAGAAGGTGCATTTACAGTATTCAAATAATACACTTGAATATCTCGCTGGCAAACATAACCTCACGCAATGAAAGAAATTAAGAAATTAAGAAAGAAAGAAAGAAAGAAAGAAAGAAAGAAAGAAAGAAAGAAAAAAAGCACGATTCAAAGACGAGAAATCTATGCTGGCTCCCATGTGCAAGTACTTTATTCATTGGATTACTATACTGTAAGCATTTTAGATGCCCTGTATTTACACAAAAAGTGCCCGATGCTCTTAAAATCGAACTTTCCGATGACTATCCTTGTACGATTTCCCGCCATGGGACTTCTCTCGTACTTCAGAAATGTAAACACTTGCCGCATCACAAAGTATTCTAAGACTCATTAATACATGCAGTCACCTTGATTCACGGTTTAAACCTTTCAAATGCCATGGAAAAAACTATTTCATGTATCCAGCAAAGTGCGTTTACAATGTTCAAATAATGCACTTGGGTAAATAACTTACAAACATAACCTCACACAACGAAAGAAGAATATCACACGATTCAAAGACGAGGATAAATTATGCCGGTTCCCCTGTGCAAATGCATTATTTTTTGGATTTCTGTACTGTTTGCATTTTTAGATGCTTTGTATTGGCATAGAAAGTGCCCGATGCCCATAACATTGTGGCTTATCGATCTTTCCTATGACGAGGGGATGAAGTTTCTCACTTCCATGTGCATTGCAACGCACTACACACTTGCACGATTTCCCGGCTGGCATTTTCTCCTTTAAAACCATAAGATCGTTTGGGCTTGCATTAAAATAAAGCATTGCAGTTTCATCGCCAATGACAATACTGTTCGGTGCCTACGAATCTATTATATGAGCCACGTTTTTGCGTCAACTGTCGGCATCGCCAGTGTTCGCGGATTCTGTTTTCCCGCACACTGCCCGTTGCGTGATATTACGGCGTTCCTTAAAAGTTTGAATACAAAAGAATTCCGATTTCATTCAACTTAGTAATCATGAAGCGCACTATAGATCCACCGAAGTGAGTGTAAATGCGGAAAGCTACGGTACCACTCCACGTTCCGAAACACGCGTTCAATTATGACGCGGATAAATTTCGAGTTGAAATTACTCTGTAACATACTACCGTTTTAAAATGTAAAGGCAGTTTCGATTTAAAAGTCTAAATTTCGGTAATGGGGCCGACATTGTACTTCGAATTACGAATTATCCATATTTCGAATTAAACAATTTAAAAAACATGCAAAACTGTATCTCATGTTACCGGGAACGAGACCTTCTTCGAATTAGGCGGGATTTTGAATTAACCGAACTCGAATTATCGAGGTTCTACTGTAGTTACTCGTAAGCTATGGAAATGCGCAGAAATCCTAACAATTTCAACAAGGACACTGACTACTAATTAAGTAACCCCTGGTTGCCAGCCATCAAGGATTTACATTGGTAGTTTGTACGTTCCCCATCGCCAGGCTTGTGTCAATGTCATATGTTGTGTACAAGCGTTATGTGACCCTCCGTAGTTCCGTCAGCTTCCGCTTCGTGCCACGTCCATCTGGTGACAATTTCCACTTCCATTATAAAGTCATTGTTTAAGAAACCTTTCTCGTGGACAGTGGAGATTTCCTTCTGATGACGCAGAGCACAGTTCTCTGCGAAACGTAAAGAATTTCACCTTATTTTCTTGACACGGCATAAGACCAAAAGCCTACACAGTATCGTGTCTACAAGTACAGGCCGTGAAAGCATCAATGGCAACATTTTTCAAACTTATTGTTTTCAAATGACTTTTATAGATTTTAAGAAAAGTAATTTTTTTCCTATGTTAACTTGTTTATTACAAGCAAGGCGTTCCGAGTAAAAGAGTTAATGGAAAGAAACCTGTTGATACGGAGAGTTAACGTCACTCACAAACTATAAAGTCGGTGAGCTCCTCGGGAATGACGGGCTCCTTGCGCTTGCAGAGAGAAATGTATCTCCTCATCAGCTTCATGTCCAGAGCCTGGAACGTCATGGGCGGCTGCTTGCTGTGCTGGTGAACGTACGTGATGTGGTGGGCCAGCCTGGAACAACGACCTTCATCTTTAACAAGCTAGGCAACTACAAGAAGTCAAACTGTTTAAAAAATGTTAATAGCAGTCAGTATCAGGTGTGATACAGTAATTTATTTTAAGTAATCTGCAGGCGAACTCCACGGCTAAGTGGTTAGTCCACTCGCGCAGGACCCCACGCTCACAGGCCACACGCCATCAATAAACTAACCTCAGTGTAAGTATCAATAACGAAGGTTCCGTTGCCCAAGTAAATAATGAAGCAATATATCCATACTTCCTAGTCTGTTTTCAAGCTCATTAAGGAAACTGACTCAATATACAGTAATGTTATACCATCACTATAACAGTATTCTTTGTGTAAATAGTTGAGCTCCCTTCTTGAAATTTGCTATTACTTGCCGGACTGAAGAGAAACCGTACAAAGACATTTTTTTCCCGAATCTCTTGAAAAATCAAAGGTTGTCTTGCATCCGCGACCACGGGAACCACGCCGCTTCTCTTACTCCCGCACGCGTGCATAAAACTCTACCAGGCTACATCGTCTCTGGTTCTCGGGAAGTAGTGAAGAGAGAATGACGTTCTACTTGGGGGAAGACAGGCTTGCAGCGTGGCCAACTGGGCGAGCGACAATCCCCTGAAGAGATAAACAAATGTCCCTGTATTAGCCTCTGGCGTGCCTTTGAATTCTTAGAAAGGCTGTGCCTTCTCGATGGAGAGTTATAAGGCATCTACTGAAGTTGACACAAGAATTAACAGTTTTCAGGCAGCAGGAATATTTTTGTGATGGATCGTCGTACTGTAAAGACACGTGGAACAGGTATTGCCGGCAAATTTTCAACAGGTCTTCTTCGATATTATGATGCTAATTTTAATTTAATGGTTATGAAACTCGCGCGAATAAAGAATAATTGTCCAGCTGCAAGAAAATACAGTATAACTAAAGCCAATGTTCGGCGTTGGCGAAGGTGGAGATAGTCTAAAATGCGTACATACAAGAAAGGCATTCATATGATTCCGCAAAGCACTTTTTAAGCCTGATAAAAAAATTTTGAAGGAAAAAGTGGGGGTAGTTTTGGAGTCGGAGAAATGCGGTACATGCACGTACACTTTATGTCAATAAGAATACACAAAGGCTAAGTGTGAAAGTCGTGACAAGACAATGTCAAGTTACGTGAAATAATCTTTATACAGGACGTAATGTTGCTTTGCTTTTCAAACGAATTCTTGCAGATTTTTCTTGCTTTTACATTCTAACTGAATTCTATACATACAAATTGGACAAAATAAGACCGTATTAATAAAATGCTGCATTCATCATTTAACATTATCTACGTTATCAAATGCATTATTCGAAAATACCACAACTATACTTACCTGGTATTAGCCAAACAGATTTACACTCCCGCAGAAAAAGAAAATGTGCTTTAACTATACCCGCAAATGTAACACTAGTGATTTCAGCAATACATAATTCTCTCACAAGTCACGAAATAAACCATGACTAAGCTTCATATCGGTAAGTAGGGTCCCTAAAGTGTGTGGTTAGCGACACTGAATTGAACCCAACAGTATTGACTGGTACTATACCTGAGGTCATTATCTCTGTCGGGCTTGTCCTGGATTAGCCACAGGAGGTCGAACCTGGAGAGCAGAGCGGCGGGGAGCTGGATGTTCTGTTCAACCGTCCTCTTGGGGTTGTAGCGGCCGTAGGCAGGGTTCGCCGCAGCCAGGATACTAACACGAGCGTTCAGACTCGTCATTATACCAGCCTGTCAACACGACATTAATGTAGTCTCTCCTAAATTACAAATTCACAATCTCAGTGTCATAACACTATCAAAAGCTAGAGAAAGGTCCGCCTATTCAGTACCATTACATTAATATTATATCTAGTTTCTACTTGCTACATTAGTTCTTCAGCCATGATCAAATTGAAAACATGTATACAAAAAAAAAACCAAACCAAAGCCCAGGGTGCAAAACCCTATGGCCTACCAAGCGACCGCTCTCAGCCCGAAGGCCTGCAGATTACGAGGTGTCGACAGATCCTCTCGGCAGTTTTTCTTGGCTTTCTAGACCGGGACTGCCACGTCACCGTCAGATACCTCAATTGCAATCACGCAGGCTGAGTGGACCTCGAACCAGCCCTCAGATGCAGGTAAAAAAGTCCCTGATCTGCCCGGGAAACCCGGGGCCTCCGGGTAAGAGGCAGGCACGCTACCCCTACACCGCGGGACCGGCGTATACGTATAACCACCAGTAAAAAACTACAATTTGGTATCTCTTAGCCCAGATAATGCTACTGTCCTATATGGAGGACAGTATATGTTTTGGTATTGTAGTCTAGTTAAAAAATTGCCCAGCAAGTGACTTGTCTTCATACACTTATGATGTTTTGTTGTCATATGAGAGTTCCAGTCTTGTAAGTGCTGACACCGTTGTGCAAATTGTGTTCTGATCGGAAGGTAACAAGATCTGCTCTGCTACAGCAAGCGTTTTGTATTATTTTCTGTTATTCAAATATACAACTGTGATATTTTATATCTACACCGTTAACATATCAATACAGCATAATATTATGTTACATATAAGTTATTTCTAATTAGAAGGCCTTTATGTCTGCTCAAATTAGACTATCCTATATAAAAGACGGTAGGATAATACAAGGAAGTTCGTTCCAACACAATACCGGCTACATTTTATTACAAAACTTAGCAGCCAACCGACCCGAAACGTTATCTGATTAGTCTATTGTGTTTGGTTTTGAGAGAGGAAAGCCACTAAACCTTGATGAAATCTTAAGAGATGTTAGAAAAAGAAAAGCAGATGACCCTTTCCCTGCTCTTGACATTTTTATTTCATCTCCCGATAATGAATCGGATGTAGACATTAATAACCTTCCAGGAAGTATTTTACATGCACCAGCATATGGGTGGAGTCAATCGCTCAGACCAAAATACATCTCTGTCATCGACATGCCAGAGCAAAGTGGAGGGAAGCTCAAGCACCTGGCCATCTTAAAAACAAATATGCGGGCTACTAAAAGGGGACCACACTGATTCCAGGTATGACCGGTCAGACCATTTGATCATCCCTCAAAAATCTCAAAACAGAAGACGACAACACGGTGCAGAAAGTTAAACACTGGTTTGCATGTCAGGTATCATACAAAGGAATAGGTGCAGCTCTTGATAACTTTTATTTGATTGTGTGATTTATGTGATTTCCTGATAATCTGTCAATAATTAGAATTTTATGTTGCATTATTAAAAATGTCATTGTTATGTATGACAAAGAATGGATAATAAGTACAGCCTGGCATTCCATATAGTTTGTCCAAATGTTCTCCTCTAAAGCCTACCGTCCTATATAGGACAATTTATTTCAAGACAAGCCTTCGAATGACCACAGTAAAACCTCATTAACACGTTTCTTGCAGCAGACAACAAAACTGAACGTGTTAACCAAGAAAACGTACTTTCTGGACATGAGGTCATTTTACGTCTCGTATCTGCGAGTACAGTGAAAACTAAATCTACCATTTCTCAAGATGAGAGGAAAGTATTAAAAGATGTGAAAAATACCAAACTACAAATATGAAAACCTGTGCACAATAACATTCTTTCTACAACAAATTAGTAGAAGCCTTTTATTTCGGAGCACTATCTTCAGATCACACTCTTAGGCAATGAACTGGAGGTTACACTCGACCATGTGCGACTTTGCCCACCATTTTGAAAACTACGACCATATATTATCGATCGAAACTCTAAAGTGCAAGTTCAACATTTGCGACCTCTAGATGTCAGTCCACTTTGTGGAAACATTTAAGGTTGTCTTCATTAGAAAGGAATTCCACTTTTTCCGTATACCTAGGCTATCACAAGACGCTAGTTAATTTCACACGATTATGTTCCTAACCCAGATATAGGCCGCAGTATGATGCAACAAATATTCGCTACACATCACTGTACCACTCAACACAAAATAAATTTCTAACTTCTGAATGGAATGCAAAATACAAGCACAAATAGACTGTGTTATTCAGGAATCTCGCTGTTAATAGGCAAACAAAACTGAACATTCCTGAGGCTCCCCAGACGTGCAACTTATCCCACAAAGTTCACGAACTCAAGGCCTTTTTCTGTATTCATGCAACTGTGGCGACGGATCGTACCCGAGTTGGAAATCAAGTCTGTTTCACAAGGGATGACAAATAACATTTTCAGGGCTATGAAAAATGTGATTGTACTAAGCGGTAATAGCAAAAATAAATGTGAAACAAAGGAAGGTATTAAAATTAGGACTATTAGGTAGTACCATTTGGCTGATAAAACAGGCATGAGGCAGTTTTTAAAAAGTAACAATGATCGGTGGAAAACTGTAAATAAATATATATAAACAGACTCTGGGATGGGTTTAAAACAATTGTTCAGGAATGTGAAAATAGGTTTGTACCTTTAAAGTTGGTGAGAAATGGTAAAGATTCACTATATTATAACAGAGAAGTAAAGAGACTAAGAAGGATGTGCAGACTGGAAAGAAATAGAGTTAGAAATGGGCGTGGAAGTAAGGAGAAATTGAAGGAACTTACTAGGAAATTGAATTTAGCAAAGAAGTCAGCTAAGGATAGCATGATGGCAAGCATAATTGGTGGCCATACAAATTTTAGTGAAAAATGGAAAGGTATGTATAGGTACTTTAAGGCAGAAACAGGTTCAAAGAAGGACATTCCAGGAATCATTAATGAACCAGGGGAGCGTGTATGCGCTATTCAGTCAGCAATATGTAAAGATTGGTGGTTACAAGGATAATGTCTACATAGAGGTGACCAATACTAAAGAAGTATTAAAATTTACCTATGATAACAATGACATTTAGAGTATGATGCAAGAGTTGAAAACTAGAAAAGCAGCTGGAATTGATAAGATTTCTGGGGATATACTAAAGGCAATGGGTTGGGATATAGTACCGTATCTGAAGTACTTATTTGATTATTGTTTGGTTGAAGGAGCTATACCAAACGGAGAGTTGGTATAGTAGCCCCTGTGTATAAAGGAAAGGGTGATAGATATAAAGCAGAAAATTACAGGCCAGTAAGTTTGACATGCGTAGCATGTAAGCTTTGGGAAAGCATTCTTTCTGATTATATTAGACATGTTTGCAAAATTAATAACAGGTTTGATAGAAGGCAGTTCGGTTTTAGGAAATAATATTCCACTGAAGCTCAACTTGCAGGATTCCAGCAAGATATGGCAGATATCCTGGATTCAGGAGGTCATATGGACTGTATCGCTATTGACCTGGCTAAAGCATTTGATAGGGTGGATCATGGGAGACTACTGGCAAAAATGAGTGCAATTGGACTAGACAAAAGAGTGACTGAATGGGTGGCTGTGTTTCTAGAAAATAGAACTCTGAGAATTAGAGTAGGTGAAGCTTTATCTGACCCTGTAATAATTAAGAGGGGAATCCTCAAGGCAGTATTATTGGACCTTTATATTTTCTTATATATATCAATGATATGTGTAAAGAAGTGGAATCAGAGATAAGGCTGTTTGCAGATGATGATATTCTGTACAGAGTAATAAATAAGTTACAAGACTGTGAGATGATAAACGGGGTTAAAAGTCAGGTTGTGCGTTTCACAAATAGGAAAAGTCCCCTCAGTTTTAATTACTGCGGTGATTGGGTGAAATTCCCTTTTGCGGATCATTGTAAGTAAATACCAATATAAATGGTCCGTTATTTTACATTATAAATTTTCCAGCTAACTCATTCTTGGTTGCCAGTGTTTCGCCCTCGTGTGCTAGGGCCTACGCAGTGACCTCCACGGTATGCACTAGCCAGCGTATTGGTAGGTGTGCTAGGTACCAACTGATGAGCCCACCCTAGCACACGAGGGCGAAACGCTGGCAACCAGGAATGAGTTAGCTGGAAAATTTATAATGTCCAATAACGGACCATTTATATTGGTATTATAAATTTACTCATTCAGGACAAATATTTCAGATTCCCTATGGGAATCAACATCTATATCATTGTAAGTATCTAGGTGTTAATATAAGGAAAGATCTTCATTGGGATAACCACATAAATATGATTGTTAATAAAGGGTACAGATCTCTGCACATGGTTATGAGGGTATTTAGGGGTTGTAGAAAGGACGTAAAGGAGAGGGCATACAAGTCTGGTAAGACCTCAACTAGAGTATGGACCTTTATGTTTTTTTCAGTGTTCGAACGGGTGGATTTAGCGTTTTAAGGAACGGCACAATTTCACGTGGCAGGCAGTGTGTGGAGAAGCAGAATTGGTGAACACTAATGATGCAGACAGTTGGCGAGAAAGCGTGGCTCACATAATTCGTATGCAGCGAACAATATCATCAATGCCGATGAGACTGTATTGTTTTTGAATGCCGAGGCCAAACGGACTTATGGTTTTAAGGGAGATAAGTGCCATGGTGGAAAATCTTACAAGGATAGGGTCACAGTCCTTCTGTGTTGCAATGCAGATGGAAGCGAGAGACTTCCTCCCCTCGTCTTAGGTAAGGTCGAGAAGGCATGATGTTTTAAGGGCATCAGGCACTTCCCATGCAAATACAAGTCATCTAAAAATTCCTGGATGACAGGCAGAATTTTTGAGGAGTGGCTGGTATGCCTTGAGCGCAAAATGGCATGCCAGGACAGAAAAATACTTGTGTTATTGGATCAGTGCGCTGCACACAAACATAATTTACTTTTAAAACATGTGAGTCTTCTTTCTCTGCCGGCCAACACTACGAGCTACTTGCAGCCCCTAGATCAAGGTATACTTTCATGTGTGAAACGTGCCTACAGAAAGCAACTGGTGCGTTACTTTCTCCGGGAACTTGCTAGATATATTCCGGCGGGAGAAATACGCAAGTGGAAGATGCAATGCGGAGTGTGACAGTTGCCTGGGACGCTATTCCTCCATCGACAATCAAGAACTGCTTCGTCAAGTGTGGTTTTGGTTCGTTCAATGAAATAGAAGGAGAAGACGACGACAATGAAGATGAGTGGGAGGAGTTACGGCAAAAGTCAGATGTCTGATTTTCTCCGAATACATCGCCATAGACCATGCGGAGACTACAGCTCATCACAGCTGAATATCATGCCGGGATCCCGCTCTTCTGCTCACATGACACCAGAGGGAGATGCAGCTACAACTGATGTTGAACACGACAAAGATACGGTGCAGGCGGCAACTATTCCGTCAAAGAATGCTGTACTTGCCGCTCTAGCCATGTTGGATTCTGTGATAAGTGCAAGTGATGCAGACGGCACTGCAATTAAGGCTATGGCCCGTATGGAGCAGTTCGCAGTTAGTGTTTATTAAAAATAAAAAAGGATGAACCAACCTCTCACACATTCTTTCTTCAAAAGGCAATACATAGCCCTACAGGACCATTAAACATTTGCAAACTATTGAGGTACTGTACAAAGTTATTTATTGTTCTTGATATTTGTGTTAAATATATGTCTGGGTTTTCAAAGTTTGTGTTTTTGAATCGTGTTTTATTTTTCCCGGGCGTGAGGTTATGTTTGACAGCGTATGGCGTATTCCAAGAGCATTATTTCAATAAATGCACCTTGTTGGATACATTTAGGAATTTTTTTTCCCCAGGACATTTGAAAGTTTTAACTGTGGATCAAGGTGATTGCATGCTATAAAGGATCTTATAATATTTTGTAATGCAGCAGGGGTTGGTATTTCTGAATTTCGAGTTAGCAGTGGTTAATTCGAAATCATGTCATTCGAAATCCGATTTTTGCGTCCCAAGGACTTCGAATTAACGAGATTTTACTGTAGATGTTGATTCCCACAAGAAAGTTCCGAGTTGTCAGCGGGGAGGTGGTGTGGAATAACAGTAGATGAATAAGTTTGAGTGGTGTCTTTAAAAGTAGGAGAGATCACAATATGAAGATAAAGTTGGAATTCAAGGAGACAAATTGGGGAAAATAATTGTTTATAGGAAGGGGAGTTAGGGATTGGAATAACTTACCAAGGGAGATGTTCAATAAATTTCCAATTTGTTTGTAATCATTCAAGAAAAGGCTAGGAAAACAACAGATAGGGAATCTGCCAACTGTGTGACTGCCCTAAATGCAGATCAGTAGTGACTGATTGATTGTTCATCGATTCTCTTCTCACTTAGATAAGCTTCACCACTTTTCTTCCATCTCTTAGCTACGGACCTCTTCCAGTTTTCTTACTTTCGTTTAAGTTTTACATTTATTCACAATCAAACCACTGATTGTACCATCACAAGAAAAGTAACTCGCTCCTCAGACATGTGGCTTAACCCCTACTCTTTACAGCCGATTCCCAACGACCTCAGATTTCTGTGTGTAATTCGACAGACAAGGAATTATCCGACAACCTCAAGCAGTTCACAGGATTGCTAAGAGATAGTAGCACTGTGCAAAAACTCGAGAAAATCAGTTTCTGAATTTATGTGGGATAGCCCCTTCTCGAGTGTGGAGGCGGACATTATCAAGTCCACACAAATGTACAAGAAATATGGAAGTTCAGCTCAACGAAAATGCAGGAAGCTATGTTTGAGTAGGGTTGCGCGTATCATACCGTATTTGAAGGTCTGAAGTGTTAACATCATACAGGGCGCCGTTTATCCCCATATTTAAACAATTCACTTCTGCTATGGTTAAAATTCTATTTACAATAGCATTTACCTATCCTGCATATTCTAATCTAGAGATTGTGCTCTATGCTCAACGCGTGCAGTAGGCAGGTGAGCCCAAGCACGAGACACAGAGGCGTCTGGTTTATGTCAACACAACAATTAACGAAACCCTGCATTCTTTCCTTTTCAAATGCTTTCACCAGAAACTGTCAAATCTGGCATCATGTGTTCTGCTGTGGTGGAGTTCTTATAATGTGCGATTAAGGATGGATTATTGAAAAAGGCTAAAAAACTGCAGAAAAATACAGGTTTTAAACTTTTCATCTAGAAAATTAAACCGCAAAGTATGGTAGTGAAGTTTGTGCCTACAATGTAATTCATCATGCAGTTTTGAAAGTAGGACATGGAAGATCCAGTGGTTCAAACAAGGAGAGTGTCCAACAAGTGAGTCCTCTTTCCCCACTGTTCTTCATTTCACTCATGGGTACTGTTATAAAGGAACTCAAAGGAATAGATAAGGAAGATCTTTAATGCATTTCCTTTGCTGACGATGTTGCCGTTTGAGAAGAAACAGAGAGATGTTCCGAGGAGATTGTATCTTTGGAACACCAAGTTTTTTTTTGCTTTATATCTTATGGCGACGATGGGATAGGAAAGGCCTAGGAAAGGGAAGGAAGTGGCCATAGCCTTAAGGTATATACCCAACATCTGCCTGGTGTGAAAATGGGAAACCACGGAAAACCACCTTCAAGGCTGCCGACAGTGGTGTTCGAATCCACTATCTCCCGGATGCAAGCTCATAGCTGTGCGCCCCTAGCCACACGGCCAACTCGCTTGGTCCACCAAGTTTAGAGAACATAAGTTAACTGTGAACAAGAGTAAAACAGTGGTAATGAAAGTTAGTAGGACAAATACACCTTGCACCCTCACCGTCGAGGGAGAGAAGATTGAATACCTTAAAATATCTGGGGAGTACAACATCAAATGATAGAAGTGTGGAACAGGGTGCAAGAAGGATCCAACTTCTTCCATCAAGTACGGGACAAGGGAGTTCCTCTGAGGGCTAAACAGACCCCGTTTAAGACTTATCTCCTGCCGATCATGACGTATAGTCTGGAGAGTTGAGAGAAGAAAGTCGACTGCAAGCTTGTGAAATGAAGTTCCTTAGATCAGCTATACGCAATGACAAGATACGAAGAGACCTCGAGGTCACCCCGACCACATAAGAAAGGCTGAAGTGGCTACGACACGTTAAGCGGATGCAGGCGAAGTATTTTGAGAAGATCGTTCCAGGACGAAGGCCAACTGGATGCTGTAGACAAAGGTGGCTACATCAGATAACACAGGAGAGACATGGGATCGTAATAAATGGAGGCACATCCTACCTGGCTTGCTGGAAGGAATCAATGATGATACAAAGTAATTACAATATTTCGGTGTTATGTCGTGTCTGAGAGGCTTGTCCTCAAGTTGAAAGACTAACACACTGTTGAAGCAGACACTGACTCCTCTAAACATTGCACTGCCTGTTTAGAAAAGTAGACGAGCAAAGATACGTGGCAATACAATACAAGTTGTGCCTCTCTGCGCCACGAACGTTTCAAGCCAAATCAAGTACAAGAAAAATTAGCTCAACATCAGAGGAAAAATTCTTTTTTTATCATAAGCATTTGATACTAACATACAATAAAATATGAAATGGACATTTTTTTGTGTGTAATATCTCTAAACATTAACCCGTAGTTAGGCACGGTTAATTCCGTAACATTACTGGTTGCACGTTGGGTTGTTTTGTTTCAGTTGCTGGCTACATCGTATACATGGTGAAAAAGGATCGATTACAAACAGTTTCAAACAATGTCACGACTTCATCTTTCTCTTACAATTGATATCGCCCTCTCCTGCGTGCGCACTAAACTAGAACATGATAAATTAGTTGTGCAGTAAATTTGTCCATAAAGTCTTATTATCCTTTCCTAAACCAATGTCCCGTCCCAATGTAAGCATCCTCGTCATAAAATTAATTTTCAGTGTCCATTTTATGATCACATTTTTGCAAAATATCTTCTTCCCCCAGCCTTATATGCAGTAATTTGGTCTTTATCAAGTATCCCTCGTTAAGAGTTCAGAAAATCGAGCAAATCTGCCAACTATAAATGTATAACTTGGAATTTGAGAATGAAAACATATCATTGCTACCAAACTCTCACCTTCCTTACAAGGCGCGCCACAGTCTTAAGGACGAACCATCATTTCACTCGAGAACAAAGCAATAAATAATACTGACCATAATTTATAGTTTGACAGAAGCTACAACGGGAAACAGCACTGTAGGAGTGTTATAACGCGCAACACACTTACCTTGGCAATGGAGATCGTCTGCTGCTCCATGACCTCGTGGATGGCGGTACGGTCCGAGTCGGCCATCTTGTCGAACTCGTCGATGCAGCAGATGCCTTTGTCGGCCAGCACGAGGGCGCCTCCCTCCAACATCATCTCTCCGGTGAGGGGGTCCTTCATGACGGCCGCGGTCAGACCCACGCCAGACGATCCTCGCCCCGTGGTGTACTGACTGCGGGGGGCCAGCCGGTCTATGTAGGACAGGAGCTGAGACTTGGCCACTCCGGGGTCTCCCATCAGACAGATGTTGATGTTACCTGTTCAGTATCACGGCATATTTAAGCTCTTGCACAACCAAGAAACAATAGCGTACTTGCCAACTTTTACAAATAAAAAAATAGGAAGATTCTTTTCAATTCTTGGATTTCCATTGTGCTATGGTCTAGGGGTAAAAAAAAAGACAAGATAAAAGGCATTCATATCCAGAGATACAATGAGAATTGAGCATTATAAATAAAATCTTAAACTAAGAAAACAAAAATGGTTACAAGAAAATTTAATAAACACGGAACAAAATACATAATAGTTTTTTTTAATCTAAGAATTTCATTTTTTGCCCGTATTGAACTGAGAACGTAAGATAGGTAACTTAAAGGGTCCACCTTTTCAATACAAATAAATGTTGAAATGTTTATTTACAACATATTTTTACCGGGAACTAGTTTCGACGCTATTTAGCGTCATGTTCAGCCAAAATGTGAGAAATAGGGATAGGCGTATACATGCAGACATGTACATTACACAAAATGTTACAGCATTAAATAAGAGATACATGCAGACATGTACATTACACAAAATGTTACAGCATTAAATAAGAGTAAAAGAGACATGAAATAGTGAATTACGAGGTCAGAAATTGTCAGTCGACAAAATGGTCCATGAAGGGTGATTCAAAACTGTATAAACACGAGTTAGGACTCAAAAATACGATCACCTAAAAACATATAAACCACAACAAAACCACGTGGAAGTTCGAGATGAACTTGGCAATGGAGATTCAAAGTTTTCAGACATTTTTCCATTGAATGTCGCCTGCCGCGAATGTTTCCTTTATCAGACTGTAAAATGAACAGAAATTCAATATTATAGCTATCTCTTACACTTGGAGTTAACGTTTGTTATGTTTTGCGGCCACAATGTGAAGAGAATACAGCAGAAACTGTTGCCGACACAACTCTCTGAAATACATTAAAGTCATTAAAAATTATGAAGCAAGAATGAACACAAATGCACTGAAATACACTAAACAACCACATACAATAAGATCAATATGTCTCAATTATTAGTATAAGATATTGACAGGGAAAAAGCACAGAACTGCAAAAAACTGCGGCCTGCTACTCCAACAAAACTACGCACAGAAATGATGTTAACAGTGTGCGAACCACACAATAACAAGTAATAATAATAACAAACTCATTCTATCATACTGGTTAACCGAGTTGCCAGCGTGCTAAAACTCTCACTTTTTCCAGCTGTAGAGCACACACGCTGCTGTATGAGCGGGAAACACAGTACACTCGCCAAATAAAACATAAAACAAATGAGGTTGCGTGAATTACATAAGAATATCGACTGCACGTACACACCTCTGATTTTCATCCCATCTGGACGGCGATCCACTCCGCCCACAAGAAGAAGAAGTAAAGCCTTTTTGACATCCTCATGGCCGTAGATCTCGGGAGCTAAGCTGCCCGCCAGCTTGCTGTAGAAGTCCTCCTCTGCCAACTGTTGAATCTCCGCATCCGTCAGGTCTGCATCCGTCATCTCGTCATCTTCCGTCTTGTTGAGGAGTACAACTCGCTGAAAACAGAGACTTCCTGACAGAAACTATACGTGCGGTGAACTCCCCGAAGCACACGTTGCTATGTATCACACTGAACCACACACACAGTATATTGTTTATCTCTGAAATATGTATACCGTATTTACTCGTATATTAGATCCCTTTATTCCCCACTTTTACAGCCAAAAATAGTAAACGGAGGTCCAATAACATCAGAATTTTGTGCAGTGAAAACCTGACTTTCCAGGCTATAAAGAGCTATAAATTGTACGTGTAAACGTTCTATTCTAAACGTAAAGAAGACAATAAAGGGTCAACACGACTTTTAGGCCTACGGTACATACAAAAGTCCGTTTTAGATACTCATCACGTCATTCGTAACATCTCATTAATTCGTCTGGTGAGGCCGACGTCAGAAAGGCCATACGGCCGTAAAAACTCTCTACGAGGATTTGTCTCACTTCATACTCGACCCCGTAGAAAAAAGGGATAAGAGTATCGTGTTATCATATAATTAAATATTGATACAAAAGAACTTAATGGCCAGTCATTTGTCTCCATCAGTCGAGCAGTAGGCCTTACCACACAGTAAACTGCTTTCATTTGAATTATCGCCTTGTGCCGCTAACTTCCCTGCCTTGCTACCGGCAATTCAAGTGACATCATATTCACTGCCATCTTGCCAGTCGCGTCAGCCATGCTTCATTCTTTTTGAGCCATTCACTGCAACCAAGAGCATACAAGGTCCCGTCTTTTGGAACCTTAAAAAAAAATGTTATTCCCGACTACAGAGTCTAAACGGTGTGAATCTATTCCCAAATGGTTTCTGGTATTCCCAGTTGGTGTATATGCAGAAGAAGCCACTCCTTCAGAATAAAACTGAGCTGTACAAGGCACGCCAAACGATCAGCTGTTAACCAGCGCATGTTACGAGTTGTACTTCCGAGTGTAATACATAGTAACTGGAAACATTCTTTTGATAACTGCCGCTGTTGAAACACAGACCCTTATTTTTAAGTATATTTCATGCTTGTTCTCTAGATTTATCACATCAGGTTTTGAGTAAACAGCTGTCCATCAGATAAGACAGAGCACTCTACTACCACAAACAGTAGCAGTCGTATGGGATTACATAAGAGTGAGAATATATTGCACATCTGATATTAATACAGGCTATTTCAATAACCAGTGTAAGTTGTGGGAACGCAGACAGGAAAATGGGGGTCATCTTACTCAACTGGACACATTTAACGTCGCCACTCTGGGCAGCACACTCACGTGAGCCTCCAGGTACGTCTCCGACAGCAGTCCCTGAGCGATCTGACGGAAGCCCGTCTTGGTGAGCGGCAGGAACACGCCCGTGACGGAGATGTGGTCCCCGGGAAGGGCTTGGCGAGTCGTCTCCCCGCGGCAGAAGATGGTGAGGGAGCGAGGAATGTGGCCCACAGGTACTTGGTCGCTCTGTAGGGGCAGAGAACACACATTAGCAGCTTAAGACCCTCAAGCATTCTTCTACGTTTATCACAAAAGTAGAGCATAGTCAGATGTAAATGTAGGTGACAGGAAACATGGAACAGAAAAGTAGCAAAATGCTGTATCCTCTTTCCTATACACAGACCTCCACAAATTAAACAGAACAAGGATTCTCTTTTTTAAATTTATATAGCTGTGTTACATATATACGTAGGCAAGTCACTAAGTACCTGCAATTGTCTTTAGGTAGGCTCCACCAGCCGCTAGATGGCACTGTTGTCTACATCTGTGTTAGATTTCAGCATTATCAGATCAGTACAGCTTGCGCTGTTGCGATCTAAAGACAGCTGCACCACTCTCTTTGCACCAACGAAGAACAGCGGTTTGTAATCCGTTTTTTGTGGCCCAAGGGTGTACCACGAGCCGAAATTCAGCACAATATAGAGACAATCAGCGAAGTGTTTAACAGGAGCGTGAAGGATGAGGAAATATATCTGGGTCCATCTGCAGCCGCAACTGATGCCAATACTGAACAAGTGCGTGATATGATCCTGAATAACAGACAACTGACATCCTAACAAGGTTTTACTGTACGATACAGAACATGAGGTTTGTTTGCAATTCACTGGCAAGGAGTCTGTCTTGGGTCAGAACATTACACAAGTAGTTCTTTACAAGTTTGAGTTTTGAAAATAATCGCAGAACGTACAAAATGTATCATGCAGCCACATTTACTTATGTCGCTGAGACCTGGACAAGAGAAGAGTAGAATTCAAGCCAGCAAAATTAAATACCTAACAAGTAAGATAGGAAGGACAAACTGAGAAACGACGTTGAAATAGAAAACCTGAACACAGAGTTGATAGAGTTGGTACGGACATGTAAATAGGTTGTAGGAGGAAAGAATATCAAAACAGGCGATGGAGAGCAAGAAGAAGAGACCTGGACTGGATAAGGAAAAGGAGGTCATGATCACAAACAGCGATTGCTTTTCTTGAAATCATTCAGTCTCTGCTAACCTTAAACTTACGGTAGTGATTACAATTTTAAGGCGAACTACAACTGGGCAACCATCCACTAACACAGGGACAGAAAATAAAACAATCCAACACTTTGAAAAAGTAAGGCATCAGTCAAAGAAAGACAAGGCTGTGAATATAATATAGATAAGAAAAGGTTCCACCTTATCAAGACCAATTTTATTTATATAAGATTAATTTACAGGACCGGTTTCGACTTTTTGAACAGTCATTAATTAATTAATTAAGGCCGTGAATGACGAGACTTTGTAGGATTTGCAACCTTATACCGTTAGAGTCTAAAAGAAGGAGAGTTGACCAAGGGAGGTCGGACAGCATAGACGAAAGTGAGGAGCCTGGCACAAGCGGAAGCAAAGACACAACTCAGTTAATGGTCCCGTGGTCGCCAACCCTCGCTCCCGAAGATAATTTTGATGAGTGTGCGCGCCATGTGCCGTGCCATAATGCTGGTCGCATCCGAGTACGTATTTGACCAGTAAACAACCTCTTGGGAGTAAGAATTTTTTTTTTTTTGCTGGTGGCTTTACGTCATACTGACACAGATAGGTCTTATGGCGACGATGCGACAGGAAAGAGCTAGGACCGGGAAGGAAGCGGCCGTGGCCTTTTTTCAATAAATTACAATAAACATAGGAAAAAGACATTTTGGATCGAGAAAACATAGTTGTTTCAAAACTTTTTTAATGTATCACCTTCACTACTATCTCTATTTAGTTCATCTATAATATCACCTGTGTCCAGAAACTTCATAGCATCACCTGTAATTTACAAAAGAAGAAACCTTCACAGTTATATACACGAAAACCTAAAATATTTATAGCTGCGAAGAGCACAAACAACTGTTCACATTGGCGGCAATCTTGACACTCCTGTAACCGGTAGGCTAACTCTTACACTGTAGGGAGTATACGCATTTGACAGACTGCCACCATACAGAACTAGGATATGTACAGCGACACTATTTGAATAACTGAAAAAGTTCTAAAAAATACCTCCAGGTGTCACATTACGTCAGTAAGCAATTAAATCCTTAGTACTAGCCTGAAACGACAAATGCCGTGCAAACTCTACTGAGTGTCCTCAGGTGCAATCGCCAACAGGTTGATCACCTCTTATGACAGGCAGGAGATACCGTGGGTGTTATTGTACCGCTCACTGAGGCACTGATCCGATGTGTTGTAGCCGTTTCACTATGCCACGGGAAAGTACCTTCTTATTATTATTTATAAGTTTCATTTTCCATATTGATTGGATTCACTGTACAGACAAGAAATGTGTTCCACCTATCAATGGCCATCATCAGCTAGTACACAATATCACAAAGATGTTAGATCATCCAGATGTCTAATGGGGATGAAAATAAAATATATTGTAGTAGTGTTTTGTCTATGTGATAAAAGTGGTATTGAGTGTACATTGGACACATTGAGTACATTAAACATATTAAAATACACAAGGCACAATATAAAACGCCAAATATTGGCTTTAGTTAGGCCTATGCCGTATTTTCTTGCGGCTGCACAATTATTCTACATTTCCGAGTGTTTAATAAACATTAACGTAAAATTGGCATCATAATATCGACTAGAACCCGTTGAAAATTTGCCGGCAATAGCTTTTCCACGTATCTTTACAATACGACTATCCATCACGAAAATATTCCTGCTGTCTATAAACCTTCATTTTGCAAAGCGTCAAGTACAATAGACGCGTTATGACTGCCACAGAGTAGCCATGGTTTTTCTAAGAATTTGAAGGGTCGCTTTTTTTGATACCATTCTGCAGATTTGAGAAAACCAGGCAGTGGAGAAAACACACAGGCACTGCACAACCGGTTGTCGCGGCTAGCGATGTGTAGTAAAGAGGCGGTCGTTTATTGTCAACAAGGTCTGTGCGCGTGTGAAAAGCAGCAGCGTGGTTATCGCGGTAGTTGTCAGTGGTATCCATTAACTTACTGTTAGGCCGCGAATGCATGAGATTCTGAGAGAAAAAAGTCTTGTATTCGGAAAAAAAAAAAATATCACTCCAGAGATTTCTGTGGCAAACGTCTCAGCTTTCTTCTTCAAACAGCGTCACCTAACCTAACCGTATATGTAGCCTATCATGAAAACGTATTTGAAACGCATGTAGAGAAATAACCTCGCAAAAAATTTACATGTAAATAGCCGTAACTAGACGCGAGAAGATATGAAATATTCTCTGAAATCAATGATGTACTCTGCCATATCCTGAGGTGCATCACATTCTTCCATAATTTCCGTATATAACATTAAAATTAAGATATCTTTTACCTCAGTCTTTATTTTTAACGAGTTAACAACTGCCATCGGCCACGTTATTTACACATTTATTACGAAAACCTGTTATCCTCTTTCATTTCTAATTTTCTTTAGAGAACAGCAGTCGATGGATATTACTAATCAACTCCAACATCGCCTTTGAAAGTCAGAGAGAGAGGCTCGAAAATGCACAAAGTGAGAAAACTATACCGTACCGAAGATGATCAATCGCATTTTGTTGCAAACGTTTCAGTTTTCTTATTCAAACAGCGTCACGTATCCTAACTTAACCACACTATACGTATGATGAAAACACACTTCAAGCGCAAGTAGAGAAATTATAACTTTCTCGCTATAAATTTTCATAATAGTCTTTCCATAATTTAACCAGACACGACGAAATATAAACTAACCTCTGAAATCAATTAAGCACTCTGCCATATCTCGAGGTGTATCCCATTCTTACTTAATTGCAGTATTAAGCCTCAAAATTAAGCGATCGTTTAGTCAGCCTTAATTTTTAACGAGTTAACAACCGTTATCGGACATATTATTTACGCATTTATTACGAAAATATGTTCTCTTTCATTTCGAATTTTCTTTACAGAACAGCTGTGGACAGGTATTACTAATCGACTCCGACATCGCCTTCGAATGCCGACGAGAGAAATCGCTAGTGCACATAGCGAGGAGACGATGCCGAAGGTAATCGATCGCATGCAATATTATTGCTGGGGTGCATAAATATCGGAAACGAAAAAAATCGCGCGCGCTTAATCGCTCGTAATAAAGGATGAGCCAGTGATAGGGTTCTCGCTGTAACCGAAGGACGATACACAGTTTAATATAGGAATTTTGAAGGGACAGAAAAAAGTCGTCGCTATAACGGAGTTCTCGTTATATGCCGTACTCGCTATATCGGACTTCTACTGAATTTGTTTCGCTCTGTTTCTTTCATCTACGTACAAATCCCTGTCTGCCTCGGCCCTTGTTTGGAGCCATTTCTGATAAGCCTTCTTTTTACGTTTACAAGCTGCTCTCACTTCATCATTCCACCAAGATGTTCGCCTTTTCCCATCTTTACACACAGTTGTTCCTACGCATTCCCTTGCTGTTTCTACTACAGCATCCCTGTATGCCACCCATTCTCTTTCTATATCCTGAACCTGCTTACTGTACACTGTTCGAAACTTCTCACTAATCATATCCATGTACTTCTAATTTCCTCGTCCTGGAGATTTTCTACCCTTATTCTTTTGCAGACAGGTTTCATTTTCTCTACCCTAGGCCTAGAAATACTTAGTTCGCTACAGATCAGATAGTGGTCTGTATCATCGAAAAATCCCCGGAAAACTCGTACATTCCTAACAGATTTCCTGAATTCAAAGTCGGTTAAGATATAGTCTATTATGGATCCGGTACCCCTAGCCTCCCACGTGTAGCGGTGAATAGCCTTTTGCTTGAAGAATGTATTCGTAACAGCTAAACCCATACTAGCACAGAAGTCCAGCAAACGCTTCCCATTCCCATTAGCTTCCATATCTTCCCCACATTTACCAATCACCCTTTCGTATCCTTCAGTTCCCAACTCTCGCATTGAAATCGCCCATTAGCACTATTCTATCCTTGCTGTTGACCCTGACCACGATGTCACTCAATGCTTCATAAAACTTGTCAACTTCATCCTCATCTGCACCCTCACATGGTGAATACACTGAGATAATTCTCGTCCTAATTCCTCCAACTGACAAATCTACCCACATCATTAGCTCATTTACATGCATAACAGAAACTATGTTGCGTGCAATGGTATTCCTGATAAAGAGCCCTACCCCAGACTCTGCCCTTCCCTTTCTAACACCCGTCAAGTACACTTTATAATCTCCTATATCTTCCTCCTTATCTCCCCTTACCCGAATATCACTTACTCCTAGCACATCCAAATTCATCCTCTTTGCTAACTCAGCCAGTTCCACTTTCTTTCTTCCATAAGCCCCATTAATATTGATAGCACCCCATTGAATTCCATTTCATTCGCCAAGTTGTTTCCAAGGAGTCCCTCACCTGTCAAATGGGAGTGGGACTCCGCTAATCCCATAGGTCCGAGGCTTGCTTAAAATGTTGAGAGCTCAGTAAATTCATGAAGCAGGATGCTACCCTTCTTGTACATATTCCAAGTGAGGATCTCTCCTCTAACGGGTTATGGACCACCGGTGAATTGTACAGTCCTAGCCGCCTGAGCACAAGGAGGACCACGACTCAGTATGTCCGAGATGCCCACTCCCATTCCATAGTAACTGGTATCCCGACTCTCAGGACCACTTACTAGGCCACTCAGCCGTTGCCCATGGTTCACGAACTAGGACATGACTACAGTAACCCACACCATGAACCATAGGTATGTAAAAGACGGGCACAAAAGATAAAGCTCTAAAAAGTAGTCTTATTCAGAGAGGACTGTAGTTTAGCCATTTAACTTCCACTCTTTTTCCAAGAAATCTCTAGGTCAGCAACCGCTAACACAATGTGTTTTGTTCTGACCATATTCTATGTTTCATATGAGAATTAGTTTATTTCTAAACCAACAACATATGGAGAATTTTATAAAGACTACTGAGGAGGAATATAAAGAAAGACAACACTTACATGTTCCTGCATCTTCAGCTC